>NC_071467.1:156275477-156906727 GCF_028500815.1 Rissa tridactyla | reverse complement strand
ATATCAATTATTGAAATTACACTTCTGATTATGTTTTGCAAAACCTTAGCATGAAGGAGGAGGTCTTTACAAATACTCTTAGTGGTAAAAATAATATTTTTTTATTTAGATCAGCCATGCCCAGCGTTATCTATTTTTAAAGAAGTCAGCAAATGCAATTATGCAAATAGCTGTTGACTGTGCCTGGGAGGAAGGAGATGCTTCCTTCCCTCCTTGCAGCATTTTCCACAGCCTTTCCCTACAAATGCTGTGGTTCATTCAGCCCTTCCTTTTTATGTTCTGCAGCCCACTGTACTGGGGATGAAAAGATGTCCCTTAATCAGATCACCTGAGATTTTGAATGGTTTCAAGTGTTTTTGTAGCTGGCACTGGAAGCTGGAGTTTTTTTACCTCCACAGCAGATGCTGTTGGCAGTAGCAACGTAGATTTTCTCTGTGTCTGACAGCGTGCCATTGTCAACCAGTTAAAATAATTTCTTTATACCTCACGGACCAAATTGCAGCCAACAAAAATCAATGCAGATGTTTTCATGTATATCTTACGTTTCTCCTATACAGGCTGTGAAACGTAACAGAAAGTAAATTTCTCGCTGCAGGTCTTTATTTTTCTTATATTTATATACAGGTATTTATAGACACTGATCATCCACCTGCTGTCCTTCCCCCAACACACACTCTTTTCTCTTGGATGGTCAACATTAATATTGGTTCGATGCCAACAACTGCCACTTACCAGAGAGGTAAAAGCACTCAATCTTTTTTCAATAGTTTAAGGTGGTTTAGGTAGAAAAAATTCTCTGAATAAATGTTGAAGAAAGGAATTAGTAAATCCAGTAAAAGTCTCAGAATGACTTGAATGGCACAAAATGAGGAGAAATCAGGTGTGCATGCGATTTCCAGCTGCTAACAGCAGCCAGACCTGGACACCCTGACTCCTTACTGAGGTGCCAGCTCCGCGCTCTGGAGATCCGTCTCTCTGCTGGACAGAAGGGTGGTTTATGCTAAATCCTGAAATCTCTCACATACCTGTGTTGCTAGGGCGCCTACCTGAGTGTGAGGCACGAGGAAGTCTAGTGGTCTACGAGATCTGGATTCAATTTCCATCCCTCTCAAAATTCCCCGTGTTCGGGGAGCACTGGCCATTCCTGGCCAGGCAGGGGAGAGGTGTTCCACGGCTGCTCCTGCCTGGCTGCCCGTCACTGTGACCTTGGTGCCCCTGAGCATTTGCAGCAGGACGACGCCAGCTGGGAGGGTCCTGCTTTCCATCAACATCTGCTTTTGGGACAAGAAGAGTCCGTGTGCAATGCAGGTTTAATGCTGGCACCTTGTCCTCTGTGATGATGCTAATTCAGACGCTCCAGGAGCTGTGTTGTTTACACATCTACCGTTTGTAATCAGAAACATATTTTCTTTACAAAATATGGTTCATCAATCTCAGTGGCTTAGTACAACATGGTCCTGAGTTAAACTGGCCTTAGGCGGACATGAACGCATCAGACCAGATTTAGGGAGGTAGACTAGAGCCCAATTGTTTGATAGCATTGATGGGCTTCGTTTTGAGCACAAGGAAATCTGTGCTTTTTGCTTCATTGACATAATGTCAAATACAGACTCAAATAAAAGCACTAACACTTGTACATAATTATAAAAATCTATATTTTTCATGAATGTAGCTTAAACTTTTTGACGTTATGCCATTAAACTGATGGAATTTCAGCTCCAAATAATTTATATCCTATTATAAATTAAAGCAGCCTAAGCGCTCTGTGTTGCAGTTTTACACTGGTGCAACCCAATTGAAAACAGCGATGCTACCCTAGTAAAAGCAGGAGTAAAGTAATGTTGTAATAGCCTATGCTACCCATTGACATTTATAACATGATTATTTTTCACCTTTAGTTGAACCCTTGCTTCTATTGAATTCATTAAATTGTGTAATATATTTGTTGCCCTTTTCTCCCAGATGTCAAGTGGTTTTTTGGTTTTAGGAGTCTGATATATAACAGCTTCACTGGAAACTAATCCCATGCACAGGTCAGACAATCTGTTGCTGCTGAGTAGGTTTAATACAATAAATGAAAAGCAGTTAGACCATATTCTTAGTCGTTTTTGTCAAGCCTTGGGGTGGCTCCGATGTTCTTTAAGAGGTCTTTCCTTTTAGCCAAAAGTTCAGCTTCACCAACAGATAATTTCACTGCTATTCCTCTTTTATCTCGTCTGTCTTGTGACCAGGCAAAACCATGCAACTCGTCTAGACCACAGTTGTTGAACATCAGGGATTTCATAACCTGCCTCTAACTCAAATTGCAATGTTTTTTCTCTCTATTACAGAAAAAAAAAGAAATAACACAGCATCTGGTTAGACACATATTTTAAAAATAACATTTTTAATCCACTTGGTTCCTCTTGGAGACAGTTGTTTAGAGACATGGAGAAACCCTTTTTAAATAGCAGAGTCAAACAGTGAACCCCTACAATGAGTTACATATAGGGATGTGAATTACCATGACTGTACTCAATATTGCGGATTTCAAATGCCATATCTTAAGGGCAAAGAATTAAGAGAAAAAAAAATAATAAACTTTCCTCATCTAGAATAATTTTTGACAAGTATTTGTGAGTCAAGTTCTATCGCGCTGTTGAAATAAGTGACCAAGAAAAGAGTCTTTGCCTCACAGAGCTCATATGATGTAGGTAAAAAAGATATATTTTTTTTGATTGCTGCATTTATTTTCAATGGTAACATGATACTCTTCATGCCCATGCAGTTGAGCCAAAGGACAGGCTGATTAATACCAGAAAAGTAGGATAAAGGAAAAAACGGATCTGAAACTGCCCTTCTCACCTTCATTTAGAAAACTAATGATTACTGAGGTTACTTTAGATATCCAACTATTTTTCACGTTATAAGACAGTGTCAAAGGGCCTCATTTAAAGATTAATTCATCCAAAATGATGACATTCACATTGAGTATAATGAAATTCCGTCACTGGAGTTGTTGGGGTTGGGGTAGGTTACAGAAAGACAGTACATTACTGTAGATTCCCTAAGTTTCCTTAGGCTTTTGGTTTACTTGCTGAATACTTAACATTTTGGCAGTTCAGCAAGGTCAATTCATTAAGCAAATACATTACTAATTATATTGTGGCTACATGGGGTCCATGCTGTACAGATACAAATGAAAACTACCTATCTGCAATCTTCAAAGACACTAAGAGGAGTTTACGTTCGTTTAAGCTCCAATTTGCATTCTTTTTGTATTTTACACAGATAAGGATTTGACAATATACTGCATTTCATATCCTTGCATCCATGTCTTTAAAAACAAAAAACTTCACTTCTTTAGTGTCTTTACTGATCCCTCAAGTTTAAGGTCTTTCTAAAATATCTATCCAGACATTAAAATAGCCATATGCAGACAACAGGTTGATCTTATCCCATCCACATGGGCCAACAGCAAATGCTGAAGAAAGAAATCCAGAATAACACAGGAAGCATGCAATGATACTTTTCTTCCAAGTATGGTATGTCTTCCAAGCTTCTGGCAATTTGTGGCATAGGAATTTTCTGACTCAGATGGTAGCAGATCACACTGTTGAAGAGAAGAAGAGGCATTTTTTCCCATTAATTCATCCAGTAGCTTTTAAAAACTATTTTTACTTTGGCCTCCAAAAATTTTGTGGCAATATATTCCACCGAATAATTACACTGTGTAAATAAATACCTCTGTTTTAAGCCTACTGGCTGATCAGTTCAGTAACTATGTCCTAGATCTTGTATCATCTGAAAAGAGAAACTTTAGCTGGAAAATAAATAGGGAAATTATTATTTCCCATACTATCTCTGTATATTAATGACTTCTCATAGTGAAACTCCTCCAAATATTCATCATTCATCTCTGTGTTGAGGTGTGTTGTGTTTAGAGCATGATTTAGGCTCAAATGTTGTCTCACTTTCGACTACAAAGGTGTTTTCTGTAATAGTCACACCTGGGAATACCAGAAAATTGTATCAGATGCTGCTCCAAGGACACTTGTTTAGAGAAGGAAAGTAGATGTGCGTTGAAATTAGCCTCAAGCAGAGCCTGGGAGCTTCAGCCCTTGCACAATGTAGGTGTAGCCTATTTGACTCCAGTAAAGGTCAGTAATGGAACACATCATTACCTTTCAAAAAGGTCACTTTTTGAAATAAGGAATCCATATTTTGGCATAGAATAAGGCTAGTGGTGTGATAGGTCAACCAGTTTGAACCCCCCAGAGAAACGAGAAAGGTAGCTTTCATTTAGAGATTGAAGATTTCCAAAGCAGAGCAGAAAGGAAGGAACGTTGCAGCTGGGGCAGAACAAGTGACTGCTGATGGGAGTGGAGGGGTTACCATCCTTAGAGAACCTGGCAAAGAACAAGTGCCCTATGATCCACTGGAAACTTTGGCTTGTGAAATTCTAAGTTACAGGATCGAAATCTGCACGCGCCTCAGAGACAGACAAACTCCAGCTTCTCGTGACTCCTAACGCTCCTTCAGCGTAGCTGCACGTGTATCCAACAAGGCTCATCCTCATCTATTATCATTTTGACCACAGTAAGTGTCCTTTTAGTGTTTTGGTTTTCAGTGTCTCCAGAGAGATGTTTCATTTCAAAGCGCAAAAATAAAACCAAATGGGTATCCAAGACTGAGCAAGTTATAGGGGGCTTGGTAGAGTCCGTGGGGAGAATGAATCCTCTGCATAATGCCGTGGAAAAGCTGTGATTATTTAGAAAAGAACACATTATCTTTAAATTTATAGAAGTCAGTAATTCTCTCTTTTTTCCTCATGCCTCAGTAGGCATCTTTTTAATGTAAATAATATGGTTTTGACCCATAATATTGCCATTTAAAATCTTATCAGATGGAAATTAGACTACCAAAATGAGTCAAGGCGTAACACATTAGCAGCTGACAGCTATTGGGTTAAACTGACTCTCCACCAGTTTGAAGGAAATGAACACGATTTATTGATTGGTATTGATCAATATTGATCTTTGAAGTCAAAAGGTCATGGAGAGCAATGACATCATTCAATTCCTAAGAGAGTAGCAAAGGCAAAGTATAGGTAACTTGTTTTTAAAACACACTTTCAAATACACTGGAAAAATATTGATATGAGAAAGGAATATGTGAAACATCAATCAATGGAAGTTTTAAATATAAATGCAAATTAAATAATATAAATATTTCTCTGTATCTAAAACTTAGACACCTACTATCTAGATTTAGGTGATTTAGAGATCTAATTTATATTACAAACATGCTTAAATTTAGATTAAAAAGCTGCTTTGCAAACATAGGCACCACCTGCTGTGTGCCCATTGCCTCCTCCCGCAGTCAAGCCTGCCCTTACCCAAGGGACATCAGTCCTGGGCCGGGGGCTCTGCCAGGCAAGAGGTGCCACTTGCGCGTAACAGCAAAACAAGCCAGATTTAGGATTCAGCATTCTCTTAGTTTTCTGTGATGTCCCAAGGTAATGGACGTTGGGGTGATACATTTCAAAGAGAGAGAAAAACATTCCTCCGTGGCATTTCTTGGAGCTTTTTGTGGCACAATACAATTGACATGATTCAAATGAAATGAAGAGAGACTGAGGCAATATTAGTCACTGTGAATCTCATAAATGCCTTCGTCTATGTCAACGTGGATCTGAAATCTACTCTCCCCAGCCCATCATCAATCTGACAGACTAGAAGTTTCATTTTAACAACATAATTCATTTTCAGCTCTCAAGCAAAAGAGGCAAGGCACCAGTTCCAGCATAAAAATTTCATCACGGGCAGTTGCTGAAACCAAATTTTCTGAAACATTGTTTTAGTCGTTCCTCTGCAACACATTTGTTGGAGGTAAAATATGTAATATTGCAGCGTAGAGCAATCGGCACTGCCTCAGAAAGGGCCACGCAACCGTTCACTGCTCTGCCTTTCAGCCAGCTCATGCAGAAGCCGGTGCCGTCCCCACGGGCAGACACTATAGGTATAGGTAGCAAATGGCCCGCAGGGCATCTAAAAGGCTGACAGCTGACATAAGGAAAATCTGCAGTGTCAGGCTTATGCAGCTCTGGCTGTTGATGTTAGAGTCATTTGCAATATTTCGATAAGTTGGATCATTCAGCAACTGAACGAGACTTAGAGCACGCTCTCCCAGAGGATCTCAATGTCTCATCTCCAGGAATGGTCATGAAGAGTTTCTAGTAAATGTGACATGACTCAGATGAAATGAAACAGCAAGGCAAAATTAGTAGGTGCATATATTTCATAAATGTCTTCCTTTGTGTGGATGTGGATTTGAAATCTTTATTTTCCTCACCCCCATCACTAGTCTGACAGACTGCATGAAAAGCATGAATTTTGTGGGGCATGGCAGGGGAGGGAAGTGGTGCTACTCTGTCCCAGGAGCAGAATAAAAAATGAGCACAGATTTGGGGTGTTTGCATTAGAATCACACTGGAAAATACTTTAACCGGTGACCTGTGGACTGCACCTTGGTAGTGTTGAGACTGAACACCTCTGTTCAAAGGTTTTCATCTGGCAAAGCTCTCCTCTGAAAGCGCTTCCTGAAATACTGATACTTTTTTGAGAGGAATCTCAGGACGCGAGTTTGGCTGCTGGGGGCACCGGTGTCCGCGATATAATTGCAATGGCTGCTGAGAAAGCAGATGAAGACTCCGACGGTATAACAGGGATACACCTGAGGCATCTGTTCTGCCTCTTTAATCTCTTTCATCCCATGGTGAAGACAAAGATCAAAGCTTCCATATGGCATGGCAAGAGGTAGCGAGAAGAAAGGTACCCGTGTTACTGTAGAAGGTGATCAGGATTGTAGGGACTTTCTACTCCTTACCCTCCTCATGGGACAGAAGAACCCTGGGGAGCTGCCACTGAAGGAGGAAGGGCAGGAAGCTGGGGAGCTCACCCACGTGCTGGAGAGGGGGAAGGAGCAGGAAGGCAAGCCAGTGCTATATGGAGAGGATATGTTCATGTTGCACGTTCCCTTCTCTCACACCAGACGTTCCTGCGTCTTGCCCGTATGGTCTTAACTGCCCAAACCAGAACCCACAGATGGTTACCTGATGAAGCTTTCCAAATTTCTGATTTGTTCCTTTGTAGAACCAGTGTTGCCCAACCAGATCCTGCAGAGGCGAAATCAAAATATAATTAAAAAAACAAATTTTCTGTTGAATGACTTATAATATCAGGCTGAGAGATCAAACAAACAAGTCCCATTTACTTGAGCCACTGTTGAACTTCAGCATCTTGTCATGCATGATCACACCATCTTCCAGCATTTACATTTATTAATGGAGGCAAAAAAACAGCCCACACCCGAAGTACCCAATAATTGCCTTCAAATCTACTGGAAGAATTCAGAAGGAAGAGGTGGACTCCAAACCTCAGTTGCCATAGCTGGGACATTTAGAGATACTGGATTAGAAAAAAAAATAAATGCACCAAACAACTAGAAGTACCCACAGTTCTTTAGACTGAAAGTGGGATTTTTTAATATTTTTTTATTAGTGTCTCTTTGTTGTTACTTTGTAATGAGAAATCTGATTGCTCATCCAGCCCAGATGAGTCATTGCTGTTTTGCTCTTGCTTTGTGTGTGTTAACGGTGATTCTAAAGGAGAAGCTCAAAAATTAAACTCCACTCTCACACTGTGTAACAATCCCCAAGGGATCTACATGTCCCACCAACTATCTAGGGAGTCCTTAGGGCCAAGAAGGTTTGAGAAGGAGTCTCCTTATAGATATTCAGCAGTGCCACCGCTGCCCTGAGCTCTAGGTAAGTCTTGAGCACTTACCACGTGCCTTAACAACCAGAGGCTTTTACCTTCTGATTTTAAGGCAGGTGCAGCACTTCACTTGGGATATAGAGAAAAGGCTCACTGCTCCTTGAACACAACATCTCCAGTACTTTCCCACCACCTCATCCCTTTCCATTTAGGTACATGCAAACTATCAAAGCAGCTTTTGGGTACAGAAGTCCATGTTTGGTAAGTTATTTTCGGTTATTCTATCTATTGAAATTCATCCAGAATCTAATCTACTATACTAGCAATGTAAGACATGATGGGAGCAATGCTTACGCATTGCATTTCTGCTCAGCTTGTATTTCAGAGCCTCATATTAAATTATGCTATGGGGTTTGTTGTTTTTTGATAATACCATTATTTTTTTGTGCATATTCAAAAATTCCGAGGTATCTGTAATCCTTTAGAGACCATGGATCTCTTTTGTCTCTCAAAATTAAAAGACCCTTCTAAGAGCTTAGCTCTCGCTGATACCCAACCCAAGGTTGTTCACTGACTATCAGAAAAGCATTCATGTTTTTGATGTAAAGCACTTCCATATTTTGGTTAACAAATTTTGTCAGTCTGTCACATCCATTGCATTCAGGGCATAGCAATACTCAACAAACCAGGTCAGTGGGCAAAATCTGTCAGAAAGTAAGTTTGATGTCTGACTTAAAGAAGGCTATGGCTCATAAAGCTCTGGTACTCTAAAAGCATTATCAGCTGCTGAACTCACTTCAAAGTAATCTTCTGTTCCAAATTAGAGTGCGTCTTTGCAGCATAATCAAGTAATTTAATTTACAGCCATAGTTATTATTTATGGCTTATCATTCATATATCATAAGTAGTTTGCTGCAAACTACATTTGTAATGTTGATAGGTCCATTAACATACATAATTTAAATCAATACATTTTAAAAACTTGAACATCCATAATGGCCTGCTTAACAATCACTGTGATGACTTTAAAATGTAGTCAAAAGCACAGTGATTGTTCCACAGGCTGTTTGCATTATAGCACATGTATCAATCTGCAACAGTAGCAATAACATTACTTAACATTTTGTTAAAATATGCTTCTAACATAGAATAAAATCATCAACAGAAGGAAGGAAAGAAAGGGGAAATATTTTATGCAGGTTGCTTCAAGGATAGGCAGATATATCCAAATGTAAAAAGTTGCCCACAGAGAGTTTTGGAGTTTAGTGAAATGTCTCTTGATATATACATAGACTAAACAGACTGTAGTGCTGGATCACGCGTAAAAACATCAGGGATTTACTAGCATTTGTTTTTCATTTGCCTTATAAAATTTTGAGCATCATCTGAATGAAAGTCCTTATATGTTTTCAAGCCCTAACTGCAGTGACTGCCCAGCAGCCTTGCACGGAGCTGCTGGAATCTCACTGTACTTAACGCTTAAACACCATGGAAACAGCTGTCTTAAAAGATTTTATACAGAACAGTGCAGTCATCCCTGCTCACTGAATCCAGTTTTCCACGATGACCATCCAGATGTGAGCCTGTGAAAGTAACTGAGCACAGGTGTTAGAGCAATACCGCTATGCTGCTGCAACGATGTACACCAGAAATTTAAGTATCGCACCTGTGGGAAATAAGAACAAAATATCTAGAAAATAAGTAGAAAATAAAGATGCATTTCTACCAGTCTCCCTTCCTCTAGTTCTGCATGAATGCAAGGGCTGAGAGAAGGCGCGAGGCACTGGCAGGTCAGGACCTATGATTGTTGGTGGCCTTGAAAGGACGTGAGCCCTCAGAGGGGCTGGGTGCTGGGCTTGGCAGGATTCAGCTCTCCCGTCTAGTTCCTCAGCGTATCACTGGGGGCTCGTATCTGTTATTCTTTCAACTGGACGGCAGTTTTCTTTGTTCACACTCATAGTTTTGCCTCCTTTTTTGGCTTCTTCCTACCTTTCACTCCCTTGGCCACCTCCCTGCACCAGCACGTTGTCTATCATCACCAAACCTGGTGGTGGCTGTCTTTCCACAGCATCCTCCAAGCATCCTCACAATCAGTCTGTCTAAAGGAGGCCAGCAACCCCCTAAGATATGGTCTGTCCTCTTCTTCCATACAGCCACAATGACAATCATCTATCCTCTCACTATTTCGGATCTTGTTTTTTTCAATTCTCGTTACTTTGACCTCAATAAAAATATATAGATGAATAAATAAAGTTGTCCAAAAAAAGGAAAAGTGTTCCTGAGAATTTGGATGATGCAACATTTGTGAGGTAAATACTTTCTGACAATATAAAATGGGAGAAATAAAGCAAGCCCTTTCTGAACTTGCCATTGTGATTTGCAAACGGCACATGGGCAATTTCTGTTTTTCTTCACCCCGATGAAAAGCTGGTGCTTTCAGCCTTCTGCTGAATTCCATAACAAGTGATCAGTATTTTTCAATCCCCAACTGTAAAGATAACATATCCATGTGTCACTATGAATTACTAGTAAACCCCAGCATTTTCTAAATATTAGAGTGTTGATGCCAAATAATTCTTTGAGATTTGCAGTTTTCTGCCACTTTCTCATCCCCAAACACAGCATCTCGTAATCTTCTGAGCACTGGTTAAATGTAACTAATAATACATGCCAGCCACGGAGACATTAGCAATTACTACAAGACACAGGTTAATACAACACCCTTTATTCCAGTAAGAAGAGGGTGGTGGATGCTCACATCTGCCTGAAATTAGGTGGTAAAGTACATTTGTATTCTTAAAGAGAATCAGTTCCTAAAAATAAAGTAACCTCTGGCAGAGGCAATGTTTGCAAAACCTTGAGTTCTCCAGCAGTCTAAAAGCTCAGTCTAAAGCATTGGCTACAAAGATTTATGCTGAGAGTGCTGAGAAAAAGCTTAAGAGAAGAATGATAGTACCACAAATGCTAGCACTGTCTGTCCAATACATTCAGTTGGCAGTGGTTAGAAAAATAACGAAGATAAGGACTGTGCCGTTCACAAAAGTGACTGTTTATCTTGAAATAAGCGGTGACGATAGCAGGATGAATGATGGAGTGCAATCCTCGTGTAGCTTGGAAAGCAGAGAGGTTGGAGCAGAAACTGGGAGCTTTTTTGCGGTACAAAGCACACACAATATTTCATTTCTCTGAGTTTTAAATATGACACATTTACTTGCAATGAATTAGGAACCAGAGACAGAGCCAGCCCTACTAAATGTTAGGACAAAAAAGACTTGAATCTGAGTCCCACCTTCACCCCCCCCAGGGTTTGATATCACGTGGTCTCTGCTGAGATTTTAGGGCCTTCTGTAGCTTTTTGCTTTGCCCTTAGGTTACAGGTATCTCACTTTTTGGCATCCACACAAGCTCACGAGCGCTTGGCTCTGGAGTGAGAGCTATGTATGTCCCACCTCAGATCTGCTATGATTTAGCTGCGCCTCATGCCTGAAACTTTAGCTATGGGGTAGCAATGGTGGTAGCCTTTTGCATCTGGGTCATGGAACAGAGCTCAAACATGACTTTTGTTCTGAGTTCACAATATAATCCTGTTCATTTTCTCCTAAATAATGCCCAGCAGCGCTGAGTGAAGGCTGTCATGGGCTGCTGCTCTGCCACAGGAAAGCTCCCGCTGTAATACTTCCATCTGGGATGGAAACAGTAAGCAACAGGTACCTCATGCAAAAGACTGGCTGTTACCAGCTCAGTCTTACAGCCTCAGGAGATACGTACGTTATGGATATCACAGAGATATCATCAGGATTAAGGGCTAGTTCTATTAAAAAAATGCAGATAAAAAAGTCCTGCCTAACACCTGTGCATTTGCCTGTGTTTGCATCATTTCCCTTTATTAAAATGCTAATAAAAGATCAAAAGCATTGGGATAGCTGTGAAAATATAATGAAATGCCACAATCCAATGGTTTATCAGTACCGCAGGTCTTGGTGACCTTCTTCCTCTCAGTCTGCATAGAAGTACCCGCTGGTATTACATTACCCACCTGGGCATCCTCGGATGATGGACCACGTGAGCTTCGTCTGTTTGTCTGTGCTGCTGGAAAGGGTGTGAGGCTTTGCGGTGTACTGCCCTTTCTGAGGAGGGGGGGGAAATACCCCTTGCATTAACTAGACCCCAATTCCCTTGCCATCCTTTCTTCTGTATCCGTGCAGGATTTTTAGGGACAAGAGACAGTCACAGGCATTTTCATTTCATTTTCATTTCATCGTCCAGGTTTATCTGGACAAAGAGAACAGCCAAACTGAGGTCGTCACTTCAGCTTTCTATCTGTCAGGCAGGGGAAAAGCCATATTGAAAAAGCAAATGCATAGTCTTTATGAGGAGATGGACACTTACAGGAGCAGTCAAAGAAAGCTGACATGAGTTGAGGAAGATAAATATTCCAGTACAAAACATAAGGTCAATGGGGGGGAACGTGAAACTTCACAGGAAAACCTGAGTCCTGACAGGCACTAAAGAAATTAAAATCAAAACTGGCACAAGGGTGTGTGCTTGGATCCAACTCATTTCTTGTGACATCAAGAGTAAAAAAAGCCTAATTAACAATCCTTCATAAAAATAGTTTGTGCTTGTATGTCCCAGCTATTAAGGTGCCTGGAAAGATGAATTTTAAGTACGCAGTGTGGGGAAAGCTGGGATTTTGTGACAAGTGCATACCATGGTGCATAAGTGAGTCCTCACGGGTGGAGGGCGGTTTCTCGGGCTCAACTACTGCAAAGGTGTAGGAGACAGAGGCTGTGCCCAGCAAGTGCTTGGAAAGGAAACAAGAAGGGACAGAAGGAGGCAGCCCAGAGGAAGCTGAAGGGCTCTGCTTCCCTGCACACACGTGGGCAGTGTCAGGAGGGAGAGTCCGGCAAAGGAGGGGGCATCATCGATTCAATGCATCAGGTCTGGCTTATCCTGGTACTCTTGTGATCTGCTTTTATCTTCAAGATTGCTAAAGGATGCTTTTGTCCTGTATCTGCTCTGACAGCAAACCTGTCCTCTGCTTCTGGGGCCAGCAACACCTCAATCATTGGAGAGCACAGGGGAAGAGCCGCGTGCAGGAAAACGCCTCGCGCGGGTGTCATCCTCCTGCCGGCCCCTGCGGGTGGAGGACTGCGGGAGAGGCAGCACACGCAGGTGGAGAGAGGCTATTTCATGGTCTGATATGACGGCGCCTGTATCTCATACGTGCAGCTGGCTTCATTTGCATTCCCAGCCAGGCACTCTTTGTGCTTCATTTTTTCTGATGACAGCTGCTCTTTGATTGCACTTGCCCACCTAATGAATTGTGATTGAGAACCTTTTCTCTGCAAAAATTGTAACGCCGTCGTGAATAACTGGAATAATGGCGAGCAATTAATTGTGCTGAAACCGACACATCAAAATGGCTGAAGTAATTAAACATGCTGTTATGGTGAAATGACTTCAAAATATTTTCAGTACTATGCAGGCTGATCTTGAGGCAGAAGGAAGCTGGTTGGCAGTACTTACATGTTAGTGTTTATTATGTGGTTTTCAAACGCTGGAGAATGGAGGTGTTTCAAAGGGGAGGAGGACGCTGGGGCCACCGCGGTGCCTGCTGGCAGAGGAGCCCTGCTCTGGGAGAGGATGGGTGCCAGCTCCTGCGGTGCCTCCTGCAGGGACTTTGGTTGGATTATTGCCATCTATTTCTGCCTGAGCAGGAGCACCGAGTGCCACTGTGGAGCAGCAGCTGGCAACACAGCCGGCAGAAGAGGTTCACGATCCAATATTTAGGACAACTAGCTTTCATTTAATGACCTTGGGACTGAAAAAAATTGTGATAAATTGGAGAGGGACAGTTCTCTTTGAGCATTTTCTTTGAGCATGGGTAAGCACAAGAGGTGGGTAGGTGAAAGCAGGTAGGAGTTTCAAAAGCATTTTAGTGAGTTTTGTGCCATTTTAAAAGTGCTACTGGTGCTTAGAAGATCACGAGAGGTGTGTGGACCTGTCAAGGTACCAACAGTCACCTATCAGTATTTTCTACTGGACCCATGCAACGCACTCCCTCTGGTTTCTCTTCAAGTGTCACTTTCAACGCTTTTAATTAAACTTACTTTTGCACCTAAAATGCTGCTGTGGCATGTCTTGGCTGCACCCATCTCAGGGTGAAAGCTGTCTGGCTTTTGAGAGAAGGAGTTTATAGCTGTAGGTTTGCTAAAAGAGGGAATCGCAGTGATGATGGTGTCCACTGGCATCAACTCAACACCAGCGGCTGCAGTCACTTTGGCCTAAAGCTTGGGGGGGACACACCATGCATCCCTCGCCCTCCTGCAAACCCAAGCAGTGCTAAAATATGAAAAAAATAGCATTTGATTTATAGTATCACTTCGGAGGGCTGAATTTTGAGATCTTCCCTCCTTTACCCACATCATCCCTGCGCCAGCCTTTTCTACTTATATGTCAAAGACTGAGGTGTACAGGACTGTCCTCTGAGCGTCATAACCAGAGGGGAGAGACTGTATGCCAGAGATTAATGCCTGTTATATGGGCTGTGTCTGAAGACATCACTACAAATAAGGAAAGAAATGCATGCACAAGTGGTAGTATTCTCAAATGAATGATAATCTTCTAACATATATGTTACTGATATTTTGGTTTTTGGAAAATTGCTGTTCACTTTAAAATGCATGCATTTTGTAATGCACTGCTCCTCCAAATAATTAAATAGAGCAAACCATCTGGCATACCATAGTCTGCCATCTAGGATAGAACAGGAAGGGGTCAGGACTTAGGAGGAGAATTTTAGCTGTTTGAAAAATGCTATTTCAAATGTTTTTGAGATTGAAACGCTCTAGCAGTTTTTTATTTATGTGTTTTATTGGTAATAAGCAGCCAGTCTCTTCATGGCGGCTGCTGAAAATGAATGCGTTCACGCAAATGCTGCCCGGTGGAAGCTGGAGGACTGCCTTGTTCTCGTTCCGTGTGAGGTGTGAGTCCCAGGCGAGGGTTCTGGACTGCTGCCAGGCTACCAAATATTGTGCCTGAGTGACGGTGACTCCACCAGCACTGGCTTTTTCCCGCAGCAAAGGCATTATTAGCAGCTACGTGCGGATTTCCAGATGGGTCTGGAGGGTGAAAGGCAGTAGCAGTTACACTTGGATTGCCTAAAATTGTCCTCTTTAGCTTATGATTCTTGCAAGGAGTCTGGTGTCTCTGTTGGTTTGGGGAGGTGAAGGGCTCATTTTGGGTGAGCAATCAGGAAAGCAGCCCAAGGCTCCTGGCCAACAAGGGATGGCTATGTGCTGAGACCGCAGCTCATCTTTGTGCACACAGGAAAAGGCTGTTCTGCTATTCTTTCACCTTGTCCGCTTGCAAGGCTAAAATCAGCTCACAGCTTTCCTAGGTTTTGCAAAAGACTGAAGTAAATTCATATATACACAATAAAATTTTCAGCGTTGTTTTATTAGTTCTATAAATCTCTTCCTTTAAAAAATGCAGCTACAGAGAAGACGACTGCTGTCATGTAACCTCATCTATCAGCAGATAGCCTCTTTCTTGGTAATACTAGTCACACAGTTCCCTTGGTTACACTCACTTGCTCGTAGGTGGAACTGTGCCACTTGGAGCAAATCCGCTGTGAGGTGGAACAAAGCACCGCAAAAAAGACCTTTACAACGGAAAAATAGTTATTTTTTTAAGTGGAGTGAGGAAGGGAGGAGAGATCTTCAACACCTCTTTTAAGACAGCACAAACCGTCCTCTCACATGTCCCTGCTGACTGTCAAAAGCTTGATCGCCTTCTGTCTCAAATGGCTAAAATCTGAGTCCCCCCTCCAGAGGACAGGTTGCATTTGTGAAACTCTAGTAAGTATGGAACACCTTTTAATAAAAATTACATTTATTTCATTTTTCAATACCTTCATGGAAACCAAAATGCCAAAATAACACAAAGAAGAATGGGGATGTGGCCTTAAGGTGCCAGAATGCTATTTAACTGCTTTGAACAGGCTGGAAGATGGAGCTGATAATAGACTCACTAAGTGGACATCAGTATGGAGAGAAACTAAAGATTAGGACTAACATTTGGTTGCTGCACTGAGGTTAACGTACCTTCTATTTCACAAAGCTCACAGTAAGTTGGAGTCACCCCAAATTCATACCAATTTGGGCACAAGATTTCTTAGAGATGGCCAAAAATGGTGGGGTTTATTTTCACTTTTGCTACAAATGCAGTAAACCAGGTGATGGCAAGTAATGTTGGAAAGACTCTGAAATCCGTAGGTACAATTTGAAGTCAATTCCAGAGATTTCCATCAGCATCAGTGAGACTGTGATTTGATTTATTTCTCTGAAACTTCTGCCCAAGGGACAGAGATGGCGAGAGGCAGGATCAGAGTTAGTGACGGGTCACGAGGGAGCTGCTCTGGAGCTGAGCACAGGAATGGAGGTCACTTCCACGGTGTGGCGGCTAAACTCAGCTAATCTCACTTCTCACATCCCAACCCTGGCCATCTAGGCTACTCACGTGTGGCTCCGAATTCAGGTCTATTAAAACTCAGAAATGTTTTTCCCTTTGGGGAAGCGGGGTTCAGTGGTGCGAGTAACTTCTGCTTGCAGGTACACGATTTGCGAACATGCCATTTGCTCGTCTCTCTGGGAACAGTACTTGCTGATAGACTAAGTCATAAACGAAATGATTTTGCTCATGTCATCACCACCCCTCTTGGCCACGGTTCTGCTGCACTCACCTGTCGCGCAGAAGTGCTACATGATAGGCCGCTGAGTGCTGAAATTTTTCCCTCTGCAAAAAATAACTCACAGGTCAGTCCGCTCCTTTTCAGCTCAGTGCTTTTCACCACCCAGCAGCAGAAGCTGGAATGAAGTATGATTTTAAATATCTTTTGACACTTTCTATGAAGAGCACAGTATGGTGCTCCAGCTTCTTGCTGGTGTCTGAACTCCTCTCCATCTTCTTCCTCCAGCTCCCAGGCCCCCAGGAGTGGGTAACTGGCATGCGATGCTGTGTGCTCCTGTGGCAAAACACAAATAGCTCAAATACACAAGCAAAGTCCATATTCCCGTCAGCTGCCTTTGGGGGATGGCGATACTATAGGAGAAAGAAAAACTGAAGAAGCTCAGCGCGAGCTATTAAGGGTGAAATCCTCACAGAGTCAGGCAGTGAAGTTAAGCTTGCTGTGGTTTGCTGTGGCTGTCAGTGCTGTGCACAGCTTGCACAGAACACACACATTCATACACACAATGAAGTCCACTGTCAAAATGCCAAGCTGGGCATAAATACCATTTCGGGTGTGGTTGGTAACAATTACTGATTATTGTTACAATTTGAAAAATAGCTAAATCCTGAATGTCCGCACATTAGTATTGGGTTGTCACAATCGATGCCTGGCTAGGATTGCTCTGTGCAGCACTTCAAACGCTTTTTTAAAGTGCAGTGCATTATTGTGCACAGAAATTTGTTTGTGTAGAAGGAAGGCAGAACACATTTTTCTCCAGCTCCTTCTGAGACCTCAGAAGCCAGTTGGCTCTCTTTGACACTAATCCAGGTAAGGATTCACCAAGCCCTTGGTAAACTTAAACTTTGTTGGCTAAGGGTGGATTTAAGCACTCACTTGAAAGCAGCTATGTGCTGCAGTGCATGCCCGGACCATTGCTTGTTCTCCACTGTTCAAGAACTGCCCTCCAATTCTCTGCCTGGTGGCTTTGGTACATCATTCTTCTCAAGAGAATATAGCTGCTTTTGTACATTGGTCACTGGTCATACCCACCATGCATCTAGAGGAGAAATCCCTGAAAGCTCCAGCCTCCAGCTCCAGCTGCCTCGAGCTGTCTGACCTCTGCCAGCCAGGAGCCTGAATGTGAGCCAGCCTATACAGCAAGGAGATCACCATGTCGGTGCCAAACTGGTTCTGTTTCAGCATGGCAGAACAGACCAGTTAACTGTATAATTTTGCCCATGCTAAAGTCTCTTGATAAGCTTCCTCTCATTATATTACTGTTGGTAGCCATGGCGGCAGCTTGTGGAGACTGTTTCTAGGAGAAACAATACAGCTCACCTCTTGTAGATGGGCAGTACTCTGGGTTAAAAACAAAGGAGCTCACATATGAAAAACAGCCTAAGCATGCACCACTTCTCAAACAAGTATGGGGAGTCATAAAGCGTGTGGACAGTCCTTTCACCAGAGGAGCTATTCACATCACATCCTCAGCTGCAAGCAGCAAAGCAAATTTCAGCTTCTGCAACTGTTTGTTTACTGACTTTTGGACTGTCCCAAAGGTGCTGAGACAAGTCAGGTGGTTTAAGCTAATTCATTTCACTTTGCAGTTAAGGTAAGCAAAAAGCAAGTGCTGGCTCAGCAGCTCTGTGGAGATGGAGCAGCATCAAGCAGGAGTAGCTCAGTTTCTGATGATTACAGGACATCCCAGAGGAAAATGAAGTAAGATCAAGCAGAGAAATATGAAACAGTGGGGTGTGCAAACTCAATAACTTTTCCTCTTAGTGATTCAATTTTATTTTTTTTTCTTTTTACTGCAAAGGGACGGGAAGGCTAGCTTAAATTTTGTTGTGTGGGTTTGCATCTTATCTGGGCTTCTCAGTTTTTGATTAACTTATAACTCAAGATGACCTTATAACTCATATGTGTCCTGCAAGATATTTCTTTAGGACTTTTTTTTTCATTCTTTTATAATTCAGAAGTGCAGTAACCACTTTGAAAAATCCTTTGTATAGTATTCTATTGTGTCTGGCTATTTTCAAAATACCTTTATCAAGGTTTCTTACATCTGTTGTTGCTAACCGGCATCAGCAGCAATACTGTCCTATTAACTTGGCTCAGTTTCTGCTCCTGCGACTTAGTTCTACCATTGGCATATCTACTAGAGCCCTGGATGTTTATTTTTATCCATCAAACTGCTGTTTACAGTTTTATCTTAACTTGGTTTGCAATTTCATGCATTTCTTTTTAGTGATTTCCGTCATCGAGACAATATTTTGCCAAGCTGACCTTTGAAGATTTATTATATTTAATTATAAAAATAGCATCTCATACCTCATAAACAACATCTGTACCTCAAATTATTAGAACAGCAATTTATAAATAACATATGGTGACTTCATCTATATAACGCTTGTTAAATGCCTGTAGTAATCACAATGGAGGTAGACTTTAAGGAAACCTATTCAAGAGAATAATGCAATGGCTATGAACGTCTCAATGCACGATGGTAAACAGTGGAAATGGAAATTTAGAGTGATTAAGGTTTACATCACTGCATGCAGACATACAAGTTTAGGCAGAAGTCAAGAGCTCAAACAGCATACAGGTTAGGATAGGTATAGACCATAGAAAGCTTAAAGGTAGACCATAGAAAGCTTAAATGTGAAAATGAATCAGTAAAATATTCCTGAGAATGTTGGAAGTGAAACACATCTTTAGTGTGCCTTCTGAGCACCTCACAGCATCGTGGGGAGTCTTAGAGTAAGGAATAATCTTTTTAAATATTCACTTTTATATCATTCTGGGGAGGACTGTAGAAGAAAATCTCGTAAGGACTTACTGGATCCAACAGACTGCTGACTGCCTGAATGCAGCCGAAAGGAATACATGTCTTCTGGTGCCAGAGACTTGGGAAGGTTTAAGAAAGTCAGAAAGTCAGTGAGGTGAATGCCATGGTATTTCTCCAGTCTCAAAAGCAGTTTGATTAAGCTGCATATTTTGGAAATCGTACTTGTTTCCAAGCTCTGGGGCATCTGGAATTGGTAAGAAAGGAAAATGATGCGTGAAATCCTGAAAAGACTGCCTGGTGAAGAATTAAAGGCCAGTGGTGTACTTAATGCCAGGCAGCATGTTTTGCATTGAGGATCGACCAAACAAATTTATATCTGACAAAGGAAAGTACCTTTGCCTCACGCATGAATCATTAGTTCACATATATAAGGAGGACAAGCGTGTGGTGGTGGTAGGTGTGGCACATCACATTACTATTTTAGTGGACGGATCTTTGATGTATATAGGGGTGGATGAGATCCAGGCTGGCTCATCTGGCATGGGTGATGCCACAGTGGAGAGCTGCAGGTACCAGGAAGCGAGAGGGGATGCGAGAAGTAGAACAACCTGCATGGACCTGCTGTGTAATTTTAGTGAGTGTGTTATGGGCCAGTAAGGGAGCTAAGGAGGATCTCCAGGGCTTTTTAGCTCCTGTTGACTTTCTGAGGTTATTCCAAATGCAGCCACAGCCTACAAAAGTTGGCAGCTTGGCTACGTTCAAAACAAGAACCTGATGGTACGGCGTACGGGCCCAGCATTCCCTATCTCAAGCAGTGAAAGTACTTTGCAGCTGTCTTGTCTGGTCAGATGAGCTTTTACAGACTCCAGAGATTCAGATTATTCGTTTGGTTTAAAGCAAGGTTGTGTTCCCACAGCCACAAGTGATGAAGTTAGTGCAGACAGTTCACAGCTAAACATCCTCCATTCTGGAAGGTATCCAATCCAGATGTGAGAAGAAAACATTGGTTCTGCTGAAGCTAGTGGAAAAATTCCCATCAAGTTCAATGGTGGTAAGATTTCCATTTGAGCTTTCTGAGGTAACCTGGCACGATTTAGAGAGAAGGTGTTACTCAAGGCAGGGTTTTCTACTCCACAACATGCCCATTGCTGTCCCAAGTTGGTAGCTGGGAAACCAAGGGATGAGTCGGTCCCTTCAGCTTAGGAAAAGCAACCTACCCTTCTTGACCTTTCCCTCAGCACTAATTAGAGTAAGTAGATTAGAGTAAATGTTATGGAAGGTCCAGCATAGACAACCTTTTCGTGTCTTTATATTGCTTAAAAAAAACCAGCAAGCTGGTTTCTTGGCCACTTAGAACCTCTCTAGATACTGATACCGGTAGAGAGTCAAAGCTAGAAATCTTCTATGGAATATTTATTATGATTTATGTACCTTGCTAACTACTGAGTGGGCTGGATTCTGTCCTGACATTCCCTGTTATAAATTCAAATAAATTATGGCAAGGAGGACTGTGAAGGGCCTGCTGTTTAATTACCCCGTTCTGCATCTGTAAGACCAGCCCATCTTTATCAGCTCTATGTCTAAGACATGCACACATAGTGTATAATCCAAGACATAAATCCTAATGTATATTTGCATGTCGGAGATTCTTTCATCTCCCTTGGTGATCTACTGTAGGATTTATCAGTTCCTATAGCACACATGCTTTCCTAACCCAAACTCCTCTGACTGCAAAGGGACTTGATTCCATTTTGGTTTACATATTGGTGGAAATGGAAAAATGTGGATTATCTTACTCTGTAACAATCCTTGCATGTATATGAAGACTATTATCATGTTTTTGTGACACTTCTCTATTCCAGAATGCATAAAGATAATTCTCCCAACTTTTTCTATGAGGTTGAGGGTTTTTAAAGCTGTTGTTATTTTATTTCTCTCCTCTAAACAGTTTCTCATTTGTATAGAACATTAAATGAAATGTCCAGAGCAAAATGCTGTACTACAACAACTCTCCATTAAATAAATCAAGCTGTATATAGGGAATGAAAATGTAGAATGACTTGCACTGAAAATAAAATTATTTCAAAGTGCCATTAACTATTCCTATCACAATTCTCACTGAGTACAGGGCAAAGCAAATTGGTCATGGACTGACCCACTGCCAGTAATACAGCACCACTTAATGTATTATTATTTAAAAGATGATTCGTAAAATAATGATCCTGTTTTTTCACTCTCTTCTTACTGTTCCTGTCCAGCAAGAAACTTCCATGGCATCAGTTTGGGTGGTGTTATTTGGCTCCTGCTGAGGAAAAAGGACCAGTCTTTCAGTTCTGCTGGCTACCATTTAATCCTGATTTATTTTCTGCCCTAAGTACTGGCAGTACTCAGGTATTGTAGCCTTGCAAAGGCAGACTGAGAGGCAACGTGTCTGCATTTTAATATCTGAATGTCTTCCACTGGGTCATCAGTCTCTCATCTGTCCTATCTTCACTGGGCAGCAAAGAAGGGTTGCACGTACCACAGCCGGGGCTGAAGTGACACCTGGTGTAACAAAGCAACAAGGAAAATCAAACACTTCTGTCCTCCTAAAAATTAATTGCTGTTTAAAAAGAGGCCAGAATTTCTCTGATTATTACAATTTGTACCTGGAACAAGAAGTATATCCTTCCCTTGCTGGGCTAGCACTTATTGTCTGCAACTGCCTGCCAAGAAAGACATTTAGCTTGAGATTGCTGATAGTGTGAAGGAAATTTTCATTTCCCCTTAAGTAAAGGAATTCTGCTGTAGAACTAAGACTTTGAAATATGCAAAGGAGGCTTATGTGCAATGGGACAGAAGCCCTCTCCAGCTGTGGAATTGGCCAAAGTTATGAAATAGGAAGTGCTTGTTTTAAAGTGTGCGAGACACTGTGCTGGCTTGCAGCATAAATTATGCATCTTCCCCTTCCTGCAGGCCTGCACTGTGTGTCCATGGCTGAACACACAGTCCTTGGCCGCAGTGGAAAGAAGCTGTCTGGATAACAAAGGAAATGGAAGATTTGCTACTAGGCAGAACAGTCATTTCTCGATGAGCCGGGTGTCCTTAATGACACTGGAGTGTGCTGTTAGGATGGATGCAGCTACGTTCCTGAGAAAGGAGCGCTATCTAAAAAAAGTCGGTGCCCAATTTCTGATAGCCCGTCCCGAGTAATTATCACCTCAGTAGATGAAGGAGAAAAAAAAATTAAAACTTATGAGGGAAATAAGGGTAGCTCCATGTCTGGAAAATATTTCTTTAGTATTTTCTCATTCCAAACTGAACTAATCTTAGGGGACTGGAACTTCTCTCTTACAAAGAAAAGCTGAGGGACTTGGGTCTTTTCAGTCTGGAAAAAAGAAGACTGAGAGGGGATCTTATCAATGCTTATAAATACTGAAAGGGTGGGTGTCAGGAGGATGGGGCCAGGCTCTTTTCAGTGGTGCCCGGGGACAGGACAAGAGGTAATGGGCACAAACTTGAGCATAGGAAGTTCCATCTCAACATGAGGAGGAACTTCTTCACTTTGAGGGTGGCAGAGCCCTGGCACAGGCTGCCCAGAGAGGTGGTGGAGTCTCCGTCTCTGGAGACATTCCAAACCCGCCTGGACGCGTTCCTGTGCAACCTGCTCTGGGTGACCCTGCTCTGGCAGGGGGTTGGACTAGATGATCTCCAGAGGTCCCTTCCAACCCCTACCCTTCTGTGATTCTGTGTAATCTTGTTGCCATCACATTCAAACTTACTCAGACCAGACTCTCTGCTCCTCTCCCTCTCCCATATACTTACACCATTGGTTAAATGTATGTCCAGACCCAGCCTAAAGCCCAACGTCCTCTATCATTTACACCATTAGGGTGCAGATGCACGTAGGTTCAGCTTTAGTCCAAGGCCCAGGGCACTCACAAGGACACTTCTGCACGTGCTATTTGTCAGGTTGGGCTTGGCCTTCTGCACTCAGAGCTGGGAGGAAACGCTCAGCATCAAGAGTGACCAACCGAGAGTGACCCTGAGCGTGGAGCATGGTAACCCCAGCCCCGACCCTGGGTCAGAGGGGGCAGCATCGCGGGCAGCCAGCAGTTGGAGACAGAGCCAGCTGAAATCAACTCTGCTCTCCCCAGCAATGCAGGTGCGTCTTTGTGCTCTCTCTGGTAGGCAAACTACACAAATTTCTCTTTGCTTCCTATGAAGAAAAGCCCATGAAAATGGCCATAAAAAATGTTGGAAGCTGTCGTCTCCCTGAATGAGTATCATTTCTTGTGTCATCTCTTTAAATAAGTGTATGACAGAAAAACAGAGGAAGAGCACAATGCAGAAATCAGTATTTAATATTACTTGAAATGATAGTAAATACTACCCAATGGAGCAATTTTTCATAGCATAATCTGTTGACTTGGTAATCAATGGGAAATGCAAATATAATCTCTACACGAGCCCGCGACTGCAAATGCATAGAGCATCTTTGGTGCAGGGTGCGTTGGTAGCACTGAGTAGCTGAGCTCCAAGGCTGCAGGGAAATCCTCAAAATTAAGTGAAGCAAGCAAAAGACAAAACATGTCCTCAGCTCATCGCTACAGAGCTGCATGCTCTGGAAGACGGCACAGGAAGTGCAGTAGTATTTCTTCAAGTGCTCTGGGAGATATATGGCGTGATTGTTACATCCAAGAGCAAGCTGTGAAGTGTAACAGAGAGCAGTCTTTAAGAAGGCACTGACTAGTTTAGTTTAAATTAGCGAATAGTTAAGCTATGGCAGTGATATAGAACATATTCCTATAAAACATGAGGGTATCTCTGACTGTAATAGGGCCGTCCTTTTATATTTCATTGTCAGAAAAGCATCCTAACTGCAAAATACTTCTTGGCCCTCATAAAACTGTACTCAGTTTTTGAGTGCTTTATTTATGGGATAAGCAGTGCAATGACATTTTAAATGCTTTCTCTTTGAATAGCAATAATGATCTAATGATTATTTAAGTGATTTTCTCAAACAGTCCTCTATTTAGGAAACTGAAATATATGAAAAGTATTGCCATGTAAATGTCGGTGAAAGTAATTAAGCAGTGAGAAATTTAAGATGATATCATTTGTTCCTTTTTTCCCCTCTTCTACTGAGATTTTAAAGAGCGAATAGAACTATGATGTCCAGGGAAATATTATGGGATCACATTATGGCATGATTTAACAAAGGGTTTCCATCTCCTTTATGGCAGTTGCCACATGGTATTTCTATAAAAATTCAGTGTAAATGAACTGTACGCTGGACTCCTTAAATGTAATTTAATGGCAAATAGTCGTTTCTGAGTGTAAACTCCTATCTCCATTATAGCGGAAAACAATTTATCAGGGGATTAATGGCCTGAAAGATATTGAACATTTCAGAATAAAAAGGCTGCTACGCATGTTGCCCAATGACTGTATGAATTTCTGTTAATGGAAGATTTTTAGTACAGATGAGACAATATCCATCAGAAATTGTTTAGCAGCGTTTGCCGGGAGAGGTCCTTCAGTCTTCATGCCACAACAATGCTGAAGTAGTGCCTTAGGTACAGCTGATCCTTGAGGACAAAAAATGCAAGTCAGCTGATTTCCTGAGGTTTCTTTCAGAGGGTTCGGGGTTCCATGATTCTCTGATCTATTCACAAAAACAGTCAAATTAAGTAAGACAAATTCAGACAAAAAAATTACAAGGCAGAACTCTCTCGAACTAGAACAGATTTCCTAATCATCTTTCTGGGATTTTTTTTTTTTTAAAGTTCAGTGTGGGTATCACTGAGAAATTCTCTTTGTTTTCTTGTATATATATGCTGATGCCAGTCTCATGGTGTTGATGTATATGCATGCTTATTTATTTTTATATATGGCACATTCTCTACTCAATGAATTCAGTCACTCGTTAATTTTCTGTACAGCAGCATATATTTCATTAGATGTTTTTCCCTCCTGCAGAGGTAGATATCTCTGAAGAGACATTTATCACTGATTACTGCAGAAAACACTCTTGAATTGTGAGCTATGTAGAGTTTCTCTTTCATTTGATTTCTTGACTTACTCTATCTGTTTTCTATGTAAAAACTATTTCCAGGACAAAATTTCCTATGTGGCCCTTTATTTAATTACAACTGATTATTAGGTTCAATTTTTTTTCTTCTATTAAAGATGCTGTATTATTTTATTAATATTGCCAGTAATTAGTAGAGACTATGGTGCAACTTGTTTTTTTTTTTTTTTTTAGCCGGAAGAAATTATGACTCAAGAAGCTTTACTATTTATTTAAACAGATATTTTACTAAACCAAAAGGAATTAAGAAACCATTGGTTGCTTGTAGGTGGTGTTTTTCCATTGTTAAAGGAAGTGTATTTGTATGTATTGTGAAGATACAGTAATATATACGTATATATAAATAAAAGTAGAACACCGTTCTGCATCATGAGCTGAAAGGCTGGTATTTCTGTATCTGTTTATGGAAATTATATTTGAGATATTGATACTTTACCTCAATGCACATAAATTTGCATGGCCTTGAGGGACTTTATCCCATCACTATAGCGTATGTGCTACAACATCCTTGCTAAGCGTGGGGTATCTGGATTCAGGTAGAGCACACGAGTTGTCTGTTGGGTGTTCTGGGGAAAAGAGGTGGCAGGGTTTGGAGTGGTCCAGGTTGGAGTCCACTGCAACACAGTCATTGATGCTACGTGGCAAGTTTAACATTCCATCAGAACTTTTTTGTGATTTAGTAAACAATGTCTCAGCTGCCGTCTTCTCTAAAGTGTCTTCCTGTCACCAGTGGTGCTTAAGTATCTGGAAGGATGAGTTTTTTTTCTGGGGTCCCAGTCGTCCACTGGCATCTGATCACATATTCATGTCTCTCCAGGGTCGCAGTGTCGGACTTATTGCCAAACGGCTAGATCAACAAAGTTGCTGAGAAGCCTCAGCGTCTCACCAGGAGACATGGCTTGCCTGGTAGTCACCAAACTCAATTGTTATTTTCAGGTTATTAAGAAGAGTAAAGATTATTAGAGTTAAACAAACAAACAAACAAACAAACACAAAAAACTACCAAAACAGCATGATGAAACAGTGATTTTGAAAGCTGAGCACTGCCTAGACCGCCTCAGAGTCAGCAACAGCTAAAAGACCTTCTGAAAGAAGACCCCTATGAGAGGCTGTAATGAAAACCATTCCTATGGCCAGTATCTTACAGTTATGGCCACAGTGTGTTTTGGTCCCATACATCCAGTATAGGCCTATTTTGGACAAAATGGGTAAAATGGAGAAAAAAACTGTCACTCCTCTGGTCTGAAGTAAGACTTGGCTCATTGGGCAGCACCTTTTGGTGATCTCTCACTCCTTTTGGCCTGCCATGTCTCAGTCTGCAATTGCACATGGGCAAAGAGCGACCTCCCAGTCCTCAGCTGGACACAATGGGCAAAATTTTGCTCTGAACCTTCATTAATGGAAAAGTCTAGGAATATCTGCATCTTCAGAAAGGACCTGGTGCATAATGAACTACTCAGGACCAGTGAGAAGTGTTATGGGGCTCACAAAAAAACAATTATTATCTCCGTCATCTTCTCGTTGCTCTATACCCTAGACATGACTCTGGACAGCCCACTGCTACACGAGTGAAATGTTTGCCTCCTGCCCTTGGTGCAGTGGGAGTGTCCCTCACCCCACATTTCATTTGGACTGCCAAACAAACTGTAAGCCCAAGAACAAAAGGTCTTCTTTCTGTCTGATTTTCTGTGAGCATGTTGTATTCGGTAGTTTCAAAACTCTACATATTTTATAAACATTAGCTGGATTTATCGCCTGTGACTTCATGCTCTTCTTCCAGGAATTAGCTCTTTGAAGTGCTTTCCCAGAGAATATTACAACTAAGATACGTTTGCTCCATTGTAAACTTACTGACACTACTCTATCTTCTCAGATAGATAACACGACAAGTTTCCAGCCTGACAGAATTTAAACTAGTCTCTTAAGCATGCACCAGATCAGTATTGCGAATAGGTACCCTTAATGTCTTCCCGTACTTTGGAGACTCCAAAGGCAAAAGTTTCTAAGAAAGGAAGAAAATGTGTCAGGCCAGTACCTGCTCTAAACCTTGTGACTTGTTCTATTCAACTGCAGATGTCATTGCTCAAGGAATGACATTATGTGGTGGTGTAAAAGAAGCCAGTAAATTGAAGGATGGCAATGATTCCAATGCATATTGATAAACACAGCATTTCATTGAAGATCTATAATGCCCCATGAAGAAACAGATGGGTCCAGGTATTCCTGTTTTCACGAGGACAACAGAAAGGAGACAGTCCTAGAGTCATATTCTTCCTGACGTTTCTGTCCCTGGCCAAATACAAAAGGAGGTGTAAGTGCGCAACATTGGGAACCTCTTTAGTACAGCACTGACTTGACTTTAATTAAACAATTATTTAGAAAATTCAGTCACATATATAAGTGTTGTTCTCTTGCTTAAAGACGAATACCAGATTATAAAAGGTAGCAGTGAAGCTCCTAGCGAAGCTAAGCCATTCGACTGAAATGGAAAAGGAGTGTCACCAAATAGGAACCAAAGTGCTGCTTGTTGATGAGTAGTCTTTCTGGGAGAAGGGGCTTGGGGTAAGGTGACACCCAATCTATGTAATTAAGTCAGTGGTCTTTGGTACAAAAATCATGAGCAGCAGAGGGACTCAGACTGGAGCCCTGCTAACTTCTAAAACATCTGTCTCCATCTTATTTTCTCTATTGGTCGTTGTGCCTTGCAAAAGGAAACAAGAAAAATCCCTTGCAGAGAATGAGAAAAGACACCTCTCTCTCTCTTTAGATGGCTTTTTGAAAGCAGTTTTTCAGAGGTGATTCACATCTCAGCCTCCAGTTTATGTTAAAGAACAAGGGAGCATTTGCCTATCATGATTCCAACCCAGAGGACTGAAATAACAACTTTGGTTCTTGCACTAAAAATTACTGTCTTGGCATATCTTCTGCTTCTTCTCTAAGTGCCTGTGGTTTTTGTGTGTTTGGTCTGCCGTTGCAGAAATAATCATAAAACACTCCAGCTAATTGTAAGAAACAATGAAAAGACAACCCCAAAAGACACATTAGCAGTATGGTATTGAATTATGCTTCTGGGACTGAACAGCTGCGTAAAGTGTCAAGCTGAATAAGATCATTTGAACACTGTTGCTTTGCAGGGTAAATTCACTCTTCCGAAGGGGGAATAAATATCACAAAAACTCTTTGAGGGTTTGGTTTCAGAGGTGGTAGAAGATGTTCTTTGTACCTCAAGACACTTACACAGAAGCTAGAAAAATGAAAAACATTCACAGATTTGAAAACTGTTAGGAATTCGGTCTTGATTTTTATCTGAAATGCCATAATCCCCAACATTGTTTAACATGGATTTGCTACTTGCGTAGGTGCCCTTTGTGTTGCTCTCACTGATAGCATCATTGTTCCCACAAAATATATTCCACTTTGTTCCTTAATGATTAATCACACCACTTTCCTATTAACAAAAGCAGTGAGTGGGATAGTAGCTTCTTTCCTCCCTGTTGAGCAGGACATTTTATGCCGTTTCCTAACAATAGGCAGTAAGTAGAAATAGAGACTGGTTACTGTGAATTGCTGCTATGGATACAAGTTTCTTATCTCTGTCACTGTTCTAAGACGTCATGGAGTGCTTGTTAGCATATTAGCTGAAAGGCATTTAATACTGAGTATAGCTATATTGCATCAAACCATACTGCCCACCTTGTTAGGGTATAGTCCATTCTGCAGAAGCAAATGTCAAAGGTCCATTTTCCCTGTAAATTATAAAACTTCAGACTAAGACGTCCAAAACCTTTAGTACGGATGTTACTAAGAGCTGACAGCCAGCCTCACACGGTGCATAAAAAAGACCAGCACTGACTACAGAAACGTTTCACATACTTATAACCTTTACCAACAATATATCAAACGTTTTTAATAACTCATTAAACAAAATCTGGAAGAAATGAACTTCTGATGCTCTTTGTATAGTGTCCCTTATGCTATTGCTGGCACATATGTAGGTCAGTGCTATTTCATTATAGAACACTAAACGGTGCATCTTGCCTAAAGACATCCATTTCTGTGCATGTCAAAAATCTCAAACACAAAAGCAGTGAGACGAACAGACAAGTGAAATCAATTGAGTTCAGCAGCATAAGGATGTGGGCTGTACTTCATACCAAGAATAAATAAATGGACACTTAAATGACTGGTGCATGTGAAATGACTTGATTTGTTTCGCATACACTCAGTGTTGTGTTAGCAACGTATCTCACATGAAGGATAACAAAGGAAATAGCTCTTGCATTTGTTATTGGACTGTGGTAGAAATACAACACCACAGTTGCTATTAGTGAAAAGCTCTTGGTGTCATTATGCAGCTCCCTCTAATTCTTCTTTCATTTTAGGCTCTATGAAGGTGACATTTTCAAAGGCCTTGAACCCTCAGTCACATAAACTATGCAAGCAACTATTTCCATATGTAAACTGTGCACTAGCACACACAAAAGCCTGTATTATATCTGTGAGCTGACTTCTCTAGACTACTTGAAAAAATCTGAGGCTGAGTGACATGTACACTAAACGTTTGTGCCCAAAGAACACTTCAGTCTGTTCTTGAGTGTTGCTTTTAGTGCCAAAACAGGAGCACAAAGAATTGGAAAATAGAAGCAATGGAAGATAATACTTTTAGCAATATGTAATAATATTTTGCAGGACCAGGAAGTAGCATACTAATACTTCAGTTTATGGAGTGCTGTATGCCCTCTCTTCACTCTGTTGAGTTGCGTAGCTCTCATAAAATAAAATTTCAGGACCTTTACAGGTTCTTATCGGTTAAGAGAGTGTTGTAAGGAACAAGACAACTGCAATCTGGGACTTGATCCAAAATCTATTTAAATCTCTTGAAAAACAGGTGATGACTGATCATACTGTATCTCAGGCACATGCTTCATGTGTATGGGATTCTTAATTGAATATAGATGTTTTGCCAGGGAAGCAGGCACATGAGTGATTTGCTTAGTCAAGGTCTATTAAAAAAAAGAGATTATCCTGTCAGCACATAATGGTAATTATCTAATGCTGCTTGGCTTCTGAGGCACTTCCTTCTAGCTTGAACTAATTCAATACTAATTCACTGAATACACTGAACCAGGGATATTGTGCCATTAAATGAACAGAAATAGCTTTGTAGCAACCTGGCAGCAACTCAGCTGGTGTTGCATAGATCTTCACCATCGGTTATCCCTCGTGTCCACACAAACTGATGTGTTCTACCGGGACTTTTATTGCTGAGGCTGCATTGGCTTAAGTATGAGCTACTGAATGTGAGATTACTAATCCACATAGTCCACTTGTTTTTCTTGGACAGCTGATGAAATAATTATTTTAAAAAAATCACGATTTTTCTTCCCTGCGTGTTTGATCCCACAATAATCTTATTAATGCTGAGATATGAAACGATCATAAAACAAAGCTTTGTTTTAAACTCATTGAGCAAATTTTGAGACAATCCACGAGGCAATTTAATTACCTGCTCTACAAACGGCACGCGACAAGCACAACTGCAGACTGCAAGACGCTGCACGTATACCGGCTTTGTTTAAAAACTGTCAGAGCAGGCAGATTTGGATTTATCTGAATGGATTTATTTACTCTGACAGTTTATGCCTTGACTCAGTTCACCGAAGTACTTAGCAAATGAGGCATTTCATAGATTTCTTTTGGAGTAACCACGTGCTAATATTCTTAGATAAACATCTGCTGAGAACACGTTCACAAACATGTTGTATTTTGATGGAAACCTTCATCAAGCAAACCCACGCCTGGGAACTCTTGCTATGTGCATAATACGTGATTAATGGGCAAGTGGGAACGGGCCTTGAACACTGTGAGTGGTTCTTTAATAAAGAATGCTACAAATAATTTATATTAAGAGGGAAATTTATTACCTGACATTGTTCAAGAATAATCCTTACTAAATCCAGAAAAAAGAGGCTGTCATGGCTCTGAGAGCGGCCCCGTGTCAGGGGTTTTGCTGCCACTGCCCCGGGGCTGCGGGTGTCCCTGTCCTTGGGCTGGGGGAGAGGCTCCTGGCTGTCCCCATCCCCAGGGAGGTGCCCGATGCCCGAGGCTGGGGCAAGTGGGAAGAAACAGTGTTTTTCAGTGATATTTTTCAAGATTTAAAGGCTTTATTCAAGAGTCAAACATGAAAGAGACTAAGAGCACCGGAGGAATTCCAGATAACCACATTTTATTTAAGGCATCGGTATAGCATTCAGATTTGTTTCACAAATAACTCAACCACCACTAAACCCCACAGGAGCAAAATAAGTACCTCAGAGAGTCAAGTGACTAAAAGATAAATTAACACTGCCAGTATATAGTTGCTTTGAGGATTTTCATCACAATGGTGAAGGCAGTATAAAATCATCTAGTGTGGGGAAAATTACAACCCCACTTCATCGACAGCAGCAAATCATTTATCTCCGAGATGACAAAACGCTTCCACGGCAGCAGCGTGGTGCGAAGTTAAGGTCCTTCAGGGACACACTTCCTCTGAGAAAGGCTGATCTGCGTGCCATGCTTCTTATCCCTGGACTGGGCAATATTCTAGAGGAAAATAACACATTATCTCCTTAAAATCTGCGGTTTGAAAGAAATGTTTATTGCAAAAGCACAGAAGAAGAAATAGAATGTTTTATGTCAGTGAATTTAAAGCCACTTGAGTGTATGGTACTAAAAATCTCATCTTGTTAAAACTTGAATTGTTGTAGGTTCAATGACAAAATACCCAACAAACAGTTAAATATAAGCAACAAATAACTGGAGTGTCCTGGAATAAAACTATATGAACTGTTAAGCCAACTATGTAAAAAGGTGAAATTAAAGGCTGTATTCCTCCCCTTTAATACTCCTGCAGAAAAATGACATTTCCCTCATTGCAGGTGTGCTTTTCAGAAATTCTGAAATTATGAAGTATCATAATTGTATGCGCACTGCAATTATGGAAAAGCCAAAGTCAGGGTAGCTACAGGAAGCGTGCGTTGGAATGACCATCAAATCAATGTTAGATATAGGACAAAACAAAGAGCAAGCAAAGAATCTGTAGTATGGAAGAAAGGGTGAAGAGAGAAACAGAAAGGGCAAAACCACTATTTTCATTATTAAATCAGACTTTGAGAGGACTTGGCAAGATGGATATTGGCTAGTCAACATAACAGTGATTAAGGAGGTATCTCCTCACCCACATCAGTGCTGGCTCTTGTAGTCCAGCGGCTCTAAAGGCAGCTGTTGCTCAAGACGCATCAGAACTTGGCAGAGAGGAGAAGCAACCACAGACACTCCTGCACCATAATATTTTTCAAGCTGATCCTGTCATTCAGTTAAACCGAGCTTGGGAAGGCTCGCTTTGGGCTCTCAGATGTGCCTGAACATAAGACATAGCCTTACCTTATTACCTGTTATCAGTAACTAAGTATTTGTAAAGGGAAAAATAGAGGGATTTCTGATAGGTTTAAAACACCTAACAACCATTTAATCTGTGTCTCTCTAGAAAAGTTCATTATATTATTTTAATTCACACAATTCAATTACCATCAGTTCCGTGAGATTGTTCATCTGTTCATATTTCCCATTCTATAAACTGTTCTGATAATCTATTATAAACTAATAAGAATGAGCTGCTTTTACCCAAATTCCTCTCAACCATTTCTGATGATGACTGTTAATAAAAAGGAGTTATAGTTAGTATTTGAGAATTAGAGTTTCTTCTTTATGTTCATGTAGATAAAATCATTTCCGTTGAAGGAAGAGGCATCCTGTTACAAGCTCTCCAAATACAGCGATGCCAAGTATCTGTAGCTGAAGTAACTGTTTTTAGTTACTGGGTTTTTCTTCTTTTCCCATTTCCTTAGGAATCAAATTATTCTAATTGAAGGCTGTATTGATTTTACTTGATTCTAATAGCAGTATTTCCTAAGACAGGGCAAAATCATGCGAGAAAAGAAGTGAGACTCTCCTCAGGAGATGGATGTGAAAAGAAATGGATATTAAATTCAGCTTTTTATCTTCTGTTTTCCACTGATTATAAATTACTTTACAATCAATTCAAAATACTTCTGCTATGCTATACAATGAAAAAAGAGATCAAATGTTACAGAAAAGAATATTCTACTAATAGAAGGATTCAGATTCATGTTCAGCAATCCTTTTTTGCTCAAATATTTCATGTAAATCCATTGGACTTCTGTGCTGTAAGGCTTTCAAGGTAGGGAATTCTGAAAAGAAAAAAATGAATATATTATGGATGGTGTCATATGGTACGGGATATCCCTTTGGTCAGTTGGGGTCAGCTGTCCCGGCTGTGTCCCCTCCCAGCCTCTTGTGCCCCCCCAGCCTCCTCGCTGGTGGGGCAGCGTGAGAAGCAGAGAAGGCCTTGGCGCTGTGTAATCACTGCTCAGCAATAGCTAAAACAGCCCGGTGTTATCGACACTCTTTTGGCCACAAATTCAAAACAGAACCCTATGGGCTGCTATGAAGAAAATCAACTCTATCCCAGCCAAAACTGGGACAATATCCTGGCACTTCCTGGTTTCGAAGAGCGATGACTGCAGAGCGGTACCCTAGAACAACTCACGAATGGGGCAACAAGGGAAGCGTTATTCACAACTTCTCAAAATATAAAACTTAAGCGATAAAAAATTAAATAATTAGGTTACAGTGTTAAAATAAAAATATTACTTTTTCAGACAATGCATAGTGAAATTGTAGCACTCAGACTTTGAGGATGCTGTGTCTGTCAAAAAGATATAATTATGTTCAGTCCAATTCATGGAGGACAAGTCTAACGGGGAGTATTAAGCAGTAAGCAGTTGCTGGATGCAACTTCGACTCAAAATATTCCCAGACTTCTATAAGCTGCAAACTGGGAGAACACACGCAGGAAAGAATAATTTTATCTGTAATTTTCTTCCCATCGCTTTCCCCCCTGCATCCACCACAAATTCCTGCCAGAGAAAGACTAATCACCTGGTCTTATCTCGGAATTGATACAGTACGGCATTTATGTTCTTATCCTCAAAGAAGTCATTCCCAGGTGAACACAAACCAGGACTGAAGAACTGAAACTCCTCCTGCCTAACATGAGCCGGTATGGCTCTAGCGTCGCAGTCCAGGACGTTAGGAAGTTCAGTTCACATTGCACATAAATAACATCTTTATGAAAGGACTAAAAATGCATCTGTAAAAATAAAGCTCTTTGGAGAAGTGAATTAAACAGCGTCACCTTGGCAGGCGCATGCTTAGAAGAATGGAAAAAACCCGCAACTTTATCCACCATTTATGTAAGCAGTAAATGCAGTTTATGGGCGGGTGTTATCATAACCTATGCTCACAATCACTTTGCTGTTCTCTGCAATTGCCAGGGCAAAACATTTCTGCAAGAACATAAAGATAATGGCACAGTTAAATTTAGTTGACTATTTTAATCTTAAAATTCAGCTTCTAAACACATGTAATTGATAGTATATGAGTGAGTCATGGAAACTTGCTTTTTATGAAGAAAATTACTAATGTTCAGATCTGGCTTTTTTCATTACTTTTTATATCACTAGTTTCCTTCCCGTATGCAGCTTAGTGATCATTGATCCACAATATTTATAGTGATTTAAATGTATTTCAGATGCTGGGTAACATGGCTCCATCCATTTCAAAAAGCTCATGAGTTTCCAAGCTATTCTACTTCCATTGTTGTTCTTTATGAGCTCTTTAAGTCTTTAATGATGAACTCCTGCTTTCCTCAGGCCGGAACACATCCCTTTCACAGCCAGCTCGCGAAGTCCTCTGCACTGTGCTTCCAGTCCAGCACGACTGGGACGGTCAGCTGTGACCAGCAAAGTAAAGGCACTGAGACCAGAAAGGCAAAGGAGGTTCTGGGAGATGCACAAAGGGTACCTTGATGAGCTCAGCCACTAGCTGATGGTGTCATGTCCTGCAATTTTCCCCACTCTGCCTTGCAAGGCCGCACGGTCGTGGAGAATTGTGCTAGGCGCATCCTTCCAGGCATGCTTCCAGTTATACGTGCCTTTGACTTTGCTCCTTTTGGAGACAGGTAACCTGAACTTTCAAAAATGACGATGACTGTTCTGAAGCTGCACTCGGCCAGCAAATCATTTAGGTGTTCTTGCATGCCAGGAAAGCCCCACGGGACTGACAGGAGGGCTGGTAGACAAACCAAGTGGCTTTTGGGTGGAAACGAGCCAGCCGCAGCCAGTGGACTACCCATGGTGTTGTCATAGGACCTTGAAAAGCCTCAAACTGGATGGAAATAGGGGAAGCCATGGAAGCTGTTATCTCACCCATTCACATTATTTTTGAGATCCCCTTCTTTTTAGTTATCTAGCGTATGTGGAATGTTACTCTTGGCTCTTGACCACATGAAATACCTGATGTGCAGCTCACAGGGTCAAAAGTATTGCCATGCTTCAAGTATGCCAGCAAAATGCTCCCATTGCCATAGCTGCATGGGAACTGGGAAACCCACTCTGTCCTCGTTTGCAATAGTACACAGTTCAGGGACATCTCCACTGGTTTCTATAAGCAAGAATTTGGAGCTAGAGACTTAAAAAATGGCCCCTTGCTGGATAGGAAAAAACCACAAATGCATTTCCAGTCATTTAAATAGTTACCAGCATGTAGCCATACATGTTTCGGAGAAACAGATTTGAATAACTGCATTAAATTGATTTAGTTAATTCATCAGCACAGGAGTCAGCCCGTGGTCAGGGTGTCACTTGGCATTGCAAATGCCAGCTACAAATTCATATCACTACTTGGCACACAAAACTGTAAGTCCTCTAGCAAAAAGTCTATAGTCCAAAGCACCAAACTTGTATTGCATGTCCAGAGAATAACAGGCGTAGTAAGTATATATTTGGAAGGAAAGGACATCAGACAGTCAGCTACAAGAGTAGTGTGACACCTTTTTGGGTTTTTTTTAAGGAAAAAGTAACTGAAGGAATGGAATAAATAAAAAATGTGAGGAAATAAAATATGAATTTGCCACAGCTAACTGTGCTAGAAAATCCAATATCCTTTTCGGTAACAGCTGATCTCTTAGGTAAAGAGCGTGCTATATGTACTTGAATTCATGCAAAACATCGGGTATGTGACTGTCTAAAAATGTGAGTTAGGCAGAGAAGACAGGGATTAGTATAAGCAGTGTAGAAAAAAAGCTGAAATGGCAGGCAATCCTATTTAGAGTGGAGAGGAATATCAGAGGAATTGCTCAGGAATCAGTCTTGAGACTAATCTTATTTAACAGTAATCACAAATTAAATTCACAAGGCCTTGGTCCAGTCGTGTAGGAATTTACTGATGAAACCTGCTGGTGACGCAAAGTCAAGAAAAGTCATCCTTATAGAGGGATTTGTTGTGTAAAGAAAATACAGTTACATGGCAGTTGAAGATCAAAATGTTAGAAATGGGATTAAACAAAACGTGAGATGGAAACCCATTGAGTAAAAAGGGCTGCTACTATAAGCTTTGGCTATAAACCAAAGTGCCATCCTTGGAGATTCCAAAGCTTGGCTAGACACAGCTAAAGCTGTCATCACCCAGGGTGCCAACAGTTTCCCTCCGAGATGAGGACTGGACCATGGATCCAGAGATCTTTTCCAGCCACATTTCTATGTTTCTGTGAGAACGAATGAGAGAATAAAAGACTGGTGTATTAGTCACGTCACTGACTGTGAACTGCTGTTGCTACTCTGAGGAAGAACTTGCAGTCCCAGAAGGTCTTTGGCAAGGTATTTCCTGTAGAAATATGAAGTGATTTGAGAAAATGCGGGTTTCCACGTGGGACACTTTATACAGCTGTAGTAACCTATGCTCAGGAAAGATTAATTTTCACTTTAAAAGGTGCTAAAAGAGCAGGATGGGACTAGGAGTCAGCCAGGATTTGGGATGCATCTGCATAGAACTTTTAATTCTAAGTAGTTCGTTATAAAATACAAAACATTTGTGAGGTTTTAAAACAAAAAATCAAGCTTTAGTGGAAAATAATCTAGACCAATTAACATTTGAAAAAATAAGTAAGATAAAATAGAAGATGAAGAAACCTAATATAGGGGGGATTCTGGGATGGCTGCATCCTGGACTGCAGGATACATTGCAATGTTATGGTCTTAGTTTTTTTCCCAAAGCTCTGAATAACGTAGGATTTGAGAGACTCCATCATGCTGATACTCTGACAGCACGTAAGGAGGGAATGGAGAGTAAGAATTTTCAGGTCTCGAGAAAATCACATTGCACAGACTGTCTCCTCCAGAATTGTTTGAGAAGAATAGCCCAGGGCAGTCTACAAAGGTTTTAATAAACTTGCACATATTTCTTGAAAAGGAGAAAACTGGCAGACAAATGGCTGATTTGACCTTGTTGTCACCCGGAAAGGGAATAGGCAGTGTTAATGACAGCGTGCTTCGTCTTAGTACAGTTTACGTGCAACCCTGCAACATGCCAATTTAAAACTTTCAAAATGTCTGTTCTTGAAGTTTCTGTGTTCTCTCTTCCTTATCGGTGTCAAGCCAGCCGTTCAGCTGGTAAATTTGAGGCTTGTCTCCATGCATATTTTCACCAAAAGTTCCTAAATCCACCCCCGAAATCATGCCCTTAATCTTTTTTTGAATTAAAACTTTTTTTTGGGGGGGAGGGGGGCGCGGAGAGGGAGGCTATTTCAGATGTGACTCAAAACAAGTCAAGTCTAAGGAAAGCTGAATTCATAGCTAAATAGCAGGGCTGGGATTCAGAAGGTCTGGATTATATCTTGGTCTGCCACAGGCTTCCCGTATGACCTAAGCATACCTGAAATATTCAGTTCTCCTCCTAGGAAAAACATGATTAGTGCTATCAAGCTGGTAACCTGGGAGAATTTATTAACTGGTATTTTTCAAGCACTTTGACACACTTGTTTGAGACAATATAGAGCTGCAAAAGATTAATATAAATTATATTTCATCACTGTGCATAGCAGGGTGTCTACACCTGGAACTTATTGTGTTTCTTGGTAGGAGTCTAAATTATTCATGCACTGCAGATTTTTAACATGAAATATTAGTATAATCTTATCTTTCACTGATAAAATTAATTTTCTTTGATTTCTCTCTTCATCATTCATTCTTCAGTTCTTTCTTTTGAAACTACTAAAATTTCCCTACATTCATACTTTACCAATTGCTCCGGTTCTAAGAAAACTCAACTTAAAGCTCCTCTGAAGGGGCACAGGTAGGATTTTATACTATCCCCACACATGGGCACAGAGTGACAAGTCTTTCTTTCTGGTTTAAGGAGCCTCTGACCCCCTTTTCCCACCCCCATTTCTTTACCTCCACCAACTCTCAGTGTGCCAAATTACCTATTTGCCAGACAGCGTGGTGAAACAGAGCTGGGAATTGCTATAAGCTAAAAATAATCGTATTTTTCAGGGTTGTTTTTTTGTGGGATAGATATGCACACAGACAGAATTGTGCCTTTGCCAAGGTATCACAGAATCATAGAATCACAGAATGGTTTCAGTTGGAAGGGACCTTGGAGATCATCTAGGTCCAACCCCCTGCCATGGGCAGGGACACCTCCCACTAGACCAAGCTGCTCAAAGCCCCATCCAGCCTGGCCTTGGACACTTCCAGGGATGGGGCATCCACAACTTCCCTGGGCAACCTGTTCCAGTGTCTCACCACCCTCACAGTAAAGAATTTCTTCCCAATATCCAATCTAAATCTCCCCTCTTTCAGTTCAAAACCATTACGCCCCAACCCATTGCTCCACTCCCTGATGAAGAGTCCCTCCCCATCTCTTCTGTAGGCCCCCTTTAGGTACCGGAAGGCCACTATAAGGTCTCCCTGGAGCCTTCTCTTCTCCAGGCTGAACAACCCCAGCTCTCTCAGGCCCTATATGTCCAACTGAATAAAATAAAATGCTTTCTATTAATTAAATTCTATTCATTATAATTGACTGTATTTTATTATCTTTCTCTAACAACATAGGCTGGGATATATATTGTGAGATAGCTGACATTCAATTTAGGTTGAGCTGTTGTATCAAACCATTTAATAAGTATATGCTGTATAAATCTAGTTGTAGCTTTTTTCCCATAGGAAAAATAAATATTTTTCTAGTCCTATCCTACAGAATATATTCAGTGCCCTAGGATATTCAATTAAATACGAATATTGGATTTGGAAGACAAAAGAAATCAAAACAAAGAGCTGCACTTTATGTTGAAGCCCTTCTGTATTTCTGAGCTGGTACCTTTGTAATTGAGACTACTTCCCAACACAGTCCTGTGAAACTGTGAAATTCTCTGTTCAGAAAGGCTTTATTTATCCATAGCCCTCAGCCACTGCTTATCCCTGGTTTCCTGCTTACATTCTTCACCTGCTCTTAATTAGTGCCTTGGGGTTTGGCAGCCTGTCTCTGTAGGATGTGAAAAAATAGTCTGCAAATAATGAGGGAATCAGTAAGCAAGTTTATAACAATATAATTAATAATGGATCCTGACTACTAGGGGACATTTTGTTATACAGAGCTGTATTCATGAGAAGCAACTTGAAAATTAAAATATAATTTGAGTAATACAGAAAATGGTGCTGTAGAGGACGATTGTTTCTTAGCCAGGTGATGCATTGGGCAATTTAATCATTCCTGCAGGTTCTAGCTTCTGTTATTCAGATAAGTACTCAAACCATATGGCCTGTTTTAAAAAACACTTTACTTGACCTTATTACTCAACAATAAAAACATGAAGGAAAATACTGTTTCCCTCAAATACACAACATCTTTAAAGAATCATTTCCATTTTGCCTATAAAGACCATAACATCCTGTTTCTTGGATTAGGACAGTAATTTATCAATTTAGACACTTGAAAGTACCATTTTGACTTGTAACATATGGAATTAATATCTTTAATAAGTTTTTTTTAAAATCCTTTAAAAGTCCAGCATGTACCAGACTCGGGGTGTAGCTCTGGTTACGTCCTGGTGCCCCAAATAGGAGCTGACTCCAGCTTGGAAGACACAGGCAATATTGGGGTTTTGTCATTTAGCCCCAGTTCATTTCTAACTTTAAACATCTCAGTTAAGTGTTCTATTTATAAACCCGCTTTTTGGCTGAATGCAAAGCCAAAAATCCATCCCGAGCGCTGATCCTGCCTCTGGGATATGTCCTGTCCTGCCCCAGGGGAGAGCTGCACTGAGGGGCCGCAGCGGTGAGACCCACGTCCCCGCCGTGGGCTCAGCAAGTGCTGCTGCCCCTCAGGCACACATTTCCCTCTCACCACCAGTCTGATGGGGTTCTACTATCGATATGTTGAGGTTTTCCCATTTTTTCAAATGTTTATGAAATCTGAATCTTAATTTAAACCGAGTGATCACTCGTTTTATTGTCCCACTCCCATGACATTCAGTAGGAAGATATTTACAACCTTCTCTACCTTCACTGCAGTGAAATATTGAATTTATAGCAATGCTTTGAAACAACCTAATGAGGAGGGGGAGGGTTTTATTTGAAAGGATTAATGCTGAGTAACAACTGTTCTTGGATGCACAAATGTTAGCAGAAGGAGGGGTTTATGGCCCTGCTACCTACGCAAATATCCATACAAAAGTCAAATATTGACCGGCATCACATAAACTGAGGCTGGAAGCTAGAAAGTTGTTTGTAATCACCAGAGGACCGAGGTTTTGAAAAACCCTCATGGCATCTAAGGAAAATTCCACTTTTAGATTCCTGCTTATATGGCTTAGAGGGTGCAATAGGGTATGAGTTTAAACCATCAGGGGTGTAGACCCATGCACTTATACTTCCTACATTCTCATAAGACTATGGGGTCTTAAGTGCATTAATACACCCAAAGCTTTGGAAAGAAATAGGAAAAGTAATAAAAAAGTTATAAACTTTTCCAAATCTGAGAGTTTAAACATCTAAATGAATGACAAAAATCATTAGGTTTTGATTTGTTGTCAATTGCTATCATAAAACTCTCTATTAATGCTATTTCAGTCACTTGTTTCAGCTGTAGATTCAGGCTGACATGGCTCCATTGAGCCTGGATGAACAGAAACTGCTGGTGACGTGGATACTTTGGAAGAAAATGTGAGTACTGTAAAGAGACTTTTAGTCTAAATTCATCTTCTCCCTCTCTTGTACCCTGCTTTCAGCCCTAGCCTAGAAAAGTTCTTCCAATTACCTATTCATATACTGATCCACAAATAGTGCAACTGTACTTCTATATATGTTCTCCAAATGTCTGGGCTGAGTAGTTTATTTCCTCTAAGTTGTAATTATTCATCTTAGCGTTTGGCAATGTTTTTGAGTGGTTTTAACTTTCCTCATGCAATGTGTCATCAGGTTATAAAAATAGTGATTTCTTTGGACAATCTGGATACTGAAGTATTTGGTTGGCTCATAGGGCGGAAAGTGGCTTCTGACCTTCACAACTAACTTGCAGTCAACTGTTTTAATACACTTTTAAAAATCAGATTAACTCAAAATGATAAATTAAAAGAAAAATGTACAGGTAAAGAATGTGAAGTTGGGGAATAAATGGGGTTAAAGCTAGGATCTTACTTGGAGGAAACGAGATTATACCTTAGGAAGAAGGGCGAAGAGAAGCTCAGTTTGGGGGTCCACATGTAGTACAAGGTGGGTGGAAAAAGGGTTGTGATAGGAAGTCAAGGGCTTTGCTGAAGATCCCATTTGAGTCAATCACTACTTGGGGACCATTTTCATGGGGAGCTCTGAATGGTCTTCCAAAAAACTTTCCATTGTATATGTATGAAGCTAAACTAGAAGCTAAATTTTCATAATTGTGCACTGCATATAAAACCTGAGCAGTTTTTCTCCAGTTCACGGTAAGTTATGCATTTTGAAAAGTTCAGGTATTCAGGTAAAAATCTACCTGTCACCTGATGGTCTACATTCCTGTCCTCCTAAATAGAAATTTTACGTATTTTAGGTGACATGAAGCCCATTTTTTGACTCTCTACATATGACAGAATAAAAACTTTTCAGAGTAAAGAACAGAATTAAGAAACACTGATTCATCTGCTAAGATAAAAAAGGCAAAAGCCTCTCATACCACCAGACCGAGAAAGCATTTTTACACCAATAAGCAAAAAAGGTAATACATTTGGGAGGCATTTAATATAAATCATGATTCTTGGGCTCATTACCAAACTTAAACACTGTGGTATTAACTATGCCAGCTGATGGATTATGTTTGCTGTGATTGCCAAAGCCAAAATCAGTAATGGAAAAATAAAATTCTCCAGAGCTTCTTATGGCTTGAAGTATTTCCACTATATCAGAGATTTTTTTCTGGACCCTACACAGCTTTATTCTTCTGTTCTCTCAAACCAAAACACAATAATTTTGGCTTTCACTCTTTCACTAGTGTCCACTTTGTACCTGTTTAGTTGCAAACGATTCACTAGTGGTACAATCCCAGTAGCCAGCAGGCTGCTAACCATCAAAGTATAGCTCAAAACCACCTAAGCAGAATGCCAATTTTTGATAATGACTCATTAATTTGCCCTTCAGTTTTCTACTTGTGATCTAGTTAACATTTTGTGTCTTTATTAATACAGCCTACGTTTTGCCATCTACCTTTGTAAAGCCATACATTTCAGACATAGTCAAATTCCCGCAAGGTAACCTATTGCCTATCCCAACCTCAACTATGTCTGCTATTCCTGACATATTCATTCAGTCTGTTCTTTATGTCCCTCAGCAACAGGGACTAAAACACCCTCCCAGAGCAGAAATCCCATCAGGGAAGACGAAAGGCTGGTGAAGGACCTGTGCTTCATGTACAGACCTTCCTCAACTGGGATCCACCGATGTCCTGGTATCAGAGTAGTTCTTTGCAGGAAAACAATTGCTGCTCTAAAATAAGTCTTGCAATATGTTTTAGTTTAGCTTCTGCGATGAAGAAAAAACAAAAAGCATCTGGATATCTGTTTACCATAAAGTTTTGTTGCTTTAAATATTCAAATTTTCAACTACTGCTCTACTGTATCTGCTGGGGGTGTACAAGTGACAGTATGGTACCAGCCAGGAATATGTGCCCGTTTCCTACAAAGGAACATTCTCTCAGACCCATTCCAATATCTAGCTGACTACATTTCGAGCTTTAAACCTATATTTAAGCCCTTAAGCGTCAGCGGATCTTAAGGAGCTGTTCTGGGCTTTTGCTGATCATAAACACAGTGTAGAGCAACAGTGCTTGTTCTTCCCCTGCTTGTGCTTCATGGTTTCAATTATGTAAATTATATATGATCTTGAGAGTCCCTTACTAATACTTACCCATCTTATAGCATCTGTTTGTAGCTCATCTTTTACATTTCCCCAGGATGTAGTTTCTTCTTTTGCAGTACTGTGTTGTACATATTTCCCTTTAATTTATATAGAACTTACTCGTTTGCTGGCAATGGTCTGCACCCTATTATCATCTCTGGATACATTTTCAGAATTGTTATGGCAAGAGGAAAACAAGATCAGAGCTACAGCTGAGACAAGACAGCCATGAGACCCCTCAGGGTGGGAAGCTGAGCCTGGAACGTGATGCTCAGAGGGCGAGTGCCAAGGCAGAGAGCTGGAAGACCAGAGCACATCAACGTGCCGCAGGAAGGAACCTCGAGCATCCATACTGCCATGGGCAGAGCCAAGGAGATTCAACCAGAGCCTCCCACAGAGGGGTCTGGAACCCTTTCCTAGTGATCTTGGTGTTGACATAAATTGACACCCCACTAGAAGAGCATAAGGGGAGGGCTTGGATCAGCTGCACCAGGGCCAAGGGAGCTCTTTTGAAGGCTTTAGTTGACTTATTTCAGCAGATGATTTCAAGGGACAGCAATCTCAGCTGAGGCCATTGGACAGAAGTTCAGACAGCTCTAAACGTGCAGGATGACCTCCCAGTTGTGGGTTCCAGCGGGATCTCTGGCTCATACATCAGAAAGTCTCGCTATCGTTGCTCAAGATTTCTGTTTATTATTTCAGATATCTTCTTGCAAATGTTTGTTTTAACTCCTGACATGGTGTTTCAAGTACTGAGGTGACAGTTAATTATGGATCTGATGTATGGCTTGAGAATATCATGGGAGTTACCTAAATCAAGATGGCTTTTATCATAGTTAATTACAAAGAACTTGAGAGATTTGGTGTAGCAGTACTTGGAATAGATTCTACCAGGCTTATAAGTATGTTACAGCGGAAGGAGAGAGCTTGAGTAAATGAAAAACAGTTTCAGATTTTGGAGATACAGGACACACTGTGCTGTTCATGAGGCATAAGAATGACCAGCCAAGATGCAGAGGGCCATTAGGCCAGATTTTGTTTCTTCTTTTCTTGGTGAATAACTCAGAGCCAGCTTCTAACTGAATTTCAGCTGACATTAAACAAGTAAACACACAAGTCTATCTAGGTCCCAGTATCACTTACCATTCTTTAAAAGTCAGCCGTTGTAATGTAGATGGGGAATTTAACAAGTGGAGAGATGAACCCACAAGATTTTCCTTCTAGCCTTCAGTGCAATCCTGTTTTTAAAATTGTTGTATGTTCTGGATGGATAATAAGAGTAGTAGTCCTGTACAGCTGAGTAATTCCAAATGACATTTACAGTAATTCCTGCTTCTTCCTACAGCCTTGTTTCTCATACATAGTTTCTTTCATCTTTTCTTCCCCACACAGCAATATTATTTGTGATTTATCACATGCTGGTTTAGTACCAAATTAACAAACCCCATAGGTGATGACTGGACACTGAAAAAATTAGGATGTAAATCACTGACGCAGGACACTGAATTAGTGCAGAAGTTTCTGTGCAATTAATGATTGTACTTGAGAATCACAGAATCACAGAATCTTCAGAGTTGGAAGGGACCTCTAGAGATCATCTAGTCCAACTCCCCTGCTAAAGCAGGATTGCCCAGAGCACATCACTCAGAACTGCATCCAGGCGAGTCTTGAAAGTCTCCAGAGAAGGGGACTCCACACCCTCCCTGGGCAGCCTGTTCCAGTGCTCTGTCACCCTCACCGTAAAGAAGTTTTTCCGTGTATTTGAACGTAACTTCCTATGTTCTAACTTGTGCCCATTGCCCCTCATCCTGTCACTGGGAACCAATGAAAAGAGTCCGGCACCATCCTCCTTCAACCCACCCTTTAGATACTTGTATGCCATAATAAGGTCTCCCCTCAGCCTCCTCTTCTCCAGGCTAAAGATGGTACAGCGTATTTAAAGTACTTAAGGAACCGCAGTAAGCCCCACACCATCCAAATGAGATAATTGTTGTTTAAGTCATGTCTTTGATGGGGAAAAGTTAGAAATCTAGAACTTGTGACTTTTTCCAAGTCAGCAGTGATATCAGTGACTGAAAAACAGAGGTTTGCCTACAAATAAAATCAGTGTTCCAGGAATGGACAACTATATGCACTTGTAACTGAGGGCTGACTTTCTATGTGTCGGAGTGTCATAAATTTTCTTCAAATACCATTTTACTCCAAGAATCATTCAACTGGATTCTAGGAGATGTCCCTGCAAAGGGAAATAATCAGTGTAAAACAATGATAAAGACTGCAACTGTCTTCTATAAACTGAGTATCATGTATGTGTCTGCCAGTTTTCAAGAGGGTTTTTTTGATTGTTTACCGACGTAGAAACATTTCTGAATGCATTGCTGTATCGTAGATAGTACAGCGTGGCAGACAAGGTCGAATCAGTGATCTTACAGTCATCTACACTAAATGCTTCAGGAAAAACACATCTAAGCCTTGTTACTGAACAACCTCTGCTTGGTTTCTTTCTAACGCAAAGAGTTCATGATTTACACCCGGACACAAGCAATGCTCAGCTCTCTGTGTTGTATTTTAACTATTCCATAACACTCCCCCAGGACTGATTTTTTTCCCCACCCCCACCCCACTGTAGACTGTCTGTTCTAAAGAGTAACTTTATTTTCGGCTACCGTTGTTGAGCATTTTCTAGGTGCAATGTTTCTATGCTATATAATACGATATTTGCATTAGTCTGAATTTTCCGAACGAAGACATTTTTCCTTATTGGTTTCTAGCCTCTGGGCTCAAGCATTTCTCTGTGTTTCCCCACGCTGCTTTGCTGCACACCAAGAGATTTCCTTGCTGTTGCTGATCACTGGAAGATGTTTCTTCCCCTTCCCCAGCCCTTAAGATAGCGGTTTCCAGGCTGCTTACGCAGATGAAAACACTGTGAAGTAGCAATGCTTTTTTCAGGATTTCCACTCCCAGAGGAATGGAAAGCTTCATCACACATCAAATTTCTCAGACTCTACTGTTTCATAAACCTTACAGATTTGCAAGAACAGATAAAATTGCAAAATATCAGTAGCCTGTATTTAATAATAAAAGCCTTCCTTGGTTGCTTTCATCCTGATTTCAACTAAGGCAGAATTAACCTATGATGTTAAGATGAAGTTTTAAGATTGCCCAAAGCAGCAACTTCTTCTTGCTTTCTCCAGCTTTTCTCCCTCTTTATGGAGAGGACCCAAAAGCCAGAATTTTCATGTGGTCACGCAAGCTGGAAAGCCTTGTTGTGCCCATTTGTCTCTTATAAAAATTTGCCTCTTTTTTTCTTGCTGTTGCAAGGGAACACCTTATGATACATCTTTTTCCAATATGGAAAATTTTCTTCTTGAAATTTTGCAATATTGCCCATTTTATACTTTTATTTACATATTTCTGTCATGTGCTTTTGAAAATGCTCTAATAAAACCTTTTGCATCATTATACGAATACTTTTCAAAGCACATACGTTTTTTGCCAGATTCAAAGCTGTTTTCTCGCTGGGAGGCTGCAAAAAGATCTAAAGATGATAACACAGGTGGTGAAACTGGAACAAAGCTACTTAATTTGACTAATATCCCTTTCCCTAATACATAGTGTTAGGACCCCATTCCATTCATATCCAACTCCATTCATGAATAAATCATGGGCATATTGGCAGTATTTGTGGGTTTCAGCTCGCAGTATTTATTTCTGAGGGTGACATCCAGAATTTAAATAATGCAGCACACCCCATGTATTGCCAGCTCTGAGTGATTTCGTAAAAGGAGCAGCTCACTTCTGTAGGGAGCTGGAAAGGGCAATTGAACTGGTTTTGTTGGAAAGAAGCAAGGCTGTGATCAGGCAGTCAATTAAGCAATCAAGCTGTTTTGTTTATGATACTGCAGGGGCTGTCAATTCAGATTATTTGTTAGGTTAGTTTCACCGGAGTAGAGCTGGGAGCTAAGGGTTGGTTTCTGTCTCCCTCCTGGAAACCAGCAGCAGATAGCTGGTGCAGAGCAATTTTCATTAGAGCTCCTGGTCCAGCAGGCAAGGGAAGGGAACCACAGTATTTTAGCACAGACACAAGGTGTGCTGCTACTCAATCTGACTTTCTCTCTCTGACCTGGAGTACTGTGCCCAGCTTTGGAGTCCTCAGCACAGGAAGGACATGGACCTGTTGGAATGGGTCCAGCAGAGGGCCATGAAGATGATCAGAGGGATGGAGCACCTCTCCTATGAGGACAGGCTGAGAGAGTTGGGGTTGTTCAGCCTGGAGAAGAGAAGGCTCCGGGGAGACCTTATAGCAGCCTTCCAGTACCTAAAGGGGGCCTACAGGAGAGATGGGGAGGGACTCTTCATCAGGGAGTGGAGCGATAGGATGAGGGGGGGTGGTTTTAAACTGAAAGAGGGGAAATTTAGATTGGATATTGGGAAGAAATTCTTTACTGTGAGGGTGGTGAGACACTGGCACAGGTTGCCCAGGGAAGCTGTGGATGCCCCATCCCTGGAGGTGTTCAAGGCCAGGCTGGATGGGGCTTTGAGCAGCCTGGTCTAGTGGGAGGTGTCCCTGCCCATGGCAGGGGGTTGGAACTAGATGATCTTTAAGGTCCTTTCTGACCCAAACCATTCTATGATTCTATGATTCTATTATTTGGAACTTTGTGTTAACTCTATAGCATTGTGCAGCCCAAGGAATTGCCTTTGCCAGCTGGAACGACCTCTGTGCTGCCGCAGGGTCCCCACTGCACCATCCTCCCCGGGCCCCGCTGGCAGCGCAGTGCCGCAGGGAACCCGCGCACGGGCCCAGGCTTTGCTGCTTTTCCTCAACACGGGCTTGCAGGCCTCTCACCCGGTTCCTCCTCGTGGTCTGTGTCAGTCTCCTTTTAGACTGTCACTCTGTCACCTAAGGGCCGGCCTCTGCCCAGCTACAAGCAAACAGAACCGGAGCTGGGAGCTAGATTGGGATTTGGTTTGTGCGCTGCCAGGGGAAAACAAGACGTCCTATGAAAGCAACCTCGTCCTACAGCCCACACCCAAATTTACACGCACACATACAGAAACACACACAGAGAGTTTGCAATACCTGTTCTTCTGCTGTCTGCTGTAGTTCTCTGGTTCAGCTCTCCCACAGTGAGGAGGGGAGGGGATGGCAGCCAGTCTTTCTGACTGTTCCATTCACGGAATCACGGAATCAGGGAATCTTCAGAGTTGGAAGGGACCTCTAGAGATCATCTAGTCCAACTCCCCTGCTAGAGCAGGATTACCTAAAGCACATCCCTCAGGACTGCATCCACGCGGGTCTTGAAAATCTCCAGAGTAGGGGACTCCACAACCTCCCTGGGCAGCCTGTTCCAGTGCTCTGTCACCCTCACTGTAAAGAAGTTTTTCCATGTATTTGAACGGAACTTCCTATGTTCTAGCTTGTGCCCATTGCCCCTCGTCCTGTCGCTGGGAACCATTGAAAAGAGCCTGGCTCCGTCCTCCTTAAACCCACCCTTTAGATACTTGTAAACATTAATCAGGTCCCCCCTCAACCTTCTCTTCCCCAGGCTAAAGAGTCCCAGCTCTTTCAGCCTTTCCTCATAAGGGAGGTGCTCCAGTCCCATAATCATCTTGGTTGCCCTACGCTGGACTCTCTCCAGTAGTTCCCTGTCCCTCTTGAACTGGGGAGCGCAAAACTGGACACAGTACTCCAGTTGTGGCCTCACCAGTGCAGAGTAGAGGGGGAGAATGACCTCCCTCGGCCTACTGGCCACAGTCTTCCCTATGCAGCCCAGGATGCCATTGGCCTTCTTGGCGACAAGGGCACACTGCTGGCTCATGGATAATTTGCTGTCTACCAGGACCCCCAGGTCCTTCTCCTCAGAGCTGCTACCCAGCATGTCCGCCCCTAACATATACTGGTGTTTGGCATTCTTCCTTCCCAGGTGCAGGACCCTACACTTGCTTTTGTTGAACCTCATTTGGTTCTTCTCTGCCCAGCTCTCCAGCCTGTCCAGGTCACGCTGGATGGCAGCACGGCCCTCTGGAGTGTCGGCCACCCCTCCCAGCTTGTTATCATCAGCAAACTTGCTGAGGATACACTCTGTCCCCTCATCTAGGTCATTCCCCCAGGCGCTCATCTCCTGTACCTTTTCGGACGTCCCAGTTAGAAGGTCCTTGGTGCAATCAGAGGAAACCAGGAGCTTTGTGCTCTATTCAAGCATCCCTGCAGGCCAGTGGTTACTGGGACAGAGCTAAGGAAAGACTCCTGTAGGTGATGCTGCCAGGCATAGCCATGCAGAAGTTGCAAGAGAAGTGTTCGCTTCTTTAAGCCGCTCCCTTGCTCTCTCCCCTCCCCAATACGCTGACTTTTGCTTGGACATCCATTTCTCCAGCTGCAGCAGTCTGTCAGCACTGATAGCACTAAAATTATCCAGAATTTTTTGAAGGGATTGACTTTTGCATTTGGCAGGACTCAGACTTGCCTCGGAAACCTGCAGGTGCTGCTGCCAGCACTGATGGGACTGGGTCCAGTTGCCAGCCCCCCTGCTCACCTGCACCATGGCTCTCCTGCACCTTCAGGCCCCTCAGCTCTATAGCAGCTCACCTGCAGACGTCGAGGTGATCTGGCTGTGGAGCCACCCAATTAGCAATGGGATAGAGAGGACGTGACTGTGGGCGAGGACACTGAAGTGCTCTGCAGTCGTGTGAATGTGAAAGGGTTGAGGCTGATATGCAGCTCATAGAGGCACATACATAGGGAGGGAGAGGATGAGAGCTCAGGGCTCCCAAAGGGGCAGAAGACCCCTCCTGGTGCCGTAGCTTCTGTGGAAACAATAGACAAAGACAGAAAGGGACACATTCCCTGGTCGGTGAGGGACAGCAAAACGCTTTGTCCCTGCTGGGTGCCGCTGTCAGGGGACGTACGCTGCCCCACGAGGTGCCACCTCCTGCTCCACGCGCTCAGCTCCCTCGCTGGCCCCAGCAGCAGTGCACCACTGCCCGTCTCGCCCGGCTGGGTCTCTTTCTTGTGCCCGTTCCCATGGCAGGGGCAGCCTCGGCCTTTCGTCTTCCATGCAATGCAATTCCATTTTAATTACACTGCTGAGGAACCCTGCGCTGCCAAGGCAGGACCATTTTCAGTTTTGAAAATATGGTTTTTGAGAGCATCTCATCAGTCACATAAATAAAAGAAATTCTGTGCAAAACCTTTAAAATTTTTATTCTCTGATTCCTCTTCAGTCCATTATGGTGTTATTAACTACTATTATCACTAATAGCATAAAGATGTAAACACTTATTTGTTCACAGCTTTATATATAACATATCTCAGAGAAGGCTGTTAGGTAGGTGACATTAAAAACTGAAAACAGGAAAGAACAAAAGAGCAAAACCAGAAGAACCATAAAGTGAATTACAGTATGAAAAGGAAATCTATTTACACACATTAATCTATACAACATCATAATCTGTACATTTTGTAAAAAATAATCACATTCATTTACATCATCTTTAATTTTTACCATACTTGACAGATAAAAAGGTACTGATAAAGATGACAAAAGAAAATTTCAAACCAATACTCATCCTTACGTGCCAGGAAAAAAGAAAAGCTGCAGGTTATCATAAACTTACCACAGTGCTTTGGGAAATAAAGGGGGTTGGGGCATTTCAGCCACTGCTTTAGCTGACAATGGAAATGTTACTGACTTTGATATAACTACATACTGTTATCATGGGCAGAACCAGTTTTAACACAGAGTGGTTAAACCATATCCAGGAATGTTCCTTTTAAGTGTTATCCTGATGTACTCCCGTAACATACGTGTTAGAACACATCACTATTATTTTAATATTGTTTTTTTCATCAGCAGAATAGCACTGCATACTAACTTCTGCTATTTGGTTATGTCAGGGTAGTACTGACAGCCCACAGCTTATATAGGCACTCATGGTAATGTGAAGGTACTTTTGTTAGTGGAAGTATTTCCTGTGCACAGACTGTAATTGCTCAGACAATAACCCCTATATAAATAGCAGCTTTCTCTGCAGGTTACTTGCCGGTTCTTCCTTCTTATAAGACATACTTAATGCTTGATTTCTCTTTAGAGGTGTCTGAAAAAATTCTGTATAAAGTGAATTTGGACTTTATTCACAATCACTCTGAATGAAATGGACAAATTCACAGTCAACAGGAGACAAATAATGCAAATGACTCATCATAGTCCTTACAGATGGAGTGTGAGACGTGTGCACCTGGTAATGTGCTTGTTCGTAAAGCTGGCAACTTATTTCATAAAGCCGTCCCAGATGGATTCTCTGGTTTGCTGAGGGTCTGTACTGTTGCTTTCCTCTTCATCACGTTAAAGGCAGAGGGGAATGCATCAGGACATGAAGTAGATGCTACAGAGTGCGGCAGGCTGCCTCCAGCTTGACTGTAGGTGGCTTTTTGTAATGCTTTTTGCCACCAATTAGTTATTGTCACTACAGTCCAGCTCCAAGGTATGCATAAACCGGGTAGTTCCTCAGCTGGGTACCTGCAGCATCCATCACCATGCCGGTCACCTGCAATCTGCTGGGCTCTTGTGCACTCCTGCATGGAGCATGCACTTAAATCCATGCCAAATTCTTAAAACTTCATGAAAGCTAGCACTACTTTCGATGGCTAAAGGGACGCTCTCCATATTCCCAAGGTTATTTTGCAAAGCTCATTAATGCACCTGACCCATGTTTTAAAAAGGCCAACATATTAAGTAAAGGTACTAGCTTATGTGGCAAAAATCATGCCAGCAATAATCTCATTGCACGTCACTTGCCGGTTCCTGGTCAGTTAAAATGACTACGTAAAGTCAAAAGATTTCAAAGGCATGACCAGGTGAGCTGCAAGTGGGAGTGAGAAATGGTCAATGGTGCGGTCACTCCTGAAGGGGATACCGAAATACTTCCTTTGCTTCTCTTGGCCAAAGCTATTATGATTGGAACAGGGCACAGAAGAGAATGCGGAAATATGTGAGAAAATGCCTCGCTGTCAGAATTTGAAATATTTGACATGTTTAGTTTCTCAGAGAGGAAATCAAGACATGACTTAGAGTGATTTTCAAGAGACTTCACATAAAGAAAACTTCTGGTAGTCTAAAGCGTATGACCCCTCTACAAAAGAGAAAAAGCCAAACACTTAACCCAAAACAAGAAACAACTGTTGAAAGCTGAAGCCAGGCAAATCAAAGCAGGACATAAGGCTATTGGCTTTACCAAGGAAGGCAGTCAACCGCAGGGACACCCTACCAAATGAACTGATGGATCCTCCATTGCCTGAACTTTTGAATCATCCTGCACATTTTTTTGGAGGATCACTTTGACCAAACCAAGTTACTTGGCTTAAAAAGGAGCATCTGGGTAATATTAGCCAGATAACTGAATGGCCTCTTCTGGAGATGTTCATCTTACCTAATTTTAGATGTAGCATGAGAAATCTAAGTACCCTGGGCTCATTTTATAGTAAGCATAGAGAAAACGGTGATTCAGGTAACCCACCTTAGATGCCCAGCTGAACCTGGGATGCATCGTCTTCAACTAGTGCCTATTTCTCTATGATGACTTTGGAAGGCACTTAAAAAGAGTCTTTAGCTCAGAGACAGACATCCAGCTTTTAGATATGGAAACAAGGGCAGATGAATTTCACCCGAGTCTATCGAGCACCTAGCTGAAATTGCCTCTGCAGAGGAAAACTGCAGTCAACGCTCGCTATATATTTAGATTTTGATCATGGTTAGCAATTGGAGAGTAATCTGTCGCTCTGTCCCTCAGGCATCATCAGCAGGTAATGCTGGTAAAAATCACTCAGAATGAACGGTGCCGCCCTGGCAGCTCCAAAGAAAATAAAATACAACAATTAACCACATTATGAGAATGAGTTGTATTACCGTTCTTGTTCAGTAACTTTACATGATGTGCTACTGGCTTTTCAGAGGGGCCTTTACTGATGTTAAAATGCTTGCACAAAGCCTTATGAAGTTAAACTGCCTCACAGAAAACATATTTTCTGTACTTAGATTCTATGATTTTTAACAGAGGGGTGAGGTTCTACAAAGTACTGCACTTTTCACTGGTTCGTAAGGAAAATATATGCAGCACCTCCCTCCCTTGTGTGCCATTCTTTGCATGCCTGCACAGTCCTTTACAAACTTAGTGACACCATCCATGTTCTCCCCCTGGTGCAACTTCATTGTCTCAGCCGGCATTACTCCCTACAGGAGAAGGAGAATCAAGTTCAAATGCATCTGTGCCCTGTCACAGGAAACTATGTTGTTTCATTGCAACTTAAAATGTATTTTCTTATTTAGGCTTTTCTGTCTTATAATCGAGAAATCATTAAAATGCAAATTTTCTCCATGCTCACCTAATTAGAACAAAGACAGTTTTCTCTAGGATACAATGAATTATAAACATGTATAATTGGTGATGCACCATGCAGAACAGACCGATGGAACTGATTGCTTGGAATCTCTATTTCTATTCGATCACTCTGTCTGTGTGCCAACTCACTCAACAAACCTCCTTTGAATAGAAAGATGAGTATGGTTCAATGCTTCTCAAGGGTGTCTTTCTACCCTAGAAATGTTGGGAAAAAAGTACATCCTGCGTGTCACATCTCAGGGAGCCGAGCAGTCCCAATGCCACTTCAGACGAAGAAGCCTGAAGTGCACAGACCCATTTAATTTAGGTATAGGAGCAGCCCCCAAAGCTCCAATCTATCTTCATATATTTTCAGTTAAGAGTTTGTTGATAAGGTTGTTCAGACACCCAGGAAAAAATACTAAAGTTTAGCAGTGGTTTCTGAGTCTAAAGCCTTTTGGGAATATGTTTAGTTTAAGTAGGGGCATATCTTTAGACCCCGTGGGACTGTCACTGGGCAGCCTGCTTTGCTCCAGATTCTCACAGCTACTTCACCAAGCAACAGCAGAGAACACTCTGAGCGACTGGAGGTGATAATAGCGTCTTTAACCAAATCTGGCAAAGTAAAAAATCATCACGTGATTATTGCTTAACTCAAATGATACCTAATATGTAAAGGCTGGTGTCATGTAACATTCAGAGTTACCTGTTCTGCCTGACTCCTGTGAACCACGGAGCCTTTTCTGTCTTTGGTCTGACATAACTTTGTGTCACTCCAGGGTAATTCCATTAAAATAAATTGCGTTCGACTGATAAACAGCTAAATTAAATCAGACTGAGAGGTGTATGGACACCTTGACAGCTGCCAATGCTGCCAGTAGTGGCGATGTTTGCCAGAGCGCACGTGTACGCCTGCCAGGACATGCCTTTGCTGCTGTTCTTCCCTTCGCCTGGCAATATTATGGACCTTGGATCCTGCTAGCTCCATACATCCGTGATCTGAAATATCAGGGCAATTGCTGTTATGGTTCAGAGGTACTCATGCAAATGTATATTATTCCCACTTGCTATTTAGAGTGGACATGGTTAAACATGACATGAGAAGTAAACATCACTGGGTTTATTTCTTTTAAAGAGTGCAAATGTTCTGTGTATGTTTATAAGAATCTGTCAGTTCTCTGCCTTTTTTTTTACAAAGTGGCTACATAGGAGGCTTGGTGTTGTTTAGAATTCCTTCTATTTATGCCTTTTATGGTAATTTTTAAGGATTCTGTCTAATTTTTTTTGCTGGAGTCATGGTCAGGACTAAATTTTGAATCAGCTCAGATTGATACAGAATAGAATTAAGCTAAAAGACTTCACATCATCCCTTAAATGGGAGTTGTAACTTTATTGCAATATTCCCTGTTTTAGCTGCCAAGTATGTAGTTCTAGAGACATATTTCAGTGAAAATATTACATAAAAATTATATTTTCAATGGGTAACAGGCTATCCAAGGCTGTTAATCCTATGCCAGACTGCTCTAGCAATAAAGTACCTCTTCAGAAAGTTGTTTAATAAAAAATCAACAAATATCTCTGATTTTAAACAGAAGAAACTGGTGATTGCAATAGCACTATTGGAAAATGATGATGTTTTCATCAAAACTATTACAGTAACCTTTTCTGTACAGACTGCAAAGGTAGCCCTACTTTCTCAACCTAAACATAAACCCAGGCACTTTTGAAAGGAAAAACAGAATTGGAATTAAACTCCGTAGAAAGAAATCTCTGAAATGTATACAATTAGCCAAGAAGTATTACCTTTTTCCCCCTCTGTATAATGTTAATGATTTCCTGGATTAGCACACTAAACTCCCAGCATGGTTCATTATAGTCTTACATTTCTTTATTTTGTTTTCCATAATTAGGAAAGAATTTCCTAATCCTCAAGGAAATAAATGTTTCCTTAAGTATAAATAAAGTGTAAGAAATTTTTTTGCTTTCCGTCTTAACTTTTCAACATGTACCAAAACAGGATACCATACATCTATCTTGTAGACATGTTGGAGGGTGAAGGGACCATTATAGCAAATGAGTTTTTGAATAGTTACGGCTGGTAAACTGCAAGAGAACATCAGAATTAATAGGAATACCATTTACAAAAAAACCAGAAATCATCCACGAGGCAGGTGTCTGTTATTAACTGGTTGGCTGCACAAACCAATTTCCCAAATACCAACATGTAGAAAAGCAAAGCACTAAACTGTACATTTTATAAAATATCACGTCAAGCTGTATAATGAATGATATATATCCCACAGTTTTTCATGTTTTGGGGGATGTATCTGATTTATATCATGGTGGTCTCTGTCTGCACAAATGACTGAGCCCTTGAATTCCGGTGGAGGTGAGAAATGCTTTCTGATCCATTTCGAGAAATCGAAGAGCTGTGGAGTCTGTAATCTCTGCCTGCTGTCTGCTTCCAGCACAAACTCCGCCATTTTCTTTTCAGTTCCCCTTGTACCTGTGTTAAAAAGAAAATGCACAAGATGAGCTGAAAATGTTATTTTACGTGAGGAAGTTTTCCACGCTTATTGGTTGTCAAATGGGGACCTCTAGGAATGGTTTGGGTTCGTAGGGACATTTAAAGATCATGTAGTCCAACCCCCTGCCATGGGCAGGGACACCTTTCACATTGCTCAAAGCCCCATCCAACCTGATTTTGAACACTTCCAGTGATGGAGCATCTGCAGCTTCACTGGGCAACCTGTTCCAGTGTCTCACCACCCTCATAGAAAAAACATCTTCCTTACACACAATCTAATTCTACCCTATTTCAGTTTAAAACTGTTACCCCTTGTGCTGTCACTACAGGCCCTGCTGAAAAGTCTTTCTCCATCTTCCTTATAATCCCCCCTTTTTATACTGAAAGGCCACAATAAGGTCTCCCAAAAGCCTTCTCTTCTTTAGGCTGAACAAACCCAACTTTCTCAGCCTCTCTGCACAGGAGAGTATTCCAACCTTCTGATAATTTCTATGGCCCTCCTTTGGACTCACTCTAACAGGTCCATGTCATTCTTGTACTGAGGACAATCACCTCTCTCGACCTGCTGGCCGTACTTTTTCTCATGAAGGATATGACTGACTTTCTCAGCTGCAAGCACACATTGATGGTTTACGGCCGATTTTTCATCCCCTAGTATCCCCAAGTGCATCTCTGCCGGACTGTTCACAATCCATTCATCCCCCAGTTTGTACTGATATTGGGGGATGCCCTGACCCACATGCAGGACCTTGCACTTGGCCTTTTTGAACTTCATGAGGTTCGCATGGGCCCACACCACAAGCTGGCATGGCATCCCTTCTCTCTGGAGTATCAAATCAGTTTTTACAAAGATTAAAAAAACTGAGGCGAAGACTGTGTCTACACTGTCTGTGAGCAGATGCCCCAAGGCCACTTTCAAAATCAGTTTGTATCACTTGTGCTGCAACATTAGCTTTTGGTATCCAGCTATTAATCACACGTACTTAAAACATAGAATCAAATGATTAGCCCAAAATCAGGCATCTCATGAATACCGAAGACCAGAATAGCACTCAGGAGACCTGAATATCAATTCCCTCTGCAAGCAGGTGTCTTCTTCAGACAGATTCCTCCTGTCAGACTCTGCATGTTGTTTAATATATATTCTACCTTAAAAAGCGGTTGACATCAAAAGGAATTCCTTGCATCTTCCTCAGTTGAGGTTAGGAAAGCTGCTACACGCTGAGCACTTCTGAAAATCTGCTGCTGTTCTGGGGGTTAGACTCTGTCAGAAGATTACCCCTAAATACTTACTAAATGGTATTTCAAGTTTTGGATAAATTTTTAGACTTGTTGCACCTGACTTGCACGATCTACATTGCTTGTAACAGAGCTAGAATTAGATCACGTTGAATAATGGAAGACACACTTAACTAACACCTCAGTTTGCAAGGAATTAGATTTCAAACAACTCTTAACTCTTTACCCAAATACATTAATTTCTCCTGCTGCACAGAAACTGCCACATATATATTCTATAAATAGGAATGCAAACATCTTCTAAAACAGCTTCATGTATCAGAGTAGAATTATAGGGGCACTTATACATTTACGTTTACCATTAAGGTGCGACTTACTTCACTGTTCAAAAAACAATACAGGACTGCAACAATCAACCCCTGGAAAGAGACAATATTCCTTAATTAGTAGGCAGCGCCAACCTAGGTCAATAAAACTCTTTTTGAATAAAAAATTTAAAATTTACCTGAAAAGATCCCAAACACAACTCAAAGATTATTTTATAATTATTGGAACTCCGGTCAGGAAATAGAGCAAACACTGTGTAGTGAACTCCAAACAACGGAATGAGCAACAACGTGGATTTTGCAAGTCTCCTGGGTAAATAAAAGAGAAAAAGCTCGAGTTTAAGGATAATCTCTTGTTTTACTAAGATAAGAACCTGATGCAATGTCATTTACAAAAACCTCGTACAACTTCAGATTTATAAACAGTCTTAGTAAGAGTCATTTATTGCAAATTGTTTTCCTTTCAGGCTTTCTATGAGATTAGCCACATAGTAACCTCATAAATCAATGTATGCAATTCCATGTTATGCTTCAGCTTGCTGATCTTGCACTCTTCCAAAAGCTGGCAAAACGCTTCAGGGCCTCGCTAAACCAAAAGACCCTTTTTCAGTTGCCCTCTGGACACCAGCAGGGTGTAGGACCTGCCCTCCGCTGTGTATCTTTGACACAAATCCAGTTCCCAGCCTGGTTTCATGGCACATTTTTTTGGGGTGGAGTTTTACTGCATTATTCCACAGGACCACATTCAACAAAGGGTCACGAGCTGCCATCGGATCTCTCAAGGTATTTTTTACCTGGCACAAAGGGTTCAGAGTGGAAAGGAATAATGCCTTCCTGCAAAGGCATACTGACAGATCGTTTTGTATGGAAGGTAAAATCTCTCTCTTGAACTTAATTGATGTTATTTTCCTTTAAATGTAGAACCGTATGGTTAGGCTGTTCATTGCACATAAGAGAATAATCCTAACTGTGTGGTTTTCATGAGCAATTTCAGACTTACCCCCAAATACTAAAATCTCATAACTATACCAATGGTATTAAGCATATACCATCAACTAAATTTTAATGTCATCAATTACATAATACAGATTAGCACAAGACACTACTGAAGTTAAGGAAGGAGAACTTTAAATTACTAAGCACAGCAGCTCTGACAAACTGCCTGTGAAACCATTGAAATGATGAATTGCTAATTACCCTTTATCTTTCACTTATTTCACTCTAATAACATCAGTTTTTTATTTACATTATACAGGACCAGTCATGCATGATTATGAAGGTCTGATATCAGATAAAATTCAAGAAGTTGTAACCTCGAGTCCCATAATTCATCACTGTCTTGATGAATATAACTTGATTCAACAATGAAAGGATGCTGTTGTGAATTCACCTATTTTAACGGAAAAGTCAAGGTATTTCAAGCAGTTTTATTTTTTCTGTGTCAGTCTTCCCGGCCTTCCTTTGTTCATAATGTCCCAGAGGCTGCATTTGTTTACGTGGAAATAATCAGTTCTGACAGCAAAGTTTCTCAAGAATAGTAAAACATTCACATCTAAAGGTGATACCAGTAAGCAGGACAAATAGGATTTCCTTGGCAGAAGAAATTCATTTAGAACTGGAGGAGATGATGATGGCAGCAAATTTCCTGGTTTCCCAAGGGAGACGGAAAACTGATTTTATTTCAACTCAACCTTACCCACTACAAAAGAAAAATGAGCAACAAAAAAGATGGCACCGGGTACAAGCACGTGGGACAGAGGAAGGGAAGAAAAATGGTGACTTGCATGAGTAGTATTCATTTTACATTCATATTTCACTTTCATTTCATTCATGTTTTAACAATTTTTGTCTAGCTGATGTTACTTTCTCTATACTGCACTTAGATTTTAGTGAAAGAAAGGGATAGACAAAATAGCCTTATTCTTCTCTGTATTTTAGAAATGCATGCATTTAGCGATGTATTTAAATTTCCCCCCAACATTCCTTGATTCTAAAGCTGTGGAAACAATGGACGTCAGGATTTGATGTTCGAACCAAAACACAAAAAAAGAAAGTCTAAACAGAAATTAAGTTGATCTAAATCAGAAATATTTGTTTTCCTCTAGAAAAATAAACATGCTATTTTAAATCAACATAAAACATTGTATTTCATTTTTTACTTGTTGAGAACAACATAACTTCTTTACATCTCTTAAAATATATGTAAATATTATATCAAAAAGTATTTTAGAAATGAAAAATAAAAAATTTAAGGAGGTTGAAGCAAAGTGTTTTGATCTTGAAACTTTTGTTATGCTGAAATTAAATATTGATACATTAAAAGAAAGACACTACATATTTTTTTTATCAACATATTCATTCATGGATTAAACTCAAATTCAAGAATAGCTTGTTGGTATTTATGAAAGTGCACATTTTCTATTTAATTTAGTGTTTGACAAAAAAAACAAACATTCGTCTCTATTTTGGCATAGTGATAAGATTTTCATTAAACCACACCTAAAAGTACTTCTGAATGAAATGTAATTACAGTATCACAGCAATTGTTGGTAGCAGGTTTCAGCAGAGGAAATCTTACAGAGATTATTTTAGTTCTGTATGTAATATCTAAAAATATGACTCACTTGTACTGTGACTGGTCATTTCCTCCAACATCTGGAGATCGTAACTTCTGCAGTAAGATTCTTATAATACTAATGAAAAGTATAAAATTCACCTGCAAAGAAACCATATATAATGGTGATTTCTGACTTCTCCCCTCAATACGCAGCACACGGAAATGCTTATCAAGTCAGACAAAACAACTCAGCAGTGGGTGTTGTGTACCTCCTGCCAGAACACATCAGGCCCTACACTGTCAAACTTATTGTCTGTTTTCTGCCTCTCTAGGTTTGTTATGTCCAGTGCACATCTGCATGGCCACCAGTTCTAGCTGGCTGGCAAAAGCCTTTGAAATCTCCAGTTGTTAGCAGTACCCTCCTTCCAAAATTTCAGCTGAAGACAGGTTTCCTAGCAGTATGGAACACTCGATGTGATTTGGCTCAATCAAGCATTGTCCCAAATTGTCGTAATGATTCATGACTGGAAGCCCAAAGGAAAATGTGAGTCCTATACACAGTTTTGACCCTCTCTTACCTCTCACCTTGACTTTTAATATTTTCTGTCTGAATTGGGGGAAGAGAAGACTGTGGCACAGGTGATCTGTCCACTCCCATCAAGCACAGAAAGGGCCTCTCACAAGTATCTCTCTGACTGTGTATTGATGCAGACATAATCACTAAAGCAACTGAATCCTTGCAGTCTAACATTTTATTCTCGTAACAGCCCTCTGAGACAGAACAGTAGTATTACCTTATTCCACAGAAAGGAAATGGAGGCACTTGCATAAAAAAAGTTATGTCAGACCCTGATCAATCTAGAAAACTGAAGTATAAAACTCAGTAGATCCTAAAGCTCACACCCGTTATTTCTTCATCCTTGGCTTTTGGCACCTTGTGTTCACCAGCTGTTATGGTGCTGGATTGTTTGGTGCAGTCAAGAAAACTGCACTTTAAATATGGCATGCCTGTACTGAAGTGAGGGAACACTTTGAATCCACACCTTCACAGCAACAATGTCAGCTGAAAGCTACATCTAAAGCTACATAAACAGCTGCATCAAAAGCACACATTTTAGAAAAAATCAACCTAGAGAAAAAATTTCTATTACTGTGAAAATAAGAATTTGATTGTTTTTAACTAATGCCATCCGAAAGCCCAAAATCAGGAGGCTGGGTACCCAACCAGACAGCGCCCGCCTCACTGCTATAAACCTTCAGTCTCTGCCTTGGTCTGTAGCCATAACTCTTCTTTTTCCAGTCTTAACAATTTGGCTGCAGGCTTTTCAAGTTCAATGAATTTTCATGTCTTCTCTGAAATACCCAATCAGTACAATCAGTGATGTTTATAAATAAACAATGATCATAACAACTACCTGTCCCTCTGTATTTAATATTTTGTTTGAAATGACAAGTGACGGGAAGTGACAGGAACTGACAGTGTTTAAATAAAAAATATGGAAAACTAAATCTAATATTTTTGAATAAAGAAGAATAAAAAATAAATGTTAGAAAATATAGGCCTTTACTGAAGTAAATATACATTTTACAAGCAGATGATGAATTTGAAGTTTTCCTTGATGCAAGTCTCCTATAAAAGTAACAGGCAGAAGCCAGTATTCTTGCTGGTTGTACCTACAGACTTACCACATCAGAGCGTACAGACCAAGGGATATACATTTAGTTTGCCATATGCACTGGAGGTAGTATTACTGAATAAGGAGAGAGCTTCCATTTTGTTGTTAGTCACAAAATAGGAGAAGAAATCTTTATTCTATATTTGCAAAGGGATGGGCAGAATAACTCCTGTTTCTTCACAGACATCTGAGTTTCTACTGCAACAGAACAAACTGTCGTCCATTTGGTTTCTGAGGCACCAAATCATCTGCAAAACTGCACTCAGGTGACTCCCATTCTTGACTGATATTCACATATTACTTTTAAGTCTGTTTTCAAACATATCTCTTTCTGTCTGTAAACACAATCTTGGATTAATGAAAAACTTATATTCTTTGGCGTTTGTAAGAGTTCTTGGTATTAATGAGCTTGTAAATTCAACCAGCAGAAACTGCATATTAAGATCTAAAGGTGGCAACTGCCATTGACAAACTACAGTGGAGCAAATGAATTTCTGTTAGATTATTATTGAATTGATCATTTTTAAAAATCTTTTAAAGTATATATCAGATTTACAATAGTATGTTTCAATAAAATATGAAACAAGCAATGCCCTGGAATTTTACTTTTAGTATTGTTCCTTTTCAGTCCCATAAAATCTTTTCAGAATAATGACTTTAAATAGAATAGAATATGTATAATGTCGAATGAATATCTAATAACAGAGAAACTGCAAGAGAGTGATGACAAATGATGCCTCTTCAGGGGAGGAATGGCAAGATGCTGCTGATACCCTTTTCTGCTGGTTGACTTCTTCCAAAAGTAAGTTTTTGAGTCTAAACACATTGCCTGAGCGTGTATCATTTACGCTGTCTTCATGTTGCTTCTTTCTTGCTATTTAGTCCCTTACACTAGCTGCTATGTGAGGTAACTAAATAAACTTTGATTACTTTGATGTGACAGAAGTACTGTTTCCACCTGAACTCCACTCCTTCCCAAGTAAGAGCAGTTTATGCAAATGGATGTATGGAGAAGGCAGCTATGGAGGCATTTGCCAAATGGGGAATATGGGTGGTACACCAAATTAACTGCTTGGAATAGTCATCCCCAATTAAACAACTCTGAAATGTGTACAGCATGAAGTGTGGAAGCCTGCCAAATAACTTTTCTCAAGCCAAAATTGGCAGGAGTAGATGCCAGAGAAGGTTTCTGACACACACTGAATTAACTGAAGCCATTCCCACTTTGAGAAGTGACATCAGAACTTGCTCTCACAATACTATTTACTGTTGAATAGTAAACTTACAGAAAATACAATCTTCTAAGCAGCAAAAATGTTTGGAGATAACACAGAAATCAATGGAAGAGGATGAATATGGTATGAAGACTGAGTGGACTTCCTCATCAATCTAATGCAGTTAAACCATTGTTCCTTAAAACCTTTGCTTAATTTCCTCCTTTCAAAAGTATAGTCATATCACCCTCACAATCAGGCTCGATTCTATTCTTCTTTTCTTTACTCTTCTTCCTCCTTCTAAAGGTTTTAAATATCAGCCATACCCTGGGCTTTCCTTCATGCCACTACATAGGACAGCTGATGAGAGTTCTCAGCTCAGGTGTTCTGCTCTCCTTTATTTTTCTGAAATTCAGGTTCTTTCAGAGATTTCCTGTATTCACCCCATTGACTACTAACACAAATGTCCTTCCTACTACTGAAGCCATTTGTTACTGATGATCATTGTTGTATCCATTCTCTATAAGTTTTCCAGTTGTCCTACATTCTCGAGAACCGACTGAAGGCTCTGCGTGAGTATGATGGAAATACTTCTATTCTTCTATTGAGACTTCTACTGAGAAACATCATGACTCTCACAACACCTACCCAAGGAACTTGCAGTGATCTATTTTCATTGTTGAATGGCAGGCAGCACTGAACTCATTATTCGAAGATCTAAATCTTTGAATTTTATTTTTTCTAGAAGGTAAGAGGAAATGTTGAGCTTATCACAGTGTATGCATATTGAAAATTATTTCCTCATTAAGGTAGTATTATTCAGACATCAATTTTACATGACACTTCATTAGCTACTCTTGCTCTACGAATGTACGCTCTACTTTCCACAGCAGTAAGTTTGCATAGCAGCCTAGTTGCCACAATGAACGCGCTGGTTGTAGGTCGGTGCTCCAACAAGATATGTTACTGATCTAGCAGAAAAGGGTGAGTATCACTGCTTTTATAACTACCTGTACTTCTGAATTCTCCTTTCACAGCTTAACTTCCCAAATGCAAAATGTAGTTGAACAAACGGCTGAAGAATCATCTAATTGGAGAAGTAAGTGGCTTCAGACAGTGCACACTGCAGAATCGCGTGGCCATACTTAGTTGCTCTCATCCCTAAAACATGCTGTTTAAGAGAAGAAACATATCTGGAAGCAGACAGCAGATCCTAAACATATGCACCCACAAAGCCAAAAAAGGTCATTTGCAAAATGTTTCCCTATGTCTTACAATCCCTTTGTATCAAATCAGTAATAGAATGATTAAAAAAAAAAGGAGAATGACTTTTCCTTTGCCTCAAACAGTGATTTCAATCCGCGCTTTATGATGCACTGGACTTTTGCTGACTGACTGGTACTCCATTTTCTTAACCTACAACTCATTTCCCAGTCTTTGCTAAGATCCAGCTGCGATTCAAGTCTGCCAATGAGCACTCGGACAACTTCCGTTTCCAGGTCTAAGACTTCTTTGGAGAAGTACTGCTTTCTGGCACATAAAGTCTCAGCTGTCTACCAGATAGCTGTTTAAATTGAATATCCAGAGAACAGAATTTCATCTCTCTGTAAACACCAGGTGGTTTGTTTTGCTTTTATCTTGCAGCATATTTTCTTCACTCTGGACCATCCCTCATTCTCCAGTTCCTTTGAGGTTCACATATTCTCTTCATGCTGCAGTTCTGTTGCATGCCCATTTCTTCATATCATAAAATATCTTTTGTGTGAGTCCTTACCTTATGTCATTTCACACATTGATTGCCTACTCTGCTTTCTCTTGAAACACTGCAGAATTCAGTCTGATGATGATAGGAAGTTCTCTCAAAATGATTTTCAGCAGGCACAGATTGAAAGGCAAGCCCAAGTGTAAGCGCTGGGTTAATCTGGACTCTTGAAATATTGTGTAACCTAATAATGGCCTAATTTTTCTGACTAAAATGTTAAAAGTAAAGCAAGTGTATCTGAAACGTATAAATTTGCACTGTGACTGTTTTCGGAAATGGACATATAAGCATAGTAGACTATGCCCAAATTAATTGCACAACCATCACAACGAACAGGAATTTTATTATGCTTCTCCAGTAATTCCAATGAGCTCGATACAGGGAAAGCCCCATGAAACACCCTCAAATGGTATTCTTTTGCAGGTACTTCATGTTCAATATCTGTTTCAGTAGGCTACCAATTAAAGAAAGATATACGCAGCCATATTTTTTTATGGCTGCAATAATATCAGATTCTCAATTGCAGGGCTAGCTATTTACAAGCAAAATCGAATCTGCAATTCATTGAAAAGTATAATTAGATTTTTGCTTCCCCCAGGCTCATAAACAGGAGAGATGCTAAAGAAAGAACAACATACAAATAAAAGCAACTGCTCATTTAATAGGAGGCAGATAAATTTTGAAGGCAACGAATTTTAATGGCCTTGGCATCTGTTTAACGTTTCTCCTACAGTGTAATTTCTTTTCATTAAAACAGAATTCTTGGCTATCTGTAACTAGCAGTAAAGAATAATGGTTATACGCACTGCACAATGCTGAACTGATCTATAATTCATGCTTCAAAGTTTACTTACTATAATAGAAATTAGAATTGGTATTCGTATAACCCACCAGGGACCACCATGCTCATTTGTATCCCAGCAACTATAAAAAAAAAAAAAGGAAAATGATGTTGACATGAATATCATCTGGCAAGCAAGACCTATGAGGAGAAGTATAATTCTTATATACAAGTCAAAGCACACTAAAATAATGCCTGTTCTAGCCTAGAATTTGGCATTCGATATTTTCTGCTTTTAATTTTATTTCCCTGGTTTTAATACACATCTTCAAATCAGCTAAGACATCAGGCACACTAGACTGTACCATTTGAAATCATGAAGGACATTGACCTTTAGGGAAACCAAGCTTATTTTCACTTTGCGTAAGGACACTTTTCCAATAAGCACTTAACATCAGCCTCTGGGTAGCAGGAAGATCTAAAGCCACTGACAGACACAACTGAAATGACATAATTTCCTTTTGGGATATTTAGGTTACAGAAGGCTGGAACTGGTTTAGGAAAATGTGACACTCAACCTGAAACTTTGTCTGAAAAACTGAAAGTTTAATTTTCACTGTAGGCACTTTTAGTACAAATACTCTGAGAATAAGCACTCTGAAAGATTAATCTTAAGCAAGGGCAGTACCCTTCAGAGTTCCTCTGTGACGATAAAGACAAAAAAGGAGTTAGCCTTCAGTTTACATGTTAGAGGTCTTGCAAAGAAAACTTAGAAATTAGGTATGCAGGATGTGATTCTCCAGTTTAATTAGAGAATCGTTTGAAAAATATTAGTCAGGTTGAAAAAAAAGTGCGAAAACTGTTTGTCCCACTAGCTAGGAATGCTCTCCCATTCCTTGGGACCAGCAACAGCAGCAAGTCTGATCTTCCTACAAAATAGTCCTCTCTGTTCCCCTTCCCTTGCCAGGAGCTGTGTCTAGCTCTAGTTAGTCATAGTTTTACGTGACTACATCCATCTTACATACATTTACATCACATTGCTCCACTTCTGGGAATGTAATTTAGATATATCCAAAGTTACCCAGATTTCAATCTTTTCAGTTGCTAGTTAGCAAATTAGAATGCCCAGCATCTTACTGCACTGACCCAAGGACCCCCACTGCTACGTTAAATATTATTTTGACTTCCAAAGCAGATAGCTCTCTATGTGGGTCTCAAGGGGTAACGTTAGTCATAACCTATCTCTGATCTCTCCTGCCCTTAGAGTTTTTCACATAAACAGCAAACATAAAGAACCTGTTGAAGAACTTTCAAACACCTGTCCCTTTATTGCCACCTCTGAAATTTCAGTTCTGTGCTCTTCCCCTTCAGAACAGCAAACTACCTTTGTGTGAACACCACCATACCCAAGGCAAGGATTGTACGGGCACAGCCGGAGGCTTTAAGCTTTCTCTCCACACACTTACCCCGTGTCCTCTAAAATGATCCGTGTCACTGTCCATGTAATAATGAATATGGTAGGAATTCCTGAAAAATCCCAAAGAGATTTAGAGGATGATCACAAGAATATAAGTCCACAAAAAAAAAAAAAAAAAAAGAAATTTCAGCCTGCTAGTAACTAATTATTCCCCAAATATACAGCATATAGCAAACACCTTAGTGAATGGAGGGAGAGGCCCATCTGATGAGCTATGTGATGTTAAGCAATGTATTACAAACAAAGACTGCAGGGAAGTGGGTTCATTTCTTACAAAAACGCAGCCAAAATGACTAATACACAAAGAACATGCCTTTCATAGGTTTCTTTCAAGTTGTCAGAGTGACCTACAGGGAGACAGATACAAGTTATGCACTCCCAATTCACTTCCAAGGACTACACTATAAAACCAAAGTGTAAATCATTTTATAAGGAACTATTCCCACACGCTGGTTTATTCCCATTTCCCAGCAATACCTAAATGTTTTATGACCACCTATTACTGGAAGCTTTAAAGTGCTCTGTAGAAATATCATTGCGCTTTCTGGAAATTAAAGGAATACATGTATTTAAAACCAGAGGGACAATATTATTGGGCTTTTCAAAAAGGCAAATAGCATAGCATAGCCTGTGGCTGTGCAGCTAAACTTTCTTTTTCCTCCCAAATTAGGACAGACTGAATCATCTGTTTTGTGGTGGCAGCGCTATATCCTGAACAACCCCTGGGCATTGTGCACATTGGCACAGGTCAGAGCCACGCCGCAGAGCAAGCTAGCAGTTATGCTTCAGCAGTGTTGTGCCCGCTCTCTCCCACGGCACAGCAGCTGTAAACTGTGCTGGAGCTGAGCTGAGGAACTAGTGAGTCTGAGGAGTCATCCAATAGAAACGGCATGACTACCTCGCTATGCAATATTGAATCTCATACATACAGACACAAGAAAGAACGTTACTGGACGATGCTTAAATTCTTACCCCATCCAATCAGCAGGTAGATTGTGAAGTGTCTGTTTGGGGAGAATATTAGCACAAGGAGGATGTGCAGGTAAAGTCCTTCAACTAAGAGCCAGTAAAAGTTTGCCATAACACCATACTGAAAAAACACCAAAATAGCCTTGCAGCCCACCTGAAATATGAGAATAGGGGTCAAAGTTGTTGCAGGAAAGATGCTGTATTATTCTGTTATTAATATATCCTATAGAATCACAGAATCACAGAATCACAGAATCACAGAATCTTAGTGGTTGGAAGGGACCTCTGAGATCATCGAGTCCAACCACATAAAAAAAAAAGAAACAGAAAAAAAACACACACAAAAAAAAACCCAACACGCGCCACACACACACAAAAAAAAAAAAAAAAGCACCCACCTACTAAACTGCAGGTTTAAACTCCACCTAAACTATAGGTCCTAGCTCTCCATGTAATACTAGTAACCCAGGTCCAGTGGAAATTTTTTTTCTTAATTCAAGCAAATTGAGACATTGTAAATGTTAGAGTTTATATAAAAAGAAAATTAATTATTAAAAAAATATTTATATGTCTCTCAGCAAATTTGTTCAGAAATTTTGAAAACTTCATAGCATAAATATTGTAAAAGGTGGTGATTATCAATAAATGCAATAGTTAATGAAATGCAATTAAATTGCACTTTGCAATAGTTAGTTAATGAATGGCTATTAGAATAAATAATCAGCTACTAGGTGGCTAATAAATATATTAAAATCCCAGCTGGCTTCCTAACGTAGTGAAAATTAATAACGAAACTACTTTATTAATTTGTCAAGGCTAAATGGGAAACTGAGTGAAAAATATAACTTTACATGATGAATATTCTAAATAGAGTCAGAAGAAAAAGTTGATGGGACTTTTAAAAATTATGTTTTCCCTTTAGAAAATGGTTCGGTGCTTTTTAATTAACAAACCACATGAGCATGTATTATAAAATGAAGTCCCAACACACTTATAGTCTGCGTGATGCTCTTCAGATTTAATTTTCAGATGTCTGTACTGCTGATGTTCCACAGTGCTGGCTGCTGCTACTTTGGTACTTCCCAGGAGGAATCTGGGATGTGAGAATTGAACAGAAAAATGTTTCTGCTGAGACTGAGATGAGAAATGTGATGATATGGTGAATATGACAGACTAAACAAAATGGACTAAATAAAACTTCTAGTTTCTGCTGCTTTACTCCCTTCCCCATTTTAAATACCTTTCATACCACCACTATTTCTGTTAAAATTCCAAGTACACCAAATACTGAGGAATGAGTAAAGTAGGTAACTTACTCATTTAGCGATTTATTCCTCTGTCTAAACATAGGTGTCTGTTATGAAGTGAGATGCCCTCAGGGACCCCAGTCACCAGCTGCTAAGCCAGAATGGCACAGGCCTCATAGAGACACTGCTTTGTATCCATCAGCCCCTTGTGGTGTCTGATAGCTCAGTGCATCCCAAGTAACATACATGCCTGTATTTATGCCTGTGTACACGCCTATATAGACAACTAAGTAAGAGCCCAAAGGTTTGAATTCATTTCACCTAATTTTAGCTGCCTACAAGCAAGGTTTCCAGTGAACGCTAGCCACCTACTAGCCAACTAGCTCCTTATACAGCTCATGAAGAGAGGCAGGCATGTCCAGAGAGAGTCTTAAAGCAGATGAGATAAACTGTCCAGTGAGAAAGACTGTAGCCCAGAGAAACAGCTTAGTTCAGTCGTCTTGTTTGGTGAGGCTAATCTTACCTCTGGACTTTGTTTCCACTGAAGGGATATCCAATGCAGACCAGTAATGGGCCAGAAAAGTTAACATGGAGAAAATTAAACATTTCAAAATGCAAGCTGAAATTTGCTATTATGCTTATGACTACTTGCAACCAGATTAGCAGGCAAAGTCTAAAATTTTTGTAATCTCTTTTAAATTCCAATACTCCTTTGTATTATATTCTCAATTTACATACTAGAATCCCACATCAAAATATTTCCTCTTCCTCCTGCAGCTAATCCTGTATCAGGTGTATTTCCAGATGCTGACCAACGGAGGTATCTGTCAGTAAAGAGTTAGCCAAAATTATGGCTCTATGTCATTCAGATCCAGGACCTAATTACATTGCATTTTGAATTGTGTGCTTTTAGACATCTGTGCATGCAGCAGAACTGTGGAACATCACACACGTGACAAAAGAGGCAAACCCCACATTCTGTTATGGAAGAAAGGTATTATCCAGCCAACGCAAGAGAAAGCAGCCTTGCCAAGCTGGTGTCAGATCATCCCACACATAATGCAACAGAAATTACTCAACAGCCCAGAAAACTGGACATATTCAAAGTACAAGGCTTTGCAGCCAAAAATAACTGAAAAGAAATCACAGAAATCAAGTAGTATTCTGAGAGTCCATTGACTCATCTTTCAAGGACCTCAGAACTTTTGATTACCCCTCACAGCCTGCCTACTAACTCGTCTGCTTTGGGTCTACTAACTCAGAGCCCATTTGTCTTCATTAGAAATATCCCAGATTATGAATTCATACATACAGCTTGACAGTCACTGCTAAGAACTTTATGCTTTGGGATGATATGGCTTCATCGATATAAAAATATCTTCCTTCCATTTTTTCTCACAAGCTTAAACTGTAGTAAATTAAATGCAGAAGGTATTTAGCAATATTTGAAGGGTTCCTTTGCAGCACTTTTGCTGAAACAACGGAGGCAGAGAATGGGGAATATCATATAGTGGTCAGTCTTCTAACAGCAAGGCTTGAGATTTTTTTAACCCCTGTGCATGAAAATGCAGTAAACTTATTAGCTTGCCAAGAATGCAGATAGTCATAGCCAGAAAGTACAGAGGAGTTAATAAAGACAACTCCTGCAAATATTTAATTCCCTGACTCATTGCACTCCCTCCATTGACACCTGTCCAATTCCTGGACCCCTGATACAGCTGCTGGAACATTTCCAGATGAGCTGCCTTCAACCATTCCTAGCTAATGGCACTCCTGTTTGTCTTAAACTCTCCCAGCTGATTAATGCAGTGGCCATATTTATTCTGAGCTATAGCTGGTCATGATTTGTTTTGGCAGATGACATGTTGTCCCTTCATGGCCATGCAAAACAACATTAACTTCTCTTACTTCTGCTTCAACCTTCTTTCTCTGGCTAATTCTAATAGACCATTTTGCTAGTCATTTTATTCTCTGCAGAATTGTATTCACTGACAGCTTGGTATTCCTAAATATTTAAGAGGATCAGAGAGGAAAATTTAGTGACACAACAGTATTATACCACATAGCAAATGAGGTTTATTACCCATGAGGTTTGATCCTCTGGACAGTGAGCTGTGTTGGAGCTGGAATAGAGAATATCATCCTTGACTAAAACAGAGATTGCTCTTAGAATGAAAGAGAGGAACAGGTTCAGATGGATGTAGTTCCGAGTACAATGAAGTTTTCTAAGAAGAGATTTAAAAACAGACGTTTTAGATTTCAAGACAGAAAGCTCTTGAACAGACTTTTATTACTCTCCAGTCATCTCTTAGTAATATGAACCTTGGGTAAAAGCCTACCCTCCTCCTCTACCATATTGTCAGTGCTGCCTTGTTTTCTTTTGTCATCATCATCATTCTCATCACCATTATAGGCTGTCCAAAATACACAAATAAAGTATTTCTTACTCCTTTTCAGTAAGTATAACAGACCAAAAGATCCCAGAGGTGTTTCTCCGACAACATAAACTGACAATAAGCATAGATTATTACATCCTTCTGCATGTGCGCTCATCCCAGTGTTTTTCTTGCAAATAAAACTTTGAATATCCTGGATGTATTTCTGACATGCTCTCACCTATTATTTTCATTTTTTTTTTTATTTATTTAACTGCTGCATTTTGCTATATAATGGCTTTTCATGCTATGATGTGAGTGTATGGAGGAACAACTAAAAAATGCATTCAAAGCATTAGATCGCCCATTCTTTCTATCCAGTGAGATGTAAAACTTCTCTTCCTTAGTCCAGCAGCCATGTGAAAGCCTGACAAACAAATGACAAATGAATATTCCAAGTAAGTGAGTGAGTGCCCAGGGGAAACAAGTTATAAGTTGAGGGCTTTTCACTTAAAAGACATTCCCTTCAAGATCTTCCCATCTTACAGAACTTTTTTATAGCAAATCCCCAGAAACCAAACTGCACCTTGAGCTGCACCTGGAAATAAGCCAGCAGCCAGGACATTTAAGCAAATATGAGCAATGAAAGAATGAAGGTGCAGTGGAAGCTCAAAGTAGTCTTCACGTTTTGATTTTTACCGAAGAACACTAAATAATCGATTCTGAAACTGCTAAAGCAAGCATAGTTACAGTGAGTGCAGGGAAATATATAACAGATCCGTCTTGCTAGCCCCCACTTTGGCAAAGGACAGAATACCAGGCTGAACTAAAAGCAGTTGTCAAAAATCCAGTGATTTCTGTGGCTAGGCAGAACTCTATGCTAAGCTAGAAAGCTCTCCTTTGCTGAAACAGCTTCTGAGAAAATCTGAAATACCACTATTACTTTGGACTGCCTCATATGTTCCTATAGAATTCAGAGATACTTGCAAGCTGTAAATGGGAGGAAAATATTTTTCTTGAGTATCTAGTTTAGATTATTACTTCTTCATCCCATTCAGTAGCTGAAATAATAAATGTTGGATATATACAATGCTGTCAAACCAACATTTTGGAGGTAGTGGGCTAGAAAGTATTTTTATTTGGGATATGTATGATGATTAAGAACAACACAGTAATACTGTTATTTAACAATGAAACAAAATCTATGATGCCTATTTCTTTGATATGACTACCTCATGACACAAAAATACCATGTGAGGAACAGTTGCAGCCAGCTGATGCACATGACAGCACATCTTATAGAAATGACAGAGATTCATATTTTTCTCCATGGTAAGAAACACATATGAGAGAAACTGACTTTTTTTTTGAAGGTTTTGCTACACAGGACTAACCCCAAATGAAGCACAGTAAGATCTAGAATATCAGTTATGTAGAAATATACTGTTCTACAATTTATTTTCACTCCGAGTTGTAATAAATCAACCTTTTTTAAAATATCTGAAAAATAGTATTTTATTTTCAAACATTTTTATTTCAACTTTTCTAAAATTTTACAACATATTAAAACTTAGACATTCAAAATGAAGAAATAGCAACTTGCATTCTCAGAAGGGTAAAGCAACTTCTTTTGACTAAATTAAAATTATTAGCTTTGCTGTTTATAAATCAAGTTTGCAGAAGTAAGAATGTGCCTGATAAATTGGCAACCTACAACAGGAAAACACCATGCCAGAAAGTAACCAATTAGCTTAATTATAATAAGTACATAGAGTATTACGTGGGGAGTGGCACCATAGTAACTTGAAAAATGCCGTCAGTTTAGTCTGGCAAGGTATTTACAGATATTCATGTTTTATGTCTTTGTTTTGAGATTAAAAGATTAGCCAGATATAAAATCCTTCCCTTTTACAATGCTTCTAAATGTGTCCTCCACAGATATTAATAATGGAAACCCATATAATGCTTCTGTAAAGATTAAAATCAAGTCCAGTTCTTTAGAAGAAATGTAAAAAAGAATATTGCAACTGTATGGAAACTTTCAGAAATAACTCTCCCCACCCAACAGTTCCGCCTTTCATGTGCTTATAGCTGATACTGTGAACAACTGCAAAGCCCTGAGGCTGAATCTGTTCTGCCAGACAGTACGTAACAATATATAATGGACTGCAGAAGTCAAGTCATAATACTTAAAAAAAGAATTTCCACTTCCTTATCATGAACACATTACCTACAATTAAATTAAACTCCACATTATTCCACGCTTTCTTTCATTAAAAGTAATGCACATGTTCAGGATCAAACGCAGGATAATTTGAAGCATAAATATACAAATTTAGCAATGCACAATTTTAATAATCTCTTGTGTTACTAATATCCAGAGTTGAAATTCTAATCCTGCTGGATGAAGTCAGGATTTTGACAACCCTGCAGCATTAGTAGCTTCTGATTTTTGACTCACTATTTAACTACCAAATCTCCTTTAGACAGCTTCACTTATAAGAGTTTTTCTTTGTCCTTGTTTTTTAAATACAGCAAGGTGAAAGTTTGATGGTTACATGCAAAGGTGAATGTGTTTCAGTGGTGAATGACTGATCTTTATAAACAGTATATATATAAGTATGTTTCTTAGATCGGTGGTAGATGACTAATGAAAAGTTAAAACTTACAGAAACATTCCTATTTTCCTTAAAAATTACCATAACATATGGGATGCCCTGAGAGACAAACAGACATACACACATAGCTATTTGCATTCACTTCTATTATTGATAGTTTACAATTGCTTCAACTGCATCCTTCCATAATAACTGGCTGCTTGCTACATGCTTGGGAAACTATATATATTGAATTATATACTGAATTTTTACAACTTATTTGGGTTCCTAATTCAACTTACTATGTTAGGAGGCCCCTACACTCCGTGTAGATAACAGAGAAACAGGCTTCTTTAGGGGGAGACTTAGAAGACCCAATGTTTCCCCCCTGAAAAAAAGCCTGTGTCTTTCCACTGACTCAACAGAGAGACTGGGGAGTTCTCAACTTGGATATTTAAACTGAAGTTGAAGGTTTTGAGTACACTTCTGAAATTTTTGATCTGTTTGTTATAACTGGCTTCTGGTGATGGACAACATCCAGATGTCTATAACACACTGTCTTAAACGCGTTATTAGGTTTTAGCAGTTTTGAAAATGCACGATCTGCCTGTAGCGTTTGCTGGTAGAAAGAAAATAACCATGAGTGACTCAATTCTTTTCAAAGATATTACAAAATATAATTATGGGTTATATATCTGCTCTGAATAGCCTCTGAATATTTAAATACTGAGAAAATTAGACGGCAGACTGAAAGGCTTACAGAACTCACCATAGGAATATTTCATCAGAGGAATGAGGCTCTGACAAACAACATGCTGTCCTCTATGTACTATATGTACTTTTCTACCAAATCTGAGAGATGCATTTTCATGTTTTTCTTGGTGTAGAGGGGAACAGAAAAGTTGCGTGAAGTTTATAATGGAGAATATAAAGGCTATTCTATTAGACAGGTAGAAGTGATACGTAAAGGCATGAAGGTGGAGAGACTGAGAAAAGCTATGACTCTGATAATACCATTTTGCAATTTCTTTTACCAGTTGGATGTTGCTTTCAGTCTCAGAAAACTCCCAGAAACTAGGCAAAACCAACAGACAGTACTGCCGTTCCTAACTGCCTAACAAAAACATTGCACACCCAGTACTATCCTTCAGCCCAGTTATCCATACCTTTACAACCCCACTTGGAGAAATGAATGATTACCTTTGATTATAGTACCCCTGGAGACCGCTCAGAAGCTTCTGCAAGATATGGCTGCCCACTTGTCCAGTGCTGAGACCGGCATCGTACTAATTTTCAAGAGCAATTCAAGGTGCCAATTTTAATAATCAAATAGAAAATGCTTTGTATAACCCATTCCTAAATGATTGTTTTTTCTTACATGGGCTATAATGTCTGTAAATTTGTAAAGTGCTTTGAAATATTTTAGTATGACTGGTGCTAGCAAAAAATAAGTTAGCATTACATTATTGTCAGCTGTTTAATGGAGAAAAGTGTAAAACCAACTCATTTTCTAAATATCTGAGCAATCAGATAACAGTTAAAACAATCTTATCATTGTTCATGTTTACTCATGAAAAATACATACCTGAAAAGGCAAAGAATTATACTTCCTGTTGTAAGAGCAATCAGAGATACGCTGTGTCCAAGAGTATAAATTGCCTTCACCCTTACATAGAAGTTGACCTGCACAGAAAAATATATATGCAGAAATCACCTACTGAGATGTAAAACTGACCGTGAAATAATATAATTTTCCATTAAATAGCTCTGAAGGCTAAATAAATAGCATTATTTTCACTCTTTGCTCTACAGTACATGATGAGAATATTGTGTCTTTATTCCAACATATTTTTGCAATGTGACATCTCAAGCCAATTGACCTCAGTAGAAAATTCAGCCTCAGGAACTCAAAACTTAGATAAGACTTAGCTGGTACGATTTCAGCTGATTATTCCATGTCAATGAGGTCAAAGAAAATATCAGATTCATCAACTTCCATAAACACAATTAAACTGGGAAGAACGAGCCACGGTTTGAAAGATAGGATTATCTCTGAAAAAGAGAATCTCTCTCAGTCCTTCTGCTCCAGTGTACTTCGTTATGCATTTATGTTTAATTTTAAAGACATGTTTAAGTCTCATTAATTTCCTAATCTAAATGTTCAAATCTTTATTAAATTGTGACCCAAACAATCCTTTCTCTCTTTAGTAAAGTTATTTGCTAAAACTTGGAAAGGAAATTTTTCAACAGAGAAAAACAGACTGAAGTGCATGGTTCGCTGATTAACCGCTGTTATCTGTAAATTTACCAGTTACATATTACATTAAACCCTATTTTGAACGACAACATCAAGAAAAATAATGCTAAATACTCTCAGAATTAAGCTGCTTCTTCATTTATGCCTACAATAGTCGTTAGACTGACAGTATTTTCCACTGAAGCTAGATAAAATATTAACATTGTAAATTTTTTTGCTATGTTATGAAATGAATGATTTTAATAGCAGTGTAGAATGTGCTATGTATAACAAGCAGAATTTCAATATTTAGTGCACATGGCTATAGCACTCACCTTCTCAAAAGTAGTTTGTAAAAAGTAGCAAGGAAGCAATACTTTAAAATAAACTAAGACAGCAAAGGAAAATGCAAGTCATTTAATATATTTATTTTTATAGCATTTAAAAGGACAAGTGAAGAAGTGACTTCTGCAATCCCAATTCATGATGAAATTAGTTGGACTTTCACTTAACAAATATTATACAGGTATGGAAAAGACTAAATGAAATGTTAAATGAAATGAAGAATTTTGAAACTGCGCTATCATAGATATAGTTAAAGGGGGAAAATAAGGGAAACATAACTGCCATAGACCTTAAGCGTATTCATAGCAACGGTCATGCTTGCTAGGAGCTAGAAGTGGTATACGAGGAGTCAAAGGAAACAGAAATCTCTTTTTTTAATTAGAGAAGTAAATTGTGATGACCTTTTTGACAACAGTCCTGACGTTTTAATGTTCTGTTTGCTTTACATAATATTCATTTGCTGCAGAGATAAAGAAGGAAAAGATGGACTTAATGAAGATTCCAGTGTCATTAGAATGACCATAAGAAAGTTCCTTGGTCAAAATCCTGAATAAATATTGTTTGCCTTTTTTTTTAAAGTTGGTGTCCCTGGGCGGTTAAAAGGATAAACCCTAAAGTATTACTTTATTGCTCTCTATAGAGTCTGCTGGCTATTTGCAGAGCCCCACTGCATTCCTAGGGATTCTCTGTGGGCATAAAGGGCATAAAGCATTCTCTGTAGGCTCTATTTCACCTAGTGTTAGGTGCCTACACTGCAAATATAAACATCTAAGGCAATATAGGGTCTCTTCACAGGGCCTTCTAGGAAGCACTTCTTGTATCTATGCAAGCAGTCAACATGGACTTCACTGGATGTATTTCTACAGACAATGAAGAGGCCCCACAGCGACTAATTCAAGTGTGGCTACCCAGAGTGTACAAATGCTTGCCCCAAAAAGATCCTGGTTTTCCACATGAATCCTATGTTTGCTAAATAAGACTATAAGTAGTTCAATGTTCCTCGAACAATGTTTCTAGAAGTGTTTTCAAATAGAATTCTAAGAACATTTTTTTCAAAACTAACATAAATTCACATAAAATCAGTTCTGAAGAACTGTCCTTTAATTCCCTGCTAGAATGACAGAATTATAGTCCAGTCCCCAGTTTGGCTCATTTCTGGACGGCTCTAAAAACTGTGCCTACAGACAAGCACTGCAGAGCACCCCTACACTTCTTTAATTTGGCTTCTCTCATAGCAAAAGGAGCATCAGCCAGTCTCCAGGCAATTTTCTGGAAATAGAGTGATAAACAGTTTCTCAGCCACAATTAACAACAGCCCATGGCACCAAAAACACTGCAAATACTTTGGGCACCCTCCTTCATTCATTCAACCTGACCTGCTCTGCAAAATGATGGAAAAAGGATGCTCCAATAATGACTCAACAATTTGGCAGCCTCATGTCCCCTCATCAGTAATCTGGACTAGAAAATGAATTTTAGTCGCTGACCTTGTGCACATCAGGAGTTGCCAATATAGTGTAAAGCTTAGAAATGATGCACAGCAGTTCCACAACATGTTCTATTTGTTACCAACTTGTTGGCATTTGCAGACACCACTAAAACAGATTTCTGCTGAGTGCACAAATAGAAGCCTGAATAGTCTCTAAATCAAAAACTCAACATCCACCATGTAAATTTGAGGGAGATAAATGTCACTTGCAAAAGAAGTTGCAATGACAATGAATCTACATTGTTTAAATACTGAGTGGAAATTTTCCTGTTCACTATCATGGAAAAAAAATATTAGCAGAGATATTCTTTTAATAGTAAGAGAGATGTTCAACATTTCATTACTGCAGAGCAGAGACAGGAGTGTCCCCAGGTATGCAGAAAGCATCTGATAAGGGTGCACACAGACACAACTTTACACCACTGATCTTCTTATTCCGGGAACTGCCAAGCAGCTTAACAAAGCCTAACATCTGTATTTGTTGATAGCCTTGAAAGGAAAACATTTAAACCAGGACTTGTGATGTGAATTGTGTCCTGGCCCTTCCCAGTGCCCAGTAGAAATGGGTTCTTCCCTCCTATTCAGGTTTCCTGTTGTGCTAGAAAATCTTAAAGCAGCTGTAAGGTCCCTTTCTGCTGCTGAGCAGCCAAAGTGTGCTATGAGTTGGTTATAAGATCTGCTTCAAAGACAGTCTTAGGTTTGCCTAAGGAGCAGAAATAACTCTGAGATAAGAAGCGTGTAAGTTTGACACATGACAACTCATGCATTTGCTGTTAAACAGATGACTAAACTGACCCAACTGTATACTTTTCTCTAAGTACCATGTTCTCTATACTTCTTATTTAAGATTAGTTCCTTCTGGCTAGACATCAAACTTCCTCCCATCATCTCCTTGCTTCATTCAAAAACTCTCTTGTGCCGACTTTCTCGCTGTTGACTTTTAGGTTAGGCCTTTGTACTGGTTTTGGCTGGGATAGAGTTGATTTTCTTGTAGCACCTTGTAGGATTTGTACTGGAAATAGTGCTGATAACACAGGGATGTTTTAGCTATTGCTGCACAGTGCTTACACTGAGTCAAGGCCTTCTTTGCTTCTCACGCTGCCCCACCAGTGAGGAGGCTGGGGGGGCACAAGGGATTGGGAAGGACACAGCTCGGACAGCTGACCCCAACTGACCAAAGGGATATCTATCCCGTACTATATGACGCCGTGCTCAGCAATAAAACCTGGGGGAAGGAGGAGGAAGGAAGGACATTTGGAGTTAGGGCGTTCATCTTCCCAAGCCAACGTTACTGGTGATGGAGCCCTGCTTTCCTGGAGATGGCTGAACACCTGCCTGCCGATGGGAAGCAGGGAATGAATTCCTTCTTCTGCTTTGCTTGTATGTGTAGCTTTCCTTTACCTATTAAACTGTCTTTATCTGAACCCGGGAGTTTTCTCACTTTTACTCTTCTAATTCTCTCCCCCCAGCCCCCATGTGGGCGAGTGAGTGAGCAGCTGTGGGGGGCTGAGCTGCCTGTTGGGGTTAACCCACAAGAGCCTTGAAACCCTTTTTCTGCAAATCACATAAAGAACTCTGCACACATATGATTCATAGGAATTATTAGAAGCTGACAGGTTTAGAAACATTGTTATTTTGATGCAGGGATCCTTAAAAATATGCAAAGTAATAAAATACTTTTAGCTTACATTAGCAATTTTGATCCATATTTTTGACTATTCTGTTGCTAGTGACTACTTATTCCATATTTACATGAGAGATCAAAGAGTCTGGCAACCATAAGAAGTAATTTCAACTTGCATGTTTCCTTTAAACAATACAAAGTAGTTTTTCTTGAACATGTTTGACATTTTTGAGAACTCATTACTCAAGTCCTTGGCTTCTACCTGGAACTAAATATAACATTAGTTTCTCAAAAATGAGTCATAACATCCTTTACTATTAATTCATCCAAAGGGTTTCTGCATCTACTGAAGGGAGTGGATTTCAAAGACTGTACTATGGCAGTACGTCTTTATTGCGTGACTAATCCAGGCTGTAAAACATACACAAATGCAAACATGCTACACATCTTAGTGTCACATATAACGATTCAGTTAAACTGTATCAGCACCTTTACATGTAATGTCCTAAATATCTTAAATCACAATCAGTCAAAAGTGTGCATTCTGCTCATCAACGTAGAATACATCAACTCATTGATATTCATTCTCTCCTTTCAAATACATAAAGGAAAATCAAATAGAAAATAACATAATTCTAGCTATAAAATATCTAAACAATTAAACTCCATCATCAAATTGCCTTTTTTGCTGGCCAGACTAAATAAAGTGAAGATACAAACTCACTACACTGAAATGAACATGCCAGATTTAGCACCAGCTGATTTCAGATCAGTACATGAGGTAAGAACAGCTTTGCTGGCTATCATGGATGACAACTTATTACCAAGTAAGAGAGGACAGAGATCTGTTCTCATCTGCCAAGATCCCACTTACAACATTTTACATTACCAAAAGGTTTGCCCAACTTTTCTGACTTTCATAGCAACAGACATACTAGCTCCCCTCCTTCCGCAGCCAGAGAGAATGATTACAGAATCAAGACCTGAAAAAATGCAGTCAAGAAAGACATTCAGTGCACCCTTAAGTAGACATGACTATTTAGTCAACACAAATTCCACTGACATAATGAACAAACTGTACCTATTTGCCTAAATGTAGTCATCCAGTACTACTTAGGGTATCACAGAATGGTAGGTTTTGGAAGGGACCTCTGGAGATCATCTAGTCCAACCCCTCTGCCAAAGCAGGTTTACCTAGAGCAGGCTGGACAGGAACGCCTCCAGGTAGGTTTTAAATGTCTCTAGAGAAGGAGACTCCACAACCCCTCTGGGCCGGCTGTTCCAGTGCTCTGGCACCCTCCAAGAAGTTTTTCCTTATGTTCAGATGGAATTTCCTGTGTTCTAGTTTGTGCCTGTTGCCTCCTGTCCTGTCGCTGGGCACCACTGAAAAGAGTCTGGTCCCAACCTCTTGACGCCTGCCCTTCATATATTTACAAGCATTTATGAGATCCCTCTCAGTCTTCTCCAGGCTAAACAGACCCAGGTCTCTCAGCCTTTCCTCATAAGAGAGATGCTCCAGTCTCTTGATAATCTTCGTAGACCTCTGCTGGACTCTCTCCAGTAGTTCCTTGTCTTTTCTTGAACATGTGGCCTCACCAGGGCAGAGTAGAGGGGGAGGATGAACCCTCTCAACCATGCTCTTTTTAATGCACCCCAGGAGACCATTGACCTTCTTGGCCACAAGGGCACATTGCTGGTTCATGGTCACCTCGTTGTCCACGTGTTCTTGTTTGAAGTAAAACAGAACCAAGTTTCTGTTTTGTAGTTTTACTTTTCAGTTAAGCCTCTTCTAACTAACTCTACTCTCTGAAATTAACGGCATATTTTTCAGACAGTATCCACTTACAGAGTGATAAGACATGATTGTTTATAATTTATGCCAAAGAATAGTATTGCTATAACAACCAAGGTCAGCTAACTTTGTTATACGCCCCACTGGAGGGCCGTAAGCAGAAAAGTGTAGAGTGGTTGCAACTGTGAGGAGGATTGGACAGGACAGGTGACCCAGAACTGACCAACAGGGTATTCCATCCTATCTGCATCATGCTCAGTATAAAAGCTGAGGGATCACAGGGTCAGCCTCTTTCTTCAACGAATGGTGTCCGAGGAGGACTCTCTCTGTTCGTCTCCCTTTGATCCTGATTTGTGCATTCCTGAATCCAGATCCGGAATCCAGTTCCTGTCTATCGCTGAGTCCAGTCTGTGACTTTCCCAGTGCCTGCTAGTGATGTGATCATCATCCTGGGAGCTCGGTACGGTTTTGCATATATTGTATATATTTCATTATTTTCTTTTTATTATTTCAGTAATATTTTCATTAAAGTACTTTAGTTTCTTTTTAAACTCAAATCTCTTTTCTCTCTCATCCTTCTCCGAAGCGGAGAGAAGTAAAGAGAGCATCTGTTGTTCATTTCAGTGGCCAGCCTAGCTCAAACCACGACACCATCAGGACTCCCAGGTCCCTCTCTGCAAAGCTGCTTTCCAGCAGGCCAACCCCTAACCTACGCTGGTGCATGTGGTTATTCCTTCCTAGGTGCAGGACCCTACACTTGCCCTTGTTGAACTTCATTAGGTTCCTCTCCGCCCAGCTCTCTAGCCTGTCTGGTCTTGCTGAATGGTGTCACAGCCTTCTGGGGTGTCAGCCACCTCTCCCAGTTTTGCACCATCAACACACTTGCTGAGGGTACACTCTGTCCCCTCATCCAGGTCATTGATGAATACGTTGAACAAGACCGGACCCAGAACTGACCCCTGGGGAACATCGCTAGCTACGGACCTCCAACTGGACTCTGTGCTGCCAATCACAACCCTCTGAGCTCTGCCAATCACAACCCTCTGAGCTCTGCCATTCAGCCAGTTCTCAATCCACCTCACTGTCCCCTCACCTAACCCCCACTTCCTAAGCTAACCTTAGTATCCAAGACAGATGTGACGAAGGACCTCTTTGCTGGAATGGCAGTGACAAGTCGAATGGCATTAGATACCTATGCTTGGGCTACCACATGAAGCCCTGTTTCCACACACTAATAATTAGACACATACAACTCAAGTAAATATCTAACTTCAGGAATTTTGATTTGCAAGTTAGATTTCATCCTTCCAGGTTTTAAAATATGTGGTAAGTATATGAATTTGATGTGGTTGACTGTGTTGACACAGACATGATTGAGAGACCCAAGAAATTTGTTCCAGCACCTGTTCTGATGTTCTGAACGCACACAGCTGAGTCACTGCCCACCAGATAAGAAAACCTGATGCATAAGGTGAATGGTTTCACATTCGGCTTCTACTGAATGGGTAAGAACAAATCTCTTGTGTTCTGATCACTTCTTCTGATGCAATTATTTGCGATTCAACAAGTTCACTGCTTATAAAACAATCACCACTTGTGTTATCATATAATTCCCTCATCTGTGTATTGTATTTTTATGATGTTATTAATGCTTTAAAAGACCCAAGCATACCAGATCTAGACAGTGCTTGTATATTCTCCTTCATTTTTGTCTTGCCTTGGAAGCTTTTGTTTAGGAAGTATGTAAATTGTTTGGTGCCAAGTATATCAAATTTACATCTCTGTTTAGTCTGCATTGCCTTTGCTCACTTTTTCCATATTTTTGCCCATCTTAATTTCGGAATGAATTGCACCGCTCCTACATTCTTTTCCTTTCCTCATTCCTGTCCTAGACACAGCACCTATTATACTTTCATAAATTAAGAATACAGAATCACCTGATTTACAGACTCTAATGATCCACGGTCACTATAGTCTTCAGATGGCATACATTAAGATTTTTATAGGAATGATTCTGGAACAGAAATAATTACTGGGAAATGGCAGTCAGACCTATGATCCCATGGGAAAGTCTTGATTCTGCTTATATGCTCTGCTTCATGTCAAGAACAATTTGAACTCAATATATCTTTTACTTCCGCTTTTCTTGGAATCCATTACACTGGGTAACAACACTAAAATTTGTCTGGTTTATGTAATTCAACTATTTTTTTTCATTTTTGTGGATTTTTTTCGTTGTTGTTGAGATCTCTATAAAGTTGATTTTAGGATAAGCAATTTTGCCTTCCTGTAAATGTTTTCCATGCCCAGGAATGCAAAGTCCCTGTTTACTTCTTCAGAACAAGTTAGAATAAAGTGCAGGACAGTACAGTAAAGAAACAGATGCACTAATAATAGCCCCTGATTTCTGCAGGGATGAAGCCATCTGAGCTAGGTATCAAGATTCTCTTTATAACCAATGAATAGAAGCGGCAGACTGCTATTCATGTCATCTTAAGACAGGCATCTAAAAAAATTTAGAAGGATAGTGAAGTAAAAACCCCTACTTTTTCTTCACCAAATAGGAATGGAACCTAGAGACACTAGCGCAGACGCATATGACAAATGTCTAAAGTTAGACAACATGACTCTGTCCCAAGAGTTTCTCCACTGATTTGGTCAGCTTTCCATCAGGCAGCAAAAGCATTACAAAACTTCGTTTTTTATTTTCATTAAGATTTTTTCCTTTATTCTTTTTTCCCATCTTTTTTTGAAGGCCAACATTTGAAGTCTGGCATTTGTTTTTACTTTTATTCAGAATTTTTCCAACTGAGGTCCAGCTCCCGTGGGATTTCTGACACCACAGGTCTGTTTTCTCAGTAACAATATCATGATGACAAAATAGAACATACTCTTTTAAAACCTTTCAAATAACTACTGGTGACTAGGTGAAATGAACAAGGTAAGACTCACTTAGCTTAATACATTTAACAGTGGGATATAATCTTTCTAAAAGGTAGGCAACTCAACAGAATTACTCATTGTCTCCCAAGATGGGGGGAGTCAATGGAGAAGAACAGACTCTTCTACATTATGATTCATGTGCTTTGTTGTAGCAATTCAAAGAAATTAGGATGATATGATTTCCATCCAGGCTTCAAAGGCTAGATCTACTTTGACTGTAGAGAAGGCATAGGCTGTCTGGATTAAATGCAGATGAGTACATTGTGCAATCTAGTCAGATGGAATTCATCTGACTTGTAATTCTAGTCATGCAAAAGTACGTATTTTTTGCTTACGGTTCAAAAATCTCGGTTTTGTGATGTATCCTTACATTATCAGCCATCATACTATTACTGGTAACTGCACACCGTTCTAGTGATGCCGGTGCGTAACATAATGAGCATGTATCTCAAAGTTGCTGAAGACTAATGAAAAAGAAACCAGTAGTGCTTCGTACAGAGAAATGGCATGGAAGTGAGCGAGGAGGCGTTTTTGAAGGCTAATTTACTAAATGGTCAGGTGTCAGAAGCTACTGACTAAGCTATGCTTTAAATACTGTTTCCCCATGGAAATATATAAAAATTGTGGAGTTTAATCTTGTGTTGCACCATTTTCACAATAGATAGGGGCTTCCATATGTACGTACAGCATGCAGATGATGTATACTTTATAAGTCAGTTAGAAATTAAGGTAATTCAAGTAAATCTAATTTAAATAAAATTAAATAGAATGTTTGCCAAATAAGCTTACTTCAAAACCACGTAGTTAAACTGATTAAGGTTTTTGGGTAGCCAGAGTTTGAGCCTTAGTCTTTTTAATTAATTTCTTCTGTTTTTTTCTGTAATTTATATTCATTCAAAGCAAGACACTGGTCAAAAGGAGTTGTCATTCTCATCAGACCTAAAGTGAGCACAGAACACGTAGTGAGCATACTTCCAATTCTGGCTGCTGTAAACTGCAGATATTATTTTGTTCAAATATCCTGTGCTTTTCTCTTAAAGGATATCTTGCAGAAGACATTAGACCAGAATGATTTTGTAGTATGTAAAAGAAAACCAATATGTTAATTTTAAATTTGTTGGTTTTTAATAGCATTCCTCTGTTGAATTTGTTTAAGGAAAAGTTTTGATAAAAGTAATTTCTCTAACACATTTTTTAATCTTATAATCAATGTCCTGGAGCTATGTCTCCTCTTAATACCTCACCGTATAACTTGCATTTTTGACTTGTACCCTCTAATTCCTGAGATGTGAATCTAAACTCAAATGGGTAGAAGGAGAGAGAATATTATCATCAAAAGGTATTTTTTGCCTGATGGACTCCTTCCCTATGAATAAAATACTATCTGCAGTTTTTACCAATAAAGTATACTGCATGAAGTTCTTGACTGACCTGTGTGTAACAATGCCTTTACAATGTCCCAGAGAGTTTAGATCTAATTCATAACCCCTCGGTGCTCATGGTTAAGTGGACAAATTGTTCCTTTTTGGGTCTGCTCTTGACTGGGTTGGCTAGACAATGATCTGCCATCATGCTGCCAAGTTAACCAACTTTGGAGCCTGTCAGTTTGCAAAGGCATCAAATAAACAGACAAAAGGAATGACATATGAAGAAAAAAAAAGGATGTTATTTTAAAAAATTGTTCATAAACATTCAGACAGAAGGAAAGCAGCTTAAATGGATTTGCAGGCAGTCTCAGAATTCAACACAAATTTACCTAACAGCATTTCTGAGATTATTTTTATGTGTAAGGAGTAAATTTCGAAAGTCCGTAGTAAAAGCACCTGCTAAGGTGAACAGTGAATAGTCCAGAAATCCCCTGAAGGCAATAAAGGATTCCCACTAGAGACATCCTTTACTCCAGTTCTCTCATGCTTCAGCTATTATCAACTTGCAGTCCTTGAGAGGGTATCTAATGGTCAATTCTACAGCACTGGCAAGAAATACAGGAGCCATTATATTTACATTCTCCCGAGAGTTATGACCTCTATATATAAGCCATGTGTCACCTCCTGAAGTAGACGGCACTATACCAGATATATTCACTAAGTTCATAGAAGTGAAAGTCGAAAGGTCCTTCACCTTGTCAATTTTTGAAGGCATCATAAAACCCATTATTCAAGTTGGGAGCTGGACTATTGTCTAATAACTCCAACTGTGGATGTAGATGCATAAATTGCATTCAACTGCATGAACTTACCAAAATTGTTGCTGTCTATAAGCAAACTTGCATGAGAGGTGTTGATATTACAGAATTGAAAATAGTACTTTAAATATTTTTCAGCCACTAGACTATATAATAAGAGAGTGTTCTGCACCAGCATAAAGAAAATAGCTGTGGTTCAAACAGCACTGAGTTGATTGAAAGACGTCCAACAAAAAAGCCGGACTTACTTCATTTTTTTATCATTCTATACCACCTTGAAAAATCTGTCTAGATTTGATTTCAGAAAAACTCCATTGACTGAATATTTTGAAATTGGACTCATATCTGATTTCAGAATTCTTAAATGAAGGAAAAAAAGGTGAAACCCCGCGTGAGCTTTCTAACAAAACATCAGTTGTCCAGCCACCCTGATGTAACTCTGCGTTTAATTTAGCCTCTAGCTACATACTCTGAGCTTCACAGTAACTGTCAGGCAGCCTGGATGGAAAATTACTCCCGTCACTTCTACCCACTAGGGAAAATAGCAGAGGTTGTCTTCCTCCAGAAAAAAAACACATTATTTAAAATAATGTTTCTGGCATTCTGTACACACACATGACCCCTACAACACTAAAAACAAACCAAGAATCCTGTGTACTTTTAGTCCAGCACAATAGCTGTCAGTGTCAGCAGGACTGAATCTATCTGCTGGCCATTCATCTGCCAAACGGACGAACATGAAATACCTACACGGAGGTATAAGTCAGGATTGAAGCTGATCAGCCAAGAGTACTTTGACATTACCTTAATATTGACCATGGTCATTTTGTTCAAACTAAGTACAAGCAAATAAGAAATAATTACACAACTGAAATTATTCTATCATACAACACAGATTTTTAATTATTCTCTATTATACACCTGAGATTGTGGCTATATGAGTACATTTCCTTCTTTCAGATCATTTTACCGGTCTAGTATTATAATGAGTAGAAATCTTAAATGTTTTAAAATTTTCTCCTGATCAAAAATTAACCCTGCTTCTCAAACTATTGCGAAGCTAAGTAAACACTACTACATTTTGAATCCATTACATCAAAAATTATAATCATTTAAATCCAGGTGTTACGATTTCAAAAACAAGCAAAAATTTTAGATGATTAGCATGAAGCACTTTATCAGACTGAGCATCAAAGAGGATGCAATCATACTGCTTCTTAAATTTCCTGTATGAGTGTAAATAGAAGTGTCTTAATTTGCCTGTAAGACCTCTATAACTCCTAGTGACTCAACAAAAAAATTGGCAAATGATGTTCTGAAATTATATGTTTATTAAATATACATATGACCCCCATAAAGACAAAGCATTTTGTTGTGGTAGTTGAAAACCAGGAAATTACTTTAGATTAATATTGACTTAGTTATAGCTATTAAGCATTTGTCACTACTCTGTATTTTACATAGTACCATTTAGAAACAAACTCTTTATATTGTATTGCAGCAAAAGAGACAGGTAAAGCAATACCAAATGTGATAGCACATAAAAATCAATTTCTTTCATGTAAGATGGGCATATCTCTTATTTATATATGGGCGTGTATTTCTTATTTACTGTTCTGTGTGAACCATAATTAGCCAGTTCTCAAATAAACTTTAGCTTTAACCTCTGAACTTAATAAAAATTTTTGAAGATTGGCAGGAGTAAAATGAGTGCAAAGGAGGCATGGATTGACCAAAACAGAATTTAAAACTAAATTAAAATTTTAAAGGATTTTAACACAGACTAGATATCAAAACCCATTTAGATTTTGTAACTGTATTCAAAGAATAAACAGATTCAAGTCATGCATATGAAACTGAAATGCCATTATGAAATAGAAATTGAAATGGCATGAAATTTTCTGCATGTCTAACAAAAATAGTACTTTTGCAGCAGTACTTAGAACAGCTGGCCTCTGCAAAATATTCACATGATTATCTGAGCAATACTGATTCAAAATCTGAAATCCAACAATTTACTTTTAAAGTTTTGAGGAAAATAGTCAAATTACAGTCACTAAACTAAACTCATTAGGTAGGTAGGCACAGCAAAAATCAGTGGCTTATGATTTTCAGAACAATTTTCTGGAAAAATTTACAGAATCTGTAACTGCTTTCTAGACTATAAAGACCTAATCCTAAAATATTTCCTCTTTTTTTGTGTGTCTACCTAATGTTAGCAGGTTTTAAAAGAGTACAAAAACCCACAAATATAAAAATAAATTGGATTAGTACGAGTTTGTGTAATTAGTGTTATCTTCAATACACTATTTGTAAAATCTGTTCTTATGCACACTTGTGTTTTGTTTTCTTGGAACAGACACCTTTTTCTACTAATGTTTCTTTTGAAGTTAGTTTTATGTTATTTTGATTAAGTTCAGGAGACAGAAGTCTTCTGTTTATTTACAGAATAGACATAGCACGAAGCTTCCCAGGCAATGTTGACAGTTACCCAGTCAACCTCAGCCTTGGTTTGGAAGGACCTCTAGGGGTGAGAGGGTAATTCAGTGCTGAAGGACAAGATGCTCTGAAGAAAGTTTGGGGCTTGATTCTTTGTCCAAAGGAGTTTTACTATTGACCAGATGTCATCCTTAACATATAAACTGAGATAAAGAGATGGATTACATGTTGTGGATAATTTACTTTTTTCTTATCAGGCACTTCTACACTTATTTAAATGGTGTAGAGCGAACTAGAACTCACTAAAGATATATGTAATAAAATTGGTATTCCTTTGGGTATTTAATAATCTTTATGCAAGTAATTAATGATATCCCTTTTCCGACAGGTTTCTCCTTCAGTTCACCTTAAACCTAAACATCACCCAAAAAAGTTGAGACCAGTATTGCCTTAAGTATCTCTTAATAATAGTAACATCATTAAGAAATGAAAAATGCAGAATGTAATGTAAATAAATATAGCATGGGTATAAATAAATATAGAAAGCATGGGTAGATGGCTGGCCTGCATTACATTTTTTTGAGAGGGAAGGATTCAATTTAGACTCAATACAAACAATTCATTAGTCCACTGCAATGATCCACTTCACAGACTGTAGTAATGCATTTGTTTTCTAAAGGTAGCTACAGGCATTTAGGACAGCGTTTGGTTGTGTCAGTCCTGACCTCACTGCCTTCACTCCCCTTGCCTTGGGTCGTGTATCTGTATCGGGCAGTGGGGAGCACACCCAGGATGTTATATCTGACAGCAGCCGAAGAGTCAATGCTTCAGGGAACTGGACAAATAGGGGAATACTTCTTCCATAGATAATGCTTCTACTTATGCACAAGCTGCACCAGTATCGCCACAGCCCTGAGGATCTTTCCGCAAATTTGTCTTTGTCTGAGCCTATGCATTCAAATCCCATAGCCTATAACTTGTATGTCGTTTTTTGTGTTATCTAATAAACCTCTGGCCAATTCACACTAAGATTAGACAATACTGTCTTAACTGACCCAGTCATTATTTTAAGTAAAGTGGACACATTTCAGTCCTTTATATTCACCAACCATCTTGCTGTATATTAATAATGCTGACAGAGAGTTTAATACCCTCTGAGGACAGCTAGGACACATCTCTAGCTTGTTCCGTCTAGACAGAAGATGTCAAAATATGTCCCCATGAAAGGAAAGATTGTGGTGAGGCTTGGACTGGGTTAACACACCTTGACGCATGTTTCCAGCATGGTCAAATCAAGCCATTCATTTTCCTATTGTGCTGCCACAACCTCAACAGAAATATTAAAGGGAAAAAAAAGACACTTATTTGATGAATCTAAATCTTGAAGGTTAGCAGTAACTAGTTTACTTACAGGAAAGAGATTGGAAGTATATAATAAAGGTTTAGATCTACAATTTGATGTGATAAAAACATACAGATAGTTTGTTCAGGCACTGTTATACTTGTCAAATTGGTTGCCTACAAATACAGACAGGAGCACTAAAGAATACTAACAGAAGATCTAAAACAAAATAAAACATTCTATTTAAGGGTGCTGTATCAGGAACTTATAGTTAATTTCAAAATGTTAAGCAAATAGTTTATTTTTATAGAACCTGCTAATACACCATTTGACATGGTATAAAAATTGAACATTTTAACTCTAAGTAAAATCAATGCAAACTGTAGAAGCAGACAAGCTCTTTCATACCCTGAACAGTATCAGCCAACTTGGCAGAGAAATAGCAGATGACATGCTTATAGTATTTTTAAATAAGCTTTCTCATTTCAGTGCGTTTTCAGCATAAAAATTTGGTACCTATTAATAAATTGCCTGTTGAATATTGCTCACTAATTTCTATCATTTGAACCTTCTCTAGAATACTCAAAACTGCCCAAAATAGACGCGTATCTGGAGATATATATATATATGTCTGTTTGTATGCATATATATAAAGAAAAAAAAAGTATAGAAATAAGTCCCTTTTGAAGTAAAGATACAAGTCCGTATCTGAAAAGACAATTAAAAAAAAGGAATAAATATTTAATTAGATCTCTAATGGAAATTCATTCAGCAGTGAAGATACAGGCACCAAACTGACACCAGAGACAGTTTCTACCTAATCCTTTAACATCGTCTTCGGAGACGGCATACCGAAGAAAATTTAAAACTTATCATAAAAATATTTTGCCACCTTCCCTAAGATATGATGTCCTTAGTTACTGTAACTTTGAGGGCAAACTCACACATCACCCGCAAAGCATATTGTTGCATGATATTTTTGTGTCCAAAATATTTTGTATCCAAACACTTAGGATTTAATTTTTAGTTCTTTTTGTTGAAATTCCAGGTCAAATAAAAATGAACTATACTGATTTATGTTGAGCAAAGATCTTTTGTTTTGAGGTGGTACCACTGAGCGCTAAGACCCAAATTCAAGAAAACATCTTTCTGTGTAACAGTTAGCTGATGTCTTAAATGCCTCCTGAATTCTCACAACCGAATGATACTTGCATTTTTTATATCATCTCCCATGAAGAGAGGGATTTAAACATATGTTTTGCTGTTTCCCTTTTCAGATTTCATTTGATAATTTTTATCCTTTCTTTAACTACAAAATATATAATATTTGCAAGGGAACAGCTTATCTTCTGACAAGCCAGCACTACTGCATCCACTTTTTGACTTTAAGGTTAGAAAAGAATTACTGTCTTGGCCCACTGAAATAACCGGTTTATGATCTTCAGGCAAAGAATACTGCTTGAGCAATGACTGGTACTTCAGAAAAAAAGACAGGGCCCTCGAGCCACATTGCTTGAAATGCAATCAGTGCTTGCATTTCCCCTTTCCCTCCTTGCAACATCCATTTATTCTGTATATTATGTATATTAGATACGTATGATATTCTATCTTGTGGGAATAGAGAGCAGCATAGGTCTGTTCAACCTTGATGAGATAAAGCTGCGTCTTTGAGAGAGGGCTTGAGAGAACAGAAAAACAAGTAAGAATCAGCAAGAAACAGGATGTGAGAATGAAGCTGTTGCTCCTCGTGAACAGACAGCAGAAACCAATAGGAAGAAGTAGAGAAGCACGTGGCAGTCAACCTTCAACCTATCAGCAGGACACAACTTGCGCATGGAGAGTGTGTATAGCTATAAAACCTGTCAGATTGTTGCAATAAAGGTCTTTGGTCTGTACCCCACCAGAGTCCATGAATCCATGCTCCACACTATCTATCTATTGTACTTTTGTTAATCATTGTACTTTTGTTAATCATTTTTTCAGTACGTACTTCCCACATCTCCCTTCTGATTTTTATCCACACTGGTTTATTATTTGCTCTTTTCCAGGCTTTTGTAAATGTTGCTACGATTTCCTATGTCCAGCTTCAGTAGGTTCATTCCTGCAAGTATAGTCAACTTGCATTTCATTCTTCTCCTTCAAATTACTAATGAATACGTCAAACAAGAACAGCTTTTCTATTATACTGGTTCATCTGCTAATTAAGTACTTCTCACTACTTGAAATGTTATCTTTTACTAATTTGAATCTTTAAGTCTTGACCCATTTTCACTCCACATGACAATGTCTAGTTTGAATGACAGTGTTTCAAAATGGCTGTTCTAGCCATTGTAATGCATGTGTGTCCCCAAGCTGTCAGAAGATACCAATGTTTTAGAATGTATCTTCAGAAAAGTTGGAAAAACAACATACTCTACCCATTTTCTTTGGAGGTATTTAAAAGATGTGTAGATGTAGTGCTGAGGGACATGGTTCAGTAGCAACTCGTCAGTGCTAGGTTAACAGTTGGTCTCTTCCAACCATAATGTTTCTATGATTCTATTTTCAAATACAGTAATGGCTGGGCTTTTAAATACAGAGCGATGGCAAGAACTGCATGTCTTAGCTAGAATGCCAGCACATCTCTGCAAACCAGACGGAACAGGTCTCCTAGAGCTATTCCACACATACCAAAATCCAGAAAAACCCAACCAGCCAAGTATCTTTATTCATGAGAGGACTTCACCTGTTCATGATAACAAGAGCTTTACTGACACTATGAGCTCATCCTTGTAAACAAAATCTTGCTCTGTTAGCCTCATCAGAAAAACAGATAGACAACAGATGCAACATGATGGAAATAGTACTTCCCTTAACAAGAAGAACAAGAAATATGATCTGCAAAGTGAGCATATTCTTTTTTCCAGTTATCTTGATAGCTTTTTGAACCACTTCTAACTGCTAATGCAATTTAAAGTCCAATATAAACTTGCGATAATTCCAATGACCTAAATACATTCTATTTTACTTAAACACATACCGGCAGTCAAGTGGTACATGTATTATTAACAGATTATTACAGTATTAGGATTTGTTATAATAGAAGCTACTAGAAATAACACAATGAAAAACATACTGTGCATAAGCCCATTAACACTCCAATATTAGAAATACAGATGTATTACTGCAATTACCAACTGTTGGTAGCCTTGAGTTCCAAAGTTACTGAATTCTACATTTCTGATTTTATCTTACATGACATCTGCAATCCAACCATATGGCAACAATGCTACCAAAAATTACTACAGATTTCCATTAATTCTGATAGAGTAAAATGGGAATTTTTTAGAAACAGAATATGTCTGATAGCCGTATGGAACACCAGCATCTAAATGAAGAGAAAAAGTATTTTTCCTACCTTATAATCATCCTCATAGTCATTATATCCACAAGTACTTAAGATGTCAGGAAAAATATCTGACCATCCATTACTCGTACAATTTTTGCTAATATTTCCTGTAAAGCAAAATTTGAGAATTTAAATAAGAAAGACTGAAAAGTCTCTTCATCAATGAATCTTTAAACAATTTAACTTTATATTCCCCATTAACATGCTGTATTTTCTAGTACTCCTGTTAAAGCAACCTAGACTTTTCCTTTCATGTGCTTTTCGTTCATATTACTTTGGCTTTTACTCTTGCTCTGAATTGCCTTTGCACTAAAGAAAAACAAAAGTAATTCCAAGCTGCGATGGCAGGCTTCTGCTTTTCTGTTACATCTGCAAAAGCCTGAAATATTTTGCTGTTTTATCTGAATTACTCCGGAGGGATTCTTTCAGGTCATTCTATAAAGGGTATAATTTGTAGGTAAAGTAATTTGATAGAAAAGTAATTTAAGTGGAAGTTGATCTAACTTTCTATTTAAGATTTTCTGAGAATATAATACCAAATGATCTACTGAAGAGCTATAAAAGCTCTTAGATATTATGGTGATGAATTACTGCTACAGCAAATATTGGTAGAGTTGGTAATGCACTTTAAAGGCCAAATTATGTGATTGGTTGAAGAACAAGGAAATAAATATGCATGCTGAATATCACTCTTTGAACCAATCGCTGAAACAATGTAGTACAAGGAATGTACAGGAGATGTGCGAGTATGGTTGGAAAGGAATTTTGAACACCCATTAATTTCAGAAAGGATTTTTTGGTTGGAACTGAGCAAAGAAGTTGACTCTTCTCCCAGATGAAGTTATGCAGATGACATGGGGGTAACCCATGATTCTACTCCTTAATCTAATTAATATGAACTAATGTTCATGCAATATGGAACTGCTTCAATAGGAGAAAACTGAAGAGTCTGATGTCAGAATAGTCATTAAAATTATTATAACTTACTCTTACAATGTTAAATCATAAGCAACTTCTATAAGCAAGCTTTCTTACAGCAATGTTTATATCCATGGTACTTCAAATCTGTGACAACATATTGCTTTGGTTTGGAGTTGACCACTGGTCTTTAACCGACTTAAAGATGCCTGGTTTTCACCACGCAAGAACAAATTTATCTGTCACAGATCAACTTTGGCCAAGAATAACCAAACATGTTTATATACACTCCAAACTAAAGCTTTTATGATTTTTATCTTGCTGATTGGTTACTGGAATTTCTTCTTTGTATAAAGTGTTCAGCGGAAAGTTGTAAATACCCTACAAATGGTTGACCAACCAACAACTAAATCCTTCTAGTTTATAACAAGGCTTTGACCTCAAACCACAGTGTCTCCCCAAACAACAGAGCCGCTTCTGCCATTTGGCACAGACATGGCATTTTTTAAAGAAAACGTAACCTATTTATAAACTCTGAAGAGTCACCACTTCAGAGTAGGCTGAGCAGAGGAATGTGTTAACAGAACCACAAAGTACGTCAAAGCCAGCTTTGCAAGAAAAAGACTGGTGTGGTTTAAACTCTGTGTACTCAAGACGCTGAAGTATTTTCTACTGTAAGTACTGTAAGACCTTCTAACTTAAAGACAGTTAGGAAAGACATTGTTTATTTCTAAACCATCATTCCATGCAATTAAATATTTCAGATGGCAACCTCATTTAAAACCTATAACTTGACACATACATTGCAATAAAAAATTCACAGAATAACTTTATGATAGTCATATACTTACATTGTCATGTACAATACAGAAGAAACATTACAGGATAATATGATTGCTTTTACAGTAAAAAGTCTTTTAAGATAAAGTTACTCATGCTCAATAGGGAATTATGATGTATGCTTAAACTAGAACTTTGACCATCACAGAAGAAATTAAGAGCCAGTTCTCCAAAAGTTTTAAAGATGAGAAGACAACTAATTTTTTTAATTCACAATTTAAATTAAGAAATCTTTTAAAGAAATGATGGTATTTAAAAGCCTACTTATGATTTGGAATACTTCCATAAAAAATAAGGTAGTCTAGATCACCTTGTAGTAGAATTTTAATTCCTCTTAAGCCCTGAAAATAATGAAACATACACCTCAGAAATCTGGCTAAATTAAAAGCATTAGATTTCTTGTTTAAAATATTTTTATAATTTCCTGCAATAAGAATCAAGTGAATTTGAAATGTGCTGTCTGTGAATTAAATAAATAATGTATTCCTGACCATAATCAAATTTCAAAGGTGCTGAGACACTTAGATCTTAACAGAATCAACCATGCAAGATGTTTGCTGTCTTACACATGAAGGAAGAAATTATAGAAAGACAAGATTTAAAAAATGCTCTTAATTGAACAGGTACCTGTTAGTTCCACAAGCAAGACGTAAACAGGTAGCTATGAAAAAAGCTGTATATGGGAAAATTATAGCAAGCTATAAAAAGGAAGTGATCTTTCAGTCTTGATGATACTATGCCCAAGTGAGATGGAGTTGTAATGCATTGTGAAGGTTTCAGACTTAAATATTTATTGCAGTTGTTTTATAGGAAAATTAAAATGTTATTGTAATATAACAGTTGTTAAATATCAAACATTCAAACTCCGGAGAGAGAGTGCATGCTCTAGCTTTTGGCAAACAGACAGAAGCAGTGTGATATAATTAAGATTTTGAATTTTTGATATTTATTAGTTTGTCTTGTCTCATGACAACACCTTAATATCTTTGTTTGAGTCATATGAATACTTTCATAGATTTCACAAGATTTAGTGAAGATTACACATACTTTCCCCTTTATAAACTGTTTAGACTGTCCATGATAAACTAATCAAGATTCACCAGCTCTAGGAATGAAAACCTTTGCTCATCTGTAGATTGTTTAAGTTATCTGTTTTTTACTGGAACAAGACTGGAACAAGAGTTTTTAGAATAAAGGTATTTTAGTCATACCCCAAGTTAGCCTCTGTGTTAAAAGTAATATTGTTAAAAAACCCTCCACAGAGACATCAAAAGCAGAATTAAATCACTGTGATGTTTTGCATCTTTCACCAGCTCTTCATGACAAAGATTTCTCACCCGAGCAACGGCGGTAAGATTTTTCCTGCTGCATTTTGAGATACATATGTGAAATGCTATCTGTGCATCCTCTGTTTTTAAAACCCCGCTAACAAGCCAAAGCACAAAATTAAACCACAGTATGATATATTAAGAAGATGGTGCAAAAGACAGTAGACTTAAAACAGTTAAATGTTTCAGCAGTCTGAGACACTGATGAGCTCTTTTCAAGTTCCGTTAAAAAGCAGAATAAAAGGTTTCATAATAACTACCTTAAATTGCAATAGTGATAATACTGAGGTATTATGTATTAATGTTGGCTCATTATTCTCAGGAAGGCAAGAGCTCCCCTCCTAAGCACAGAAGGAATAACCTGCATGTGACCTGCTGGCAACTGTTAAAAATGTCGGTCAGGTTCAGCTGCCTTAATAATTAACATAAATAGGTCAAAAAGAGCAACGTCTTCAGCCTTGATGAGTGTCACTATATCAGAATATATATTTAGTATCTGACTCAAAGAACACCATATGGATCACAAAGACAATTATTTGGTGTTTTCATGATGTACCAGGAACAGCTCTGTTAAGAATCTATTAACTCTTTAAAAAGAAAATAAAAACCTTAAACTGCAACACCCCCCCTCCCATTTTTATCATATTATGTTACAAAATACCAAAGAGAAGCCAGCAAAAAGACATCTTAAAATGAAATACCTGGTTTGCCAGAAAAAAGGCTAAATACTTTCGGACAAGGGACAGTGACAGTCTCTCCAATCTTTGCAGGACGCCAACAGGTGATGTTATCCCAAACTCCAACACATCCTGAAACAAAACCAGCAGTAACAGACTTCAAAGCTCAGTCTGGTCCAAATCACCCTTCTGTACTTATCTTATAAAGACTTGGCAGAAGCTTTTGATAAGTAGTTCAAGAAAGATTGGACTCCTCCAAGACAGTTGCAAAGATGGTATTTTATATGAAAATGTTAAGGGAATCATAAAAGTCTGTTAATCAACCAGCTTATTTTTAGGTCAATTAATACATTGTTTGCAAAATGTCTCATTAAAACTATGTAATTTTGACAGGATCATGCTAAGAAAAGCTAAGAAAATATTAAAAAAAGTAAAAGTAGTTCATTCAACTCAGCATCACAAATACAATGGCAGCGCACCATGACTGAACAATTTTTGGAAAAAAGGGCATAGCCTAACAAAATCATCTTTCCTAAATTAAATAACAGAGATTTGAACAAAGAATGCTTCTGTATATTTATTTCAGGAAAGGCGGTCATAAAATGTTCTAGGCATGATTTATAGTAGTACTAGTAACAACTTGTAGACAGTAACTACTAGTTACAGTTTTGCCCATGCTGATGTCTCTATAGATGTGGCTCAAAAGCAGTATCCTGGGAATAGGAATAAATCTTCCTATAGCCTGCCACAGGCACCTGGATCAAGAGTGCTCTATTTGTTTAAAGGTGACTACCTATAATGCTGAGTGAAGAGTTATGAAGGTTTCTGAATGTAAAAGCCTTATGAAGAATTACGAGTACAAAGAAGTAAGGAAATGTTACTTATCTCGATTCAAGTTCTCTCCGAGGAAAAAAAGATCATGTGCAAAATTCTGGGCATTTATGTCTTCAAATAAGGCAATGGACAATCGACAATTTAAATTTGTAATTAATACTAAAGAGAGAAACAAAACTTTTATTCTACCAGTATAAGGGACAGTTTGTTCCCTTCAGTAGAGAATATGAAACTTCAAGCAGAAACTACTTGCATCCATGTATAATACTGTTCTACAGAATATTTATAGTATTAGCAATTTACTATGGATTTACTCTGTCCTAGTGACGTCATGCCCAAAATGAAGCCACCTGAGTTAAATGAAGCTGGAAAAGGAACATTAAAAAGTTCAATCTTTGTGTTAAACCATCTTAGTGCAATTAAACTTGAACAGCTTGTGCTGACTTAAAGTCTCTATCATCCTACTTTCAAAGTTTAAATTACTTTCAAAGTACATGTAAACTAGGGATCCCAAGAGCGTGTTACAGAAATGGCTGTTGGATTTGCCCCTTAGGGTATTAGGGATAGTCAATGGCAGAGCATTCCTATGGGTCTTGCTTTCCTTTGGAAGACAACTAAGTGTGACAGTCAGGAGGGAGACTCTGCGCTGTACCAAGAATAGGGTTTCAATATGAAAAAAGAAGATGAGAGGAGGATTAAGGACTAAATTCTGCATTGTCACCAATTACATAGAGTCATCTTTATACAGTTTCCCAAGGAAATGGTATTCTCCAGAGAAGTCACTTGTGCATGGGGACTGGGTCTTTCTTCACTCCTCTTAGGATTATACAGCTCTAAATGCAGCATCTGTTCTATATTCAGAAAGATGATGCCAAAAATAAGGGATTATGAGTGGGAACACTTCACAAAGTTTATCTCTGTGCGTAGATAAAATGTAACGCCTTTCTCTCCACTGCTGTGTGTGCTGTATCAACCTCCAAAGAGGTATGCAACAAATATTTGTTGCATTGTATTATTGTTCATTACCTCACGGACTCACACATACTCACTTCAATGTTTTTTCCATCCAAGTGCCAAAAATCTCCAAAGAGATTTGGAGATTCCAAATATCCAATCTATCACAACCTCTTTGGGCAACCTGCACACACACAACTTCCTCCATGATGAATTTTGTCAGGCATCTAATCAGGATTTCCCTTGCTGGACGCTGCTTCCATTGCTTCTTGTGTTTTTTGTTTGCATTTTTTTCTGTTCACATCTGAGAAGAGTCTGGCTTCATCTTTATAAGCCCATTAGATAGATGAAGACAGCAACCATATCACTCTTCCCCAAACTGAACAAACCCAGCTTTCAGTCAATTGTTATATGTTGCATATTCTAGTGCCATCTCCTTACTCTCTGATGAGACAATTAATGGCTTTTCTGTACAAAGGAGCCCAAAACTGTACACAGAACTCTGCTGAGATGGAGCCTCAAAAGAGCCAAATAGAGACAGACAATTGCTTCTCTTGATCTACCACTTTGCTAGTGTAGCACAGTATATGGTTAAACCTCATCTCCGTAAGGGTGCGCTGCTGGGTCATGTTTAAATTAATATCTTTCTAAAGCAAACACCCAAAATGAGTCAGAATAATTTCATCCTAAAAAATGTTTATTTCTTTTCAAGACAGTCTGAAGTTGTTAATTCAGTTGCAGAATCTAGAATGTAGGTACCCGTCTTTAATCAATCCCACCCTTATTTGCTTAATACTGTGTGACTAACCTCAGTTTGTCACGTTCTCCAAATACCTAAAGAGGACTGATTGTTTTGGTTCCTTTAGTAACTTTGACTCCTAGACCAACATGCAGGATTCCTTCTTTTAGCCTTACCTTAGGGTAAGGGAGATTTAGTTAGGACTTGGAACTGTGAGAGTGGCATTCTTTTTATCTGTATTCCACAGTTGGCTGAGAAGTTCCTGTTCCCATTGACAATTCACTCTTTTCAGGTTTCTGGTCCTACCCACTTGAATGTTTCTGGCAACTGACTCAGAATGTAATACTCTTTGAACTCCAGCATCATTCCTTTTTTCCTGATGATCATGCAGAGTTTGTCCTCTCTAGTGTATCTGCCCCTATAGCTGGTTCATACATTTCTTTAAGAATTAACTCATGAGTTTTATCTATGCTCTGTTTTACCTGACTACCTCCTACTCCCTCCAGCATTTGTGGTTTTTCTTTTAGCATTAGTAATGATATCTCCGAGGTGATGTTGACTGGGCCATGTAGATATAATTTAAGAGATTTACATTTGAGCAAGTCATCTTTGTACCCTTTGAAGCCAATGGAACTTAAACATGCTTAGGTGCTTCCTGAGTTGCAGTACTGGATTAAAATCAAGTCCTACATCTCTACGATGTAACACCAGAGCTTATGCAAAATAAAAGAATATTTACTTCAGCCAATTCAGGTCATGCTTCCTTCCCAATTGATTTTAAGCCAGAAACAACACCAACAACGTGACATACAAGAAAGACAAAGAAACTATTTTCTTTATCTGCCAGCACTCAGGACTATAGCGACAAAATGCAACTCTTGGCTTTGATGGATGTAGTGCCTGAGCCAGCATAAACAAGCCCTGGAGTACACAGAATAATTAGCATCTTGTGCGACTTCAGACCTTGTTAGTTCATCCCCATTTCCACTAAAAAGTGGAAATCCTGCTATCCTCATCCTGCTATCTGAGATCCACATTTTGGGCAACAACTTTGCTTACCTACAGCTGCTTCTTCCTCTATAAAAATGTGTAACACAGAGTTTGCACTGGCAAGTTTTGTTTATATATACATTTTATCCACATATTTACCACTAGGTGGCACTTTGCATTTGGATTTTAAAAATTGCCGATTCAAAGAGAGGTTTAGCATTTTTTAAACTGTCTAGACGTGCATGATACATGAAACAAAGAAGGAGTACTTTGAAAATCAGCCAGAAAGTTGTCAGCTAGCCCAGGGTTTATTTTTCAAACAGGGAAACATTTTGATTTTTATACTTAACTTGACAAAGGAGAAGCAATCTCACCTCTTATGGGCAATATTTTCTAGACTGTAGGTCTGAATGCTGCAGCATGTAATTTAGGCCGCATGTGAATTTATGAACATATACGGACTGAAATTCTTTCTGCATTTTCACACCAGTAATAAGAAAGAAAGGAAAAGGAGGTGCTAGAGAAATAGCAGACTAGCAAACTGGAGGCAAAGCAAACACACAGCAGAACTGCTTGAAGAGGTAATAGGAGTAAGACAGTAGCAAAAATACTGTTGCTCCAAGCTACTTTGCTAGTGTTATTTGCTGTCTACTTTTGTCAGGGCCGCGAGTGCACTAATAGGCCTTAATGGTCCCTGCCCAGGTCCCCTCTAAGCTCAGGTCTGGGCCTTCACTGATGTTGTGGGTGCAGCTGACTTGGGCTTCACCGCAGCGGTGCCTGTGCCTGCCTCTGCCCGGGCCCCGACCCGCCGCTGCGGCCCTGCCCGGCCATCCCAGGCCTGCACCTGGCCCTGCTTCCCCGTGCTAGGCTGGATCCTGACCCCCCACCTGCAGGCTAATGTCCTCGGCTGTCCCCGTCCCCAGGGAGGTGCCCGATGCCCAGGGCTGTCCCCACTGTCCCCCACCTTTCCTGGCTGGGGTGGGACAGGCCCTGACAGGCCCTGCCTGCCCCGGGGCCCCCAATCCCCCTCCGCAAGGAGCTGGGGCCTGCGATCCTCTGAAAATGAGCACACTGATTGCCGAAGGGTCAAGAAGCAGCTCCAATATCCTTACATAGCACTAAAGCACTGTTGTGAAATGGTACAGAAATACTGAGGAAATGTGAATGTAAACTTTTTTAACTACTGGTCAACAAAAACTACTCATACACAGCAAGTAGAGTTTGGGAAGGCTACAGTATACGTCAGATTCAACTAGTTAAACAGAATGACGAAAACAGTACAGTTTACTCATGTTCACCTTAAATGTCTGCAGTTTATAGATTTGCAAAAGCCAGTCCTATTACCAAGCATGGCAAAAATACTGTTACTGAGATTTCTAGGAGATTACTGGCTTTATGCTAAATGAAACACTTCAGAAGAAATGTCTCATTTCCTTTCAGAAGAACAGTTTCCCCATTACAGAATCAAAACTCTACAGCTAATTTTATTTTTTAATGTAATTTACAAATTTTAGAGTACTGTAAGGAAATATGGAAGTTGCAGCTAAAACTTTGGAAGAAAAGCCTTCTGAAAAAGAAAACACATTCCCATCCAAATTTTCTACGAAATAAATACTGCTTTCCAATTACTCAAAATGTTCTTTGGATACAACAGCATTTATTTTTGTATGACTGGACAGCACGCTAATCTTACCATAAGAACACCATTTTCTATTATGTTGGAAAGATATTGATGGATGTGCAGTCAAAGCTGTAAGAGGTACCTTTATCTTCGTGTTGCCCCAATTTAGACATGCTGTACGTAATTCATAAAATACCATTAAATATCAATCTCTTGTTCATATAAACCCCACCAAAAAATATTAAAAGTCTCTGTAAAGTATTGGGATCACATATTTCTGTTAGTTTGGAGTATGTCCCATGTGCTATTTGTTGTATTAGCTGGAGCTTTTTTAGTGCTTTGATATTCAAGATTTCTTCCTTGTGGTATTTGAACTTTGGATGTCGTGGAGCGTAGAATGCCATGGCCACAGCTGTCTTTATCAGGACCAGGACTCAAGCACAAAACTATGTGGGGCAGTATTTCTTTCAAAATCTTCTGAAAACCACCATAAATTCACTTATGGCTGTGCAGTTTCCTTTTTCAGGGCTCCAAATGCCATCTATTAATGTCTTGTGCTGAATTCCTATTTATGTTTTTTTGGGGGTAGAAATTTCAGACCTTCAAAATTGTAGAATGTATCTGTGGCTACATGTTGCCTCTCTTCTTTCTGAAAAAGTTTGTTATTGTCACTCTTTGTAACCTTTATTATGCGAGATTTTTCAATGAGGCTGATCAGGACATTTTCTTGGTCTTCATCATTTATTTCATGTTTGTTATTTTTCAGTAGGCAGCTCCTTCCATTCAAGGTTCTTTCTCACCTATCGCACAGCCTCCTCAAAAAATGAGCCAGCTCTGCTTCTCTTCTGCCCTCAAATAATTAAGTTCAGCTTCCACAAAGCCCAGACATTGTCAACACCATAAGGATGATCAGTTTTATGTGGTGTCATTAATGATGACATTTCAATTAATGTAAGCCAACATAGACAAACATTCAAAGCAGCCCCTCCAGCTCCCCTCATAAAAAAATGTATGAAACAAAAAGTAGCAGCATGCCTGTACTACAGCTAGAAAAGCAGCAGCACAGAGATTAAAGAAAACTAAAGTTGTCCTGCCAAGAGCTACCGGTGCTGCATGAAAGGAAGTTCCATGATCCCACTATTTCATTTAATTCTACCGTTAATGCTACCTCAAATAACTCTAAGCAACACTGCAGTCTGAACTACGGGCCTGTTTTACAGAGAAAATAGCTGCAAAAACAAACAAACAATGATGGAAGACCTTGATGTGATTGGGAGGATTAAGGAAAATGGGAACCTTGAGGAGATTCATTTTCATATAGTAAAAGAAAGGCCTCATCTGGCTTTGTGTAAGTCCCCTATTTACTGATGTAGAGGGAGAGTGATCATCAGGTTAGCTTAGTTACACTTACAGTCAGTCCTTCTTTTGCACAATACAGAGATATATATGTGTGCATGTGTGGGTTTAGAATGCAAAATAGGCACCTTTCTTGCTGGAAAACTAGCCTCAACAGCAGAGGTTAGCTGGGTAAACTAACTCTTGGACAACTTGCCACAGGTCCAACATTTGAATCTTCATCCCACTGTTCTGAAGAGCTTTTAGAAAGATCTGTTCTGTTTCATCCACAATATTATAAGCTCAGTGCTGAAATCACTGAGTGAAATTCTACTAGCAGTGTAATTCCAGAGATTAGACTACATTGTGACATTGGTCCCTCTTGCTTTAAATTTATGAATTAAAGTATCATTTTGTTAGTCCTTTCTGTTTTAATTTCCCATTACTAGCTGTATTATAAAGCCTCTCTTTGAGAGGTTTATGAAATTCTTTCCAAAGCCATTTCTCTTTCCATCTACATCCCTTTCTCAAAGTTAAGATGCCATATCTAAAATTAAAAATGTTGTCTGGCATATGGGTCTCACAAAAACACATTTTGGAAAGCAAGAGCTCAAAAGACCCATTTAACTATACAGCCACTCAGTCCAAAATTAAAAAAAAACAAAACCAGACTTAATTTTTTCATGATAAAATCTTTTTAGAACTTTTTATTGTAGAACCGTGTTATAAAGTCTACTGACTGAGTTTTAATGTTTTCGACCATAAGATTACACATTTCATTTAAAGGTGAATGGAAATGAATCAATTACTTTATAAGGTAAAATTCTAAATACCAAACAAAGACATAAATTTGCAGTTGGCCTTTTTTTATGTATTTTCAATCACTTTTATTGGGAGCTTTCTGTTTTTTTAAAAAGACAAGCCATGGGTAGTGCGTGAAAGATAAATTAGTGTTTTCCCATATGGACCTCAAAACCTGGAGCTATTATGAATTATTCAGAATAGCATTAATCTGCCCTCCAAAAATGACAGTGCAAAAAAAATTCTCTCTCAGGCTTCCAGCTAAGGTGCATCCATACCTCAGGTGTCAAATTTTAGGATGAAAGACGAAAACAAATGTGGATGGAAGCTAACACAGTCTTCATAAAATAAACATATTTGATTGAGAGCACTACAGAGAGGAAGACACTGCCACGGATCTTTGGAGCGTGACTTTCTTCCCTAAATGGAGTGTAATGCTCTCCACTAATAGAAGAGTATGGGCTAATGCCTGAAAATCCCCCAAAGAGTGCAAAGCAGGAGGTCCAGATAGCCATCTAACAATTTGATGTTGGCAAATGAGCAGAATTTAGACAAACTGGGTCCTGTGGTTTTAATATATCCTTATCCTTCAAAGGGTATTTACATAGTATTTATACAGTGTTTCCTTGCAAAACACACTATTGTTTTATTAAGCCATGAAGTAAGCAAGTCCTTAGATTTCCAAGTCAATGATTTTAGGTACACTACAAAAATTACTCAGTGAAATTCTTTAGCCCATGTTATGAGGCAGTTCAGGTAAGATGTATATAGCATCATTTTATTATGTAAAAAAAACCCCAAACCACAGTTGCCTTTAAATCTTTCCTTTACATCTCCCTAAATGGGAGATGAGAAGTATTTAGGGACATGGTTTAGTGGGTGGGTTTGGCAGTGTTGGGTTAATGGTTGTATTCGATGATTTTAAAGGCCCCTTCTAACCTAGATGATTCTATGATTAGATAAGGTATTCCATACATAATTGCCATCTAGGTCAAAGGAGAAACTGCCTGTCCCATACAATTTGGATCCTCCAAAATTCAGTAGCTGTGCATACGAGTCAAATTATGGAGCATGTTACATAGCGGTGTGAAGGCTTCTCAGGTCCCCAAGAATTTAATGAAAACATTCCCACTGCTTTTGACAATTGAGGCCCAAGCCTCCAGTAGAAAATCTCAGTGAACCTTTATTTCCAAATTCTAGACAGGACCTTCACTAGATTTTATTATAGCTTTTGGGAGGCAGGTAGCACATATTAAAGTTAGAAAAGTGTGAATAAGCACTGTATAACCGTCCTTTCCGTTCAAGAAGTGAAATAGGTTTTGTGAATTTATTGTCATGAATTATGTTTCAAGTGTACTACAAGTTTTAGGTGTGGAGCTAGGACTTGGTCTAGTTCCAGCTTGCCAATTTTCATTAGTAATTCTTCTTTATTAGCAGTCAGAGTACCACTGTGACAATCCGCAAGTCTCCGTTCAAAATACTCCTTACATCTTTGTATGAATACAGAGAGTTTGTTAGGAAAATAAGGATGCATAGAGAACAGATATTTTTTGAAATGCAAATACATATATTTAACGGAGGCTCTTCTGAACAGGTTCTTGGTAAAAGTATCTATAACATGAAACATAGGATAAATTCTGCTATAACATTAAACACACAGTTTTTAAGGGTTCATTACCATGGGGTCTTTATTCCAGTCTCCTACAAAACGGAATATTCCCTTAGTTTCAGCCAGGCATTCAGTTGAATTTATAAATCCTTCCACTGCTGTTTTATCACTACCTGCAGGGTTGAATCAACATACTGTCTCCTTCCAAGACGTGAAGTTCTTCCACAGCATTCAGGAGACATCCCTCTTCCAGTGAAAAGGGGCTGTGAGGAAATACTGACAAAAAACTTCTTTCTACCCCTAGGGAACTGAAAATAAAACTGGTGTGCATCACAAGGATACCCTTGGAGCATCCCAGCATCTGGATCACAGAAGTGGATCTTGAAGAAAGCTTGACTTTCAAAGCTGTATAATAGCTAATAGTGAATTTATTAATTCAAGATTTAATTCATTAAGCTGGGCTAGTAATTATTTCTCCATCTGGCTTATCACTAGTATTATTTATGGAACAGCCATCTCTCTTCACCACTCATATAAATAAAAAAATCTAAATGTAGATTAATCATTCCAGTAAGACTTTGCTTGGAGAGATATCCATGTAAATTATTCACTGTTATTATAGTTTTTCTAATTACTGATCTGGATTAATCAAAAGGAGAAATTATAGTAAAATACAAACTGTTGATGAACCTTTTAATTATTTTGTTGTATACAAATTTATATTAGAGTAGCACTGAGGGAGTTACACATTTAAATCAATAAGAGAGGTGGAGAAAGCATCATGAGCTGGGACTCAACGTTTGTGCTCAAAGGGCACTGCAGATGGCAGGTCCCTGAGGTACCATAATCATCTACAGAGCGCATTCAAAGCAGACTGAGTATGAAAAAACAAATACACTGTGTATCACCTAGTTCAGACAAAGGAAAACAACTGCACTGCAAGAGCTGTAATATTCCAAGGGGTATATTTGATGAGATGAGATGATGCATACCTAGATGAGATGATACATACCTAGACTACCATATCAAAAGGCAGAACACCACTGATGCTTAGGGCTTTGTAGAACTAATATGAAATTAAATACTTCCAGCCACTTAAAGATCATTTGACAACAGAAGTTTAATGATTAGTTTTAGATGTGATATGACTTTGTAAAAATCAAAATTGTGTTTTGAACTGAAAAACGTTCCATTGCCTTTAGATCTAAAATTTCTTTCCCTTTTTTCTAAGTCTCAATGAAAGCCCATCCTTCCCTTCAACACTTACATGTTACCAGAGGAGTGCTGGGCAGGTAACATATGCAAAAAAAGCACTCCAAGAAGCACTTTTACCTTCTCACCAGTAGGTGAGTTGAGACCACTTTCCACTCACAAGTGTTGGCATATGGTTTACAAAAGGTACTAATCAGAAAACATTAATACCTTTGTCATTAAAAAAATAAAATTAATAAATACACACTTCCAACTTTCCTAAAAAGCCAAAACCTTTTAACCAAGTTCTGCCCTAGCTACTTTAATGTTACAGATTTGCTTTTCTTTTGGCTGTGTGGATTTATCTGTTGCCTTCATATTTTGCTTGCTGAACAAATGGCTTTATCAACAGCTCCAACTTACAAGAAAAATGTCATTTTGTCATTTTGTCTTAATCGTATTCATAATTTTCACTCAGGTGAAAATGTAGCAAGGAAATATAGTAAAAAATAAAATAAAGAAATAATAAACTACATCTGCTCTTCCTTCTTTCTTCTATTAAATTACAATTGTCCATATCTCTATATTTATCTTTCTACGTAGAGAGAAAATAAAAACAATAAAGTAACAGAGAGAATCTGTTTTTTGAATCTAACACTACTGTCCAGTTTTTCCTTTGCATGACTCTGGTACTCTGGGGGTGAATCTGGTCTTCCAAAACAGAAGATCTGGAACATCTTCTGCCTGGGAAACCCAGAGATCATTCCTGCCACTAGTTCTTTACTTTCAGCCATAGCTAGAGAGAGGTGCATGAATCCAAGGCTTTGAACTTCTCCTCAGACTTGTTCTATCTGCTGGTCCTGTCATCGCCAGCCTGCAGCTTCTCTGACAGTCAGAAAATACTCGAGGCAACAGCTTGAAACACAAGAATGCATTTGCTCCCATCTAATGTCCCACCCAATGCCTGGCACACCTCTCACAATACGCTTGCTGCAGCTGTACCTTTAATACAAAATCGGCATAAATTCTAAAATACCTGAAAATGTTAAGCACAGTAGAAATAGGGCAACTGCAACCACAAGAGCAAAGAAGGTAAAGGGAGAAAAATCTTGAGTACTCCATTTGTCTCTAGGTTACAGCTTATCTTTTCTTACCTTTGTAGTCCACTGGCTTCACATTCTTTAGAAGTTCCATGCACCTTGTTTCCTCCTTGTGAATCTCCAGCTGAAATCTGCATTCTGGATGCACACCATTCACCTGTGTCGAATTAAAAAACAGGACAGGGTCTTGAAACACAAATTAAAAGGCTTTATGAAGCATGCAACTACCAATAATGAAATGCACAACTTTAACTGGCACGGGTTTTGCCCAAGTATGCAGCAGGCGCTTTACAGACACAGACATTGCCCATTTTAGCTTCCCACACGTTGACTTTACAAAACAAAATGTTAAAATAATCCACTAGAGCATTCATTGGCTCCTTCTTGTAGCATTTCAAGGCCAATTGTCATCTACAAGAAAATATTTAACTTTCTAGTGCATTCACCAATATTGTTTCATGAGACTTTTTCCTCCAGAAAAACTGAGTTAAACTGAAGCAGGAAAGCAAACACATTTGCTTTTTTTGCCTTCGTAGTAGGTCAGGAAGCTGAAAGTTTAATACGAATCACAGAACATGAAAACCAATCAAAGTGCATTCTCTTTGACATGGTAAATTTTGCTTTTCTTCCCTTTTCCACCATGTATATTTTACCTCCTGGAGGCCCCAGAGCATGATTATTTGATGCAAGCGTTACATAGGAAGAAAAACCCACTTCTTTAAAAAGTAAAGCACTGTTGCCTTTACCCATTTATAGCCCTGCCCCCAATTCCTTGGTTTTCAGGAACGGTTATTTATGTCCATGGGAAGAGACAAGGAGTTAGCAGTACTGGGGAGAGAGACAAGACACCGGGAAGTTGTACTGAAGTCAGCTGGATTCACAGAGGCAGACAGAACCTAATAGAAAAACATGCAGATTCCATACGAGACTCCATGGGAAAAACGACTGTAGTAGGTGAGCAACAGAAACTAGGAAACACCACTAGAGCTGAAGGGACAGTGAGATTAGCTCAAAAAAAATAACATCATAATGAAATAAAATGTGACTATGCTGTACTGCAGTCATCCTAACTCTCGTAGTATCAAGAAAAGGGTGGTCTCTCCAAGCTTCTCTCCCCTTTTCTCTCTCTTACTTTTTCTAGATGTTTAATAGCAGAAATCTGGTAATAGTATCTGATTCATGAGATGCTATTTCTTTAAACGGCAATACTTAATTAATTAAGCTGTGATCATGGACCCAGAACCTAGGACCCGGAGTTAGGACTGAGAACCTGGTTGTTCTGCAGTCTCCTTGGGGAAAAGCCATTTGTGCGGCTTTTACAGACACAGCATAATATCCATAAGCATGACAGCAGGAGCCGTTATGAAAACTCACGAAAATCTGTCTCTTCTCCAAATGTCTCATTTCACCATCTACAACATCAGAACCTTAATTCCTTTTCCCCATCTTTTCTCTATATTGACTATTGAAATTATAGGTTTCCAGGGAAGATTTTTTTTTCTTTTTAAAGTGAATTTGTACAGATCCTTAACATAAATTAGGATTTATAGAACTTATAATAGAAAGTTCAGCCTTACATTGAAGGTATGTGCTTTGTTATGTATTATCTACTTTCCAGATAACTCCCATGTAAAATAAAGTCCCATGTATACATAATGTTTTTAATTGCATTTTCATTTCATGTAACAGATTTTGAATATTATTTTTTTTTTCCAATTGCAAACATTCGGTAACTGAGAGTAGATCTCCTACTCATCAAAAAGTATTATAATTACTGGGTCTTGGAAAGGTAGGTTCCAATAAATGGACATGTTAACTAAAAAAGGGGTAAATGAAAGCAGCTACTACAATTAAGAATTAAGAAACCTGCCGAGTAAGTGACTTCTCTCTCTCATACTTAGGAAAGAAGTGCAGATTTCTCAGTATCGGTGATCTAATTGCCAAGGTTACTTTGAGACCATAACTTTGTTAGTACCCAAAGGTAACACATTACTTTTCAAACCCAGGACACATGTCAAATTGTAATATACTTTGTTCTAATACCCTGGTTTCATTCAGATGTACTTTGCCAAGCTACAGAGGGTTCAAGACTGTGTGGCACTGACCACGTCCCAAAACACATCAAGAACCCCAAAACAGATTTTGAGGGCACTCGTCACCTTTCAGGGCTGGTGTTCATCCATCTTTCCCTCCGCTTTACCAAGGGTGGGTTATCCTTTGTAACCACTGACCACAGAACCCTGTGCGCTGTGCTGGGCATTGTAAAGGCAGACAGTTAGCTGGAAATCCAGCTGAGGAGTCTCTCTGCTGTTTTAGTGGCTTTACAACTTTAAGGCATCCAGAACAGCAGTTTGGAAAAACATTTCTTCTGACAAGCACAAGTCGGTTTGCCGACCTTTGGTGGAAATGATCTGTTATTTTAAATTTACAGTAACAAAAAATGGAAAGATTTAGAGGGCAGCTTTTTTATTTTTCATAAATCACGTTTCCAGCAACGTTATAGACTTTTACAAACAACTGAAGAAACACTTAAACATATAAAGATGTTAAAAGCAGACGCCTTAAATTTGAAGACTTTAATATTCTGAATGCTTTGTGCGTTGTTATCCGGTTGCACGTATTAAAGGAGAATTAATCATGCGGGTTTCTCCCCATACGATGACTGATAACCACCCTCCAGCCCGTACCACGGCAGTGCCCTCGGAAAACTCTTGGCGAACCAGCGGTGGCCACCGGCTGCTGGGGAAAGCCAAGATAGCGGGGAAGGACTCACTCGCCCGACGCCGGCTCCGCCGGAGTCTGGGACCGGGCCGGGCCCGCGCTGCCCCGCCGGGGCGGAGCCGTCCCGGCCCCCGAGGAGCGCCCGGGGATGCGGGGAGGCGCCCCCCGGGGAGCCCGGCCCAGCAGCGGCGGCGCGGAGAGGGGCTGGGGGTCCCGGCGGGGGCAGGAGCCCCCTCCTCTGCCCGATCCCCGCCCGGGGATGCCCGGTGAGGGCGAGTGGCGGCAGTCGCTTGTCTCCCGAAGTGAGTGCCGCGGGCCCGGAGTTTCCGCACCTGCTACGGCTACCGCCGAGCCCGCTCCGGCGGAGCCGTGAGGGAACCGCCAGCCCGTGGAGGGGCCCGCGCTGTCACCTCAGCAACGGGAAAAGCCAGAGGGGTCCCCCCCCCCCCGGGGCCGGGGGTGAGCGCGGGGTGACTTACCCGCCCCAGGCTCCAGCAGAGGGAGAGGAGGAGGACCGGCAGGTTCCTCATGCCCGCCGAGAGCGGGGGCCGGCGGGCTCCGCTGCCCCGCGCCGCTCCGCGGGCCCCTTCCGAAGGCGGCGAGGAGGAGCCGGGTCCCGCCGCGGCACCATAGGGCCCGGGGGCCGCTGCCGGGGCGCCCAGCCGAGCCCCCCGCCCCGCGGGCGGCCGCCGCCCTGCGGCTCTCGGCGCCTCCCGCACCTGCCCCCGGCCGCCTCCCGCTCCGGCGGCCGTCAGCTCCCGGCCCGACTGAGAGCCGGCCCGCTGCCGCCTCTCTGCGCTCAGCTCCTCCTCTAGACCCCGGCTCTCTTCCCTCCCGTTTCTCCTCAGCCCCTCTCCTCGGCTGCCTTTTCTCCTCCTCCCTCTCCCTGCCGCCGTCGCTCCCCCCCGTAAGAGGTGCGAGTCGTTCCCCTCAGCCGGGACGCCCCCTCGCCCATCCCGGCCACCCGCAGGTGCTCCCCCGCCATCCCGGGCTCCTGCCGGGCTGTGGACGGCGTTTACCCTGCTCTGCCTGCCCCGGGGTGGCGGGGGAGTCCCCTGTTCTCGCACACACACGTGCAGAGGGGTCCGGGTGCCCGTCCCGACAGCGTCCCGGTGTCAGTACTGGGATGCCTTTTGCCCCTGAAACCATTAGGATGATAACCGAGCACGGTCCCCTCAAGCCACGAAAACTCGCACACAGATGTGGGGGAAGAGAAGGGATCCCTGTCAAGGTCAGTCTTATCCCTGAGCAGATCAGCAACAGTATTACAAAATCTTTCTTCCCCCCAAGCTGGTGTTTTTTTGAGGTCTCAGTGGAGGACCAACAGTCTAAGGCAACTCCATATTATTGCCTGGCAGTTTACACCAGGCGTGGATCTTGGTTTTGCTTCACAAGGCATATAAAATATGTAATTAAGTGACATTTATGTTAGCTCGTACCTTTGTTATAGAAAAAGCAGAGTTTATATGCTGGGTTTTAGCTGAGAATGAGAATAAACTAGCGTTGTCTTTACACTGTCTTTACACTGTGCGGTAATTTAAGTACTATACATTAAAAGGGACTGAGCAGGCAACATAAGACTCCCCTAAATAGCCTTATGCCACCCAAAATAACAAGCTATAAGCAAAAACAATGACACTTTTAGGAAAAAGCTGAAGAGAATTTTCAAATTTTTTAATGCATTTGCAAAAATTCTTCTAATATATTGAGAAGAAAGACCCGATTATAACCTCTGTGAGATCATTAAAAAGAAATACAACAAACTGTAATGAGCAGTATTATAACCTGCATGCTGAGAGCAGAGGGAAACATTAATGTAGAAAGAAAAACATATTTTCATTGTAACAGAAAATAGTACCCCTTTGGATTGACTTTGATTTTTATCTGACAGGTGGACCGAAATGCCAAATTGCACCTACTCCTAAAAGAGCTGGGTTGTGGAAGAACCTGGTTACGCCACTAGCTCTGAGATTCCCAGGCAGACTCTCCTGTCAAACCTTTTGGAAATGGAGAATTGCACAGTGCAGCCCCCCTAGATTGCTGAGACCAGTGTCCAGGGTTCCTCTTCGGACTCCTGGATATTCACACATGCAGGCTGGGGGTGCTCTTAGCAATTTCCTGAGAGCTCTAGGTCTTTGCAAAATAACAATCTCAAAACCATGTCTCTAATCTTATATTCTACAGGAATCTGATGTCTTATCATTATTGCAAGGCTTTGGAAAAATTCTTTCTCTCTTCTCTCTCTTTAGAAGTGATTTCTTGCACTTTATGATGACTTGCATCCCCCTAAGAAAGAAATCTTTAAATCCAGTTGCTCTCATGAGTGAAACTGAGACCTGTCAAGGCTCTTTAGGTGCTTCAGCAGTAAACCCAACAGCGGTCCCTTCGCAGAGGAGCTGCCAGGCAGACTGTCCACAGCCAGACTGCCCCAGCAGCCGAGGACACAAGAATTGCCAGACACCAAAACCCAGTGTTTGATTCTTTGAGCAAATGATTCATTAGGCTGTTGAAGCTGAGTAGCCTGGGAAACTAATTAAGAAATTAGTGTTAACATTCTGTGTAGAAACAGTCTTGGGAACTGTCATCATTCTTCCTTCTGTGGAATGACAGAAACTAGTATCTTGGGTAGTAGGCAGTCCACATATCCCACGACTGGCAGAGAAGTTTTGTATTTGTTCTATCAGAAGATTGTCCAGAGTCAGATTTTTGTGATGTTTTGTCCTTAATGAATCAGTATTTTAAGGAGAAATAAATAATCAACAGTTATTTCTCAACCATTTCTTCTGTCACTGTTCCCAGTGACTCTTTGACATGAAAGAGATACAAGATGAAATCAATGCATCAAATACTAATATTTTTGTTTAGATATAGCTAAGTGCTTTTGTTTTGCCTGAAGGGAATACAAATTATTGATGGTTGAAGCCCAGAAAACATGGTTCAAATTCTTTTCACTAAAACACAGTACAGTTCAGTGCCCTGTTACAGCAGACGTAGAGGGAAAAAAAAGAACGAGAATGGAACTAAAAGAGTTGATATAGAGAGATAGATATGAATGAGACTGATAGTCTTATGCAGCAAAGAATGCGTAGGGATGTGAAGGAACAAAGGAGTGATATAGATTTAGACAGTCAGTGTAGATTTGGTGCCATTTCCATGAATGTCAAATTCAAAGAAAAGAACAAAGAGAGAGATTTTGGGGAGATATCCATGAGTACAGAAGGAAGGACTGCACAGACATGGGGGAAAAGGATGGAGTCCAAACATGAGGGGAAATTTCATCCCTTCTTCACAATACAGGTGGTAGAAAAGTAAATGCAGTTTGATTGAAATAGATATTGTGAATCAGCAGAGCCTGGGTGTTACAGAGAGGGCAGTAAAAGTGGAAATGGAAAGTTCAGGGCCAGGTAATGGACCTAGCGGCAAGCAGTGCCAAGGTAGTGCTAGTCCTCTGCTCCTATGGCACGTGCAGGAGCCAAAACATTTGCTGCAACTCCAGCTGTTGGAAAAATCTGCCTACCAAGGAAAGGTACATGCCAGTAGAGGTATAAGTAACAAGTGCCTTCTGTCTGGCCGTCTGTCTCTTCGGAGTCCTCTGATACACAGTGTTAGCGATAAGTAGCTGATGTGATTTTGGTCAGGCCCATGAGGAAGAAGCTTTCCATACTGAAGCAATAACATCAGTCCCCGTTGAGCTGGATCCTTATTTAATTTGTTTGTGGAATTCAAGATGTTTTGACAATTCGTATTCTATCCACAAGTCATGTTTTTGTCATGTATAAAGACTAAAAAAACATTGCTTTCATTGTTTAAAAGGAGTTTTTCTTTTGTTCAGTCATAAAACAATTATTGTTTACACAATGCATGGCGTATAGTTGCCAGAAATGCCTGAACCGCATGAAAAACTTATACGGATTTCTCTCAAATGACATGTACAGGCCATCTTGGACAACGTGTCTCTTTCAAGCGTGACTGTCTCTTGAGCTACTCAAGCTATTTCACGTTTTGAGTCCTGCTTCCAAGACTGCAGAGAGGTTTTTTGCTTTCACTTTATGTAGAACACTGTACTAAGTCTCATTACAAAAGGGATGCTCTTCCTAAGTCTTCACACTTAGCAAAGACAGTAGGTGTTCGTCAGATATTCCTAAATCTCCCAAGGCACTCTCTACTTTCATCCTGCATTTTGTTAGGCTTTTTTTTTTCTGCAATCCAAATACTTACAGGAAGGTTTTATCAGCCATGGAAATAGATGTTAGAGAGGGTTTCCAAGAAAAAGGAACTGTGACTTTAATGAACGTGCTATTTGGACCTTTTATATCAGACAAGATTAAAGGTCCCCAAAATTTTAGCATCAGTAACTGCTGACATACATTATCTTATTTATTGAGCCTCTTTCAGTGATCAGATGGAAGCACAACAACGAAGGTGCCAGGCCTGAGTGGGGCAAACGACATGTGTCTTGCTCATGACAATGGGAATTCAGACCTTGGCCAGGCTCCAGGGGACATCTGGCTACACCACCATCCTGTGAGAAGCAGCACAGTGTTGCTACTCTGCAGCAGTTGACCCTCCGGCACCAAATGTTGTAGTAGCTGCAGTAAGAGGAGAAAGTGAAATGTAGATTCTCTGAATACACAAAAGAAACTCATCAATGTATTTTATCTGCAGCTCCAGCAGGTGTTCAAAAAGTCCTAGTTATTTCGAACTTTTGCTGTCATCTTTGTTTACATAATGTCTTGAACGCTGTGCTTCTTTCTTAAACAAAGAAGCAATACCATGCAAAGGGAGTTTTGTAAGGAAAGGCTGTCCTTAAGTGTCACCTCAGCTTTTGCACTCTTCCATTTCAGCATCCCCAACAGTGCCCTGCTATCTCTAGGTATGAAGAGGAGCTTCATGCCGTAGCGGAGAGCATATCTGCCAGTGATGATGCTCAAACTGCTCCACAAATGGCTTTGTTGCAGTGGCCTGCAACATCGCAGCTCACCAACATCATCATCCCAAATGCATCTGAACAACACGTATTCCTAACCAACAACATAGTGATGTGAAGGACTCTTCAGAGTGGTCTTTCTGCAATGTGCAAGTAGCTTGGCTACTCAAACATATGTTTCTGCAGATTAGAAACACAAAGGAATTCTATAAAAACAAAGAGACTTAGAGACTTTTTTTTTTGTATGTTAAGGTCGGAATTCACAGACATTTAAAGGGCTTGATTAAGGACATGTCTGTAACTGTGATGTCTTCCCTCAGGATGTGGCACAGGGACATCGTTCACCAAAGACACAGAGTGTAGTCTGTAATACTTAGTGTAAAGTATTCAATTTTTTCCTCTCTCCCTCAAATTTATAAGACTCACAGGTCTCTTGTAATTTCAAAAGAGTGAGAGAAGTGCCTTCAGTGTGATGAACCTTTCCAATTTCTTGGCCAATTTTTCATATTTCCATTTTAGATACGTCCTTTCATTAATACTTGTTGAAGACATTAAATTAATAGGTATTCTGTTACATTCACATGTATAGATTAAGTAGAATCTGATCTTTTAAATTTACAGCATCAATATAAAATAAATAATTTGGGTATCTGGCATAATGGAAAATACTTGGCTAATGTCATTTTAGCTATCATTTACTACAAAGCTCCAGGTTTGATCAGTGATTTTTGAGTCTTTCACTGGACATGAAGAAATCAAATCTTTTTATTCTGAAAATTTGTAGTCTTTTTTAGTCTGATACAATGAGAGGAAAATTGTCCCCATTAGTTTTAGGGATTTTGTAATGGTTAGTTATTATGATGATAATTTCTTCTTGGTACAATTTAAAGTAAAGGATAGACTTTGCCACAAAACTCTAGAGGCAAAACTCAAAAACTGCAGAAAAAATGAACTGAACAAGAAAAATTAACAGGCAAGGCTGTGGAAAGGTAGAGAAGAGTAAGTGCAGAAGAGTAGACAAATGAAAAATAGAATAAAATAGAAGTAGTATTTATGAAGAGGTGTCAGTACCAGCTTAATCCAATACTTTTCTTTACTAAGACATATTTCCTACACAACAAAGACATCAGATTTGTTCTAGACAGCTGTCAGTAAAGTATTTGATACAGTGCTGTAGAATTTGCTAGTTAAAATTGAAATGGTGGAGCTTAATGAATATTTTATTTGACCAAAAGGTGGTTAAATGAACCTGACAAATAATGCTGATATGTAAATAAGAGGATAAAGGGAAATAACAGTAAAGTTCCTCAGAGATCAGGCTGGGGCCCTATTTTATTATTTTTAGTAATTGTTTTCATTTTTGACAAAACAAAATTTTCTAAGAAGTCAAGGTGTTGTCAACAGTAAGCAGTATCTGGATAACTTAGAGAACTGGATCAACTGAAAATCAAGCACAAGAAAAAAGTTGAAAATTTAATAAAGCGAAGTGGAAGGTCATGTACTAACGAACAACAAACGTTTCCACCATAAGCTAAAAGGCAATAGCAGGAAGTCCTGTGTGTACAAGTCAGTGTGTGGTAAATATGAGTATTAATGTGACATGGCTGTGAAAAATAAATGTGATCTTAGGACATATGGGAGAGATACTTGCTGTAGAGTTAGAAAAGTAATGAGGCTAGGTAACACGCAAAGGGCTGGTCAGGTCTTATTTGGAGCGTTGAATATAAATTTAGCAATCCGCAGTCAAGAGAGATGAATCCAGAAGATGCACGGCAAATAAATGAAGACCTAAGGATATTAGAGAATGCTTGGTTTGGTAGCCTGATAAAATATAAGCTGAGATTAAATATGTCACCAGGAAAGGAACTGTGTAAACTAAAGAAAATCTGGCAGAATAACAGGTGAATTAACCTAGGTGAGAGTAATTGCATAGTCTGATTCCAGGTGGCTGTTCTGGACAAATATTTTAACAGTGAGGGCAAAGAAAGGAATTGCTTTTCAAGATAGAACTTGATCAGCCAGTGAAGAGGATTTTATAGTCCTGCACCTGGGTCAAGGCAATCCCAAACATGGATACAGGGTAGCCAATGAGTTGACTGAGAGTAGCCCTGAGGAGAAAGACTTGGGGGTATTGGTAGATAAAGAACTGAATATGAGCCAGCAATGTGCGCTTGCAGCCCACAAAGCCAATCTCATCCTGGGCTGCATCAAAAGAATCGTGGCTGGTAGGTCAAGGGAAGTGATTCTCTCCTTCTGCTCCACTCTCAAGAGACTGAAGTTCTGTGTCCAGCTCTGGAGCCTCCAATATAAGAAAGACATGGCTCAAGTGGGTTCAGAGCAGGGCCATGTAGAGCCCCCCTCTCCAGGGGCCTGGAGCACCTCGTGTGTGAGGACAGGCTGAGTGAGCTGGGGATGTTCAGCCTGGAGAAGAGAAGGCTCCGGGGAGACCTTACAGCAGCCTTCCAGTACCTAAAGGGGTCTTACAGGAAAGCTGGGGAGGGACTCTTCATCAGGGAGTGTAGCGATAGAACAAGAGGTAAGAGTTTTAAATTGAAAGAAGGGAGATTTAGGTTGGATATTATGAAGAAATTCTTAAATGTCAGGGTGGTGAGACACTGGAACAGGCTGCCCAGAGAAGTTGTGGATGCCCCATCCTTGGAAGTGTCCAAGGCCAGGCTGGATGGGGCTTTGAGCAACCTGGTCTAGTGGGAGGTGTCCTTGCCCATGGCAGGGGGTTGGAACTAGATGATCTTTAAGGTCCCTTCCAACCTGAACCATTCTAGGATTCTATAATGTAGCTCTGTGCACCAATATTAGACCAGGCTTTTCTAGAGGTCTTTTCCAAGCCCACATCCTACTTTGTAGTAAATAGTCCCTCTCCAAACTTTTCCATGAAAATCACTGTTCTACAGAAAATTGATTGCTGGATTTTTTTTGTTTTTACACAGAAAAAGTAGTTTTCTATACAAAGTAGTTTTCTATACAAATTTTCCTTTGTGGAAAATTTCTACTTTCCATCAAAAATATGACTATTTTTGGCATAAATACAAATATTTAGCATTTGGATAAATTTTTCCATTTGGGGCTTTTCAAAATAACCATAAATTTTGCTAGAGGGGAAAAAAAAGTCTCTACCAGGATCTGCTTTCTGAAGATTTTTTTGCTCAGTGGGACCTTTTCTTGGTACAAAGCAGATTTTAGGCCAATTTGCAAAAGCTGGATCTGAACCTTCATTTTTTGGTAACCTGGGAGTATTTGTATCAGCAACCCTGTACTGAGCTCGTCTCCAGAAACAGGGCAAAATGAAACATTATAGACGTGTACTAAAGGATGATTAAAAAAGAGACGGCAAATCCAGGCCACCCTTAGTCTCGGTAAAGGGAAAGGGGGAGAAATTGCATTAATATAGTCAAAAGATTGAGTGCTAATTTTGCATAATTTTAAATCTTGACATAGAGCCAAGTAAATATACTGTGAATTTTTAGTCAGAGTAAGTTACTGCTTGAGGTTGTTTTGATTGTTACGTTCTTGTATCTTTAGGATAGAATATTATTTACACCATGGAGGGTTGTTGTTTTTGACACTTCAGAAAGAAGACTGAAGCTTGGCATACTTTAGAAATTCAGAACACCATTTTGTCAAAAACTCTGAATAACCATCAGCCTGATGGGATATACATCAAGCAAAAATTTTAGAAAGAAGAGAGATGAGATTTCAGTGTAGTTAGCAATATGGGTCTTGATTTCTATTGCTTAGCTCAAGTTTACCCAGGAGATATGAAAGGAGAAACTTCATCTTTATTGTAATCACACTCTTAAACACTCTAAAATGGCTGTCTCCATTAAGAGAAAAATTCAACAGCATAAGGTAGTAAGTGAAACCTAATCATCCAGTGTAATATGATCTGAATGACACTCTAATCAAGAATGGATTAGTGAACGTTGTATGAAGAATTTTCCCACGTAACAGGAGGGTAAAAGAAATACATGTTGACAAAACAAGCCCCTGTAATCCACAGGAATGTTCCATAGACAAAATCAATACCACCTACTTCAGGTGCCCAAGTTAAACACAAAAAATCTGAAAAGCAGGGCAGTCATGACACAGGCTGCCGATGTTAGTGGGTGAAGAAAGACGGGCATTTGGGTGAGCAGGCATCTGTCTGCAAAATGAAATATTAGGAGCAGATGTGTGTTCTGTCCTTCTCTAGAGATTAGATGCCTTTGTCCGTTCAGGATCCAGAAAGCTTTGTGAAAAACAAAGGCCCAGTTGGTAAGAATTAATCCCTAAAAAAACCCCACCCCAAAACCAAAAAGCAGCATTAAAGTAGGAGAAAGCAGCTATGAGTACTTGTGGCACCGTAACTTCAGGGTTGCTGAGGACATCATTTCCACATCTTCCCTAGTTCAACCTGAATCAAGGCCATCATCGTGAATGAGCAGGAGTGTGCTCCGATTACCAACCTAGAGGCACTCTGGGACCAGAGGAGGGCTGAGAATGTGCTGTTCTTTGTCACTTGGTGGTGGTGGCAGACAAGCGTCTCTTCTGTTTGTTCATCCATTTTCATGAAGTATGGAGGGAAATATCATCTTTGATACTTTCTCTTTGGTTGAGATGAGCTAACTGTTTTGAAAGTTGTTAGAAATAGATAGATAGAAAATGACAGCCAGATTCGTGGCTGCATAGTGGCCTGTCTTCAAGAGGACACGTGAAGGACATCTTTGAGCATAGAGCCTGGTAGACTGGACAGCTAGGAGTTGTATGTTCAAGCCCTCTCAGGCTTGCGTAGCCCTCAAAACCCACATTTTCCACTTCCTGGGAAAGTGCATTTATTGCTGTGGTGTTACACAAAAGATGGGGATTGCCAACTATGGCTTTGAATAGATGTAATGAAGTGCTTGTAGGCCCTAGCTGCTTACATTTTGCTGGAAAAATGTATGTCTGTGGGTTGGATCTTGCCCCATATTTCCTGAATCATTCTTTAACAAGTGCTAAGTAAGGCCTGAGTATCTAACTCCAAAATCTCTTGCTCCGATTCTAGAGAGGTGTTGAGTGTCCTTGGGATTGTGTAGCTGCAGTGGATATTGAGGAAGATCAGACCGGAATCATTGAATCCTCAAGAGAAACTGAGTATTGCCTTGTTAGCCTTAGTCCTGCTTTTCTGTCCCAACCCTGTTCACCTTGAGATTGATGACAGCAGTCCCATTGGCTTCAGCTGGGAACACAATCAAGCACTTGGCTGTGACACCATGTAAATACTGCTCAAAATTTCTGTAAATCACACCGCTCTTTTGGAGGTGAGCAGATAGCTGGCTGGGCTTATGACCATCAGAGAAATGATGGCACAGTCTCCTTTTTTAAGTATCTTACAGCAGCCAAAGTTTGGGGCACCTCATATGTTGAGGAATGCTACGCACTAACTAAATACACCAGTGATTAGCTAACCAAGAGTCCTGAAATGAGATGCCAAGATCAACTTTTCCCTAGTCACGGTGCTGTTTTGGGTTAGAAACTTAGAAATTAATCCTAAGAGATGTAATTTCCCTGCTTTAATATATACTGTTTTTAATGGAATTGTGCAGAATGATTAGTGAGAGGCAAATGTCAAAATACCAGACAGAAACTGACTCACCAGTGATAGGATTTAATATTAAGGTCAGGCTATGGAAATGCACTGGTGCTCCATCTTTATTGCCTTGCACCTTATTTACATTGGAGCAAAATGACTGGAGTGGATGTAATGTCCTATTTTTCCAAATTTGATGGTATTTTACATATTCCTTCCACAGTTGTTAGCGATGACACAGGGCACAAAGCAGTTAAAATGAGAACCCAAAACAAAGGAACAAGCTCAGAATGTCCTAGAAGGTGATTATGAGCAACTGTCTGCAGAGATTTTAAGGTTTACTTTTTTCTTTTTTTTTTTTTACTGTGGATCGAAATGTTAAACTTCTGTCCAAATCAAGCATAGCAAGAGCACACACAGTGCACACTTTCTCTTCCTAGTCATTCCACTTTTTCCCCCTTTTTTTTAGTGCATTTGCATATGCCAATTGGTAACAAACCTTTAACGTTGATGTTTTTTACTTGAAAAACAGCTTTCATCACAGAGCTTTGATTGCATGGACTGCTCTAAAGTAAATGAGCTCCAAATTACATTATGCTTGAACTAACTGCATCTACTCACTGGAAGTATCTCAGTCCATAGTGGCAGAGGAAGACATGAAAGATTGTAAGATCAAATGCTAACACCAGCTTTCATGCAATACTAAGCTTGCATGTTGATGTTACTCATTTACTTGAAACAGCTCTCAACTCACACATCCTGTAAGTCTTTGCTGCAGTTCTGTCTCTTAACTGCTAGTCATCACCCTGTGCTGCTAACTTTGCATTTTGGTTGTAGTATGGTGATGAATTACAGGGCTCAGATTCAAAGTGGCATTTACTTGTGTTCTCACTGTCTATTGTTTTGTCATCAGTCCTTTCTGTGCTGCTGTCTACCTACCTTGTACTGGCTGGACACTGGGTAGCACATGGTAGTAATTTCTTTTTTTTTTTTTTCCTCAACAGCTTCTTAAGGTCATTTTCCAGCTCCCACTTGTCAAGCCATGATGCTAGCTTACCTGGGGAGTGTGATATTTGACCAATATCTGGGTTTCAAAACACTCAGCAGCTGTGATCTTGACTGCAGTAGCCACCGCAACTTCATTACTGCTTCATGTTGAATATATTGCTCATAGAGGTCACTTACATACCTAACTGAATTTGAAACTAAGAGCCTTTCTGTTATTTCTGAAAAGAATTTTGTGTTTCTGAAAATGAATGGTATGTTTTTCTGTTTTCTTGTAGCTACTCTGAAGTACAAAGGTCTTGCCATTCTGCCAAGGGCTGAGTGCATTGATTATGTTAATGCTGATGGGAAGAGAGATGCAGACATGACGCTGCAGAAAGGATGCATAAGGGAAGAATCAAACTGAAGGAGGAAGCACAAAGTTAGTTCCAAAGATATTCCTGTGGTATATCATGTTCTCCTAAGCCAAACGAAAGCGAGGAATGTCCATTTAACACAACCCCTCACATAGCCTGAACATTACGAAGTGATGGAACAAAAAGTAGGCAGAATGTAAAGAAAAAAGACAATATACCTCTCTAAAGGAAAACCACTGTACTGTTTTGCAAAGGGACATGAGGAAGAAAAGGATGATACTTTGAGGCGTAATGCTACAGGTGGAAACATACTTAGGAGAAACAGGTTTCCTCCCAGCTCAAGTGTAGAGCACACGAAAGAGGAACGTCTTTTGCAGATACTGTTAGGATTGAAAAGCCTCTGGCTCAAGAGCAAGGGTGCGTGCATATACACATCCACAAAGATTGACTCCTGAAGGGGAGCTATCCTCACATGAATGTCATCAATGATTTGGGATAGTCTGTGAATGTCATCCTTGGAAAGCTGCTTGTTGTTGTTCCCAATAAATGGGAAGTAACAGATTTTGCAACACCAATTGGTTATTTGGGAACATGTAGTTTTATACAGTGATCAGTAAGTAACTTGATCGAAAGAACCAATTCCTTCCATATTGGTATGGAAATGTGGCATTTTTCTTCACAGACTTTAACGTTGCTCATAAGTTTGAGCTGGTATGGCTACTGTAGCAAAGTAGGTATGGGGCGTTTTGGAAAAAACTGCGCACACAGAAAGGACTATTTACTTCCTTGAATCTTATTAGGCATGTACAGATATGGTGCTAATTCCTGTAGAAACACTGTATGTCAGGGCCACGTTAAGATACGTGATAGGATGTTGTTTAATAGTAATTTTTTTAATCCTTATTATGACAGTATGTCTAGCTTTGATTGTATTATTTCTAAAGACCGTCCAGATCTTTCTCACAGTTAATTATTTTTTTTTTAATCAAGAAAAATCTGGCAGAGCCTAAGTTTAAAAAATATTGGACAAAGGATGGCTAAAAGGAAAATTTCAAAAGGAAACATTTTTATAATCCCCAACACCAATTGCTAGTGGACAAAGGAAAAATGCATTTCAGAAAACTCTGGGCTCAATCCTGCTACTTGTGGACTGTCCTGATGAGAAGAGTTGCCAGCTTCTGTTCATGGTCCTGGAAGACTTATTTCCAAAAGCATGTGTCAATGTTTTTCTAGACTTTGGCTACGATTTTAGGATCCCATCCTAAAAACGTGCAGCTAGGTGAAGACTAAGCAGCCTTAACACCACAAGGCTGGATTGGGTCCCAATACAAATGCTCAAACTGTTTAGTTAACTGCAAATATTTATGGTTATAAAATGTATTTCAGTAACAAGCTGTGTATTATTTAGTAAAGTTTTCTCTGGAATTACCCAGAAACAGAAATATAAATTAATTTCCTGCAAGGTCAGTATTGCTAAGATGAATACATATCCTTGTTTATTATTTCTGTTCCAAACTGCTTCATTCCTCATAATAACTTTCTCTGAAAGATAAATCTAATTTCCAAATCCTTCCTACTGAATTACAAACAAATCAGATAAACAGCTATAAACCAATTCCATCCACAAACAGAAGATGGAGAATTTATCCCCCAGATTTCAAAACATATAATTAGGTATCGGGTCAAAGAAAATGAAATACATTCCTGAATACTAGCATAGGCCTTTGTTCCCAATTCCTCATTCCAAATGAAGTGAAATAGCCCAGATACTCTGTTTGAAGGCTTCGGTACCGATGCTTAATTATGGGACGAAATATTAGCCACTGGATGTTTTTCATGCCTTTCTACCTGATCTGCACTCTCCTGCTTCCAATAAAGTTATGACAGAATGCATTTTGCAAAAGTTTAATTTTAGCAATTTGCTCTATAGTTCTTCAACTCTTTAATTAATATAAAACGGCACAACTTTAAAGTATTTTATTTGTCTAAAAATAAGTTTGACTATAAAATGACAAAGTTGAGGTTCCCTTTTGGGCTTCTATGCGCAGTATGTCTCATAAGAAAGTTTAAGACGTGCCTCCAAATTGGTACTGAACACACTGAGCACTGTAGGGAGTGCCTACCAGAGTAGAAGATAGCAGTACTTGGACAATTGCCTTTTCCTTTGATCTGTGATCCTCCTCTTAGTTGTTTGGTTTTCTTCTTCACCTCTCCACAGTCTATATACCTATGCATTGACTACTGCAATGCCAAAGTTTTGATAGTCATTCTTATTTCTAAATACCTCCAATGCAACGTCTTCTTCTATTACATCAAAGGCAAGCTTTCATACCACGTACTGAGCTCTGTAAAGCTCTTTGTTCTTCTAGTTGTTCCTGCTCATCCTGACTCAAACCGTGCTGCGTCAGTTCTCTTTGTCCCACGTCTCTCTGGTCGATTCTCAAACACTCGTGCATTGCTTTTTCCTGTCCATATCCTTTAATCTGTAGTATTATGAAGTAATAACAGTCTCTAATTGGGCTTCAGCCTGTCTCTCAGAAAAAAATTTGTTCTGCGCGGGAGCACTTGTCATTTCTCATGTTGAAGCCGTACCTCTGTGCGTGGCATTCCCAAGACCCCAACCAGCCCAAACAAGCAGCAAAGCTGAGGTTTCTCAGAGAGATGATATGGCTTTCCTGAGGTTAGTCCATGGGCCAGGGGCTGAATTCCTCCCTCCTGAGCCTGAAGGCATCATTTGGTCTCCTAGGCTGCAAAAAAATGAAGAGATGCTCTTTTTAAATTTTCCTTAAGGTTAAATTGTGGCATCTGCTCAAAATACTGAGGAAAGCCTGGACAAATATAGTTACTGCATTCCCAAACAAGCCAGTAGGGCAGGAAATATGCAATTCTTCTCTTTTGTGTATATTCCAATTGCTAATTAAACAAAAAGTAAACTTTCTTTTAGCAGTTTCAAAAATGAGGTTGTAGTATATCTCATTTACTGCCTTTTATTTCTTTACTTCATTGTAAATGTATAGGCGCACATGTGAATGAACTCCCTATATAAGATATCCTCCAATTCCCACCCCAGTTAATAAAGTATCTTCCACCACTTCCTGCCTCAAAATGCATAAAGGTATGAAAACAAGCTGGATTAAAATTGCTAGATGAAAAAGATGGTATAAACTTGTTGAAATACTTTGTCAACATAATTTTGATTAAGGTTATTTCAATTTCACATCAGCTGACCTCACAATAGTAATAAAAATCGTTTTCATAGTTCCAATTTCTGGAGTATTACCCCGAAATTTTCCTTGTAGACTCATAGTCATACACACATTTCTTTATAATACTTTTCATTTGCCGAACATGGAGAGAAACATCTGTTCAGTTATAGCCTGTACCCATGTGTCAACTGAGGTCTCAGCCTTTTAAGTAAGGATGCTTCTCATCCCTCATGAACTCCCGTACTAAGATTTAAGATGAAGGGGTTTACTGGAGATACGTGACTGCAAATTTGAAGCCCTTTCTTAAAGGTAGTCTATAAAAACATGTATCTGGTTTCTTATGGCTGTGAGCCCTTTGTGATCACACTGCTGGTATGTATCTGCTACCTACCACTTGTGAAAAATGGGGATTTGGGTAGAAGATTGTTTGGGGGGTTTTGTTTGTCTTTTTTCTTTTTTTCCCTCCTGTAACTTAAAAAAACCCGACCCATAAATATCAATTCTTATCCGTTAATAACTTTTTTCAAATGTGATGAATGCTGAATATTTTTTAAAAGGGTTAGTTCAGTTCCTGCAGTTAAGTAGCAAATAATAAAGAGCCATGAAAACCCAGAACATTTTTGTTAGCACAAGAGAAAATCCCTTCTATTCCGAATAGCTCTAGTTTCACTGCATTTGGTCTTGGATGTCACTTTTGATCTAGGATATGTCACTATTCTACTAATCTTTCCAGATAGATTTTAGTCTGCCCATATTAAAATAAAAGGGATATGGCTTTTTTCTTAGTTGCAACCTCATTAAACACCATATACTATAGAGAGAAGAAATTGTTTTTTACGGTGTGTTACGTAGCAGAGCAAATCCCACAGGAAGAGCTGAAGTTTTCCATAAGCATCTAATGTAATTGATTCAATTGCTTAAAAACTTGCTACTGAAACTGGCAACCAGATTTTCCAAACTACAAAATTTTTATTCTAGAGAAAAGTATAGGCTCCTAGAATTTTAAAATCTAAATGGGATCAACCAGAAGGAAAGTAATTGCAGGACCAATGGAAGAGAACACTTTTTAAGGATTTGTGTTTAGCTTTTAGTGAGAACATTAGTGCAAGGAACTCACATGGCAGAAGAATCTCGAGGGAGGAGCTCATTCATCAATGCCTAATAAGGTAAAGTTCCCACTGACATTTTTCCCATGGTCAGAACATTTATAACATTTCTGTCTTCCATGAATTCTCTTCTTTGTAGCAAGGCCTGCATTCTTCTCCGATGCGGGGATTAATAGACTGATGGAATTCTCCCCCTTTTGATTCAGATATTTACATAACATTTCTAGCAATTTAGCATCTATCTTTCCAATGTAACTAAGGTGGTATGGCTTTGGGGGGTTTGTACTTGCATGCAAAAAACTCTGTCCTCAGTATACTATACTACATATAAAAGTCCACTGCAAATAAAGAAAAAATGGAATTAACTAAAAATACTTTTCTGGGTATCACCTTTTTTGAGTGAGAGAATTGATTTATACTGCTCTAAGAAAGCGCGTCTTTAGCTTTAGCTTTATTTTAAGCTTCTACCTTATCTGTATGATCCTAATGATAATGACTCAAAATCTGAATAACCTTTGCTTTCAGAGCTCAGCTGACAGTTCAGATAGGCCCATCCCCCTGCTTTCATAGAGGAGAGACTGAGACACAACCAGGTTAAAAGACAAAAGAATAAACAATAGAAGGAAAAAGCTGTTGAGTGGAAAATAGAGGGCAAGTAAAAAACTGTGATCCCCAAAACTCTGATTTGGCCATTACTTACTGTTGCAAAACCTCACAGATTCTGCCTTCTTGATTATGAGCTTTCCTGCTGCACAATGCTTTGCTTCCACAAAGGTCCCCTAGCAGCTCACATCTTAACTGTCCCAAAAGCCATTCCAGATTCATGAATTAGACATACCTTCATCTGTTGTCTCTGTGTTTGGGAACCTGAAAAAAACCCAACAATAAATGAATCCATTTCAGCTGCTCTTTCTTTTAAAGCACAGGCGGAAGCTGCCTCTTTTATTCAGCAGCTTAGCATTTTCAAAAGACAGTCCTGAGTCCCAAAATGCTGCTTAATGCATTTTGCCTGAACGCTGCTTATGTGTTTTACCTAAACAGCTCTCAGCTGGGATGCATGAGGAGTGCTTGGGGCAGTGGCTGAAATGTGGGGCTCCTTCCCCCCAGCTGTTAGCCTGCCATGGCAGATTCACATTTAGGGACTTTGTCTCTTACCCCATGGCTCCCTCCTTTATGCAAAGCAGTAGAGCTTCGCTAAGGCGACAAAGAATTCCCAGGCCATACAATAGCTGATAGTTGCTAATTAGGGCACTTCCAGAGATGCGAGAGATATAGCAGAGGAAGGAACTAAATCTGGATCTTGGAGATAACAATAGCAGTGAGCACAACAGCTGTATTAAAGAGTTTTGGCACACCAGGTGATAGAACTAGCTGGACTATTTTTATCTTAAGAGAAACACTTCTCTGCAGCCCTGAGCAAGGACCTAGCATGAGGTAGAATTCAAAATATGCTCACTATAGTCTGTTAACTATTCCAGGCATCCCCCTGCTTCATGTGTTGCCAGTTATGATCCTGCTTGTGCTCTCTTTGTGCACTGGAGAGATCTAGAACTTATCTTTGTGTTATTGACTTCTACTTTGGAGAGGGGGAACTGAGGAGTTAGGCGCTGCAAGGCTCAGCATTAGACTATCAGGGTCTTTCCTGCAACCGAGACCCAAACGTGTTCAGTTACATAGGAAGTCTGTGCTGAAGGAGGAGATCGAACATCCATCTCCCAAATTCTGCATCAACATCAAGCTTTTCTCCTTGATATCTTATTCAGAGGCAGAAGAACTCCCTGGAACACAATACATTGCTCCAATGTTCAAGCAGAACTGGCTGTTGGTCTTCTGTGGCCTCAAACAGAGGATATTTGTTTGGTGTTTTTAACTGAGGAAAAAGTAGTATTAGCAAAATATAATCTATTATATCCACTTTTATATTTTTACCATGCTTCTGTTTTTCACATAATTCTGAATATAAATATTCACATGGAAAATATTTTGGCTTTGGTATAATCGTTATATTGCTACCCAGAAACAGGTATTACATTGCAATTGATATTTCTGGTTTTTTCTCCAGTGATATTCCATGCTTCTTTTGAGAAGAATAAAGACCACAGTGCATCTTGGAAGTTGTAATTCAACCAGGTAACCCGGCTTATGCAAAAGACTGAAAGCAAAATGTATGTGAAGTGCGTTTCCCCAGTAATTCTGTGTTGGCTTTTCCAAGTGGAATCTTACCCCCACCCTCAAATTTCTTTGTCAGTGGAAAAAGTATTTTCTGACCAGTGCTAATAACCATCTACTAACCATTTTAGTCACCTGTGTAGGAAGTCAGACTGTCTATATTAATAACCGTCCAGTCTTGTTTTAAAACATATGAACCTGGTTTTTAGTTATCATTGTGCTACCATTAATATTCTTAAAGTGCTCACAAAAATACATGGGAAGAAGATAGGACAAGAAGAGCTAGTCTTCCACATAAAACCAATCAGATTTTCAGAACTGCTGAGCTCTCACCAGCTCTTTTGGTGTAAGGTGATTCATTTGCTGTGACATGGAAGCCTTAAATATTTAGTAAGCATTAGCAGTTCTTTACAAATGCTGCAAAACATCTGCAGAAAGATTCAGCAGAGCTCTGCACTTAATAGCAAGTTGTTGTGTTACTATAGCACCTAGAGACCTCCTGTGATAGCCCTAGCCCTAGGATCCATGTTGTTGGGCACCATTCAAGCACGTACTTTCAAAAACTGCGGGCGAAAAGAAGTGAAGTGACTTCTCCAAGATCACAGAACAAGTAGACACTCTCTACATATATCTGTTAATACTGAGGGCAGGGGTTGGGGCTGTAGTTTGGCTGCTCAGAAGCAGTAGTTCCTGAAGTGGCGATGTCCAAGTGTGCTCAGTCTGCTGCCCACATGGCCACCTGGCACAGAGCCCAGAGGCAGCCTGTGGCTGTACCTGCTGGCCTGTCCCACCAGTGGGCACGAGGAGCTCCCGCTGTGCCTGCCTGGCTGCCCAGGCCACGCAGACGTGACCGTACAGATCACACTGCACAAATGAATTCATTATAAAGAGCAGAAACAAGCTACAAGCTCATTTTCCATCCCACCCTGTACCTCAGTATTACAGTATTATCTAATTCTTTCACCACTCTGCCCATTAGCACTGTGCAGCTGGTTGCAACTATAGTTTTTAAATATTTTCTAAGCCACTTGGTGTAGCTATAGGGATCAGCGGCCCAAAATCTCTCTTGTTGTTTGAGGAATTTTATTCCTTTTCAAAACATAAATGAATAAACTTGAACTGTCACTTTGGTCTATTGTTCTCTGAGTCCTGGATCCAAGTTCTGCTGGATCTCAGTGCATGGTAAAGATGAGTCACATGCTCAGCACATGTTAGAGCAAAAACATCTGAGGCTCCTGATTTTTTTTCTGGATGTTACCAAGCTCTAAAAAGCTGGGAAAAATTCAGTCAATTTGAGATGCTTGGAAGTATTTACCTTCTAAAAAGTTCTTAGTTTTATGTGTAGAAGTCACTTTCATGGTAACACAAAAGGTACTACATTCAAAAATACTATATGAGAAAGAGGGAAAGAGAGATGGGAGAAAGGAAGGATGGAGATCAAAAAGAAAGAAAGGAAAAGAAAGAATGAAAGAAAGAAAAAAGAAAGTGTACTGATAGAGTTCATTTTCTTCATAGCAACTCATATGGTGCTGTGTTTTAGAATTGTGACCAAAACAGTGTTGGTAACACAGGGATGTTTTAGCTATTGCTGCGCAGTGCTTACACTGAGTCAAGGCCTTCTCTGCTTCTCACGCTGCCCCACCAGTGAGGAGGCTGGGGGGGCACAAGGGATTGGGAAGGACACAGCCGGGACAGCTGACCCCAACTGACCAAAGGGATATCTATCCCGTACTATATGATGCCGTGCTCAGCAATAAAACCTGGGGGAAGGAGGAGGAAGGAAGGACATTTGGAGTTAGGGCGTTCATCTTCCCAAGCCAACGTTACTGGTGATGGAGCCCTGCTTTCCTAGAGATGGCTGAACACCTGCCTGCCGATGGGAAGCAGGGAATGAATTCCTTCTTCTGCTTTGCTTGTATGTGTAGCTTTGCTTTACCTATTAAACTGTCTTTATCTGAACCCGGGAGTTTTCTCACTTTTACTCTTCTAATTCTCTCCCCCCAGCCCCCATGTGGGCGAGTGAGTGAGCAGCTGTGGGGGGCTGAGCTGCCTGTTGGGGTTAACCCACAACAGAAAGAAAGGAAAAGAGAGGAGAGGAGAGGAGAGGAGAGGAGAGGAGAGGAGAGGAGAGGAGAGGAGAGGAGAGGAGGGGAGGGGAGGGGAGGGGAGGGGAGAGGAGGGGAGGGGAGAGGAGGGGAGAGGAGGGGAGAGGATACAAAGGTCAAACGAAATGACGCACCAAAGCCAGAAAGCTAAGCATTCAAAAGTTTCGGAACGGAAGACTTAAGGTTGCCTGTAATTTTCTTTCGGCCTTCTGACGTGTGCGTTACAATTCAGACCTTCATTACATGATCATATATTCCCCCCAGTGCATGGATATATAATATTTCCTTTTATTTTTATTCAGTATGTGACCTTAGAGATCTTGCTTAATTCATGCTATCCAAACCCTCCTCAGAACAGAGATTTGTCAGTTTTCTCAACAGCTGTTCTGATGTGCTCAGTTTCAGAGTATTTGGATACTTCACAGATGTAATGGATTAATTCTCACAGCACCCAGATGAGGTGCTACATTATTATTAGCCCTTTGTAGGGACCTAGAGATGAAGGTCAAAAGCTAACTACCTAATTTTGTGTTCCAAGCTGAAACGTCTGGAGCCTAATTGCTTAGGACTTCATACAGTGCTTTCTAGCAGCTTACAAACTGCAATTTTAAGAAACTTTGGTGAGAGTGCTTCAGACAGGCCCAATTAAATCCACATTGAATATTGAATACCAGACAGATGCTCCCAGAAAGGCGTCTATCCCACAACCTTTCAGCACTCCTCAGCAAGGGCTTTCCAGCACTCACCCCTCTCCTCTCTCACTGCACCCCCTGTGACCTGCCGTGTGGGCTGGCGTAGCAGGTGCCACCTCCTGCCTTCGACATGGTCAACCAGGATTTTGTAGCAGAGAGAGAGGGAAGCCAGATGGAACTTCAGCCTCTGTGATACTGTTTATCTCCACTGTGCCTCCAAGGGCCTGCCTGCACCTACAGACTACTAGCAAGAGGGTGACAAGCCCTTTCATTCATGGCCTCAGCTCTTTCGAAGGACAGCACGGGGAGAATTCCTCTGACATCCCAGGCCTTCAGGCCAGGCCTACCGATATGACCCATGTGCATCATCCTCTAGGGACTGGATGCCACCTCTTGCAGGAAGCCTCCATGCCTTTGTTGGCAAAAGCCAACAAAACATGTCAGCACCTCGCATGGTCCCTTGGTGACAGCAGTCAGGCAACCTTCCATCGGTTTTTATGTATGTGAGGGGTACCTGAGAGATAAACCGTTATTACACTAGCCAGGACAGAACACTTCTAATCTCCTCAATCACAGGTGACTGTAGAAAAGAAGCCCTCATAACCATCTTTAAATGTTAATTGTTGTTTTGTTGCTATCAGGAAGCCACTTTCCTCTGTTATCTAAGGCAATAAAACGGACAACCACGAAGTCCTAGCTCAAGCCTCCCTTTCCTTGTAGTTCAGACTTCCGCTCAAAACAATGGATTCTTTCCTCCCGTAAAACTGGACCAGCTAGAAAAAGACAAGGCAACCCACTCCCAAACAGAAAAATATCAAACGAGCTAGAGCACACCCACACCTCCAGCCTGCATCAGCCTTTCCACTGCTGGCACCCTTGCCCACCAGGTTTTTGCAAACACTCAAATTCTTGATTGTCCTCATCATTCAGCTCACATGGCTCTGGTTTCAGAGGTGGCATAAGGAAAGTCTGGGAAGGTCTTTTAGCCAAAATGTTCCTGTGATAAATATACCAAAGGGTCCCTAAGTGAGTCATAGACCTTGTTGTCTCATCAGAATTTAAGCAGTGAAATGGAGAAGAAACTAGCATAAACTTCGTATAAAGAGGGTGTCTTTCCCTCTGTAGCATGGTGAGCTTGAGAAGTCTCATGACAGAGCTACCTGTGATAATAATTTTAAGGGAAGCACGGTAAGAGAAGTTTGTAGGTGGAGAGTTAAAAAAGGGATGAGACCAGACTCAAAGAAAAGACAGAGATCCACCCCCTCTTGTCTGTGTCTGTAGCACTCTGCAGTCACCACAGTGTGTGGAGCGTGCTCCCCGACCAGCGTGGGAGGGAGATGGCTCTGGGTGGGCAGTGGAGGCCATGCATTGCTGTGCCCCTTTGCCACATACTGGTAACGTAAATTCTGGGAAACAGGAGGGCTTAAGAAAACCATCATGAATGACAGGAGCATGTAGGCATTTTGTATCCAAGCAAACATCGCTCCTATTATGATTTTCCTGCACGTCACAGTTACCTGGAGAGACACCCATGGAAACAGGAGGGCAGAAGGCAGGCATAGAGAACAGGAGGAGCTGAAGGAGAGAGGGAAGAGGAAGGGAGGGAGGGGTGGGAGAGGGAGGGGGGAAAATCAAGCAAACAATAGAAGGAGTGAAACGTATAAGTATAAGGAACAAAATGGTGAGGGGATAGCCAGCACGGTGATCATACAGTCACATCCTGAGCGTGGAGGTGCTTGACTACAGGGTGGGTTCTGCCTGCTTGGAGGCTCCAGCCACAGCACCCTGCCACTAGTGCCAAAAAGGGCTTGTGAAAACCCCAGGGGAGGACAGGGGTACATGTGGCTGCCGTGAGCTGTCACTCTGGGTAGGATGAGTGAGCTCTGTTGGGGCCATTCATTAGTCCAGCAATAATTAGAGTTCATTATGAGGTTCTTCACTGAGATGTAAGTCTCCTGGACCTCACCATAACATCTGTGCACGTTGCCTATGCCCATCTTGTATTTCTCATCTTTTGAAAGCTTGATTTTTCAACCATGATATTACTTAAGTTAATTTTGTTCGCCATTTCAATTTGTGAAAATGGCAAAATACCATCAGTATAAATCCTATAGGTAGATACCCTCTTAATAGCATTGAAGTGTTTGTCAAGGCTTTCAGCATGCTCTTGTGGCATGTGTTCAGGATTCCAGGTTTTGCTAACTATGCATTATTTTTGTATTATGCCCTGAATACGTTTTCCTCCATTTCCTTTGTTTCCTTATTCTGTGCATCATGCAGACTCTCTCTCCCCCTCTCTCCCATGCCATTACTTTTTCTTCTGTACAATAGGTAGATTGAGGGAACAGCGAAACCTTCTTAATGTTTTTAGCACCATCAAGAGAAAAGAGCAATTGCAAGGAAAGAGGAGCTCAGCCTGTGCAGGCGTGGACTGCAGCACACTGCCTACAAATAAAATCTCAGGAGAGTTACCTAGCGATTAAATACTAGCAAGTTGTAATATACCCTGATTTTGGAAGATTTACTTAGGAATGAAGCCAGGACACTCCTCCAAACCACAGAGCCCCCTAATTTCTCAGCGGGATGATTTTTTAAAGTGCAGCTGCTACTAAGCAGCACCCTCCGCCACCTGCCCTGGCTCCCATCATGCCTGTCAGTGTTTAACACCCTTAATAACATGCTTTAACTTTTGGTCAGCCCTGAAGTGGTCAGGCAGTCGGACTGGATGATCATTGTAGGTCCCTTTGAGCTGAACTATTCTATTCCATTCCATTCCGTTCCATTCCGTTCCATTCCATAAACATTATAGGCAACCTCAAACAGAGTCTTAAATGGAAAATGTTGGTCAACATTAATCAACTATGACTACATTAATTTCTGCCAGAATAGCTATATAGAAAAAATGTTTGGTAATCATAGAATCATAGGGTTGGAAGGAACCTCTGGAGATCATCTAGTCCAACCCCCTGCCAGAGCAGAGTCACCCAGAGCAGGTTGCACAGGAACACGTCCAGGCAGGTTTTGAATGTCTCCAGAGTTGGAGACTCCACTACCTCCCTGGGCAGCCTGTTCCAGTGCTCTGCCACCCTCAGGGTAAAGAAGTTCCTCCTCATGTTTAGGTGGAACTTCCTGTGCTCAAGTTTGTGCCCGTTACCTCTTGTCCTGTCCCCCGGCACCACTGAAAAGAGCCTGGCGCCATCCTCCTGACACCCACCCTTGCAGTATTTATAAGTGTTGATAAGGTGCCCCCTCAGCCGTCTTTTTTCCAGACTAAAGAGACCCAAATCCCTCAGCCTTTCCTCATAAGAGAGGTGTTCCAGTCCCCTAATGATCCTTGTAGCCCTTTGCTGCACCCTCTCCAGCAGTTCCCTGTCCTTCTTGAGCCGGGGAGCCCAGAACTGGACACAGTACTCCAGGTGTGGCCTCACCAAGGCAGAGTAGAGGGGGAGGATGACCTCCCTCGACCTGCTGGCCACACTCTTCTTGATGCACCCCAGGATGCCATTGGCCTTTTTGGCCACGAGGGCACATTGCTGGCTCATGGTCATCCTGTTGTCCACCAGGACTCCCAGGCCTCCTTCAGCTGAGCTGCTCTCCAGCAGGTCAGCGCCCAACCTGTACTGGTGCATGTGGTTACTCCTCCCCAGGTGCTGCACCCTACACTTGCCCTTATTGAATTTCATAAGGTTCCTCTTTGCCCAGGTCTCCGACCTGTCCAGGTCTCTCTGTATGGCACAGCCTTCCGGTGTGTCAGGTGTGACACAGCTGTGTGTGTGGCACAGCTGTGCCTCCCAGCTTCGTGTCATTGGTGAACTTGCTGAGGGTGCACTCTACCCCCTCAGCCAGGTCATTGATGAATATATTGAAGAGGACTGGACCCAGTACTGACCCCTGGGGAACACCACTTGTCGCTGACCTCCAACTAGACTCTGTGCCCCTAATCACCACCCTCTGAGCTCTAATGCTACTTTAGCCTTATCGTCATGACACTGGTGGGCTTTTAGCAAGCAAGCCAGTTCAGTTGCAGTATATTTGCACCTTTTATTATCAGTTAATAATGAGGATGTGTATGACAGAAAGTTCTGGAACTGTTTCTTAGAGTGTCACAAAACAATATTGAGTGAGTTTTATCTACTTTCTATATACTTCTGTTTAATTTGAAATTGGTGAGTTACAGAGAACTGGAAACAGCAAGTAGCTTTTTGAGGAAGAATAAAATAAAACAAAACAAAAATTGCACTCTAGATGTTAAGAACTTTACAGTTATGTATAAATTTATTTCATAAATGATTAAACATGTTCAACGCCTTTTGAAGACCACAGAGGTGAACCCAACTCTAAGTGGCAGCAAAATAAGTTTTTCTATATCAAATCTGGAAAACAAACATCACTAAAGTCTTTAAAAAAGCAGGAATTTTACTGTTTCAAAGTTATTGCACAGAGAGCTCTCCTTTGTTTTCGCTCTGTTCTGGTTTAGTCGCTACCTGATATTTCTGAGTTTCAAATGAGTGTCATTAAATGTGTCCAGTGCCAATGAATTCAATGAGGTTGCCAAACAGACAACATTGTTGGTCAGTAAAATAGTCCATACTGAGTATTTCTATCCTTTATGAACAGAGAATAATAATCTTTCTAAACTTATTTTAAACTTTCCAGAGAACTCTTAAATAGAGATATGATTATCTAGTTAATTTTGTAAAAGATTGAAATTATGCCAAACTATTTCAGTCTTTTCAAATTCTATAATTTAAAATGTGCTCTATAAACCTTTTTAATTCATATAACCTCCTCTTCCATTTTTAAAATTGTAATTAAATACCGTGGAATTTTTCCATAAAGGTTGTTGTGCTAATTCCTAAAATTTTCTTTGAGGAAGTAAAAATGCTTTTTAACCTGTAGTTAAGCCAACAAACCCACAGCCTTAAATGACTGACTTCAGGCATGTTGTTATAAAGGAACCATACATTTCTAACTCACCACTCACTGTAAGACTAACAGCCTGGCCAGTGTTATTCTATGGTTAGTAATCCACTTCCTTTACTCTTTCCACATCTACATTAACCCCAAGAACATATGTACGTGTGATGGATGGGTTCGATTATTTTTTTTTAAGCTGATGGAATATTTGTAAACATATACAGAAGAAAAAAAATGTGTCTGCAGTGTTGTGGCAGAACACAGATGCAACAAATAAGAAATTGTGCTATTCATAAGCACAATGGAGCAGCACTTTCTCCAGCTCCAGGTGCAAACCACCAGGACTTCAAGCACTTTCTCTTACTTGTCCAAGTTCTGAGTCTCGGAGTGAGAGTGCAATCAGGGATGAAAGAAGAGGAGGATACAGAGGAGCAGGACTATGTGTACACAATGTCAGTGAGAAGTGGATTCTTCCCATGAGAGCCAGCATCCTGACTGCTTTTTATGTCCAAATAGCAAGCCAAGACTTTGGTCTTCATCATTGGCCTGGTAATACCAAAAAGGAGAGATCAAGTGGTGGACTCAAGTTTTGAATGAACTAATGACTTTTATGAAAGACTGCAAATCATTTTAAAGCATTTTCTGGAGTTCAAGAACAGGCCAAGCTGTTTGTACAGACACAGCCAGTGTGTTTTGGTTTTTTTCCCTAAGTGAAGGTTTATGTGAAGACATCTGTTAGCTGGCCCTAAAATTTTGCTCACGCAGCCTGTCTGAAATCAAAAGAAGGGGCGTAGGAAGAAGAAAGGCTGGCAAAAGGGCAATTAAATAGATATCCTGAAGTAATATGAGAAGGTTTTGTTGAAGATTCATTTTCACAACTGCAGGCTATGGTAATTCTTCTTTAAAAAAACCAAAGAACTGATTTGCAGGATTGCTGACTGCTAGAGGTTATTGGTTGCTCTTTCATTAGTTGCATACTGTGACAGCCATTTGGTACAGAGTAAACAACATTTTCAGATGCTCTGAAATTTTAATGTGGACTATATCAAGAAACTTCTGCAAAATTTCAGGGTTGCACTGTGATACTATAAAAGAAATCAGTGCAGCTGAGTTTTACTGTCCTGTGTAACATCACAGCTACAAGATGTTTGTATAACTACTTTTCTATGGCACAGTCATCATCATGTTTCATCTACAACATGAAATCATGAAGAATCCAACAACAGTGTGAAAACATCTTAGCTAAGGGAGAATTATGCTCGTCTGTAGCTACCGTTATCATTGGATGACTTTTTCCATGAGCCTTTTATTAACTAGAAAATATAATTTTGAACAACCCCAAACCACTTGTAATTGCAGACTGAATTCAGAGAAAAGTTGTTAGTGAAAATTATCATTATTATACACTTATTGCATGTTGTACAAAGTTATTAATAACATATTTTCTATTTATTTTAGACCTAACCTGATCAAAACAGTGAAAGAGAAGTCATCAGTTAGATCCACAAAATGCTGGAAGAGGTTGTATCCTTTGATACAGCAGTTAGGCTTTTACCCAAGGAACGGCAAACGTACATCAAATTCCCCTTTGTCCCTAAGAGATCTGCATCCACCACTCCCACTTTCCAAGCATATCACTCCCTTGTTGATAGTCTGACACTAACTACGAAATACTAATCGCAGAAATGAAGTCACTGAAGCATGACTGCTTCAGGAAGGGGAACAGCCATCCTATAAAGTCAGTCTTTGTCTCAGTGACATTATTGGTATTTTATACTTAATACAGAGCAGGCAAGAACATGCTGGGGAACATAAGAGCAAAGAAGTCAACCTAAGGGCTCTACCCAAGTGCAATGACCTACCCCCAGTTTTACAGTCACTCTCATCTTGAGGGCAATTTGTGATATTCAAATGAAACATTTTGTTAATGGTCAGCTGAAAACATTTAGTTTAAATTTTTCATATTAAAGAAGGAAAAAACTTTCTGCATTATTTTTCCACAAATGTTTGTTGAATTTTGGCACACCTACCAAAAAGGATCGTGTTCACAGTAAACATTTATATCACTGTTGTGTTCCCCAACATACAACAGCAGGGGAAATGATCATAAAGAGAGCTTGTTTCTGGAATGAGCAATTGCCTTTAGTCCACAATCACAAGGAACTGAGAGACAGTCACAAGGACAGATGAGATTTCAGCATCGATCATCTAAGAAGGCAGAAGGAAAAGGTGAGGGTCCGCTGTAGCTTCTGGCCTGAATCTCCAGTGCTCTAGTCCAGATACTGCTCACCAAAGTGCTTATTCCTTTGTTAGGAAAATATCTGCAAAAGGATTTTTTTTCAGAGAGATTAACTACATTAACAAATTAGCAGCATTTGTATTATATTTGTATAACAACAGCTCCCATCAGAACAAGATCACCTCATCATGCTAACTGTACAAACAAATGTTTCTGAGCTGCAGAGCTAACAGTCTAAATTCAGACACAATAAACAAATAAAATAAATGGAGAGTCTGGAGAAGAGGACAGGAGGGAAACAGCGATAAGAACACTTAGTTGCATAGACCATGTACATGCATAATTGCAGCTCTATTTATAAGCTCGAACTAAAGATGAGATATTAATGAGGTTAGTAATCCCTGCTGGCCGGCTGCCTAGCCGTTAAAGGCAGGACAATTTGTCTGTAAGGAGAATATTCCTACACCCCACTGTGTTGCTGAGCGGGATTTTATAAATGCCATGGGGTTTATTCTGTTTCTTAATACTGCTAACCTTACCTTCTTGAGTCAGCTATGCAAGGATAGAAGTCGTACCACTTATGGCTAGATATTCTCTTTCATCCACAGCAACCAAGCGAGTCCTTTCCCACCCCATTCTCTACAAGGGGACCACTTGACATATCAGGATAGAAAGTACACTTGTAGCGCAAGTGAGTTAAATGTTGCCTCGTTTTTACTGACAGGACTTTTTGTGATTTCTGTTTTAGTTGTAAAATAATCTGTTATAATATGCAGATATATTACACACTAATAAACACGTTTCATTAATAAAACCTTTGGATTAAGATCAACCGCTCTCCTCCCTTCTTCTCTGCCTCTTGAGGCTTAATCCTGATTTAAAAGACTGTAATTGCTTTTTATGACTTTGGGATTTTGCTGTTAACACAATGCACCATGCAATTTTCCACTTTCCACGTCACCCTCAGCCCTAGGGATGCTCTGCTGCCCTCAGGCTGGTGCTTCTGCTCTCAGGGAGCGGCGAGCGATGGCTGTAGGGCTGGGGCGAGCTGTGCTGGTGGATGCTATGGGGCCAGCGTGTTCGCAGGAAACACACACACACGTGTGCCTGACTGAATACTTTCCTGACAGGTAATTCTGCCTCCCAATTGCCATAGCTTCCTCTCTGTGTTGATGCCTGTCTCCTGGGAGACAGAGCTCTCCTTCTGCTTTTGTTCACACAAGGGAGGACCTGAATAGAGGGAGAAATTAGCTGTTGTTGACAGTAGCGGTCAATGGGAGGGAGGTTCTTGTCCCATCTTTCCCTCTACCCTTCCCCTCATTTCCCACAGTGGTTTTGAATTGTTTTCTAGGCTGGTATAAATAAAACAAATTTTCTCCCAATGTTCTTTGCCGGTAAGATGCTCACACCCTGTGAACTGTCTGCTGTAGAGGGAAAGATCAGCTCAGAGCAACAGGGGGTTTTTGTGCTTTATGAGGAAAGCTGCTGGTAGGTGGGTGGCGAATTTGTAGGTAGAAAGAAGATGTGCAGGAACTACCATCTCCCTGCAGCCCGTGGGAAGGGACTGCGTAGCCCGTCTCCTGAATAATTAGTGCTCGCCACTGGAATGCCGCCGCCAGCTCAGGAACGCCATAAAACACAAACCGCTGGGAGCAGCCCCAGGGAAGAATGAATATACGCTTGTCCTGTTCTCGTACTTTTAACTTGGCATCTGCTGCTGGTCAGATACCAGGTTAGACAAATCTGGTCTGAGTAGAGCTGTTCTTGCATTTTTATGGTCTTGTCAACTGTCATCCTAACTTCTTGTGTTGGGAGAGTCATCTCAGATCAAAAAATTGGCCTTATCAACTACCTTACTCCTCTCTCCTCAACCCTCTTATCACGCGCCTCTCTTTCAACTTCAAGCTTTTAGGCAATCCTAAATATTATTTTCCATCTTTGTTTTCACACTGCCCCAGGTCTCTTGGGACTAGAATGGGAATAGCCGAAATACTATGAGAAAGCCTTTTCTCAGGCTATTTACAGCTTATCCAGAAGCAGAAAGAACTAAAAAAAACTCATAAAAAAAAACAGTTCTCACAAGACTGTCCAACCCAATTTAGCAGATAAAAGGGATTTGAATAGCTTCGAGAACTATTCAGGCTTTTGGGTGGTTCTCAGTCCTGACCTTTTTCAACAGTTTGTAGTTTACTGAACACAATCTGTATTTAATATTGCTGTTAGGAGATCAAGATTTATTTCTAGCTTGGGTATGCGCATTGCACCCTCTTCTAGAGCCATCAGCGATGACACATTGGACTTGGGCTCCTGATTTAGACACCTGCTACATACCTAAGGTTTAGTGTTGAATAATCTCTTCAGCCTCAATGTAACAAAAATCTTACCCCAAAACAGAAGTCACTTTGGAAATTCTCAGCACTGCGGTTCCACACAAGTAAACCTTGGTTTTCAGGCTGTAAGCAAAGCTACCTGTGAAAAAAGAAAGACATTTTTCAATCTTCTGCACAGTGGCTTTTGAGACAGATGGGTGAGAGGCTCCCCAGAAGGTGAGAAGAGTGCTCATTTTAAATATTTCATGCCTTGCTTGGAAGCTAAAAGGGAATTGATACTGAAGAGGATCCAGTATGGATAAGTGCTTCAGCTCCTATGTTTTCCCTAACAAGAAATTTCTGATCAGACAGAACAAGAACAGATCCAGCAGGGTTTTAAGATATCTGCAGTCCTCGAGATGCAACACTGGTCTCAGTAAATTCAGTGGCAGAACCCCCACTGACTTTAGCTGGATCCAGGTTTCTCTTTTTGTGAAGAAAGAACTTTTTCCCTGGTGTGCCCTTAAAGAACAAACAAAACTTATGTTACAGAAATTTGGAGCAGTGACATGAGTATAAGGAGAGTCCAACCCCCCGCCCCCCACCAACCAGACAATCAACCCAAATCCCTGAATATTATATAAAAATGAGCTTTTGCTCCCAAGTTTTGAGCAAGGGCGTTGCTGCCCATTCAATAGTGGTGTGGTACCCTTGACTGAATTAGCTCTGGTATGGAAGACCTTAACAAAGACTGATTTATCACATTGAGATTGAGCCTGCATTGTAGTCATACCCATCACCTTCAATCACGTATCTACAAGTGATTAGGAAGAACTGAATGGACTATGAACATTACGGGAGCAGTGTGTAGCTCTGCCACCAAAGGGTAGAATGGGAAACAGCAGTGAAGCTGATGAATATTGGGGATTTCAGGACGAATTACAAGATACTTGGTGGAGTGTTATTTCCTACAGCCAAAACGCAGGCTGAAACAAAATCTTCATTTAGGTTACAACTCAGAACGTATGTATTTGCAGCTAACACTGTAACTACCAACTAGGTCAGCAAGATAAACACAAGGAGGTTGACATTGGTTTTTTTCAGCAGCAGATTTGGGAACCTGCCCTCTTCACACATTGCTTGTGTGGATAATGTTTATTTTTTTGTTTATGGCATAGTAAAATGAATTTCTGAGATAAGTTAATGCAAAGTCCTCAAAATGTCCCTTTGCATAGTATGAATATGTTGAGCAAAAATTAATTAGACTGTATGAGAATTAAGGGAACCTGACAGGGAAAGAAAGAGTAAATAGGCTGGACAAGGTTAAGTCTGCATCATTTGCAAAGCTCTTCCATTGCAGACACAGCTCAAAGAGAGCAAGTTGGAGCCTGGAAGGGACAGATGGGCAGATTCAATGGAAATTCATTGAGAATTAATGGAAAAATCCCATTGCTTTTTTTTTTTTTTCTTTCTCCTTCTCAGTCATTAATAATTGCCCTGAAGTCACCAGCCATTTGGAGGTGGGGAGGGGATATAAGACCAAGGTGGGTGATGTCAAGTAGTTGTGAAAAGATGGCAACAAAAACAAGGGGGTCATGGAAAGTTTTGCATGCGTGTAAGAGGAGAGAAAGACATATCCCATACCTCACTCAAGAGGAGACTTAATTCTGTTTGCTCTTATGCTGACCCAAGAGAAATCCTTGTCTGAATGATACACATATCTGTCCTGCTCTGTTTATAGTACTTTCAGTTAAAAATAGCTGGGACAGGAGGGAGTCATGTAAGGAAAGCGATTTGCTTATGAAAATGTTTTTTTCCTGTTTGTGTGTAATTTGTTTACACACCCGCACGCTCACATATGCATGGCCACATCTCACAGACGAGTTTTTTTCCTAAAGAGGCTCCGTAGAGCAACCGCTCGTAATACTTTCTCACAGCTTTGCTTACTAGCAGTCTTCGGAACAAAGAGCCCGGTTCAAAGTCCATTGGAGTCTGTGGAAAGATGCCTGTTGACTTCACTGAGATTTGGATCAGGTCCCAAGTCTTTCCCTATTTAGAGGCTGGAAAATAGGCTGCCATTTCTCAGCTGTATGTGCTGGGCTAACTGGGCCTGAAACTAAGTGCACAGGAAAGCCCCACATACCCAAGGCTGTGCCTCGCAAATGAGTTTTTTGTTTCTGTCTGCTCATGGATCATTGAGTTCTTCAAAGCCAGTCAAACAAATAATGCTTCTAGTCATTGGATTTTCTGTCCTTACGAGGTTTGGCAGCTCTCAGAGATGTTATCTGCAAAATGTGACCATCCCTTTGGTTATGCCAAAAGATACAAATTTGGTCTTCAACAGTGAAAAGTAGTCTCTTTTTTAAATTGGAGGAAGAAATACATTTTGAAGAAAACTTTTTCAAATTCTCATCGGCAAAACAGATATTCTTCAGTCCTCCAACACGTTTGAATAAAAAGACGCATCTGTGGTTTCATCTTGACATTAGCACCTAAATTTCTTCCTAAAGCACAGTTTTATCAAAGCAGTTTTGCAAATGGCCAGTGGAAGCTTTTGCATGATGAAGGACCTATTGACCATGCTGCTTCTGATGCCCTTCTTGAGAATTAACTGACTACCTCCAAACCTTCTTTTTTCCAGGCTTAATTTAATTTCTTCTGGTAATAGTAATCTAGCACACTAGACTTTTGTTTTGAGACACTACAATTACTAGTTCAAGCTTAGAATAAGCATGAATAAGAATAATGAACTACATCATGTCTTTCATCTGTGAAGAGATCTGCACTATTTTGAGGCTTTTTAGCATCACTGGGAGTTTTTCCATCAATTTCAATGTGAATTTCAGGGACCTCGGGCTCAGGAGAAGGGCTGATGGGGGACACAGGTAGCTTTAAGCTGGATGTCAGCACTCTGTTACTTCTGCACCAGAGGAATCCATTCCACGTCTATTGTTTTCTGCAGTGATACGTTACTGAAGTGACATAATTGCATGGGTGGCATGAGATTTATGATATCCTTAATTATTCATTTATTTAAGTGTTTGGGGGTTGCTCTTAATGTGACAGATGTACACACTTGTCAAGGCAGCAGCTGAACTGTCTGCTTGTTAAATAAGGTTATTTACTTTTGGAAAAAAACCCAGATGCAGATAGTCGTCTGTTTTTTTGAGTTTAAATTTCATTCAGACTCATAAGAGAGTTTGTTTAATTTTCTTATCTTCATTATATTTTGATGACAACTTAATTATTTTAGAAAAATTAATGGTTCCTCCACTTCCCTGGGTTAAACACAAGAGGAGTATTATGCACTAATTATAAGGAGTGAACTACAACTGACGTCAACAGAATTTGTGTGACTGCACATATTATAAATGAAATCAGAATATTATACAACAGCTGGAAGACAGTCTAAGAAATAACTTTTTGAATGCCACGTGAAGGAACATGCTGACTAACACTTTCATTTAATTCAAGAATCTCCGCACAAATAGTGTTCTTGTCAACTGACTTTTGCGCAGCCTGGAAAATGTAAATGAACTGATTTCCATGCTCGTTCTGCCCAAATGTAGTGATTCATATTTAAATACATCAGTTGTATTCCGATTAGAAATTAGTTTAAACTGCATTGAAGCCTGACATAGGCAGAGTCTGAAGAGCTCAGGATAGTCACACCTATGGTCGCTATGGGTGTACAACTAGCAAAAGGCTGGGAAGGAAACTCATCACCAACTCCAGAGTTTTGAAAAACAGGTGAAGTCTCACATCCTCCTACTTGTGGACAAGAGCTCATTTTAACAAATTGTGATCAAAAAAAGAACACCCTCGCTTTTGATCTTCAGTTGCATTTATCCCACTCCTTTCTGGGTGTCACGGATATTCTTATTTTGTGACACTGCGTGAACAGGGCACAGCTGTGCGTTAGGGGAGTTCCTGCCGACAGAAGTGGCAGGCTCAGAAGCAATCTGTGGCACAGAAGACCATGGAGTAAACATCTAGGATAAGGAATTACTTAAAGGGGGCAGGACTGAAACAAAATTTCTCCATTCATATATTTGGTCTCATAATCTCATAATCCACAAACCAGCAGTTCATTGCAGACTCCAGTGCTTGTACACAATTAATTTGTGCAGACCTTTGAGAGCAGACCTCTCCAAAGCCTCAGTCTGTAAGCTAAGACAAAGATCACCAATAACATCTGTTCAAAGCGTAGACTGTAACTATCTAGAAATATAACTAGTCGTCTTTACTGTAAAGTCTTTATAGTTATTGGCATACTGATATTCATGATTTTGTGGGGATAACATGTTGGTAAAAGAGTGACAGGAACCAAGTGACCGTCGAGGATGAGCTCCTGCTGGACTCGCTCAAGAAAATGGAGCATAAATTGTCCATTAATCAAACCCATTTGCACAAATTATTGTTGTGATTGACCAGATTACATTGGAAGCTTATTTTAGTAGGTACCTATTAGGATTCTTTATATTCAAGGTATCATCAGGGACCTTTGTTTTCCCAGGCTTTTTAGGGGAACATTTTCTTTTTTTGCTGCTGCTGCCCATTCTTCATTTGTGCCTGAAGAGGATTTACCTCGGTAGGCTTTGAAGTTGCTTATGAATTTGATACGGCAATTCGCTCTGTAAAAAAATCATACTTTACTCCAAAACAACTTGAGTTTTACATTTGGTATATATTTTTTTCTTTTATTAAACTGTCAGTGAAGACTACACTCTTGCTCAGCAAAACTGTTAAATATTGGATACCAGAAATCGATGGTGCATTCGTGCTGCTGCTTTGATGATTCTTGGCTGCAGGTATGCAGATTGATTTTGTGTAACTGAAAATTTAGAGCCGTATACTTGGTATTGCGCTTTCATGTCATAGATCACAGTGAGGGGAAAAAGAAATTGTCTCACTGAACATAGTGCTTGCCCTCAGGGCCTGAGATGTCTCACTATAGCTCTCACTATTGCTCAAGAGAATGAGCAATTCTTAGGAATCGGGGAATGTGGATGGGAAAATTGTAATCCTTCTTGGACAGAAGTAATCGTCTTGAATATATGCCTTGAGAGAGTAGAGTGTCAAAGCAGTGGTTTTTTCCTGAGTTTATCAGTTATTCCTGTTGCCCTCATTTAGCTGCCAGTAACACACCGCAAACGCTGGGACAATAGTCTTCGTTTAATAGTTCCTCTGATCCCTTGATAAGCTTCATGCTCACGAAGGAAAGGGAGGGAAAGTGCTAGTTATCTTTGCTTTCCTCTGTAAAAATATAGAAGTTTTCTGGTAAGGAAAGAGAGAAGATCACTTGGCATAAGGACTTCTAAGACACACTGGGCGAAGTTAGGACAGTGACAGCAATATCAACAAGTAATCACTGAGGAAATTCCTTGACATCTGATGATATTTTCTCAGTCTTCTACTAACAAAGTATTTATTGACATCTGATGATATTTTCTCGGTCTTCTACTAACAAAGTATTTATTAAAGATTGGTTTAATGGGATTCAAAGTGCACCGCACTCCAAAATAGTAACGTAACATACAAGTTTAGGTGTAGATACAGATATCTTTTGCCTATATCTTTTGATATAAAATATATTATCTACCTATATCTTATCAGCCTGTATCTTTTAATGCCTACACACGCCTGCAGGCAGGGCCAGACCACACACACCACCCCTGTGGTTATGGAGCTGCAATTTGTAGCTCAAATATCTTTGCCTTCCTTTTCCCTTGATCGTATTGAAGTATCGAAGACAAGATTTGGAAGCAGAAGTAGGTGTCTTCCATGAGACAAGTTATATAGGTGGAAAAAGAGACAAGTTGGGGAAAAAAAGTTTCTTGTTACCAAAAAAGGCAAGATGTTCCAAGATTATTAAACTGTATCAAAACAAGTGAAACCTAAGTGTGCTTAATTTAATCTTACTGCGATTACCCTTTTATTTTTTTTTCTGTCTTGGTAGCCTTGGCGAAGCTGTCTTAAGCCCCAAAGTTTGTTTTTTCCAGGTATATAATTTGAGCAAATAAAAGGATATAGGATTTCCTAATCACCTCCTTTCTGCCCATTGGAACAGATTCAGCTGGAGCAGTTTGTGGCAACTCCTGCTCCCCCCAGCAGTTCGTAGCTTTGTGGGGAGGGCATTTTCCTAAAAGATGGGTGCAGAGCTGTTCAGCTGAATCACAGAATTACAGAATGGTAGGGTTGGAAGGGACCTCTGGAGATCCTCTGGTCCAACCCCCTGCCAGAGCAGGGTCACCCAGAGCAGGTTGCACAGGAACGCGTCCAGGCGGGTTTTGAATGTCTCCAGAGACGGAGACTCCACCACCTCCCTGGGCAGCCTGTGCCAGGGCTCTGCCACCCTCAGGGTAAAGAAGTTCCTCCTCATGTTTAGGTGGAACCTCCTATGTTCAAGTTTGTGCCCATTACCTCTTGTCCTGTCCCCGGGCACCACTGAAAAGAGCCTGGCCCCATCCTCCTGACACCCACCCTTGCAGTATTTATAAGCGTTGATAAGATCCCCCCTCATGCTTGAATTTCTTTGTCTCACTTGGGGCTGTGTGCTCTATGGTACAAAGGTGTAAAAGTAGGGAAAGTACCTATGTTTTGAGAGGAAAAAAAAGTTTTACTCGGGCAAAAAAAAAGGAAGAGAGAACTATACATACCTCTTCAAAGAATGGTTACAGATTATAGAACCTGGGTATATATCAGTGCCTCTGTACAGCCCTGTGAGAAGCACTGCAAGGCATCTATAACCTCAGAGCTTACTCTTGGTTTGCTCGAGGGGTCCGTACGGTGAGTGTGGCAAGAGCTGGGTATCCATCCTCAGGGGCACTATGAGGATGAGCATGTTGGTCTCTGTTCAGAGACCAGGCTTTAGCAGTTCAACATTAAAGCATCTAACTATAAAGTTCCCAAATCTTTAGATGTATCCCTAAAGCTTCAGTTTCTGAATATTTACTTATCCCAGAAGGTGTGAAAAAATAAGGCTAGCCAGCAGGCTGGCTGGGGGAAGAGGGCCATTTGAGCCTGAGGTAAAAATTAAATTGCTTTTTAAGGTTGCAATAATTTGCTATGTGGTGAAAATGAGCTTTATTACAGAACTTTCAGGAATTCCCAGGGTCTGGTGGGCTCTATTTTTTGTTCACTACTGAAATTTATCCAGTGTGTTAAGCATATCAGTTAATTTCCGTTTCTATTATATTTGATTCTTCAATGTCGTCCTCTACAATGTTTCATGTGTGAATAGCAACTTAGAAGTTTTTGTTGAGAGAAAGCTGCTAGCTGCTGGCATCCAGTCTCTATTTATCCTTCCAGCAACATACAATCTTTAAAAGTTCCCATAGCTACCTGATATTTATAGGCACATTTATTATCCAAAGGGTAATTTTACTTGTGGGAAGGCACACAAATGCCCTGCATTGCAGAACGTCTGGTTTGGGTTTATTTCCCCTCCAATATTTCTCTGAATTTATTAATCTTAAATGGGATTCACTTCACTTAAGAGCAGAGTATTTGAGTGAAACTACTGGTCACCTTCTACCAGCAATTTATAAAAACAGGCACTTGGGAAGAAGCGATTCATCCCAACTGCCTGGGATGTCTGTTTCCCTTCAAGAGGTGCCTTTGTCCCATCACAGAGGTGGAGAGTGCGTAGATATCATGTCTGCCTTTCAAATGGTGATAACTAAGGGAGATGAATTCTAGACTGTTTATTTTCAAAAATACTTCACACATTCTAGGTAGTTTTCCGACTGATATCAAAACCACATATAACTTCTGATTACAAAGATTTAACCTACTTTTTTTCTGAAAAACAGAAAATGATTCAGAAAATCTTGGATCTGAGAACTCAATTTTTGTAGCAAAAATATTTTAATATAAGGAAAAAAAAAACAGTCCCTTCCAGAGCTAATGAAAATAATGGGTTCATCCAGTGACTTTAATTTAGTTGCACAAACATATAAGAAGAATACCAGAAGTCTATGCAGTTGTTATGTAGGTTTGGGTTCTGGCATTAATTGTGCTCAATTCCCATTCACAGTGCTCGCAGAGTAGTGTGCTCTATTCCTCTATTTTTAAACATGAAAATGCCTGTGCGGAAATCTCAGTATTTTGGATAACAACACAATTTTTGTCTGCATAGGAGGAGTATTAGCACAAATGTCAGACACAGCAAGGAGGAGCAGACAAGTAAAGGAAGTAGAGTTCCATTCAGGGCAACGCAAAATGAAAATATTGCCCTCTATTTGACCAAAACTAGTTAAAAAAAAGTCAGAGATTTTCTAACCGCTCCAAAATCTTCTCCAGTGAGAATGCTGATGTAAATCTGAGCAGTTCTGCAATGGCAGGAGGACTGGACTCTATATCCACACACAGACCTCAGCACCGACGTTCTGGGACCTCACTCTCTGTTGCATGACAGAGGATGTTTTCGTTTTCTCATTCTGTTGCATTTAGGGGAGCGAACTTCCCATCTACAAAAGACAGAGAAGCAAAGGGATTCCAACAACAATTTACAACAATGGCAGTAATACAAATTAGTCTTTTGCCCATGCACCAAACCACAGCTGTATTTCTACTTATGCCCTTTTTAAGGAAGGAAGAAGCAGCCTGGATACTCCTGGGAAGAGTTTCTGGACATTCTGATAACATGGGAAATTCAGTGACTGAAGCAAACTCCTGAACACTTTTTTTTGTTTCTAATTTGAATATTTGCCTCTATTTTTTGAGCACAAAGACTATGGGCATATTGTGCTGCTACATTCCTCTTGGGCTACATTTTCCAATATATGGGGCTGTGTGCCCTGGGACTCACAAAATCTCTGACCAGGCAAGCAATGATATAACTCAGGTCTTTGCTATTGGGGAAGGATCACTATAGTGGATTTTCCTTACTTTTCTCTCTACTGGAGAACCAGGGTAGCCAGTTCTTATTTTGCTGTTTTACAAATCCATTAATGCCTCGTAGTAAATCCAGCAAAGTCTAAATCCCTGAACACCGCCAACCTTCAACAGCAAATGGATGAAGCAAGATCTTCTGTTACCAGGACTTAACTAAACAGAGTATGGTGTACCTTGCCAAAAAGCAGGAAAAATAAGCAAAATAAGTACCCAGAACACTGGCTGAGTTTTGCTCTGAATTACCCTGATGTAAACCAAAGAGAACACATACAGACTTTTCTTGCACTTACCAGTGGGTAAACATCATTTGGGTGCTATGTTTTGAGATGCATAGCCAAAATTTTCTTTGAAGAAGGTTTGTCATATTGATGCAAATGCAGAAAGTCAGAGTCCTGGGACACAACAGAGACAGAAAAAACCTCCTGAAGCTCTTGATTTCTGCCAACTGTCCAGACTGTCAACAGAACTGTGGACAATATAGGATGTATGACTGTATTTCTTCCTCTTAACACTCTTCATAACCCTCTTTGAGGGAAACACAAACACACAGAACATGAATAAAGTTTCTACTATCTTTCGTCTTTCCACTCTTCAGAAACTGGGCAAGCTTTCTGCCTGCAGCTGCCTATGACTAACTTTAGCTTGTTTAGTTGCTTTTTTGTGCCCATTTAACCAATTCATCACAGCAAATGTTCCATGCTGACTCCAGAACTGGCACGTCTGAAAATATTTGCTTCGCCATTTCTTTTGTTATTGTTTAGTCTCATCTGTTATTGTAAAAACCATATTACACAGGAGATGGGCCAGTCTCCCCAGCAAAATATAAGATTGCTATGAGAATGTGCTTAAAGCGTATCTAGTCAGCCATTTAGGACGCAGATATTTGTAATAGTGATTTTTTTGGTCCCGAATGTTTGTTATTTGCTTGGATGTGAGAACTGCCCTGAACTTCATCATATACTTATTACGGTCAAGTTCCTTCAAAGCGCTGCACAAGAAGATCCAATACCATGAGATCCCACCAGCATGGTTTGCTTTGTTGGCTGGGACCTCGCCGATTTCCCCAGCAAAGTAGTTCAGAATGTCTTCAAGATTCCTTTGTCCTAGGCACTAAAATCTATACATAAAAATATTTTACAAAAAATCTATTACATACACATACTTTCTGTTGTTTGGATTTGATGTAGACACTTTTTTTGGTTTTGTTTTTTTCTTGTTTGTTTTGTTTTGTTTTACAAAAACAGGTTTTTGCTTTCAGAGACCCTAGAATGTTAATTTGTATAACAAAATCCTTTTGCAGATTTTTTTGATAAAAAGGAATCTCCATATGATGTACATTAGAAATGCCCCAAAGCAACATGATATGATGTTGCAAAGCAACACAAACACAAATTTATTTCTCATCTTCTGTGAGCCTTCAGTTTTGGAGCATGTGACAAAGTTTTGGCTGAGATATTCTAGTATGGGTTAATCTCATTTTAAAAAATAAGAAATATAAGACCGTATTCTTATTTTAATTCCCTCATACAGATCTAGAATACCTGCTTTAAAGGGAAAAAAAAAAAAGGGAATGTTTTTTTCCTGGAATTATAACTTAGACTTTCCCTTAAATGTAATTTATCTGAAGCAAGCTATCATCTTTCTCCTTTTTCTAATCTATAATATCTGAATTAATACATGAACAAACAGAACGAACAGGTTGCAGCAGAGGGAAAAAGATTGACTTGTTTGTCTCTAAGGACCATAACTGAGCCAGGTCATACCCGTTAAAGCCACAATCTTCATAGGACCACATGGGCTGATCAGGAATTTATAAACCGATTACAATACAAATATGGTAGATACAGTCATGGTAGCGCAACAGCACTGCTGAAAATTCTTTTGCTGGCTGAACTGCCATTTCTGCTTTCCAATTCCCTCTCCCACACTTCACTTTAAAGAAGCCTAACGGAAACGACAATAGAAATGACAGAATTCGCTCAACTAAAAAGCAATATTTTCACAAGGAAAAAAATATCAAAAAGCTATCAGGAAGAAAGAAAAATACTTCAAAGATGCCCTTTCTGATGACCTCAATCATAAAATAAACATAGTAATATCAAGAATGGGAAAATAAATTTTCAGTCACTCAAATAAATAAATAAATACATATCATGTCTTTCCAGATTGGAAAAAGAATGAAAAAATAACCCTTTCCTGTTCAAGCCATATAGCACGAAGTGAAAAAAAGGATGCATCCTGACAGTTTTATGGTCTAAAAACACTGGAATTTACATGTTTTTCAAGGACAATCACATTCAGAAGGGACTCATCCCTAGAGCAAGGTATATATATTTATAGATATACCATAGACTCATCCAGTACTAAGTGAAACACTAGACTGATTGCTTTATTAGCAAAGCAAGAACTGATGCGCTTAGGGCCGGCAGCAGTACTATAGAGACAGAAAGCCCCAAAAGAAAGCGGTTACAAGCTCTCTGGCTTTCTAGTCACCGTGCTCAAGTGATTCAGTCCTAGCTCTAGGCACAGGTCTTCTACAGGCATAACGCTTGAGTGGCTTCAGAAGAGGCTGCGGTACCACCTTGGACTTTCTCCAACATAATTAGAAGCAGTCCTTGTGCTCATCTACTTTGTGAGAAACGCAATGCAATTATTTCATCACATAGTAGTGTGCTGGTGTAGATGAATTGGCCTTTCTGAAGCTCCTGTATTGCTGCTCTGACCTGGCTGCGCATAAGCTTCCTCCAGGTTGCAAATCATTTTAGGGGCACACATTAGAGCAGATCTTTAACATGGCTGGCTCACACTGATCAAAACCAGGTCTGGGATCCTCTGCATTCTGTGTGTGGACATACATTTGGTCCACGGTGCCAGATAAGGGCCTCTCAGCATTGTAGACACCATTTCATTTTCATTTTCCTGCTCCAAGACAGAGAAACCAGGAGTCAGACCTGTCCATTCCTGCTGAGAAAAAAAAAAAAAAGGAAGGAAGCATGATAAAATCCAAGCCAGAGATCAGGGTCGAGCTAAAGAACAGCACAAAGAGTTGCCTGCCGGCAAAAGAAGGTGGGACCATTGGCCCTGCTTCTGGTGGAAGCAGAAGGGCTTACCAGCACCCCCTCCTCCTGCTGTGACCCACCAGTCTCCTGTCAATGCAGCAATGACTGTAGCTTTTCAGGGGTCGAAGGCAAAAGAAATAAACTGTGGGCCCACACGGGCTTTAGAGAACTGCTTGCTTCACCCTCACCTAGGAGTTACCCTGCCTGGTGGGTTACCAGCAAGGCCAATTCTGCAGTGAACACCAGCGGAGTGTCGCTGTGGGGCTCGGACACGCACGTGCGCAGCATCTATCACGTCACCAGCGAAAACAACTCTTCTGGGCTGCACGCAGGGAGAGGGGAGGGAGGATGAGTTCTTCATTTCCAAAAATAGTTCTTCAGAAGGATAATCTAACCCTAATGACTTTCAAGAATTAGTACTCCATATGGCAAATAGAAAAAACTAAGAACTTTCAATAGGCATTCCAAAGTGCCACTTAGCACTGTAATTCAACTAGCAATTCAATTTTCTAAGGTCTAAATTCAGGATATGATGTTTAAAAAAAACCCGATTCAAAAGATATATGAATGAAATGGAAATGCAAGCGTGTGTGATTCATTCTGTCAGCATCATCAGCTTTATAAACGTAGGTTCAAAGTACCCAAGGTCAATATTTCTCAGTTATAAAAGTAAAAGGAAACTGCATTTGTGAAAATCAGCAATAACTTTGGAGCTATAATGAGGGATCTTGCAAGAGGCAACAGCTTCTTTCAAAAATTAGTTTTCCCCAAGGCATGAAAGGTAACAATAACAGTGCAGAGATCTGAGTGTCAAAATAGTCAATGGTTTGGGTTTTGTCTGAATTTGGATTCTTGAATACAGTCAAACAAGAGTTAGGGGGGAAAAAAAAAAAAGCTTTTCTATTCCCATTTCTTCACCCATTTATGTTATCTAAGTTTCCCTGAACCTCGCTGCACTGCAAGTTACTTTCTTTGACCTTTTTCCACATTTTCCTGTCAGGCAGTGATACACCCCATAGCTTCATTTTTAGCACATATTGGAATTACTGAATTTTAGGATAAACCTATGAAATTGTGACAAATTAATCTCTGCTCAATATTTTCTATTTTCACAAAGCACTTGCTTTTAAAATTATAGAGACATCTAGATGTAAATTTGTAAATGATGTTTGAAACAAAGGTTAGTTTGGTCTTGAGTTCCTAAATTTTCAGTGACCAAATTTAATTTGATTTAACAAATTATACAACGGACTTCCCAATTCAAAATAGAGTTTCCATCTGATTATTTCTCGCATCTACATGAAAGCAAATTGTCTTAATACTCATTGCCCTCTAATACAATGCCAAAATTAGAAAATATTGGGTGCTCCGTATTGTTTTTATGACTGCTTATTAACCCATCTGGTTTTATGGTGCTCAATGTTGTTAGCTGATTGTCTTATGTACTAACTGTATCTTTAGCAAAACCCAAGTAATGTTCTTCTGTCAGATCACTGTGTTCTCACTTTATCTGTTCAACTCCGTCTTAAAAACTTATAAATTCCGTGCCAAACGGCATGATGAGAGAACCTCTCACATCAGTGCTAAAGTTGTCTGTCATTGTCTGTGTCTCCTTCATCTGTGCAAGCTATACCCTCATATAAAACCATCTTTTATTTCTTTTCTTTTTGCTTATATAGTATTCCAAGAAGGAGGCTATCAAATAGTTTCTTAAAAGCTATAGTGCATATTTTAAGTATTTGTTGTTTGATACATCTTCTATATACTCTTCTATGTCTGAGAATATGGTTGAAGACCAGTTAAGATCTACCCTGCTCCTGCTAAATTTTGTGGCATATTTGGCTTATTAATTCCTTTGCTGAACTTTTCTCAGGTTGAGTTTCATAATTTATTTAGCCCTTATAACCGAAGAATATTGTAGATGAATGTAAGTAGACCTTGCGATTTACTACCACCTCTTTCAACATTTGTACCAATTTCCTTACTATTCATGTAAATCCTCTTGTATTTTTCTGTACTGCTTTCATCAATGTGATTTTTATTGATTTTGTTTCATGTGGAAGAGTTGTAGGCTTGTTGGAGTTTTTGAAAATGTTTTCTGAAAAAGTTTATTTTGGCTGATTTCCTTTTGTTGATAGAGCTCTGTGTTTTCTCATTTACCCATGCTGAAGGATTGCTGCTCTGGAAACTATTTTTTCCAGGATTTATGATACTGTCAAACAGAAAGGGCTTCAAGATGTCAGTGTTGATGTCCTGTGATGAGTCAAGCCTTGCTGCATATGAAATCTTTACTTCAGTTTGCAAATGCTGCAGTAAACAGCACTACTCTTAGTCCGTTGTGGTCAACTTTCTCTTTTCTTTTTCAGAGCTTTGTTTTCTTAAGTTTCATCTGCTTTCTTATCACATACAGTTTGTTATCTTTGGTTCTGAGGATTAGAATCGTGGCATGTCCAGATATTCATGTAAGCTTTTTCCAATACATATAAGGTACCTGATAGCTCTGTTGGGAGAATTCCAAATTACTTCATGGGTTTCTTCATGTTGAAATATAATTCATGAGCTCCCATGCCAGAAACAATTCAGCCATCTATGCATCATTCTAGTTTGGAAACTCATGCTATATTTGTACATTTATTCTGAGTTGTTTTCCCAGTCACTGGGTCTGAAGTTCCTCATTAACCTACTTGCTGTAGGCTTATCTAAATAAGGTGGGGTTGAAGTTTATATGAAAACGGGAAAAGTTCTTGCCTAGATTTTTTGTTTAATTCAGATTTGTTTTTTCTTTCTTTTTATTTGTTTATTAATTTTTTTTTCTAACCTAAAAAAAGCTCCCCACAGTTAGATACTGTTACAGGAATGGAATGAGAGACAGTCAGTCAGTAAATATTTCTTTAAATTAATTATTCTCTCACAATGTCTTTGACAGTAGAAGTTTATTTATCCATAGCATTTTTTTAGTATAACTGAAAAAAAATATAATTTTTGTAATCAGGAGGTCCTCATGTCAGAATACTACGTGCTAGTAAGAGGTGGCATGCCTAGTTAGGTGTACCAGCTATCTGGGGTTTGTTTCCAATAGAGCCTCAGTGTACATTCCCACTCTATCGAGTTGTGCTTAAGTCTGCAAAATAAACTTTAACCTCTACCTCTTAGGAATAACCAACGCTGCCAATTCTTTAACTAAAATGTAATCTTTGACTTGAATTTAGAGGTAGATCGTACTTTCCTTCAGGCTGGTGACCTCCTAGGGACCTAGCTAGTTGTTACAAACAGAGGCAGACAGCAGAGGTGCCCTTACCATAACCATGTCAATTTCAAATATTTTATAACTTTTTTTTTAGTACTGTACTGTTGATATGAACCAGGGGTTAGTAGCACATGTTTTTGTTTCTCTTATCTGTAGTGACCAATCTGTATTTCATCTACTGCTGTACATGACAAGAATCTACTTGTATTGAATAGAGTTAAACCAGAGCAAGTGAAATTGGAATGAGGCCTTTGGAGTTCAGTTATGTTCACCATATGGTAAGAATTATTGCTATGCAATTTGAAAAGGTATTGTTTAAGTTCAAACATTTAGAAAGGCCTTCTTAAAACTCTAGATCCTTTTAAACAATTCATCCAGATTCCTAATCCCTGAAAGGCCTTTTGGACCATTAATCATGCCATGCTGGCTTTTGCCCTTCACATTTTTCTTCAGACTAATCCACAGAAACAAGCAAATAAATTACACATTAAAATTTATGAGTACAAATTTTTCCTTCCCTCTAACGAATGTGTGTGATTTTCCCTGGAGAAATTCCCTCCTGCATAAGAAATTAAAGCTTTTAAGCAAAGAATAGTTCCACTGTCAGGAAGAAAAACAAAACCATTGCCATAACCATGTTATTTTCAAATATTTTATAATTTTGAATACTATATTGTTCATATGAATGAGGGCTTAGTAGCATATATAACCATAGTTAACTCCTGAATGTCACAGCACTATAATACAGTACGAAAAAAAGAATTCATAGGTTAAATATTATTTTTCTACCAGCAAGGAGAGTTTGTAACAGTTTATTCTTTAAAGAAGCCTCAAAAGGAACAAAAGTCTCAAAGCAGCAAACCTCTCAGTTCTTTTGATACCCTGGCAGCTGAAATAAACAACTGCAGACCTGATGGACATTTTAGTTTCCAGTCTAAATGACGAACTGCATTTGCAGGAGGTGATCTGTTTATAGGGAACGGACAGAGAAACCAGTTGCATGATTTGAGAAGGCTGTCTCAGTTCAGATGAAAATTGTCATCAGTTTCTGAAGACTCAGCTAAACTCAAGGATAGGTTGTTATTTTAGTCAACAGTAACACTTTGAGGTCAAAATGGACCTTTTGAAAATCACAAAAATGAAGACGTAGGCATTTTAAACTCCTACTTGGTAAATTTCAATGCTATTGCCGCTGGAGGTTACTGCAGCATACTTATTAACATCATTTTTACATTGGAATGCATTTCAAAACCAGATTATTTGTGCAGAAAAGTAAGGACTTTATCTTGGCTTCCAAGAATATATCCAGTGCAGTTATCTGCTACGCTATAAATACACATTTTTGCAAGAGAGAAAGCATAATTGTCTACTGCCAGTAGAGCTGATTGTTAGAAGAGAGTTATTTTCTTGGGTCACGTCAAGAGAGAGCCTTGATTAGTTCTATATTAAGCCAAATTACTTTATTGCTTCAAACATTTGAGCCAAGCAGACCTTAGTTTTAGCATAATGGATGTAAGAATATAATCTATATGTTGCAAATTTGACTTTTCCAGTTGTAGAGTGGAAGGACCTGCAAAGGAAGAACCAGCCGATGATTGCTGAAATTTCATCTGGTACTTACCCAACATTTCAAACATGTAAATTTGGTTATAGGCTCCCAGCAGTAAAAAGCCTCACAAAACAGAGAGCAGTGAACTGACAGTCTCTTTGCAATCAACCTGTTCAATGTAATTATACCTTACTGTCGCTCAGATGGGTTCGTTCTTCTAAAAGGCAGAACAAGGGCAACCATATTTTGCTTGAATTACCTGGAAAACAGCTTTATTGAGATCAGCTGGGTATTATACATATCGGAAATAAAATAATTTTTAAATCCTAATTACAGAATAGGTTAGAGACAGTCCTGCAATAAAATGGCAAGTGGTTTTTATTATATACAGCACAAAAGCAGAAAAGTTCACTTTTTTCTGAGTTATAAAAAAATAGCATAAAAATACAATATTAGAAATTATTAGAAAGCTTGTACTTTCTCATTTTATCTTCAAGAGAGCTAACCTGGGGGACTTGACTTATCCAAACCAGGGGGGATTTTAACGCTGGATTATCAGATGAATCACATAGATGTTTACTTAGTAGCCAGACACCAAAGTAGAATTTAGAAAGGAAATGCAATCTGTTTGTAGTATACAACTCCAATAAGTCTTAAAACTACAGAATTCTGCATGCAAATCCCTCTTTTGTCCTGGCTGCTCAGCTCCAACTTTTCAATTTCAAAATAAATTTGATTTTTCAGTGCCAAGTGGAGGTTTCCCGTGTTCCACAATGTTCAGCAGAGAGCCTGCTGGGCTCCAGAAATGAGTGCTGACCCTTTCATTGGGACCATCAAGCTGTACTCGTTCTCTGGACATGTTGAAAAAATATAGAGGATACGAAAATCTATCTTGACTTAGTTCCTGAGCCTTCATCCAGAAAGAGATTTAATGGACCCAAGAGACAGCACAGCTTCATACTTTTTGAGAGAAAATAGTTTTCAGGAAAAAAGAGAGTTTGTTTTTGATGGTGGCACTTTGGAGCAGGTTGAGAATAAAAAGGTCTTTTAAATCAAAACAAAAATGAAAAAGGCATGGATAGCCAAACAGTTAGATGAATCTGCTTGACATTGCCACATTTTCTATTTGACTAGAAAGAGACAGAATTCCAGGTTTGAAAAAAAAGAAAAATATGCATACCTTCATATTCTTTCAGTCTTTCCAGATCTTCTTTAAAGACTGAAGAAGTTCAGTAAAGCCACCAAGATTTTGGATGCTTAATCTAAGGCAAAATTAACAACCAAAATGTTGATACCTAACTCACTACAAGTATTGGAAACAAATATTATCGTTGACCTAAACTGGTACTACTTGTTCTCATAAATTAGGGGAGGAATTGGGGGGGTTGCTATTTTGTTTTGTTTGTTTGTTTGAAAACTTAAATATGAAAATTGCCAACGACTGTGGGAATGGGTACTCATAATAGCAGCTTTTCATGTTCCTCTTGATAAGCTTAATCAAAGTATCTGATTATAACCCTTCCCTTAGCACTTCATGTATTGTCTCCTTGGGAGCACAATAGATGTAATTTCACTCTTTCAGACTAAATGATTTTCATGGTAATTTCATTGCCATTATCTATCCCACATGTGGTGGTTTTGTATATCAATGTGTCTGACCCATGGCTTCTAACTAGTAGTCTGAAAAAAAGTAGCTTTCAAACATAATAAAAAGGTAGAAGTCATAGCAGAGCTAATAGCAGCAAGTACAGATGAAAAGACACAACTTGGACACAACAAATTTGTTAAATAGAAGCTGAGTCAAAGGAGGATTATGAGAACATACCTGATTACTATTCAGTGGAAATAATTCTGGTAAATATATCATACGAGTTAACTCTTGCTAGATTATCCTGCACATCAAATATTTCATTTACATAAAAGTCTGATGTATCTCAGGTGTCTCTGTGGAAGATAAGAAATGTAATGAGATTCACATTTGCCTCTACTATTCAAGTATCACAGCTTTGGAACAAAGTAATGAGGCAGATGAAATGTCAAGAAAGAAGACCCTCCCGTTGACTGGAGACCAGCAGAAACCAGTAGTCCAGCCGAAGAAACCTACTGGTAGTCATATAAGAGTGCTCAGTGTTACTGCTTGGACACATCCAAGAGAATCTCTTTTAGTACAAATATTGCCGCCTTCTAAAACATAAAGATGATGAAATAGATTTGTATAAACAGCAGTATGGAAGTGTATGATGAGATAATACATGGAGGTAACAAAAGTGATTTTACTTGTTTATCCATTATTCAGCCTTGGCGAAGGACAGAGAATTAATCTTGCAAGAATCCTGATTACAGGGGAATTAAAAATTCAGGATCCCATGTACAATGCACAGACAAAGCTCCCCTGTGGAGCCGTTGGCCTGTGCTCTTCCCCAACAGTGTGAAGCATCACAGATACTTTGGGACTCACAGCCAGCACCTGTCTCCTGCAGTAAACTATCCGTGTCTGTTCAGTCCTTTCTTTTTCTTAAGACAGACACTCACTTGATGATAAGGCCGGCACAGGCGGATGGGTACTCTCTCTAGAAACTGCAGACCCGAGTTAGCTGTCTCCCTTCACTTGGCTGGAATAGAAACTTGAACCAACCTCTCCAAACTCGCAGGTGTGTACCGTAAACACTGATACATTTGGTTCTGTCCCACTGAAACTGTTCTTATGCAAAACACCTAAATGACTGCCTGTCAGAGGGGTCTTGAGAATGTACTGGTCAGAGAACATTTGAAAACCACGGAGGGTGAAGACACATATGTGGGCCAGAAGACACAGGACTTAGTTTCTGCTTCACTGAGGGTAAAAAACAGTGATCTCACTACTTTTGCCCTCCTTGGACTTTTTCCTCCTCCACTTCACAGTGCTGTTGTTACTAAATGTTTAAGAGACTGTACTGGGCCCAAACTTTTTGTTCCTCTTATAGGGCAGGTAAAGGGAAAATTTGAAGTTGTTTCAATGAAGAAAACAAGCAATTGTTACAGGACAGATAGTTCATTATATGTAATCAGTTAACGCAGAAAGTTTTATCATGCTTCAAGATACTTAACACATTCTTTGAATGTCATTCATGTAATGTTTGTTTCCTTTTGAAAAGACTGTCAGAAAGACTGAGTCAGATTTGAAACTCAGAAAATATGCTAGAATACAATTTTAAATTACTTTGTACTAATCTGGTAAACAAATCCTCCCTTACTATAGAGTGACAACTTATTGGATTGTAGCAATCATGATAGGAAACGTTCCACAAATGTATTCATTATTTTTCCCAACTGCATAATGTCTCATAAGGGAACGTTTGCTTTACCTGAATTCCTTGAGCGACAAAGTTAAAATCATCCAACGTCATCATGCATCCTGGGTTTCATGTAACATTTCAGATCATCTTGAAGCAAACACCACCAAGATCACTTTGGACTGCAGTAGAACTACCACCACCTGCCTTGCTATGAGTTGTGTCCCATCCCCAAGGGATCCCTTAGATCCTGACTGCAGCAATGTGCCATGTGGGAATATTGTGCCTCTGATATTCCCAATCCTAATTCTCCAACTGCTTTCCCCATGTTTGGTGAGAATGTCTTTTTGTGCCTGTTTCAGTGAAACCATTCACTGTCCGTTTAGGGTTGATAGCTGGAGTGTGGGCCATAGCCAATGGTGTGTTTTGTTGATTCTTGGCCCTTCTCTTTCAGAGGACTTTGGGGAGAGCAGTCCTTGTGCCCACTCTCATGGCCTGGGTAAACATCTACATGAGGCTCAGAAATACCATGAGGTGTCCTGGAGCCCTCGTAGTCCCTGTGTGACAGATGATGGGCTGTCAGTATCTAGTCCATAGATGGGACTGTTGTCATGGAAACGCAACTACATGAAAATACTAAAAATAAAGCTGGCCAGACAAGCTTGATAATTTTTAGGCAGGAAACCAAAGGGAGAGAGTGCCATGGATATACTTGGATTTTAGACAGGCATTTGATAAAGAGGCATATGATAGTCCAGGGAGAAAATTAAATCAATTTGGCTTAGACGACAATACAATTAGTCCAATCAAAAGCTGGCTTGTGAGCTACTGACAATGGAAAATTATAAATACTTCATGAAGGAGAGAGAAATTGACTGGTGATGTCCCAAAAGAATCAGTATTGGTCTACCTGTTTAAAGATTGGATAAATATATCTACAAAATTCTATCAAGACTAATGAGTTATTCAAGAAATGCTTAGAAGAGAGAACAATTTGGACTGCATCACTTAAGTGCAAAATAACTATTATTTATCACCATACTAATTGCTGGAGGAGCGGGGGGTTGGGGGTGTGGAGGTGCTTATGAAAAGACATGCCCAAATTTTCCAGCCTTCACAACCCAAACACTTCGGGCTTTTACCTGTCCGTGGAAGCTTTTTACATGATTTTACATGTCTCCTTCCAGCAGAATTAGGTTAACAGCTCTAAGAACTGGACTTAGTTTTATTGGATGGGTAATCCAAAAGTCCTTCACTCCCAATTTTCTCACGTTAAGGCCTATGTTTCCCAGGATTTCCTTTAATATCAGCCACACTAAGTAGCAGCATAACGGACAGCCCAGCACTGTAGGTCCCTGGGCTGGTACCCAGCCACCCACTGAAGAATACACCAAATCCTTCTCTATTACCAGGTTATAACTTGATATATAGTGGCAACTTTATTCAGCTGTGTTAACGTGCATGATTAAATTGGACTCCTGCTCGTAATGTCTATGATAGAAAAAGGTAATTATTTTCTTTTACCTTCTTTATAACAAGAATAATTTTACTATCTAGTCTCCCATGCTGACACCTCAACCATGGAAAGCACGATGATAATAAGGTAAATGGGCTACTCAGAAACATTTTGGATGGCTGTAGTTACCGAAATCTGACTCTACTATTAATCGTTTAAGTCACCCAACTTCTGCAAACATCAACTTAAAATAAACACCAGCAGCTAAATTCATAAATACATCAGCAGTCAAGACTTGTTTACATACGAAAATGTGGTGAAATAGCCAGAATAACTGTTTCATTGTAAATCCTCAAATGGCCACTATTTTGTGAGACAGCTGTTTCACTAAATGTCTGAAGGCAGACAACCTCTGAGTCATCAAAACTATTACCCCTGTCACTGAACAGGGATTTTCAGATAACTAGTTTTATTTTAGTTCTCTTCCTCACAGTCTGCTGATTTATCTATTATTCAAGTAACTACATTTTCCTCTGTCCTTGAATTATTTAAACTGTTGCGCATCCAGACAAACACACTTTCACAGCTCTCCAGTAAGATTCTATTAGAAGCAGCTATTTGTGTCTAATCACATGCATTAGTGAAATGTAAAGACTTAATATATCCCCCCATGGCAGGGCAGTTGGATGATCTTTAAGGTCCCTTCCAACCCAAACCATTCTATGATTCTATGATTCTTTGATGATGATCTTTCTTGGATGCAAAACCCCATCAATACTATTTATAAAATACTTAGCGCTTTCACTCTACATTTTATATGCTAATAACATTTTTTGTTTAGGAGCCAATCTGGCTGTGCTAAGTACATATTCTCCAAAAAATTAACCTATGGAACCCCAGGCTGAAGACAAAATTTATATTCGAGATTTAAAACCACCACCTTAATCCGAGTATTATTGTGTTGTTATCCAAATACTTGATAATGCATTTCGTGTAGATAATTTAAATGTGAATCAATGTCCAAGAATAACTGATCCTCCTGAGATCAAATAAATTAAGGAACTGAAAGGCATAAATAAAATCTATTTATTTCAAATTAAAGCAGCAGCACCAAGTTTAAAGACAGTTGTATCTGAGACTATTATGCAGTTGTATTGTAGGGAAAATTAGCGTAGAAAAACTCGTCAAGAAGTTAAAGTAACCCATTTTAAAGTAGTCATAGAATCATAGAATCATAGAATTGCCTAGGTTGGAAGGGACCTTTGAGATCATCTAGTCCAACCATCAACCTAACTCTGACAAAAACCGTAAGTAAACCATATGTCTTAGCACTATGTTTACCCGTCTTTTAAATACCTCCAGGGATGGTGCCTCAACCACTTCCCTGGGCAGCCTGTTCCAATGTTTAATAACCAGTGTAAACATTTTTCCTAATATCCAGTTGGTCCAGAAAGCATTGGCAGCACCACGTCAAAGGCTTAATCGGCTGCAAAGCATACTTGAGAAACTCAGTTTCGCCATGTTGAAGAGACAGCATCCTAACTGCAAAACGTATGAGCGTGGTTTGGGGCTACACAGTGTTGTGGCAAAGTCTCTACGGCGAGAAAGAGAGGGGGACCTGGGCAGAGTCAAGGTGGTTATATTCAAAATTATAATGTAGCATGCCTATTCCGGAAAATACAAAACCCCCAGAAGTGGGGGTTTCATACTCCAAAAGGCAGGTTTCAGCCACTGTCAATATCTTTAGAAGACTGGCAAGCCTCCACCTCTTCGTTTGCCGCTGGGAGAGGAGCTGGACACCAGGACACCGAGCTACCCAGTGCCCAGCGCCCTGCATTAAGCCCTGGCTCCTGGTGACATGAGCCCATCCATCTGCCTCGTGTGTCCTGCGGGCAGGGGGACAAGGAGCATCCCACTCAGCCCACCCTCCTCCCAACCCGCCTCGCACCACCTGTCTGCATCTGACAGGACTTAATTTTCCTAGTGAGTTCCAAAGCTTTAGATGTCATTGTACTGGATCAATCTCATAGAGTTAAGTGGCAAGTTCTTAATAAGGTAACTTATAATTCAGGTTACCCAAAACTGCGCACAAATAGATTAGACCCTACAGTAACTAATATTAGGTACCTGAAAATTGATCACTTAAGACACATGCTGTAGTTTCTTCCCTTTACTAAGGTGACAAAATTTTACTCCTTTTTAAAGAAAATTAATTACATAAGGAAAACCTGCGCGTTAACTCACTCAAAGAAATACTCCCAAGTTGCTTGCTTTCTTTAGGAAGCCTTCCTGTAACAAAATCTATACTTATACAATCATGAACACAAAATACACACAAAGCAGTATGATGTAAATTTCTGGGTTTAAGTTGAATGAGAAGTCGTGAATTTTATCATAGGACTTTCCCTACCAGAGCTCTGAACTGCTCGGAAAATTTGACAGCATATTGAGAAGAATCAAAAGAAATAAATGATGTGTCCTAAACCACCCAAATTGTGGAGTGCCTGAAAGCTGTACAGTGACACGTGCTTCTACAGACATTAAATATCTGTTTAGGGTTAAGAGGAAAGTGCAAAGTAATTTATGCTAAAAATTATCACAATCTCAGCAGGGTATAAGCCAACAAAAAAGAAGTTGCTTTCAGCGTGCCTCCTTCTGGTTTTACACCATCTGCACGCTCTGAGTTGCAGACCTGGTGTCAGCCTAAGAGAGCCCAGGGACAGCCGCGGCCCCAGGTGGTCCCCTCCTCTGGGCAGCCCATTGCTCTCATGCAGGCGTTTTGCCGGACGGGCTCAGCTGCTTCCACCAGTCTCTGAGCTACTGCCTCAGCTACCCACCTCCTCACCAGCCAGAAAACAGAGAAAACTCTAGAAACCTGTTTTCTCAAGTATTTCCAGTAAACAAGGAAGTGCTTTGGCCAGTATCTCTGCTGACTGGGCCGGGCCAGCATCTTTGGTTCAGGGGAAGGAGTGGAAGAGGGGCTGAACCCATGGAAGTGAGCAGAAAGTTTCAGTCACTTTTGTGGCAGAACTTTCTGCTTTTACAGATCTATTGATAACTGCAGTTTTGATTGCACGATTCTCCGTTACTCCTTTAAAATTACTCGTGTGATTCAAATGCTGTTTGTTGTTTCAGACCATCACAGTGTGTGTGCATGAATATTTTGGAACCTGAGACTAGAACACCCAGGTGCTTATTGCTCAGGATAATAGCATTCAAATAATAACGATTTTTTGTACAGTATTTGCGATACCATTTTCCACAGAATAGATGTGTTCACTAATAAAGAGTCTTCATCCTTTCACTTGAAATTGTTGATGGGACGCTAATCAGAGACCCTTTCAATCCACCAAAAAATCCCTCTTGTGCTACTGATAAGTTGGATTGCTGATGTTTCCATGTAGTTTCAGTGGACCATGGAATCAAGCATATTGTTTACTCAGAGACCCTGATTTCAACTCCTTCTGTACATTCCATACATCTTCATGTCAGATATATCATGGCATAAAAGTAAAATTTTAAAAAAATGTCAACAGCAATACACATTTGGATACTGAGAGTAAAAAGAAGTGTTAGAAGAAAGGATTTATGGATTGTACTTAGAAGCTAGTATTCCACAAAAAGAGAAGAGAAATCTTAGGCTTCTAGTAACACAGACCATTTCAGAAGTATTTGTTTGGCAGAGGTTTTCAAATTATAAATGAAGCTATAAATGTTATAAACGGAGTAACTGCCTCAGTAACTGAACAAATTAACACAAAACGTTTATGAATCCTGTGATACTATGAATGTGTGTAGCCATAGGATTGTACGAAACTGTCTGAATTCTGATACGTATTTACCATTCTTAAGTAATTCAGATTGTGGTAAGGTTTCATTTTCTCCTAATCATTAGACAGAATAGGCTTTCTGAGATTGAGATAAAACAGTGATGCTTCTTCCAACTCAAAAACTTTTAGTAAACATTGTCTGCAATGACAGTTGTGTAGCAGCCTCAACTCACATTTTCAAGATTCATATCTTTGTATAAAATGTCGCTTGGGCTCCTCAGAGTATATAGTTTTTTTAAAAAATGATCAAGATTCAAACTATATGTGGCTTTTGCTATATTTATTATACTGGAAAGTTGTTCCAGACCGCACTGCTTTGATGGATAAAACTCATCCTGACTTCCAGCCTACCCATATTCCTAGATAGTCTGGACCCATTATCCGCCTTGTCAATAAGATTAAGTAGTACTTATAGCACTTTGCTTATTCTCAGCTCTGTTATATTTCCAAAACCATGATATTCACTCTCAGCCTTTGCTTCTTTAATTTTTTTTAATGGAGACCAGAAGGTGGGTGATTAAATTTGCATGCAATATTCCAGCATGGTCCCGGCCATGCCCTTGCATAGTGTCGTTAAAACTACTCTTTCTCAAAAGAAAGTACCCAGCCTACAGCAATCCTGCTACCACCTTTCATTTCTGATGGGTGCACCATAACAACAGATCAAGGTTATTCTGTGATCAACTAATTTAGCCAGATTCCTCTTTATTTCAGTGCAGAGAAAATAAGCATCAATGGCCAGTGAACTAGTTTGCATCATCTGTATTATCTATGTACAGTGCACATTCCCATTACATCAGCTTTGCTCCCAATTTTGCTACTTCAGCGCTGAAAAAAAACAGTTAAAAACCTCAGGACCGCAGTGATGACTGCAGCCGACCTACACAGAACTCCAAAGCAGACTAAAGGTGAAGGCTGTGCACAAGAAAGTAAAACAAGGAATGATATTTATAGCAAAAGTCACGTTGTGCACTTTATTATGGTGTTTTATCCTCATATGCTACATCTCATTATACATGTAATAACATAAAGTATTTATAATCCCACAAAAGCATATTAATGTAAATAAACTGCAAGATATAAAAAAAATTACTGTGCTAAATATTAGTATTCCAAGTCCACAGACCTGGATTCAAAGGTGTTCAAACATTTTTCTTAGAAATAAAAGTAATTCAGAGTTATATATTAGAGCGCATAAAAATTTTGGAGGAAAGTGCTATTTAATGCAGCAAAATAACCCATTCCTTTGTAATTAAGAAAACATTTTTAAATTATCTTACTTTATGTCATGAGCGGTCATGAGTCTAAAAATAAAAGTATTTTGGCTTTCTAAGCAAATTATGCCCTCATTTTACAACATGAAGTGATGTAAATCAGTCTGTAGTTCTCATACACTTGTGTAATACTCTGAGGTATGTGTATCCAGCATGACAGAGGCACATTTAATTTCAAAAAATATTATTGTTTTATTGACATTTTCAAAAACCTTGAAAGTTTTTGTATCCTGATTAGTCCATTTTAGGAGAAAATCTGAAACTCTGGGCCTTAACATTGCCTGAAAAGTCTCTTATCAGTGTCCATGTTACTAGCAGTAATCCAGCTAGAGAGCTCACTGTTGAACTAAAGAAGAAAAACAAGTATTTCTATTTTAAGAGATGCAAGAACCTTGCTGGAATTGAAATACACTGGAAATGTAACCCCTGAAGTCACAGGAGTCTTTTAAATGGTATTCTGAATTTTCAGTGGAGCTGCACGTACAAGTAAATTTACTGTTACTGCAATTCCGTCAAGCCCTTTTAGCCTAAAACACAAGTTCATAGAATCATAGAATCATAGGATGCGTTGGGTTGGAAGGGATGTTTAAAGGTCATCTAGTCCAACCCCCTGCAGTGAGCAGGGACATCTTCAACTAGATCAGGTTTCTCAGAGCCTCATCCAGCCTGGCCTTGAATGTCTCCAGGGATGGGGCCTCCACCACCTCTCTGGGCAACCTCTTCCAGTGTCTCACCACCCTCATTGTAAAGAACTTCATCCTAATGTCTAATCTAAACCTGCCCTGCTCTAGTTTAAAACCATCGCCCCTCGTCCTATCGCTACATGCCCTTGCAAACAGCCCCTCCCCAGCTTTCTCATAGGCCCCCTTCAGATACTGGAAGGCTGCTATAAGGTCTCCCTGGAGCCTTCTCTTCTCCAGGCTGAATAACCCCAACTCTCTCAGCCTGTCCTCCTAGGAGAGGTGATCCAGCCCTCTGATCATCTTCATGGCCCTCCTCTGGGCCCACTTCAACAGATCCATGTCCTTCTTGTGCTGAGGGTTCCAGAGGGGACACAGTACTCCAGGTACGCTCTCACGAGAGCAGAGTAAAGGGGGAGAATCACCTCTCTGGATCTGCTGGCCACAGTTCTTTTGGTGCAGCCCAGGATGCGATTGGCCTTCTGGGCTGCAAGCACACATTGTTGGCTCATGTCCAGCTTTTTGTCCACCAGTACCCCCAAGTCCTTTTCCATGTATAATTTTTGCCAAAAGGGTAGCAGGTGACCCTCAACACCTGGAGCAGAGTTTCAAACCTGAAAAACCTCACAAGTCCCCGGCCAAGTAGGCTTACAGCCAACTGCACACTATATTTAGCAGATAAGAAGCACCATTAGTCTGAGTTTTCCCCAAGTTAAAGCACACCTATAGTTTTGCTCTGGATTTTTCATTCTTCCTGTAGTACAAAAAGTCAGGTTTACTTAAGTGCCTGGATCAAACTGAAACAAAAAGGTTTAATCATCTTGCAGTGATGAAGATGACGGTGTTATGAAATACTAGTGCTGTGTGTTAAAAACCAAACAAAACAATCAACCCCTCCCACCTCAGGAAACTCAGACATTAGTGGTGGGGTATTCCTTTGAATCGGCAACTGTCATTGCTGTAAAACTTGATTTCGATTTATTCATTATTATGCTGAAAATAGAGAATCCTGATTCGTAATCTGTGCTGCCTGTTTCAAGCTGAGCAGTTTACTTTTTCCTACTGGAAAATCATTCCTCATTGTTTGTGACGTCTGCGTTCCAGAACAGTAATATATGGGCAACAATTTGCCCTAACCAGTTTTATTCCTGATGTATCTGTAATACCATCCAGCTCACTTTTTGCAGGATTTTTTAACTGCATCCAATGAATAGTTAAGCAATAGCACATTTTTCAATTTTTCCTTTCTAGGCTGTTGCCCTAAAGGCAGAGATAGAAGATATGGAAGACAGAGAGGATGGAAAAGAAACAAAATGAGGAGAGCCTTCAAGGAAACACGATTGCTGATGTGCACCATATGTGATCTATGGCATAAAGTGAATGAATCAAGTTTTGTCTTGCTGTATTATACCTCATCAAGAAGCATCACACTCTACAAAGTGTGGCCTTGGAGGAAACAGAGTACATTTATTCATCACAACAGAGCAGCTGGGGCAGTGCAGTGAGAAGCAAAAAGAAAGAAAGTTCTGCTGAGGACCCAGAGTGGCTCTGGCTCCTGATGTCGTTTACCTCCAGGAAGAGTATCTCCGTGATCTGCATGATGATTCAGGATGCAGTATTTGCTATGGTCCCATTTTACAGGTATGGAGACTGAGTTCTGGAAAAAAAAAGAAGAATTTGCTCACAAACTTGACCCATCTTCCTTATCCTTGCCTCTGCTTCTCACTTCCCCAAAAATTCATTTACTTATTCCAAGACAAAACTGACAAATTCTGGTATGTTTTTCCATGTATGCTCAACTCACCATCTTTAGCCCTTTTTCCTGTGTTTCTCCCCAGTCTCTAGTTACCTACCCCAGTAAATAAACCCTCCTACCTCTCTAACGATTCCTTCTGTATGTTATTCAGTGAGTCCTTGTCTTTCTCCATCCCTCTTTGGGGATCTTCTACAGCTCTGTCTCTTCTGTGTGCATCTCTTCTAGGTAAATATCATCTACAAACACAAATTCTCCCTCTGTTTCTATGCCTCACTTCTACCCCTGTATTCTGTCCCTGTGGTTGGGATTCATTTGTCTGAATGTAGATACTTATTTCTGAACCACCCACTGTAGGCTCTCTCTGGAGTCTGAAAATCAAGTCAATAATATTTAAAGAACTGTAGGGTGCAATTAATCCAACTGCTAAAGAACATCTCTAAAATAAGGCAGCTGAATGATGATCTAACTGTGCTTCTTTCCTTTCACTATCAAGAGTAATATCTACATTGTTGCTGTATAAGATTGGGTGGGATAAATCCTACTCTTTTGTACAAACTAAAATCCCGCGCTCTCTCTAACACTTTTTTGTAGACATTTAGACACAACATAGCTAATATAAAATTAACATTCTCCATAGTGTTTTTCTACTCATTTCTTGTGGATAGAACTATCAAGCACCTGATCACACAGGACAATAACCTGAACTTTGTGTTCTTGAAGTCCTCACACACAGTCTTACAGCATCTTTCTATCTGACATCTCTAAAACATTCCGTTTCTGTTTCCTTCACGCAGCTCAAACTCTTATCTAGGCTCTCATCTCATGCATGTGGCATGCTTTCTTGGGCCTGAGTAAATCCCATGTTTCCCCTGTATACCCAGGAGACGTTTGCATGATAATTTTCCACATCTGTTACTTTACCCATGCCATTAGTCTCCTTCTCTCTCTCTGAGGTTCCTCCTCTCTTTCATATCAAAGAAAGGCTTTTGAGGACCTTCCCAGCCAATAACAGATATTTTTTCTTCCCATTTGGCTCTGAAGACAGCTTCAGGCTTTTTTCAGAGCACGTGGCCAGCTTGTACCTGGCTAGATTTTCAAAAAGGAGCTTTATCCTTTCCTTCTAGCCGCTGCTCGTGTTTGAGAGCAGCCTCTTACAAATATCTTCCAGTCTGTCTTTAAACTCTTTCCTGAACTTTCCTTTTCTGTAATGCTTCAACAACCCCTTGGCTCATTTGGTACTTTCCTGGGACAACTGTCCTCTCTCCTCTTGGCAAGCACTTATGTGGGTTTTATTGATCTGCTGCCTCTTCCTGCACATTAGACTCCAAGTTCTCAGGGCTTTGACCATGTTTTCGTTCTGTTTTCTGTACAGCTCCTGAAATACCAAGGTCCCAGCACATGTGTTCAAGTAGACCACGTTATCTCCTCTAACTCAGCAAATGTACTAGATTTCAGAAAATTTTCATAGTGGAAAGATCCAACAGATGTGAGGTTTCTGACGAACATGTTCATGAAGTATCTACACTATGCCAGAATTGATTTATTTATATTTATTTCTTTTCCCAGCAGAAAATAATTTGCACTTACAGAGCATAAAAGACTAAATTTTTGAGCACAGTTATAAAAGTGTAAATCATTTGTCCTAAGGTAACAGGCATTAAGGGAAAGGAATTTTGAGTGTTAATGCAACTGTCAGGCATAGAGGAAGGAAAGGAAATTGCACACGTTTATTTAATTATTTTTACTTGGATTTATCTTACGTTCTCGATTAACCAAATCCAATAACAAGAAGCCGCTGTGAATATTCTCCAGCTAGCTTGGAGGTATAGAGGTAATTTTGCAGGTGGATTTTCTAATTTCCCTTGTGGAAATAATGCTTTTAGTGCATAGTGCATTGTAGCAAAACAAAGACAGTGACAGATGCCCTTAAAGTGTTTTTTAAGTGGACAAATGGCCTTTGTAACACAATAGAGACTCAGAGTGTTATTTATCAGAAGCTGTGCAAAAACCGTCATTCAACCTTACCTTGGGGAGCTGGAGTCCTACTTTCCTCTTCTGTTGTAAGGCAGCAATTAGTTCTGAAAAATATAAAGTCCTCACATAAGATCATTAAGGTGCTACAAAAGTGGTTAACAATAATTGCTGAAAAGGTTAGTAAAATGTGCTAATTAAACGTGAACCAAACAATGTAAAAAATGCAACTATCCATTGCTAGCCAGCTCCAACTATTCAAAGTACTGGTTCAAACAATTAAAAAAAATTGGTAGGAGACTGAAAGGAAGTATCTGTCATATTGGCACAAGGGAGACACTGTGCTTATTTCCCTCCTCTGTCTACTTCAGAAGCACTATGAATTATTATCTCTGGTGCATTTCTCCTCCTGTGCTACTCGGAAAGACCTGAGGACTGAGTAGACTGTGTTGTTAATGATTTCTCTTTCCTTTGGTTCTGCAACATGTCTATACAGGTACAGTGATGCTTTCAACCTCATTACTTCCACTTTATCCCAAGACTTATTCAAAACAACATGAAAACAGGCATCCTGTCCTCCTTCACAAATGAAACACAGATGATAAACTGAAATGATTACAAGATGAAGGCTGCTATATAGAAGAAATTAAATAAAGTTCATCTTAAAAGAAATCAAAACATATTAAGGCATCAAACATAAGGCAGCAAAACATAGAACTAAAATAACCATATGTATGCCTGGGAGGAAACATCTACTCTTTTTACAGTGTTTAAGCTAATTTAGAAGTAAGAATAATAAAATGCTTTAGTCATGAGAATAGGGTCGTTGCATGTTGTCACAGTGGCATAGGTTTACCGTTGCCCAAGTACATTAGATGCTATTTTCAGATTTAACTTGCTTGGATTTTTCCTCACAGTAATTCTTACCTTTCTGAGCTTTTAAATCCTACCTAAATAGTGATAAATGTTTTTGTCACACATAAAAGGTCCGTGTTTTCAAATTTATCATCACTTAAAGTGTCGTTTGGACGTGAGTAATAATGTGAGCATCAGTGCTTTCAGAGTCCCGCAAGAGATGTAAAAACGTGCATAATGTGCAAGTTCAAAGAGAACCAAATAGGAAGATGAATTTGCTTCCGATATCAGAGAATGGTATGAATACGACAATAATTTTCAAAGAGAGATAACAATTACAACTATTTGAAGTGGAAGGCCACCTTCTGAGCCAAGTAGCTCAGAAATAAAGATTGAGATTTAATATAATTTTTGTAAAGTAGTGTAATTACTATCCCACGCTCTTTTCTTACTATCCTTTTTGTTGTTCTTTTTGTTCATGTACAAGTGCTGAAATCTAAATAAATTCCTTGGATGCGGAGAAGCACTTTGAATCTGGAGGCATCAGCCCAGCTCCGAGCTGAGCTGCAAAAGCAGCTGGGCAAATGTTAAGTACTGACTATGCAGAAGTACTGGTGAGAACCACAAGGTCCAGCAGAAACTTCAGGACATCTCAGTCATGAAGAGAAAACATGACATACACTCTTTTGACCTTCTCTGCAAATGCCGCTCAGGTGTTGCTATTTCTTGTCTTGCGCATCGGCACTGCAGCCCTTTGGAAAAATTAGAGCCTAGGAGATTTCTGGGACTGGAATTGTGAGCTTTGAGCCCTAACTCTGTTTTGAATGAGTAAGGTTTTGTTCCTGCAGGTCAGGATCAAGTTCACGTTAATTTGAGGGAATTAGGCAGGAGGGGGCTACCTACAAAAGCCCTTGGTGCCCAGATGTTGTGTGCCTGGTGCCTAAGGGTTAGACAGGCACCCAGCAGGGACAGACCTACACACCCATTTGCCTCTCCTGTGGCAAAGACACTTTTATGCGTCAGGGCAAAAAATTAAGGATGCCTTCAGGAACCAAAAGGAATGAGGAATTGTATGGGTTCTTGGTGGACCACCCAGTAAAGCACAGACACATGAATTGCACCTAAGCTCCTTTACAGATACACTAATCACTGAAGCAAGGAACCAAAAGATGAAATGATGCCTAGATGAAATGCCAACTGCCAAGTCCCCAGCCACAGATGTGAGTGGTAGAAACCTTCTCAGCATGCAAAAGCAGAGCCTGAAACCATAGAAGTATACCAAAATACTACAGTAAGAGGTAGCAGGTGGCAAGTCTCAGTTTGTTGTGCCCCATACTTCAACTGTTCTTACTTAATGTGGATGTTTCTTTTTCACAAAAAACATAGATGAGCAGCTTCTGAGCAGAGCCCACACTGGCATCCCTGAGATTGTAGCAGGCTACATGTGAATTCAGTTCTTTAATATTATCATTATGAAGCAGAGTGGCAGAAGGCCAGCAATCACTAATCGGGGAACAATAGAGCTAATTACAGCTAACTGCAAGCTGAACAGTCACCAGACAACAAAAATTCTCTTTCATTGTGGCTGAGTCCCACCCTGAATTTCATTTCAATTCAATCTGTTCCAAGCAGCAAAAAGTTGGAGCGTAACAAAATCCTTTCCAAGGCGGTTCCTGGAGCACCAGCTTACGGGCTTTTCTCAGCTATGGTCTCCTACGCTGGTACACAGCAGCCAGGATTCACAGTGCTCTCCATAAACTGAACTGATATCCTCGTTTATGACCTAGTACAACTCTCCTGAACCGTCATGGAGACACATGCCTTTCAAGTTTTAAAGATTAACAAGTTACACTTGCATGACCCTTTCTGAGCCAGTCTTCAAACATTCAAGGTGAAAACATTCAAGTCTCTAGGAAATCAGGCACACTCTAATTCTCAATGTCACGAAGAGGACAAAACTAATGAGCAATAATAGCAATACCTTTTCTATCCGAAAAATGCCCAGGATCAGAAGAATGAAGATATATCTTGGGCCCATCGGCACAGAAAGCACAGCACAGGCAGCTCCACCACAAGCCCATCCTTTCCTCAGCTCAGAGCAGGGGCTGCAGCAATCCTGCAGAAATGCTGGCTCGGTGATGAACATCCTGGTGCTCCCTCTCATCGGTTTGCAAAGCTCTTTTTCACACGTTCTGGCTCCAACACAAGAGAGCTGGTCCCATATGTGATAATCTAGAGGATCAGGCTTACTCCAGAACAGTTTTAAAATCCACAGGACTACAGAAACGCACGTCTTCTATTGCAGCGAGCCTTCAGAGCCAGAAAGGCATCGCTCAGTTCATCAGGACACTTTTAAACAGACACATCTTTGCTTGGCATTCCTCTTGTTGTTGTGAGTCCTCTCTCAAGGCCTCATGAGGGACATTTGCAAAGTGGAAAACGTTGTGAATCCCAGAAGTAAGATTCAATATTTTTTGGTGATCAGATTCTTGTCAAGCACATAACCATATCAAACCAGCTAATCCACTGGTTGCAGCAGGACTATTGGCAGAACTAAACCTATGAGAATGACTGTTTAAGACCATTTATGTGTGTCCTGGTTTGAGGTAAAACAGAACCAATTTTCTTTTCAGTAATTTTACTTTTCAGCTAAGCCTCTTCTCACTAACTCTCCAAAATTAGTGGCCTATTTTTCAGACAGTGTCTGCTTCTGGCAGAGATAACTGCTGACATTTACAGCGAATACCAAGGAATGGTACGCAGAGACGCTCCTGCTCATACGTATTGCTATAACAGCCAAGGCCAGCTGACTTTGTTATGTGCCCCGTCAGAGGATCGGAAGCAGAAAAGCGTGGAGGGGTCGCATGTTTGGGGAGGAGCGGGCAGGACAGGCGACCCCAAACTGACCAACAGGGTATTCCATCCCATCTGCATCACGCTCGGTATAAAAGACAAGAGATCAAAGGGTCAGCCTCTTTCTTCAATGGCCGGCGTCTGAGGGGGTCTCTGTCTGTTCATTTCCCTTTGATCCCAATTCATGCATTCCTGAATTCAGATCTGGAATCCAGTTCCCGTCCGTCACTGAGTCCAGCCTGGGACTTTCCCAGTGCCTGCTGGTGATCATGGAAGCTCAGTACAGTTTTGTATATATTGCATATATTTTGTTATTGTCTTATTGATATTGTTATCTTTTCTTTTTATTATTAATATTTCAGACGTAGTTTAGTTCCTTTTTCAACCCATAAGTTCTGTCTCTCCCTCATTCTCTCTCGTCTCCTCTGAAGGGAGATGCTCTCCCTTCTCTGAAGAGAGACGGGTTAAAGAGAGCATCTGTTGTTCGTTCAGTGTCCAGCCCAGCCCAAACCACGACACTATGAAAAAAGAAAGGGAATGAATGCACATTCATCATCTTTGTTATCTTTCAGGCCAGCAGTCGTAGCATATGTAACTGACCTTACAACACGTGACCATATAATGTGCTTATGACCACTTAAATTTTGGAACATGAATCAGTGATTCGGGAAGAAACTCAGCAAAACCTGATTCAGGACGCTGATCTTTACAAGCTTAATATAGCAACTTAACTGCTTTTGGAAATCAAATGGAAATCGCAGGATTCAACATAACTTTCAAAAATAGTTCAAAATTTATCTCCGTGTAGAGATGGATGACAGGGCCCCGGGAAACAGGACCCTGCACAATGCAGTCAGAGTGGGCACTGAAACTGTTGCAAAATTTTCTGATGTATAATGTGTAAATTAGTCCTTTCTTGTATTGGTCATGAGTATGGTTGGGGTTTTTTTTGCATTCAGTGCCCTTTATGTAGGAAACCAAATTTTTCTGGAAAGTTTTCATTTTCCCTTCGAAGCAGACAGGACTGCAATTCCACAGCACACAGTTTAAATAGTGTGCACAGAACTTTGCTAATGGAAGACTGGTCTCATTATTTCAAATGCTATTCCAGGTGAATTGAATCATTCAATAGGAAATTTCGCATTTGTTTTCCTCCTTTTGCTGTGCTTTTATGACAGGAAATGGCCGTACTGCCAGGGTAGAAGATAGCATCTGGAAAACAGAGCAAAAAAGGGAAAAAATGCTGTGGGTAAGTCAGGTTAGGAGTCTCGTTCTTATGAAAAATGGAATCAAAATAGCCCTCCATCACAGAAAAAGTACAATGAAGCACCATTCCCTGCATTTTTAAAGCTACTGCTATATCTAGATAAATTAGGAAGAAATTACTGGGTGTATTTTTTCTGTGTAGCAGAAACTAAATTAAACACTTTACTAAAAGAACTAGATTTTAAATTTAATCAAGAGTCAAAAGAATTGTCTTCACTGAACAAAACAAGCCATTTTTTTCCTCTCTTTTGGGTTGATGAGTGCCTATGAGGTATTCAAAGATAAAACCACAGTTAAAATATGGCACTTTCGTCTTGGCAAAAGCCTGTTAGTGCAGGGGCAGAGGGCTCACCCTGGCCAGTTCACCCCTTAGTAAAATTGAGACTTTTTTCTTTACCATTCTCTCTTGGAATAGCACCCACATCACTTGTAGACAATAAAAAGCCATGAAGAAATTGATAGAAATGCAGCTTAGTTGATTTTGAATAATCCACTGTGTTTCCAGTTCATCTTTAGGAACTTAACTATATTTGAACATACTTCTCAACATACTTTGGGATTGAATCCTCTCTAAAATATCTATATAGATGAATCACATAAATAAACAGGAAATATAGAGGTAAATGCAGCTTAGAATCCATGGCAAGAGATTTAAAGAATATTTTTGACTCTTTTCTATTTTCACAGGCTCAATGATATGAAACAAGTGAATGTAATGATAATAATAACACTCACGGATTCTCTTTTAGCTTCCCACAGCCCAGAAAAGGAAAACAAAGTAACCCAAGATGGGTTTATACATGATTTGCTTGTACTGAGACATGTGTCATGGAACTTGGCAAACTTTCTCAGGTCACAGACTTTGCTACCACAGTGCAATGTGAGCAGTTTAACCGATTGAAGCAAAAATAATCATTTCCTATCCTTTAATCGTAAATGATCCTAAATTGACAAGGGATAACTCACACACACACTGCAGAGCAATGGCTGTAATTTGGAATTGTTAAACTCATGCAGTAGAAGCCACACAGCTGAGTGGTTTTCAGGATTAATTTGCATTTCCAAGGAGAGCCTCAGATTATGCCTTTCACTTCCATAACCCAAAGAGAAGGAGCGGGCAGATGCTGCCCAAGCACATAAAAACTACTTCCTTGGTAGCATCATCCCTACCTTGGGGCTCTGCTTACATAGTTGAACTGAAACAGGAAAAAACACCTGGAATATTTTGGAGTTTAGGCTACTGTTTGAATTAATCAGGTTGGAATGCTGAAGGTAAACTGCCCCATGTGCTTTGGAAGACAGTATTGTCTCTGCAGATCCCTTCGCGCTTTGGGAAGTCAATAATCATTAGTGTAATCTCACTGTGAGTTAAAGATTGGGATTACAACTGCTTGCAAGCCATGGAGAATGGGAAGGCTGGGAAAGTTCATCCCTGCTTTTATTACAGATAAAATACTACTAGCATTTAGAAGACATTTAGCAACAAGATTAGTAGACGAGTATTTCTAGGCTTTCTGTTGTGTCTTTTTTTCTTTCTAACAACTACCAAGCATTTGAAAAGCAGCAAGATCAGTTTGGCCTGCATGTAAGAGTGCAATGACAGCTCTGTTAATCATCCAGAAATCATCTGCTTGGGACAGTGTGATAAATAACAGGCAAACTACCCAGCCAGCTCTTGGAAGCAGAGCCCCTGGTTTGGAACAGTGTGAAACCACAAATACTATCCGTGTGCAAACAAATGTGACTTACAGTTTATCATTTATATTCGAGCTGCCCTGAAAATGTCTTTCCTCTTCCTGAATCATTAACTTGTCTGAAAAAAAATAGAATCAGACACATATTAGAGGAGGTCAATAGAAGAAAAGCAAATGACAAAAATTAAACAAAACAATAGACTGTGTTATGTTTCCATGGAAAGGCAGCAAAGGAAAAAAAAGAAAGGCCAAAAAAAGAACGATGAAAGGATTAAACAGAACATGACCAATATTTCAGTAAATGATGGCATGTTTCTCTTCTCTCTGAAAATGTTTCTCATGTGTCAATAGTCACAGGTCTTACCATGGGCAAGCCGGGGAGAGCTCGCTCTGCTGAGGGCACCCATGTATTTATTTTGCACGTTAGTTTGAAGATTGCTTTTTTTGGTTTCCTAAGGCCTCCTTCGTGTGTTCAGAATTACATTAACCAAAGAGAAAAGGATGGTTATTGCCTACTTACACAAGTGACAGACGATTATTACTGTAATTACACCCAGAGCCTGCGTTTGGGACCTATCCCCCCTCACAGCTCCCGTGCCTCTCAAACCTGAGAGCTCGTCCAAGGAGATGTTTAGCTTGCCATTATTTTTAGAGATATGGCTGAGTGAAAAAAGCAAAGTGGATGCTTGTGTTTGCATGGAAGCCTTGACAAACAGAATCTAAGCTAGCTTTTCACAAAATATATTACCCCGGTAATTGCAGAAGTGATAAATAGTCTGCAATTGAAAACATAGCATCAGTGGGCAAACACAACAGACAACTGTTGAACACATTGTGGTGTCAGAAGAATGTGAAAATAGGGCCTGACATGACAGCGTTTACTCTATGGTAAATCTTCAACTCATAGGCTCATGCTACCCTGTCTGATTACACGCAGAAATCCGTTTTTGCGGTGTGCTGCTCTGGTTTTGTATGTGGCATTAACACAATTGCAGTTTGAAGACACAGAGCACAGTTTGCATTTTTTCCACATGCACTCAGTTTTGGGGGCTATTTTTACCAAGTATTAAAGCCATAAAATAAACATGATTCTAAATATTTGTGAAAGATCTTTTTTTCCCATGCTGCATTTATATATATTCTTTTACATTTGATTTTCATTCTGGTGGTTTCCATTCAGAAAAGGAGCTAAAGAAGAGAGAGGATGATAAAAAAGCAGATGTCATACAGATTGTGATTTTCTTGCATTTCACTTCTTTTGTTGGTTATGCAGAAATAACTCTGGAAATAAGGATATATCTTCATTTACGAATTTAAATGAAAAAAAAAAAACCAAAAAAACAACCAAATGCAAGTTCGTACAGAGGTGATGCCTATTTCTTGGGGGTTGTTTTCGAAAGGATAAGAGAGATGGGTTTCATCTGCTGTTCTGATAACCATACAAAGCAATTTGTCCTGAAAAAGAGCAAATTGGTTGCTTCTTAGGAGGTCAGGAAAACGGTCATGACCATGGGAGTTATGTCCAGCATTAGCCTAAAAACCCAGCCACAAAACTGTCTCTGATGTAGTATTTGCAAAGATTGTAACTCCAGACTGGAGATGGAGGGCCAGTCCCTGGTAAATGGTCATAACCCCATCGAAGTCAGAAATGCTTCCTCAGTTTACACAGGCTGGCCTTTTGTTTAGAGACTCTTGGAAAATATATAATTTTTAAGTAAAATGGCCTAAATACATAGGCCTGGAAAGACCTTTACAGAGGGGCTGATCCATGAAAACCTTTCTCCAAGACTAAATCAAACAGCTGCTCTTAAACATTTGTTTTCTAAAAGGATGAATATGCCTCTAATAGATACCAGTATAAATTAGCTTATAGTCTAGATGGGATATTTGAATTTATAATAAATGTAACTAAACCACAAATTCTTTGCTGGGCACAGGATCATGCTTAGCAGTTGCTGTATGAAATTAATTATCAGAGTAATTTCATTTAATTGCTCATCTCAGCAGAGCAGGCTTCGAGCTCCAGCATGTTGTCACCTCAGAAAGTGAGAAAGTCTTTTCTGGTGTAGCACGGGAAGTGATTACTTCTCAGTGCTGTGGGAATCCTCAGATAAACATATTTTTGTTGTATGTGGGGACTGATACTTGTATGTCTGGTTTCTGTTAGATGAAACTGTCAAAACACAGCCACAGCCACATCCATTAGCAAACCCATGTTTTCTCTGTTTCCCTGTGGTAGTGCTCTCACCGCTGGCCACCGCTTCAGATTTATGAGCATCGCTCTCCCGCCACACCGTGCCACCTGCTGGGACATGCCGTGGGAAATGACCTTGTCCTCTGGCACCTGCCCTGGCTTGCACTGAAGATTATCTAGTGTTAGAAAGAAGAAGAGGTTAAAAAAATTCTTTAGTGTTAAACTGATCTTGAGACACTAGTAAGCATCTCTATGTCAGGCTTTTAAAACCTGTATTAGCTATGGAAGGAGGGGCAGACAGCACCAATACTGATGATAAACTGTTCTTTCCTTAGAGGCAATGCGCTCTTTTGGTAAATTATTTCCAAACAGGGTTAGATTTTTCCCCATCTTCTTTTAGCCAAGATAATGAATATCTGAATATCTATTGCTGAATATTGCTGAATATCTGTCAATGCATGTATGTATGGCTTACATACATACAAGGGACTTTATGTTACTCACAAACTAACCACTGGAAAAACTGTTTTAAATTCACTGCTAGTAATACCTATGTAGCTTTTGATTCACATTTGGCCCGAGGCCCATACATACTGCTGAGCCACAACCATAGCAGGATGCTGGCGTTACTATTAGAGAGCATTTACTTAGCAGGGGACGAGGGAGTGGAAGAATAAGGGGGGCTGTTTCTGAGAGATGCTGCCAAGAAATCTCTGCAGCCATGAGCTGGGCAGGCAGCACCTTGCATGAGGGATTCATCCTCTCAGATCCATGGTAAGGAAGCTGTAAATTGCTCACTCAGTCATTTAAATTTGTGAAACTAGGTTTGTATGCCTGTGGAATGCCACCTAATGATAACAAGTTTAATATTTGGTTTTTCAAATAAAACCACTTTGACGAGACCCTCCAAAAAACCACAACTCCCTGTTTTTTTCTTTTCCACTGTTTTCCTTATATGCACAAAAAAAGCACAAAGCAATCCCACAGGCTAGCAAAAAGCATATATTATAAAACACCTGAAAAATTCAATTTGACTATTTTGCAGTATTTACCAGAATTCAAACCTATGTGAAACAAACGAAGAAGTCAGCTGCCGTGCTGGGAACCCCTTCTAGAAGAAAGCAGAATACAGAGGCATTTGCTGTGAAGTGACACAGCTCTCAGCAGTGTCGCCAAGCGCAGGGGACTGCGCTCTCCCTAAATGAATGAACTGGTTCCAGGGTATAACAACTGGGGATATCACAACATTTTAAAAGCACAGACCTTCTGATTTTAATCTAGATGCATGGCACTTTACACGATTACCGTTCTGATGGAGGGGACAAAGATTAATATTTTTGTAATGGTTTTCATTATCTGTGTTATTCTATTTTTTGACTCTCTAATCCCAAAAGCAAAAAAGCCTCTACAAAGCTGTATTAGTCCCCCCCTTCCACTCCCAGGACCGCTCACGAGCCCTGATCTCCACACTATGGACTGCTGTGTGGCCCTGTGGGAGAAAAAGGGTGGATCAGGGTTGCTACACCAAGAAAGAGAAGAGTGGTGGTCACTGAAGAGACCCCTGAGGCATATGGCAGGGAACCTGCACGCGTGCTCAGGATGACCCGCATTCGGGTACTGCATTTTACACTGCTGAGCCCTTGCAGGAGCACGGCCTGCCACACGATGCAGCTCTTACAGCTGAGAGTGCCCGTCTCCTTTCGTTCACACCGTCACACCAGCACTGGGCCGCTTCCCCCACAGCATCTCACCCAGAGCTGCCACTAAGGACTGTCCGGCGGCAATGGAGCCTGCCTCGGCCACACGGCTGGGACCTGGCACGCTCCTCTCCGTTTGCCACCATCCTCTCCTCCTGCGAGTTAAACCCCTGCCACCCTCAGCACAATGAGTTCATTAGCCAAGAGATAATTGCTCTGTCCTCCTAAGGGGGTATATCCCACTCAGAGTCTCTGCCCATAGCACTAGACCTTGAACCAAAGGTGACCCACTGGGAGAGGTTTGTCACACCACTGCCTGAGGCGGGGACAGGCTGAGGACTATGGGCACTCCAGTTCTCCCAGCTGCAGGCAAGCCCTGGACACTGGGTGCCAGTCACAGCTTTCTTCCCTGCTCAGTGACTTCTAGAATTGAGGTGCTTTCTGTAGCTGGCCCCGAAGCAAGCCTGCCTTCTGCCACATGTTTTAGTGCTGGCAATTCAGCCCCTGTCATGGATCCAACTCACTGCACAAAGAGGAGGCAGAAGAGCACAGACCTGGTTGCAGCATCACCTCCTGGCTTGTGCCCAGCTGTGTCCATAGCCATCCTGGGCCAGGGTTTGGGAAGGACTCAGATAGCGGATATTTCTGGGAGGTTAAAGCGATGCAAGAGGAGCCCTCCCTGAGCCTGCCCAGCCAGAGGGGGGTCTGGCTGTGGCTCGGCATCAGAAAATTCACTGCAATGCGGCTGCCACACTGCTGTGCCTGTTGCAACCCAGACCCTGAGCCAATTTAGGCACTTCCACAATTAGCACACCAAGAAAAGATGCTCAAGGTTTTGCAGAGATCAAAAATACCAAGTAGGCTGTGAAGACCTGTCTATTTCTGCCATTTCTCTGTTTACAGACAACAAACCTCTATCTGCTCTCTCCCCTGGCCTCACAAACCCGACAGGCAATCTCTTGGTTTCAGCATCGCAGACCCCGACCCGATCTGCCTTCCCCCGAGTCACCTTGCACTCCCCAGGGCTCGAACAGCCAGCCCGCACCAGTAGGGTTTCCTTCAGTCCGCTCATGGCTGTTCAAAGGGAAAATAGATGGACACATGGTTTAAGATGCAACCTTGAGAAAGAAGATTGCTTACTTATCTGCTTTCTACAAAAATGTTTTCATTGGACTTTCAATTGAATTTTAAATTACTGTAAATAATGATTTTCAAGAAGACTGCAGGTCTCTCAACTCCAGCACTGTGCCCTAGGATACAGCATTACATGCCCCAGTATATGGCAGCTGGTACCTGCCAGAAGGCTCAGAGAAACCCTAGTACAGCTAACCACCAGATAACTTTCTTCCCTGTAATTTTTCTCCTGTTCTCTCTTTCCCAAGGAGTTTAAAGCTTGATATTAACCCAGAACTGAGTAAAACTGATACCTCTGAGGATGATACAACTACAAGAAACCAAGTGGCACATGTGGTGATGTTAGCCTCTCTCAGCTGAGCTGGGGTAATTGCACATGCTCCTTGTTTTTTCATAATGTGAACTAAAATGCTCTTGCTTAAACAAATCAGTGCATCAGTGAAGATGGCCAGTAAAATTGTTTTACTTCCCACTGCAATGGGTTTAGTTTTAGCACAGCCGGTCTCCATGCCTGGGCGGTCACTGCCAGCTGACAGTGGTAATTTCTGAAAAAGCGATGCTGCAAGCACTGACAAAGAGCCTACCCTCTTTTGAAACCATCCCTTTGCCTCAAAGGAATGGCTCTGGGTTTGAACACAGTCTCTCCCATCCATTTTAAAGCAGTGTTTAAGGCAGCCACACTGATAGAGAGGAATACTGGATGCCTTTCTTCTCAGCTTCAATCAGTGCTGGTTTTGAAATTACTGTAGGAGTCATGTAGAGCTATGCTGCTGATGTTCATGTTCTTACCCTAGTCCAGAGCTGAGCAAGCTGGCTTTATTGTGATTCCCACAAGGCCTGCACAAGGAGTTGGATACTTTATTCTATCTTAAATTTTAAACTTTAATTAATTTCAGACATACTTGAACTGAGATGCTTGTGTGGCATCTCAATAAAACAGCGTATTATTTCCAATTGAAGTCATCTTTAAAGCAAAGAGAAGAGCAGGGAAGGGAGTGAGGAGGAACTGCTTAGTGCCCTTGTGCGTCATGGTCCCTTCACTTACTCAGGCTCTGCAGTCTGCTGAGATTTGAGTTTTTTCTTTGGGAATCTCTGAATGTTTCAGATATTCCTTCCCAAATTCAAGCTAGAAGGTATCTATGCTCTGGATGCATACACCTCAGGTATCAGACTGTAAATAAAACACCACTCTCTTTGCACACAGTAAGGACACGAGAATGCCTCCATTGACCCATTTAGCTCAGCACCTTGATGCCAGTAGCTGTTGGTAGCAGATGCCAAGGAAAGATTATAAGAATGGGCAGGCATAAACTGCCTGCTGTTGTGATGTGCTCTCCTACCTTCCAGCACCCTGCAGTTTTGGGACTTACTGACTGTCATGGATGAGTGTGATGCACCTCACTCAAAACAGAGAAGCAGGTATATCTTTTATTGAGGTGAAATAATAATTTGACAGAGTTGAATAAATTTGATGGAATTTAACAAAGTTTAACAGTGATTCACCAAGGTTCAGTAAGTTTGATGGCAAGGTTCATTTTATTAATTACTGCATAGAAGAAACATACAAAGGAAAATTGAACTAGAATTGAGTTAGAATGATTCACACGGAGTGGAGAAGAAAAAGGTAAGGAAGTCCCTCCTGTTGAGTCACGAGTTTCAGAGTGGCCTTCCTTGCTTTCTAAACTCCTTTTGGAACCTAGGTGCAGCTAGGTCCCATCTTAGTCTCAGACTTGGACAACAGTTTATGTATAATGGAATTATCTATACAAAGTTTCCAATAATTAATACTGAGTAGCTACATGGATTAGTAATCACAGAATCACAGAATCACAGAAACTTCAGAGTTGGAAGGGACCTCTAGAGATCATCTAGTCCAACTCCCCTGCTAAAGCAGGATTGCCCAGAGCACATTACTCAGGACCGCATCCAGGCGAGTCTTGAAAATCTCCAGAGAAGGGGACTCCACAACCTCCCTGGGCAGCCTGTTCCAGTGCTCTGGAACAGAGCATTAGTTCCAAACTAATGTTTCATTAGTTTTCATTCAGCATGCTATCAGATACTTACCAAGGATCTGTCGTGAGTAAGGCATCTCTCTGCCTTGGGCAAGGAAGGATCTCTTAGTCTCAGGTAAGGAATTTCAAACCTTCAGCGGTGTCCCTGCTCAAGGAGAGGGTCACCTGGTGGGCAATCCAGCTGCAGTTCAGGGAGAGCTCCATTTGGGCCCATCCTGATGGTAATATTTATAGAGCAAAGGAGCTGGCTGCTAGTCAGTAGTATAGAGAAGACAGTTGTCTTCATTTTAGCTCTGGTATCTTGTTCTGTACCTTGGTTATCTTGCATTTTTGGGCTTCGAAACAAACGACCTTTTGAGATATCTTTCCGAGGCACCTTCCCTCCCTTGTACATGAGCCATGAGCTCTCCAGCTCGCAGTTTCACCACAGGCTGCTGTTCCTTGGTCAGCCCAAACCAAAGTACGGCTGGGGATCAAGTGCATCTGTCACACTGACCCAGAGATATCTTCCATCTGATCAACAAGCATTACCAGATATGCCTTCCAGGTGTCAGTCTCATTGTTTTTTGCTTTTTAGGCATCCATAGTCTTGTGACGGTGCTACTATGTATAAAAAAACCCCAATGCCTACATTGTACGTTTTGAATCTGTCACCTCATGGTACAAGAATTAGGGGGCATTAATGAAACTAAGAGGAACAGTGAGGGAAAAATTCCTATTTATCTACGTGATCTTTCTGATTTCATAGACTTTTTTTAGAAATGCTTTTCCAGACTGATGAGCCCCAGTTTATTTACTTACTCCTTGTACTGAGGCCATTCCGTACCTCCGAACTTTCGTCACATTTCCATATCCTTTTCAGGCTGGGACTGTCCATGTACCTGACACAGCAGCTCAGATGTTAAAAACAGCTCAACAGCTGTAAATCTCAGGAATTACACCGAAGAAGAGAAAACCTGTGGTAACATCTCTTTCTTAATTTTCAGTTTTTCTGAAAGCTGTCAGGTGAGCCTTTCAAACCCGTTGATTATAAGGTTAACATTTTTTAAGGGCACTCAATGACACACATTATTAGATGAGCCATCAGCATTGCTTCCCAACCCCACCTACTGCGAACAGCATAACAACAGCCCCAGAGGAGCTGTGACTCCTCTGGTGGGATTCATCTCACTAGCTGTGGCCATGTGCTTCTACGTGTCTGTTTCTGATCTGGACACCCAATAATTCTGTATAGACAACAGAAAGGAACAGGCACTATCAGGAAACATTTAATCCAACCGAAGTAAGATTCCTTTGCTGGGACAAGTTGAAATATGCCACCTTCTCCCCAGTGACTACCTAGTGAATCTAAACTCGTAACTCAGATCTTTATTCTAAATTTGATAAGAGTAGCCTTACTTCTTGTGTCCTCAAACACCTGTGAAAATTTCTAGTCTTCATTTTTATGGCCAGACAGTGCTACAATGCTGTGCTGCTGTGTCTTGTATGTGTTTAATGGCCCTTTGCTCCCACCCACCTCTTGTTTTCCACACATTCATTCATTTGTTGGATGAAAACCAATGTACCTTCTTTAGATCAATCAAGAGAAGTTTTCCTCTTATATGTAGTATTACACTGTATATAGTAGCATTTGTATATGCATACCATGCATAATATATGTACTATACAATATTATAATATAGTGATACTGTGTATAGTATTATACGTTTGTCTTTCTCAGGGCTGAGGATGAACTTTCCTCCGTGTTGCCTGTAACATTAAAGAAACTTGGTTCAAAAAGTCCCCTATCAGTAATAGGGGTCAACTTCTCTTCACTGCTCCAGCTTTCATTCATACAAGGGAAAAATGAACTAATGTTTATGGATGCTTGGCCTACCATAATGTGGAAGTCTGTGCCCAAATTAAGAGGTTTATATTTTCTCCTGCAGGAACTGAAAGCCCTCGTTTTCATCCCCAATGCATGATTAAATGATTTAGTGAAGTGTTTTTCTTTTACCCATTAATTTCTTTCCAACACATTTTATTTAGACCAGTGCCTCTAGTCCCAGAGCCATCTGCGACTGTCGTGAATGACAAGTGAATTCCCAAAGAATAAATAGAAAAGGGCTTATTTGCTACAGATTTTTCAATCACATCCATTCACTTCCAGATTTAAATTGTAACCTGGAATTTGACCAATGTTTCTATTAATTTACCTCTTCGTATTATATCAGTAAAGCAATCATTTTAACTAGAAAAGATAATGGATTATGAGAAAATAAAGAACAACCAGAAGACAAAAACCATCTATACAGATGCTAAATTAAAGTTGCACAGAGAATATCAGTTTTCACAGTTGTGAAAATGCGGGGTATGAGTCACCACAGAAGCAGTTAAATGCTACCTATAGAGATAAGAGGTCTGATAAGAGATGGGTCTTAATGGCTTCTGTGCCCTTAATTCCTTCCTCTTATTGTTTCTTTGTCCCAAAACAAACCTGACAGTGTGTCTTCAGATCATCAGGTTAATGAAAGATGTATGTATTGTGAAGGTCAAATAAGGCCTCTGGTTAAAGAAGTTTCAACACAAAAGCCTAAAGCAATTTGAATTTTTCTTGTGCTTCTGATTTCCTAATGCAGCCACTAAAGAGGCAATTTGACAAACATAGAGCACTCAGGGCTTTTTGTCCGCAGTTGTCAACTGTTTTTTGTTCTGTAAAAGCCCAGTGGAAAGAAAGGGCTTTAAATAGTCATTTTGTTAACAGAGAACTTGGATATAATGCACACGCATCTGTACCCAGTGGTGTTTTTTGCACTGTTCTTTGTAAACTGTAAATCCCCCATATGAGGAATGTGCAATCTACATGTGGGAGCCCATCCGCCTTCCCCTGCTGCTCCTGCTTTTAAAGCAACTTCTCTTTAGCAGTCATTAGGGGAACACAATGTAAAAAGGCTTTTAAAAACAAAGAAGCAGATTATTTGAAGTCTTCTTACTTGCACTTCTCCTAACTAATTTCATGTTTCTGAGTGCATACGTTAATCCTTATGCATCTATTTTTAAGTTTTATTTAAAAGCTTGAATAGAATTATCTACCAACATGCAAGGAAGAAAACCTCAACCTATGTCTCCATGAACATCATTTAAATCAGTGTATTTACAGAATTACCAGTAGGAAGGAAATATCTCAGTGTTTTGTTTCCTGTTTCTTTTTTCTAAAATCTTTGTTCCCTTGGTCCATTCACGCAGAAAATAAGGATACATGAGAGTTGGTCTATCAGGTAAGACTAGGGGTTCATTAAGCATACTTTCCCCTCTCTTCCAGCGGCAAATGCCAAATGCTGGCATGAAACCCCATAATTATGGAAGTTTTCATTTATTTTGGTTTTTTTTGTGGAATAACCAGCTGCCAGGGAAGTACCAACTTACTTTCACACTTCAATGGCATCTATGAAAATGTTCAGAGACTTCGCAGGAGCCCAAGGCAACATGGAAACTGTAAAGAGTGTGCAGAAGTTAAAGACAAGCTGCGGCAAATGGATGGGTCTTGTAGACTGTCAGAGCAGTTGCCCTTGGGCCATATCATCTAACGAGAAACGTTGTCCTTGGAGAGTAAAGCCCACCATTGTATATGAACAGTGGTTAAACTGGCACCCACCACTTAAACTTATTTCTCCAACACAGATCAGCAGGACTTAAAGAGCTGTTAGAAATGCATTACAGATCTCTGATAGGAAAAACAGAGCCAGGTACCTTCTGATTGTTACAGTTATTGATCCTTTACGCAGCAATTAACATGTAAAAAGTGACCGAGCTTTTAAGGAGAAAAAAAAATACACTGGTGAATCCAGCTGTCAGTCTGATTTACAAAATCCTTAAACTATTAAATGCATATTCTTAAGGATATGGTTTTACCTTGCTGCTTCTTGGATTGCTAATGATTAATTTTCTTGTTTTCCAGAGGAAATGAATTTTGCAAGAGCAAATAGCTGAAACTTGCTTTCAGACCTTCTAGCTCTGGTATGGTTAGGGAAAGACAAGATGATATCAGGTTGCATCAATAGATGATAAAACCATTGTATTTTAAAAATGCTGCTGAAAATCAAGGAGCAAAATTGCAAGCGAGTCTATTTTGCGAAAAGAAAGGAGAGAAGAAAACTGGCTTGATCTCTAGATTTTCTCCTTATAGACACTTATTTAAGATTTTTGCTAGCAAGAACCATTCAGAAGATAGAGATTCTCTCTGAACGTCAGCTCTTTCCTACGTGGTAGCTCATTATACCTACCTCAAAAATGTGCACCAGGATTTATTCTCATTGAAATGTGTCCTAATTTTTATGCCTTTTCTCCTATGATGTCTTTTCCTCTCCTTTTTTCTTCCATGATTCTGATCATATTATACAATCTCCTGGTAACTCCTCACAGCTGCATGTCCTCTCTCTGTTTAATGAGAATTGTCCTTTTCTATCCTTCCATAGTTAATGAAAACAGGCTCTGAAGCATCCCCCTTGATTATCACTACAGAGTACGTATTTCCAGCCTGTTTTACACCTCAGCCTGTTGTAGTTCCATTTAGAAACGTATTTTCAAAGCCTGCTTGTGAGAATGCTCTATAGAGCAATGTGGAAAGCCCTGTTACAGACACCACACAGGGTACCTTCTGCTCCTCTCTCATTCACAGGGATGCAGAAGGGAATTTGAAAGGTCTGACATTGTTTGTTCTTGCCAAGACCGCGCTGGCTGTCGCTCAGCTCCATCTTCAGCTCCCATCGTTCTTCCTTTTGCTCTGGCTCCTGTGCAGTTGCTTTTGCCTCCGCAGATTTTCTGCCAGCACGGTGAGGTCTCCTCCACTGACAAAACTTTTTGCTGTCTGTGGGATGCAGCTAACATTCCCTTGATTTGTCATCTTCACACTTTGATTTGTATTTCTTTTTCTCCCCCTTTTTTCTAAATATTTTAATGTTTTTCTATCTGTTGAGAAAACTCATGCAAAGGCTCTCGTTCTCTGCCTTTAATTATATTCCACCTCTCTGGCTGCTTCCTCAGTTTCTACTCACTGCTGGGTCTATGTTTTCCCCTCTGCCTCTACTCCTTCAGACCACCCTCTGACTTCTTCTCTTCTTTTTCCTCTTCCAAGAACCCCCACAGCTATTTCTATCATCTTTAAAATCTATCCTTTACATACCATTCTTGCTAATACAAAACAACAAACAAAAACCCCCTTTCGCCTCATCTGCATCACACTACCCTCCACCCCTGAAAACTAATAGATAGAAACCTTTTAAATATCTTTGTCACTTCTGAAAATGAAGAGGAAAGATTAAGCCACTTTTACTGCTTTAATGTGGGGCCCATGAGCACTACGGTAATCCAGGATTAGATTCTCATAGTTATTCTTCAAAGCATGTCTAACAATATTCCTATCTGCTAGTCTGACAGATCACAGCAACACAGTCATAACTTTTTACAAATTGACAACAACCCCAAGGCTTCTGCCTTCTAAATAAGGCCATTCTGAGTTTCCAGCTCTTATAAAGTAATTATGTTTTGTACTACATTTACAATGGAAATGGATGAATTCAGTCTAAAGAAATAGGCCTTTTCAAAGGAAATCAGACCGAGAAAAAGTAGCTCTGCAGCCTGAAAATTCACACAAAGCAAGCAGCTGATCTTGCCTACACACACTGGGAATTTCTTTTAAAAGGAAAGGTCTAATTGCAAATGGCACTTTGAAACCAAATAATTCCGCTTTGCTGAAAAGTGACATAATTCTTCTGACACAGCTAGCATGGGGCACAACGTGCAGCAGTCCCCATCCTCTCACCTGCAATTCTCAATAAATAAAATATAATGGGATTTTTGTTTCATTTTTAGTGTCAGAACTTCCACATTTTCCTTTCAGCATTGTGTCAGGGAAGGGGCTTAGAGAAAGATCAGGCCAGGCAAACTAATGAAAATCAAAGGGCTTGTTTAATTCCCTACACAGTGGTAATAAACTCAGAGCAACAGTATTTATGCTTCAAAGGTATCACTTGAAGAATTTGCAAATGGTATTTTTAAAAAGTGACAGATGACCTCAGGAGGTAAGTCCACTTAAACAAATCATATTCTTCTTAAATAAATGTCATTCTCCCTACTTACAGCAACATCCTCCATGCGCTTATCAGCATTTCCTCTAACAATCCAAAGAGCTCTTAAGTTAACTCTGACTGTATCTAACACAAGTCGTTGCTGGGGATGTAGGAGAGAGCCGTATGCTCTGCAGGAAGGTTTCTCACAGGTGAGAAATGCAGTTGGAATCTTTGGATTATTTGGGTGGGAAATAGGTGAGGGCTGTCTACCTGGCCCCAGTCTTAGGACAGGGAAAACCCAGGAATACCATCTAAGAAACATGAGGGTGTCCAAACCTACCAGTGTATCCAGGAAGGATGAAAAAAGGTCTAGGTAATTTCATCCAGGATCATTTTCTAAATCTCATCTAACTCTTTATTAAAGCCTGATAACCCTATTTTAAATGCATTTCTTATCCCAGTGAGGTGTGTCCTTTCTATCACTTGCTAGTCCAGACTGCAGCACTTGGCTCTTTCTCCATTCAACCCTTTTCACAGCCTCGCCATCTTTTATTTAAAAATGACTTCTTCACCAACTTTTTATGCTGTAATTATGAATTTAAAAGTTTCAGGTGGCTTAATACTCGGCAAGCAGTTCCTCGTTCCTTGCAATGTTGATCTTGTTTGTGTTTTTTGTTTTCTTTTGTCTTACTGCTATGGACTCTTAGAGATGTTACCCCATAATCCTAACCCCTTTCTAGCAACCCAGAGTGTGAAGGTAAGCCTCCTGGTGCTTCTGAGTCCTCTCCTTCTATGTGGGTTCTTCTCCTTACCCTTGGGTTCTTCACCAACCACTGACTGCCATTTCACATTGATTACTGTGTCTCAGCTTAAAGCAGTCTGAATGGCAGAGTCAGCCTGTCCCTGCAAACCGGGCTGCTTCTGAGCTGACTGAAAAGCAATCAGAAATACATTGTTAGAAAAAGTCCAAATTTTAAAATATCTTCTTGGTCCTTTACAGTCAGACCGTCAAGCAGCTGTGCAGCATTAACACAAATGAATTGCGAAAGTTTGTATTCTTTCAGGCTGATAATAACAAAAATTCAGTTTCTTCCCTGTCTGCCAGATTTATCAGTCATGAATGACAAAGTGCGGGGGGGGGGGAGGGGGGAAGAAAAGGAAAAAAAAAAAAAAAAGAGAGAGAGAACCCGCTTCTCTCCTTGTTTACAGCTGGGCCAAATCATCTCACGGCCGGGCTCCCTCCACCCGTACAAGAGGGGCTTGTCCTGACAGTGCAGCCACTGCCTTGGGACAGGGCACTCCAAGGAAGGGCCTGCTGTTACCTTCAAGCCCTACGCACCATTTAAATTCCACTGGCATATCTAAGGCTCTCAGGCAGGTCTATAAAAAGGATCAGTCCACTCGCTGAAATGGAAAGCATTTATGTATCTGTTCAGATGCCACATCCCCAAAGAGGCAACATGTTCCTTAAGCTTCCTAGTTCCAAATGAGGAAACTTTTGGAATGAAACTTCCTAGTTTCCAAAAGCTCCATAGCCTCAAATCCCACATGTGCTTTGGCCATGCCCAGAACAATATGTCTCAATAGTGCTGAGCAATTAGGCATTTAGCTGATCCCAAAGTTTTGAAAATATCCAGAAACCCTTCTGAGGTCTGATTTGGAAGTCCCGCTCTGAAAACCCTGACCTCGTGCAGGGCTCAGCTGTAGGGAAGGGATGGGAGCCACGCTGCGGGATGGGAGCACTTCTCTGCCAGGACACCTCAACCCACCTCTTCTGATCGATAGTCCTAATTCACCAGATTGGAAGATAGACTGGGTTTGTGACCTGGCCTGTGGAAGGAGTGCTTTGTTACATGGGAAAATTAAATATGTCCCATGCATAAGATAAAAAAAAGGGGAAAGAGAGAAGAGGAAAATAAATTACTTTTCATCCCCATGGTTCATCTGGGACGAAGGGTATCTGCTATTCAGTCCTTGCTCCAAAGGATATGTACACATTCTGTTTCAAGATACTGATGTTCTGGTTTGTAATAAAATGTGTTTTTAAACCCAAGAAGTGTTGGACTACACGGTGAATGTGCACTTAAAATTACTGCATTTGGGATGTGATCATTTTTAAAGAAGATAACATCTGTTTGAAAGCTGAACAAGAATTGAGCTCATGGGTTTGCAGGAACTTATTTAATAACATAAGACAGATTGTCTTTCTTTCATACAGAACTTAATTTTTTTTTTTTTTGCTTTAAAATGAGAACTACAACCACTATGCAAAAGGAAGTCAAAGGTTGCTAACACTTCCACTCTACATATAGTGTTTACTAGTAAGTATTTGCTGGGTCAAACTGGTGTGTCCCCACTGAAATAATAACCACTGAAATAATAACTGCGCAATTTTAAAATCATGTATGTCACCGTCCCTTGTCTCTGCAGCTTTCTTTATCTTTACACCTTCCTGCATCAGCAGAGCTGAAGGACTCTTCATACACAGCTGGCTACACCAGGATTTCAGCCTCCTCGCTACGTAGCTTTTAAAACTCAAAGATGCTTGCTTCACGTGTGTACGTCAGTGGAGTTTTGCAGGTGTGAGCTGAAGAAGGGGAAAAGGTAAAGGTTTCTGCATGGTTATTGTAGCTGGTATTTAAGATCAAAGGGTCTTTCTCTCTCTTTACCTCAGATATTTTAGGCTTACAAGGGTTTCCTGTTAAAAAATGTGCAATAAGTAGCTCATGATCCTCAATAAAGATAGTCATTTGGATCTGTACATAAGATGCACTGTGTCCCACATTGCCTTCCATACAGGGAGCAAGGCAGACACCTTTGAAGCCCCCAGAGGGACATCCTACTTCTCTAATTTGGATACTTAGATTTAGGCCTGACTGCGTATACAGAAATGTGTATGTATGTACTTATACTTACATGTAGAAGTTTTTAAAAAACCTTTCACTCACAGTGAGAAATTAGTTTCTTCTCATATGTTTGCCATATTATTTAGATTATAAACCAATCTAACCATCAATATAAAATGTTCAATGTGACACAATGATTTAAGGACAAAAGTGTGTGAGACTCCTATTCAGATGTCACTCTCGCTATTTTTAGTACTGAAAAATCACAATAAAACCAAACCTGTTCCAGGAGAACGCTGTGTTGGATGGGGCCTGGAGGAGGCTCAGGATGCAGCTGGACCTCTCCAGCACAGTTTTCTCAAGGTGGGATGCACTGCCTGGCCTTTTGCTGCAAAATGAGGAAATAGAATAACTGTAGTTTTATGCTAGCCAGATCAGCCTTCAGTGACTCCAAGAGTATTTATTTTGCTTATTCATGCTTTCTTTCTTTTTTCTCTTTCTTTTTTAACCTTATTTCTTCGGTATTTGCACCCAGAATATTTTTCACCCATTCATCTCTCTGCGTGTGGATGCTTTTCTTTTCTCCCAGGTCATTTTGCACAAAGTTATCAGTATTTCACTATTTTTGAGGCTTCTCCCTCAGTAGTCGCAGGGACCTCGGACATTGATGTGTCAAGTAGTGAGACGCAAAATGACTCCTGACCATGAGAAGCCAGGTGGTGGGATGGGGATTGCAAGCTAAAAACCTGCTGAGGACTTGGACTTGTTGGCTTAGGAGCACCAGCCCTGCTGGGACACATGGCTTCAGCACTGGGGAGAGATCTGGGAAGTAGAAGCAATTTGAGGAGGGGCAATGAGATGGCTTTGAGTACTGGCATAAGCACCATTGGTGGGATGAACAGCCTTCAAGGAGCCAGGTCAGGCAGGAAAGGGAGAGGTGTCAAAGGAAGGAAAGCAAAAGAAAAAATTAATACAGTCAGATGCACACAATAAAGCTTCTGGTAATCTCCACCCCAGAGCACGCTTCAGCGCTGGAGAAATTAATCACAGTCATGTAGTAGCACAATGATTCTTCATATTGTATAATAAATGCTGTCAGCTGCATGAAGTGACCACATTTGCAGCTCTTGGGGAGAATTGGACCATTTTCTCATCACAAAACAAAGATATGCATTAGACAAGAAAGAATTACGGAACTTGAATATATTTATTTTAATTCATTAAGTGTTATTTTATGGAGCTGAAGGGATTTCCTATATAAAAATATTAATCATTGGGAAAACTTTTTTTTTTAATAAGTACTTTATACCGCTAAAAGTTTTTGCTAACAACATGTGCAAACAAATCCAGCACTTGCTATTTTCTTTCTCTCTCAAAGGCAAGTTTCTCCTGACTTTTTCATTTGCCAATAGGACTGGCAAAAGCCACTCAAAAGATTGAGTTTCTTCAATAACGCTGCTCTGGTTTGGTTAGTTTATTGAAGTTCTAGTGGTACGTTCTCACCGAGGACCACAACTGGTACAGTTTCTGTTGAAAAAGTGTCGTGTTAGGTTACCTTTCAATTCTAGGGCAAAACCTTTAGGTCACCTAAGGGTTTGTGCATGGAAGTAGAGTCAGGCATGCAAGAGCAATGTCCAGCACTATTCAGGTCGTGCAGAGCAGCAAAAGGCTGGCTTACTATGAGCCTGCCAACATTCTGAATGTCTGAGATGGTCAAATCTTTGACTCAGGTGCAGAAGAAAGCCGATAAATACCTCTCCTTTGAACTATATGCCCTCTGACTCTATCATTTAAGCCCCTTCTAGCCAAAGAAACTAAGCTATCCATTTTATAATATTTTAGGCTTTACTTTGTTAGCTTGTTAGCTCTATTTAATGGCAGTTTGCCATTATTCAAGTTCTGAAAGATCCTGAAGCACTTCACAAATCATAACACAAACTATTAACTGGGGTTACTCTGTTAATCATCTGTCCCTAAGGCTGTTCACTGTTCCTTTTTTTCCGTTATGTTCATTTTGACCTCGCAGTTGTGGTTTTTTTAATTATTATCTTCTGAGTCTCAATATGAAAATGCTCTAGGCAGGATGAAGAAAACATTGAGGTGTACCACTGTAATACTGTAACACTCAGTTGGAATGAAATGCACTTCTCTGCTAATATAAACACCAGAAACTAGGTCTCCCGATATATCTGTAGATATATTTCCCAGGATAGAGAGAAGGGAGTAGAAATGTCAAGAGATCTCTACCCCCATGTTGTTTTTAAACTTGTGGGTTTGTCCCATTCTGTTGACTGCAGACTTTTTCTCGTTATTCTTTCACCCATCTCTGCAATAATCCAGTACTTGACAGCCAAAGGGATAACTTAGCCTGCTTTTAATAATAAAAATAAAACTTACTTGCTACATCTGTGTTATAAAGCAGGTATGAAACCCTCACAAGCCTCACCTCTGCAGTTTTCCTAGTAGCAACTTCTCAGGTGGAGACAACTGAAGGTCTATAGTTCCTGCCTATGCTATGTTTCTACTAGTTTTCACTATTTATTATTTACTCACAAATCACAATTTTCAATCGGAACTATTTACTTCTCATCGTCCTTTCCAAAACAATTCAGGATTCCTGAATTTCTAGTGCATTCCTGTTACTTCTTCAAACTAGTTACTTACTCCATTAGCAAAGGTTGCCGCTTTTGCCAAGTAACCACTCCATTTGGATGCATGATGCAATTATTTTCTAGGTAGTTACACAAATGACTGAAAACAGGATCATGAGTCTCACCAAGCTGAGCCCATAAACTTTCTTCCTAAAAGAGGGAAATGATCAAAGTACATAGTGTGGTAGTGTTATCAATGGAGATAACATTTGAATCTTTCTAGGCCGCAAGCACAAAAAAAGGTAGCCTGGCAGTGGTTTGGTGTTATATGCCACCTATTAATAAAGCATCAACATTCAGATCATCTTTGAAACAAAAAGGAAAAGCACTCTATCTTTGTCTGGGTAACTGCATTTACAGCAAAGGTGCATATCTATCTATAGAAAACATATTGAGGTGTATCAGTCCCAAGCAAAGAATTTGCAGGTTGGTCTGAAAATGCGTCTCCTCACAGTGCACTCTGGACCGCAGTTTTCCTCAGGAGAATGTCTGCATATAGCATTTATTGGAGTCAGAGTCCTTACAGGTCCATTACACAGAAGAAAAAAAAAAGCAATCTGCCTTGCAGAACTGGTAGAGGACCTTTGCTATGGGAAGCCCAGACTTCAGTGAGCAGAAGGTAAACATGCACCGTGCAACATAAAAGTACTCAGAGGCAGCTGAGAAAAGTCCTGAATTGGGAACCTGTGTGCCAAGGAGAAATAATTTCATCTGCAGCCCTCAGCTTCGCATATTCTACCAAGTGATTCAGTTTATGGTTGTTCTAAATCCCTTTCTTTGCCCTACTTAACACTTACTTAGGGCATAGCAATTTAGGTGTCCATCAAAGCGTTGTGAATTCTTGGTGCCAGACAGCTAGCATTTAGGAGCTACAGTACTGAATATTTCATTGGATTTTTGATTCTTTTTCCAAGAGAAATTTTAGTTTTGTTACAGGATGCTGGGACCAGGGGTCCCCCAATTAGTCCTCCTGCAGTCATCAGCTTCTCTAATACAAAACCTATGACCTAACGAGCCTGAGCCTTTAGTCATCCATATTGATTCTGTGATCCTACTGCTCTCTCTATGACGATTGCATATTGGGCTCTATAACTACACTTGGTTGCGTGCCAGATCAAGAAAAGGGGTGGTTACTATATTTTATATAGCTCCATGACCTCTCTGAGGCTAACAGCAAATTGCCAGTGCAGCTGTCAGCTGGGCGGTTTGTGTTTGGCTAAAAGCAAACGTCAATAATAATCAGCATCTGTTGTGGGTCCTACACTACTGGGCATGTCTTCAAGTGCGCAGCACAGTTCTGAGTGAACCCACTTATTTAGCTTCCTAAATATGGCTCAGGAGCGCTCATTTTTTGTTGTTGCTGTGGTTTTGCTGTTCATATGCACGAGCGGTGTTGCTTCTGTTGTGCCCAGGTGGCCAAGAAGGCCAACAGCATCCTGGCCTGTATCAGGAATAGTGTGGTGAGCCGGACTAGGGAAGTGATCATCCCCCTGTACTCGGCACTGGTGAGGCCCCACCTCGAGTACTGCGTTCAGTTTTGGGCCCCTCGCTACAAGAGGGACATTGAGGTGTTGGAGCGTGTCCAGAGAAGGGCTACAAAGCTGGTGAGGGGTCTGGAGGACAAACCTTATGAAGAACGACTGAGGGAGTTGGGGTTGTTTAGCCTGGAGAAGAGGAGGCTGAGGGGAGACCTTATCACCCTCTACAACTACCTGAAAGGAGGTTGTAGAGAGATGGGGGCTGACCTCTTCTCCCTGGTGACAAGTGATAGGACGAGAGGAAACGGGTTCAAGTTATGTCAGGGGAGGTTTAGATTGGATATTAGGAAACATTTTTTCACTGAAAGGGTTATTAAACATTGGAATAGGCTGCCCAGGGAGGTGGTGGATTCACCATCCCTGGAGGTGTTTAAAAAAAGGGTAGATGGGGCACTTAGGGACATGGTTCAGAAGTGGCTTTTGTCAGGGTAGGTTAAAGGTTGGACTTGATGATCTTAAAGGTCCCTTCCAACCTCAGCAATTCTATGATTCTATGATTCTCCCGCGCTTGTTCCAACCACCTTGGACTAGAGACGACAAACATGTGGTGAAGAGGCAAAGTTTCTACTAAAAGGATTGAGTTTTAATTCACAGTGAATTCTGTGTTACATGATACTGAGTTATGTTTGAACGTTATCTGTCCTTTTGCAGAGTTTCAGGGAGGACTCTGAAGAGTGCTAACTGTGCTGCTAATCCTTCAGTTTAACTTTTAAAATCTCATAAAATTTAATGCAGTTTCATGCTAGAGGAAATTATGGCATCAGTTAGCCTGACTTCTGGTGTAGTGCCTTTCTCTAAAGAGACCTGAACTACTGAGGATTGAGATCAACTTTAGATAAAGGGCATGGCACAGAGATAACACAGGGCACCATTTAGGTCAGATCTGCTTAAATGATCCTGTGGACAGCCTACACCTCATGGAGAGGACAAGGAAAAAACCCATGGTTACTTCCAGATTGAGAACCTGCATTCAAAAACCATCTGTAAGTAACCAGTTTGTGTCTCCAGAGAGTCTTCTATCATGCAACTACATCCCAGGTGAGTCCCATTGACCTCCAGCAATAACTTACCATCCCCAACATTCACAGTCCCAGAAAAGATCTTATATCAGTCCCCGGATCGTCACATTTTGAAAAAATATACCACGTATAGAGCTCGTCTTAAATTACAGGCATCCGCTCTTAAAATAAGGAATGGTTTCTGGAGAAATTCCCTCCTTTCCTGTGAATGGCCATTCAATCATGGAAGTCCAGGTAAATGCATTATAAATCTCTAAAAAAATCTCCATTTCTGGTATCAAGGATGACAATATTACACCTGGACATAAATGGAAGTAGGTTACTCTTCATACTCAGGCTGATTCCAGGGCTTTAGCAGTACACGGTGCTCGCTCGTTATTCATTGCCAGGATTTATGCTTATGTAATAGGTTGCTTAGACAAGGATTCTTGTGATATTTTTAGCCAGTTTTTCTTTCTTTTTTTACCTCTCCTTTTAGGCCAGAGATTCAGAACTCCTCTAGTACTTAACCTCAGTGCAGACTTTCTCCCCTTAGCTTTCTCATTTCTGTCCTCCTGCCTGTTGAACTGTTATTGTTGATAGGGTATGGACTCAGCAAAACAGGAGGCCTTGTAAACCTCCCGAAGACCCGCTCAGGGCAGAGACTCGTGGGACTGAAACTCATGGGAAACTGAGCATCTCGTTCTTCCAGCCTCCTTTGAAAAATCAGTCTACAGCTCTTCTTAACATCAAACTATGCTGAGTTCAATCTTTCTGCTGGTATAGACTTACTGTGCAGATCCAGACACGGAGTCATTGCCAGCCTACATGAAGACCATGGAGATTAAGGAAAATGACAAGTCCTTTGATACTTATGCATGACCCGTATTTCTCATGATAGCTGAGAATCAGCATACTGCCTATGTTTCATTTACCCTTAGACCTCAAACTTTCTCCCATTTTAGCTTTTTAAAAAAAATCTTATTAAAAAAATTGCTCTGTTTCTTGTCTGAGCCTTCAAAAGCAGTGTAAAAGATTCAAAATGAAAGCAGTAGATATGTCTGTTGCTGACTCTCCATCAGTGTGCACATACCGCCCTTTTAATACCAAAGGAATTTGTTATGATCTCTGTTATTCCCGAGACCATATCAATTAAAATAATAAGACAGCTAAAATAAAGTGTTACCAAAGTGTATGAAATATTTTCCAGTAAATGAAAGCAGAAAGAACTAAGGATCTAGAGCTTTTAGCCTATTTATGTGAAAGACTAAAATAAACGTAGATTCTAAGTTTTGATCAATAATAAAAATGTGTCATCTAGAAAATAGCCTACAAATGTATACATTGGACTCCAGCTGAAAATGTGGACATTTGTTGGTCAAATATTTTGGTGGGGGAGATTCACTCTGCAGTTTGGGGTGCTCTGTGTTAACTTCAAAGGAAATGTAGCTATTTCTGGTTGTTATTACAAGAAAACATTCGTAGACCTAGACCTCTTTGGAAAGAATGCTAATGATTTCAAATGGCATAGAGCAGTATTGACAAGCACTTTGAAAAAGGATCAAATTTGGTGTAAAACATAGAGTCAAGAGTATATTTTAAAATATTTTTCTTCTAAAAGTGGTGCATTGGGAGTCTTGGGGGCTTTGTCTGATGTCAGATTTTGGGATGAAAATCTTAGTGAAATCAATTCCTTCTCATGTCCCCTGCAGTCACTTGCCGATCTTTGCTGCCTTGCCAGATTTTGTACTTTTTGTCATTTGTTCTTGGCTCAGCAGTTGAAGATTAGTTTAGAAACAAATGAAAGAGGAGTAAAACGCAGATGCTAAATAAAGTAATGCATGTTAATGGGCATCCTACAATTTCTTCCAGTTTAGGCAAAATTGTCTCTAAGGGTGAATGAAAGGAAAAGGATGGGAAGCAGATGTTTCTACTGCCTGTAGCAATTGATTGTAAATTGGCCTGACACTTCCCCAAAGAGTTTGTCAAGAACATTTGATTCAGTGAATCAGTCCCAGACCCAGAGTTGAAGCACCAGTATCTTAGCCAAAATGATCAACCACTTGGGCCTGACAGGGAAAAAAAACCCCAAACCACCCGATCAGAGGAAAAACTTCAGCTTTACATAAACACATTTCTTTTGCCACAGGCAAAGAATGAAAATACGGAAGTAATCCTGTAGGGCAGCTACACCTCACATTGATAGCCCTGGGAGTTGGCTATAGACCTCCGTGAATCAAATCTAAGCTTCAAGCAGAGGTGAAAAGAAAATAAAAATTCGGTTCATTCTAGAACATGTTCCCATGTAGAATTAAACCATGCCAGCTGGGAGGAGCTGTCACCTCAGTTCAGATACGGCAGCAGACAGGAATAACAGATGCCGCAAGTCAGTTGTGGGACATGTGCTGAACTAAATGAAAGGAGAAAATGAAGAGAAAAAAAAACCCACCTAAACAATCTCAGTTAAATTTTAACTAAAGTTTAGATTTAAATCTGTATTTTAGTTGTTAGAATTCTGTTTGACTGAAGGTGCACAAGTCTTATAATGAGATAAAAGTAAGCTCTAGTGTTAGATCCAAAACACAAGTCAAGGCACAAAATAGAAGAAAATTATTTTAATGCAAACAATTATTTTAATGCATAGCGGTGAAGACATACAGAAACACTACTTTAGCTTGTCAGAAAAACAAATTGTAATAACAGTCACACTTCCCATAAGGAGAAACTAAATAAATACACTCAAAAGAAAACTAAGAACCATATGTCCTCCTTTTGAAGCATGAGGAAAAAGTAAAATAACCAAAGAAAGGATAATAGAGAAAACAGCATGCAGAGAAAAATATTAAAGAAATGGGTTATACGAGCTATTGCCAGAATGTTGCATAATGATCGCTTTTACAAACAAACAGAACTGGAAATGTTGCCCTCTTGCTTTCCAAGAAACTTCCAACAAGTCAGGAATGTGACATGATTAAAAAGGACGACAGCTTTCTCCCTCCAAAGGAGTGAGTACTGGGCACTTTATGTACTCTTCAAGAAGTACACATGCTGTGCTAGCTTTTCAACATGCCTCGTGTTCTGTCCATTTTCTGTCAGCCCTGGAGAATTGAGCAACACACTTCAAGGAGGATGGAACTTGAGAGTTCCTCAAATTCAGATTTCTAAAGAGATAAATAGTATGTCAAACTAGCCATTTAATTTTTTACATGGTTTTGCCTCTCCTAGGCAAGGTGCAGGCACAGTACAGGGGACAGGAAAGACCAGGGACAGGAAAGACAGGGGACAGAGTGTCTCCTCAGCAAGTTTGCTGATGATACCAAGCTGGGAGGGGTGGCCGACACTCCAGAGGGCCGTGCTGCCATCCAGCGTGACCTGGACAGGCTGGAGAGCTGGGCAGAGAAGAACCTAATGAGGTTCAACAAAAGCAAGTGTAGGGTCCTGCACCTGGGAAGGAAGAATGCCAAACACCAGTATATGTTAGGGGCGGACATGCTGGGAAGCAGCTCTGAGGAGAAGGACCTGGGGGTCCTGGTAGACAGCAAATTATCCATGAGCCAGCAGTGTGCCCTTGTTGCCAAGAAGGCCAATGGCATCCTGGGCTGCATAGGGAAGACTGTGGCCAGTAGGTCGAGGGAGGTCATTCTCCCCCTCTACTCTGCACTGGTGAGGCCACAACTGGAGTACTGTGTCCAGTTCTGGGCTCCCCAGTTCAAGAGGGACAGGGAACTACAGGAGCGAGTCCAGCGAAGGGCAACCAAGATGATTGTGGGACTGGAGCACCTCCCTTATGAGGAAAGGCTGAAAGAGCTGGGACTCTTTAGCCTGGAGAAGAGAAGGTTGAGGGGGGACCTGATTAATGTTTACAAGTACCTAAAGGGTGGGTTTAAGGAGGACGGAGCCAGGCTCTTTTCAATGGTTCCCAGCGACAGGACAAGGGGCAATGGGCACAAGCTAGAACATAGGAAGTTCCGTTCAAATACACGGAAAAACTTCTTTACAGTGAGGGTGACAGAGCACTGGAACAGGCTGCCCAGGGAGGTTGTGGAGTCCCCTTCTCTGGAGATTTTCAAGACCCGCCTGGATGCAGCCCTGAGGGATGTGCTTTAGGCAACCCTGCTCTAGCAGGGGAGTTGGACTAGATGATCTCTAGAGGTCCCTTCCAACTCTGAAGATGCCGTGATTCCGTGATTCCGTACCTGTTAGCAGTATGGACCACTGTGGGCCAGTATGTGCCACCTGCAGTCGAGACCTAATAATGTCCTAATGTATTAGTATGATATAGTAGGTGTGCAAGCATGTATTTTCCTGTGTTTGGAAGCCTGATGGCCCAGTGATTACTGCTGACGTGACCGTGTGGATTCCACAAACTTTGACGAAGTCTCATTAATATTTTTCATAGCTGAAGGGAAACACTTCAGAAAGCATTCCTCCTGCACAAGGAAAGCAAACATGTAAAACATTCTCTGAGGGATGGGATGGAACAAAACACGCAAACTTTACGTCTTCTACACAACAGTAATTTAAATTCAAAGCTTAGAGTTTCTGGTCAAGCTACTAAATAGCAAGATACTGTGTTTTGAGAGAAAATAGACCAAACTGCTTCAAGAATAGTCTATGATGATTTATTTTACAATAAGATCCAATGAGTTTCTGTGACAATTTAAGATCACATCTACATTAGTGTTTCAGTCCACATCAGGAGGGTACTTTGTTCCCATTTCCCATTATTTGAATCTCTTCATGGAGAAGTCTTGCAGAGCATAGTTTTCTTTGGATGAAACCAGAAGGTAACTCCAAGCACATTCCTCATGGGCTCCAAACCCAAGGGGCAGTTCAGTCCAGGGCATCCTCCTACAGCTAACCCAAAGTAAAACCCACTGAGGCGTGTATGGTAGAGACACTAGCAACAAATCTAATAGGTATCTGCTCCCAGTATTTGCCCTACTTGCTGGTGTAGACATACCCTATAGTGCTTTCTGTCTATAGCCTACATAATAGTGTTTTTTAACATTTCAAATAGTAGATTAAATAGGCAAAGCAGAATATAGATGTGCTATTTTGACATTTCTGAAAAAAGAAAGCCACAAAATTGTGCTATAACACATCTGAAGAAAATCCCATCCTTTGATATTCATAGTGGGGTTTGTATTGTTTATGCTTTTTTTTAGCCTGAAGCAATAGCTTTGGCATTATGTGTAACCAGCAAGTTGCCAAATTTAGCTTAGTGAGACACCTGGTTGTATACATACAGTGTTATTTATGCCCAGTGCTGCCATATCTGTGAGGTATATATGGATTACCCTCACGGTGCAATATTTAATTTCTGTAGAAATACATGATACAGGAGGCTGTGAAGTTTTGCAAAAACCGCAGTGCTTCAGGTATTCACTATCCTAATTTCTTCATCATTCAAACATTTTCACTGAATAGTAGTAAAAAATGCTTAAAACCCACCAAACGGACAGTAAGGGAATCATTAATGATCGTCAGTACCATTTATGAGCATCTGAAATGAAAAATCCTGGAGTTTAGATTTTTAGGGCATTTGGAAATCCGCAGAAGAGATCAGAGCAGACACCCCATAAGTGCTGCAGTTGGTGGTAGCAGATTCTTTGGGTCAGTGCAAGAACCACAACTGAGAGTTTCGTAAATTATTTGCAAACTGAATGAAGAAAAGTATTTTCTTTAAATACCAATAGAAGTAAGGCCGGTCACAGTGGTTAAATATTCTCTTGTGACTTTCTGAATACAGGCAAATGCATCACTGAGCTTTGTTTCCATACAAACAGGATACTGGCTGTGAATGGTACAACTGAATCCGCTGGTCAAACCCTTAAATGTTTGCAGAATGCCTCTATCTGTGAAGAGAGGTGTTACCTACTATTCACAGGCTCTATGAAATAAGAACTGAATAGGGGGTCTATTATACCACCTCATGTCACAGTAGAAGCGTATACTCTTTTATAATGGCACACTGACACTTGAGATCATAATGACATACAGTTATTAAAACTATATGCATGTACGGTATTATTCTTCCTCTTTTATTGCTAAGCAGAAATAAAAGTAAAAATTAATAACTGAGCTAGAGCGTAAATCCTTCTCTCTCTTTGCAGATCACCTAGTCCTTTGAGTATTTCACCATCTATACAGATACAGTATTCACAGTCTGGACCCAGATTACAGGAGTTTATGTCTGAGAAGTTGGAATAGTCAAAAGATAAAATCTGGTATAACTGAAAGGCTATATCTGAAAGGGCAGCCGAAAGCACAAGAGACGCAGACACATGAAACAAAGCAGAACAGCTCGGTTGGAAATGAACTGGGGATGAGCACAGTCTTCAAGGTGTTGGAACAAGACACCACACAGCATCTACAAGAAAGCCTTCCTGCGCGCAGGAGGACAAAGGCAACCAGATGAGCATACTGAGACTTGGGGTCTACTTTCCACCCGATCTGTATGCTTATTTCCTAGTAACAAATGACCCTTTTAAGAAAGAAAGGATATACCCTGGGTTACATTTTTCCAAACAAAGGAGACAGCTGAATGGAAAGCTGGAGGACAGAGTGAATCGGTGATGGCAGGGGAAAGAAAAAGGAAAAACAAAACGGGAGTAGGCAATATCATAAAAGCAGTGCAAAGGGAGCCTGACTAAAAAAGTCCAAATGATGTCAGACGACTTATTGAACTAACGCGAACAAAGTCCCTCTTCAAAATGTAAATACAACAGATATGTACATTAATGTTCCCCAGCTGGCGTGCTATAAATAGCACAGAAAAGGTAGCTGGAGGTCAGAAACCAGTGGGAGCCATCCAAGGGCAGGGTCGAGGCTGAGAAAAGGCCAGATTCTGCAAACTGTGGAGAGCTGAATTTGGGCAAACACAGGAGCACAATGCTGGCATCAGGAATGAGCCGTTCACGGGAAGGGGAGTGACAGCTCCCCATCACCCCTCTGGTCACTGTGTCCCTTAGAAAGCTTTTTCTTACCACCAGCACAACAGGTACAGCTGTGTACTCTACAGCTGCGTTTCAGACTTGGCTGTATCCTCTCGGACAGATGTTTTGTCTGTAATTCCAGTTGTAGTATCCTCAAAGTAGAGTAAACAAGATCTTGCTGGCTGTTTTCCTACATCCTGGATCCATTCCTGAGATCTTATGGCTTGATCATTTCACAGCTGCCTTAGGTGTTCTGTACATTATTACACAAATATTTACTTTTCAGAAGGAGAAACCAAGTGCATTAAACCCAAGTCTCAAAAGCTTTGTTTCTTCCAGATTCCTCCGGGGGGGGGGGGGGGGCGGGTGTGTGTGACAGGCTTGAAACAAATGAGAAAGAAGAAGACGTATATTGCAGAGTGTCATTAAAAGGTAAGGGCATCACCTAAGAGCTGCAGGGCTGCAATATTCCAACAGCCAGCGGAGCACAAGGGAATGACATAACTAGCATATGGAGGACCTCTCCAGCCCCAATAACTAAAAGCAGTTTGCAGTGGTTATTCGGGAAGCAGCCTTCAGCGCAAGCCAGTTCTGACGAAGTGAGGCTTGGACACACGTCTTCCTCTGTAGGGAGATACATTTTGATCCACAGTGACATGCCTCCATCAGTCCACCTCCCCGCAGAGGAGCAGGGGTTGAAAGTTTTCAAAATTACTCTGTGGCTTAAGAGCCAAAGTTTCACCTTCAAGGCAAGTTGAGGTTTGAAAACAAGGTCCAAGTTCCTCCATCAGTTAGGCGGTCTGAAAAATGTTGAGGAGTACTCAGAACCTTGGAAGTAAAGAGCTGGGCACCTCTGCATGACTGAAGACAACCAAATACAAGCTCTGAAAAAGCCAGTCCCATTAAAGCAACACGAGATTGCTCAGGCCCTGAAAAATCTCACATCACTGACGGCCTTTGAAAACTTGTGGCCAAACTGCTGTCTATTTTCTGGCTGTAATCATACATCACGTAAATCTGGATCTCAAAATGATACCACACAGAAAGTGTCAGTCTGGACTGGCTCCAAGAGCTACATTTAGGCATTTCTTTTCATTTAAATCATATGCAAACAAAGTGATCTCAGGTTGCTATGAATAAATACAATTCATAGTGCACAGTAATGGATACATGGAGGGAATGTCATCTCATTTCCTAGAGAGATACACTTATGTATGTAAAAATAGATAATACAATTAAGCAGCTTTTATTGGCTATTAGAGGCTATATAAATGTAGTTCTCTCTTTACTACATCAATACTGTTCCAGGGCAGCCAGGTTTGATTCTGCTCTGTGAGTAACGGTGTCAGCTACATGTTAGTGCGTTCCTGAGGTGGTAAAAGAGAAGTCACACTGTGATTTTAGGGAGGTTCACAATGGTTGCTTTTGGAGGCTTAATTTTCAGTTTGAAATGTCAACAAACTTCATATGGAATGACGAAAAGAAGCCCCCCACGCTTTTTTTTTTTATGTCTCTACATTGATTAAACTCATCTTGCAAAGGTATAATGTTCTACTCAGTAGACTCCTCTAAATTAATTCCCTGCAGAGGTATAAGAAAATAACTTCAGGCATCCAACTTTTATAGCAGTAGAATAACTAGCATATTCCAGGCCAGCATGACGACTTCACCAAGAAACTGGTGTCAACAGTTTAGCAGTGTTATCAGCAATTATCTTCTTGGGAACCAGCAGTGCCAGACGTTCAGATTTATGTAACTCCACTGACCTGAATTATGAAGTTTCTAGCTTAACTGGAAACTTTATGTGAAAATACTGGCCTACTATATCTTAAGAATGGCACTAAAAGTACTACCTCATTTTCTTTATTAGGAAGACTGCATCCATGTTGTCTTCAAAAGTGACATTCCTGAGACCTCCCTTTCACAGCACGATGGAACAGCAGGAAGTGTAGAGCATGCCACCGACTTCACTTCTGCTAAATAGGCTTGCTGAGGTGGCATGGATTTCCCACAGAAAGCCCCGTAAAGAGCTCAAATTTCTTGGGCTGGAAAGTCACGTTGTTGGTTTGGTTCTCAGCTAGCTGAGAAGCACCGGAGACAGAACTCGCGCTGCTGAATTCAGCATAGAGAGGCAGACCATTAGTCAGTCGGCTGTGAAATGTAAATAATTTTTGCCTTTCAGAATATCCTCCCTGATTCTGTCAAAATCCATCAGGCACAACTGTTTATTCAAGCAAAAGGTAACACAAAGTAACACTAAAAAATTCCCCAGACTTACAGCCTAGCAGTGAACGTCTTCATTTCAGTCAGTCATTCTTCTCATGACACTTTTGCAAAAAATACTGTTTCATCAATATCAGTCTCTCCTGAGCACTTTTCAAATAACAAAACCTAAATCTTCTAAAAGTTAGAGGTCCAACTTCTGGTCTCCCTTATGAACTGTGAATTGGTAGCAGCTCCACTGGCCTCACAATCCAGGTTACTTAATTGCAACCGAGAGTAACATTGGGCCCACAATCGGTGAAAAAATCAGTAAAGGCCAAACCATGACCCAGATTTATGCACCCGCACAGGCATTTTGTTGGGTGTAGAACACTCTCACTAGCAAATACAGCTTCTTGATCTGCTTTCCGGGAGGGCGATGACCCCTCTGGGAGTCTCCCCTCTGCATTTGCAGGGGAGGGAAAGGGAGAAGAAGAATCAGCTTCAGGAGTTGGCAGTTGTTTGGATCTTAAGTTCCTATTTCCCCGTTTGGATTCCCAGGCTGATTACAAGGAAAGCTGCATTTGGTTACATTTCAAAGATGCAAAGTGGTATGATAATGCACACTGTTGGGTGCTTTCAAAGGTCTAGTCCAAGTAAAGCAAGAAGGCCAGACACCCAGGGAAACACTTCAGGCTCCTCCGTTGAGCACATATCCAACACGCTGCACATTTGGCTTTCCCACCACTGCCAGGCTCCACCAGCAAGAGCATGACCGTGAGTTGTTCTTCAAGACCTTTGTCAATGGAAAAGAAGTTTCACAGAACATTGATATAAAACTTAGCAATTATGAATAAAAAAAATAGGTTTCTCTAAGCCAAATTTGGGGTTATTAAAAAAAAAATAGTAGCATTAGCTAAAGTTAGAAGGGCTATAAAATCAAATTAAATGTAGAGACTGTATCAATTTACTAATAGAAGAAAATAAATGCAGAGAAACATTGAGAAACAGCTAAATATGTTAAATAATTCCTTGAAAAGATACAAAATACAACTTAATCTGAATATCTATTCAGATATTAAAGTTGTCAAAAACAATGCCTTCTAGATGTCAGGACTGAGCCTGCTTTTAACTTTCTGTTTACCTCTTTTTGTCTGTTTTATTTTTCTTTTACTCACAGGTTTGTGCCTTAGAATATCTTTCCCAGTTACTGAGAGGTTCATGATGGGAGCTGTATAGAAGCTGTCAAACTTCATGTTTTGCTCTGCGATAGTGAACGCTTTCCTTAATCTTATGCCATCAGAAAGAAAGATACTCCCATGTCCTATGTTAGCAGCAAAGAAACGGCTGCCCAGGTTAAATGTGATTGCTGCCATCAAATTTCAGAAAACCACTTCTATCCTGCGTTTTTTTTTTTTTAATAATTTTCCTCAGTTTGCACAATATATTCATATGACCTGCCAATGAATTCAGAATGTCACTTTTAATTAAGAATGTTGTTGTACTGATGAGCATAAAAAGAAGTACGGCTATTTTTTAAACAAAGCAGCAAAGAACCAAGCAATTCACAGTGTATTTCCTTTTAGGGATTGACTAATTAATTAATTAATTAAAATTAATTTTAGAGCCAAATCTTCCAGTCTTGTTCTATGTATCCTAGTGTATAAGTAAAATCAGACTTAGAATCCAAACCATATTCTGTCGTCTGCTCAGTCATCTCACAACTTAAATTTCCAGCTATTTTGGCAATTGATTAAGTCTTTTTAGCTGGGGCCTGTGTGGGGTCTGTCCTAGTTCTGTGCAACTGATTAACTCTGAAATTAATAAAGTTCTTTGAAAAGGTGTCCAGTTACGTCCTAACTGTATATGGCTATGATCGTGCTTACCTAATAAAACATGCTTCCATACGTTTGCTCTGTGAATTAAAGTAGCCTTCCAGCATCCAACTTTCCCTGATTCTGTGTTTTTTCATAAAGTTGTTAAGACTATACGTTACAATTCTATTTTAGTAAGAGCTCTTACTTTACAAACATCAACATTTTTGTCACTAAGACCATTAAATGCTCAGGTAATGCTGGGGTTTGGCACACAACATCTCTTGCTCCATAAAATTAAAGCAATTCAATCCCACTGACTGACTTCCAGAAAAAGAAAGGTCCGTCTGCCGACAGGAGCATCTGTGTCGAGTTTGCCAGTGGTGCCGCAGGTACTTGCTTTTTGAAAGAACGGATACCATGCAGCTATAAGTTGTGGGTTTTCTCTCCACAGATGATTGGGTTTGTCCTGGGAATCAGATTCTTTAAAAATCAAAATCCAGCTGGATACTCCTTTTCAGCTAGTGTTAAACAACCAGATGACTAAATAACTCTTGTTCCTGATTCCAGCGAGGCAAATTTTACTTAGTCACAGACGAGGTGGTGGTGTGCAGGCAGCTGGAACCACAAAATGAAGCTTTAATGAAGCCAGAGTATAAGTAATGATTCTCTAATGGCAAATTAAAGTTGGAAAATTAGTATTTATTTTTTAGAATGAAGAAACAGTGTTTATACCAGTACTGTAGTTAGGAGCTCCAGTGAGTTTGTGCGTGGTAATTGATCTCAGGCATTTCAGGAAATCATGTTTTTTCTTCCAGTTTAGTTGTCTTCCTTAAAGACTACAATGGAAATCAAAGCCACAGCACCAGCAATACTCTGCCACAACACAGAACAGGTGGAGACTAACCTGTGAGCTTCTAACTAACAAAAGTGACCACTTATTCACAAAAATAGTTGTGCAAATTTGGGGAGGAAGGGGAGGGGGAGGGCAGGCATTTGCAGGAGGTTTTGCTCATTAGTCTCATACTAGGATGTCTCAGTAGGGCAGGACTGGGTCACACATAATGACTTCAGAGTCCCATAATGTAGCGGAGTCATCATGGCAGGGGAGGGTATTCTATAGAGTAGCTTGGAGACATTAAGGGGAAAAAAAGTCCTCTCCAGTTAATCTTCATCATTAGCTCCTATTTGACACAACACATGGATCTTTCAGAACAATTCCTGATGTTGCATACCGGATTTATGTCTAAATTTCTCAATTTCGTGCCAGCATATGCTACAACTGATCCTCTCTTTCGCTCCTTTTGCCTTTATTCATGTGCTGCTCTTCCTCTGCTTCTAAACAGCTGCCTTTTGGTACATAAGTGCCATCCTGCATCCAGGATGACGCAAGGATTGCTCGCCTCCAGCCACAGTCTGGGCGCTGCAAGAAGGATGGGTTCAGCGCTCTGGCCTGTCCTTGACGCCCTCCATCTCTATATTGGGTCAGGCAGTCAGAAAAAACCCCAGCCATATAAAGTTGTCACGTGAGTTCCCAGTACCAAAGCATTTGATTCTTAACTCTGACAAATATATAAGGGAGCAACAGATGGGTGTATGAACACGTGGAAGCCCTTGGTGCAGAAAGTAAGGGGGAGAGACAGAAATGCATCTCTCACGCGAGGCTGCTAGTCTCCGGCAAAACTGCCTCAAGCAATGTTTTGTCTATGCATCTTATGGACATTGGAACTTAAAAAAAAAGGTAAAAGCAAACTGTTTGGTGGATTACTTTGAATGCTGCAGGCTACCTCAAGGTTCAAGGCAGGGATGTTTGAGGGCTCCCCCCTGCAATCGCCGTTCCTTGGTCTGGATATTACTGGAGCCAGCCATGAGTCCTGGTTTTCTGCCCATGGACACCGGGGACATGGAGAGACACGGGGCTGGGGCACACCACCACATGTCCGTGTGTGCCCCAGGCTGGAGGCTCAGAGGCGTTATTGCCTCCAAAAGCGTGGGCATAGCCATATCGTGCTCATCTCTCTCTCGAAAAGCACTGCAGAAAACACAGCTTACTGTCAGGCTGCTGATGCTCACACCATATTCTTCCTCCTTCTTTTGCATAACTAAGCATTTTGTGATCCGACTGCTATTAATTTACCCTGCAGTGTAGGTCCCATAACAGCTGAAACACAGGAATGAGTTCTTGCCCTTTTTGTTGCAGCTGCCTTGCAGTAACATGCTCTGCAATAGTAGCTTGCTCCACAAAGCAAGAGGACTGTCACAACCTGTGCATCTTACTTTTAACTGCAATTTAATTTAAAAAATTCGTTGCAAATTTTTTTTGCCATCAGAAATCAACCGCTGTGAAAGTATCACTTCCATGCAGTCCGCAGTTAAAAGGCCATCTACTTGTGAGTCCACATCAAATCAAGGAGCTTCGAGCTCACCATAACAACGCTCAGCATTTTCTGTTTTATTTTGTATTTTTTCCCAAGCGTTGTGCAACCACTCACTAATTAATCCTCGTAACAATGAGAAACAGAAAGGTTAGATTTATGTGGGGTTGTACAACGAATCAGATGGCAGAGCTGGGAGTAGGATTTCTGGGGAAGGGATTCTTAGCCTTGCGCTCAATTCATAGTTTCTGTTAACTTTCCACCTGTAATTCATTTGCTAATTTTGCTCCCAATTATTTTTCTTCCCCCCACCCCCGTAATTGCAATTAGCTGACGTAGTGCCTACGACGTAGTCGACACTTTCCAGACATACAACCAAGAAAAATTATTTTTTCAAGGCTGCCTGTAAAAATACATTGTATGTCTGAGAGCGCTTCGAATTAGTGAGGCTGGGAGGTTTTAAACATTGGTATGCGCAATGCGTTCAGCGTAACCGTGTAGGTTGGTAACAACAACATTTCTTTTTTTCTCCTGCTTGTGATTGTAACTTGTTGCTTCACCCAGGTACTGAGCGCAGCATGCTCAAAGCTATTAAAATTGGGAGTTTCACAGACCACAGAAGTCCTTAAAATCATATGTTTTTCTCCCTTTCAGAGTCTGATCCCGGTCTCATTTAATTATAGATTTTTTACCTAACAGTAAAGATAAAACAAACTATCACTAACTTCTGGTGATGAAAAACAGAAGGGGATTTAAGCTTGACTGTTTTTATATCTCCGTTATTCTCTGATCCCTAGGAAGAGCAATGCCCGTTCAAAATTAAAACCACATTTATTTTCCTCATGAGAGATCTGTATTTATAACGCATACTATATATAAACACTACGCGTATATGCATTTATGCTATATATTTACATTTAAATACTGCCAGATGTTTATGTGTTTTAAGAGATAAATATAGAAAGCGCATTACAAAAATATCAGAAGTTAACTTGCTGCTTCTCTGCAGTCCTGCTCTCGGGGTGCGTCTGCAACTGCCTGTTCTCTTCTGCCATCACGCGGGTGTCACTGAAGAGCAGAAATGCAGCAGCCGCTAGAAGAGGCTGCTCCGGCACCTCCTGGGTACCTTGGGCAAACTGCTGTAGCTGCCCTTTCACCCCAAAATCTGTCTGCCAAGATGCACGAAATCCACAGCGCTTCTCCATACCTTCAGCTCTTTTACTGTCTGAAAGTTCAATGCATGTTCATAAAATAAAAAATAATAAAAAAATAAAATAAAATAAAATAAAATAAAATAAAATAAAGTAAAATATTAAATTAAATTAAATTAAATTAAGTTAAATTAAGTTAATTAAAACAAAACAAAACCAAGATAAAAAAAAACCCCAAAACAAAATAAACCAAAATAAAATAAAATTAAACTAAATTAATTAAAACAAAATAAAACAAAACAAAAACAACAAAAAACCAAAATAAAATAAAATTTAAAAAGTAAAATAAAATTTAAAAGGTAAAATAAAATAAAGTTCAATAAAGTAACATTAAATTACATTAAATTTTAAAAAAATGCACACACACACCCCCAGTCACTTTCCTGTTTTATTGGAATAAAACACTCTTTGGGATAATGGTAGCGTTCTAGGTGTTTGTTCTAAGGAAGGCCGGGAGCTGAACCCCTCGCGCCTGGTCTCTGCTTGCTGTCAGGGACCGTTCACACCTCCAGAGCTGCTCCTTTTTCACAGGCTGCCAGACGCTAAGGGGCTGTTATACGGATATGCTCCAAATATACTCCTTTCAGTTTAGTGTATTTAATTCTGTCTCCCTGTAATTATGCTACTGACAGAATATATCAAATGTACGATGTATACAACACAGCTACTTCAAATAAAGGCTCTTTTGACTTTACAACGAGTTAAACAAAGGATTATCCATCTAGCACCTTACTCAAAGATGTTCTGCAAGTTCTTACTCCTCTAGTAAAAGCCGAAAAGGGATAATCAAGTTGTATCAATATTTTATTTATTACAGAATTATTTAAAAGTCACCAACTCTCCAGAATTCAAGTTGCTATAGTTTTCCCCGTAATTAGCAGGAAACAAAACTGATACGTCTTTTGGACGGTGCTGAAGGAGTGTTAACGTACTATATGGTAGCTTTTAAATACTGCATTTGAAGAGTCAGAGTGGGGGGATTTCACCCTCGCATAAACACTAGTATTCTGGGTAAGTGCATATTTTGTCTTTCTACTGAAAATAACAAAAGAGGGAAAAGTAAACTTCTGTCTTTTCTTTAAACAAAGGATAAAATAATGCCTTAGAAATAAGCTGCAGAAGTGTGGGGTTTTTTCCCCCGAGTGTATCCTAAGTTTGTAAATAGTTAAAATTTTCTTTAACACCAGTTAATCTATAAATATCTTTTCGACCTCTGGATAACAGCAGGTTTAATACATCTGTGTGTCAAACACTGCAAGTTTTCCTTTGATTCACCCACTTTAAGATAAGCCATCCTGTGTGCCAGACAGCTGTTTTTTCTCATAGCTTCCCACATAACTAAAACTTCTGTGTAGTTACAAAGCAAAAAATGACACCAGAACCACGGGGAGATATGCGCATTACTCAGGGCTAAACGGCTTCTGCTTACTTGCTTCAGCCAAGTATAAACCATGAAAAAGTACACTAACTTAGCTTCTAAAACCAAACGTCTTGTCAAGAGTGTTTCGTTCTAGTAGTAACCTCTCCATCTTCAGGTTTTTCCTCCTTTGTCGAGTGTCTGAAGTTAATAGTAAAAATTGTGCAACTTTTATTCGGGGTGGCAAATACAATTTGAATTAACAGCTCCCCATTACAGAGACTGCTTTCCCTGACCTAAATTGCTCACTATGATCAATGCATGTTATAAGGCTAAATAATTTCCTGCCAAATTCTCACAGTATATGGCATCTGTATCTATTATTACGTATCTGCAAACACTTTGTAAACATTAACACATTAACTTTGACTTTATAACCATGTTAACACTTTAACAGCCCTTAAAATTACACCGGTAAATGATCACCGTCTTGTAGCTATTAGGGACAAGAAGACTCTTGGAAGCTTGTGCACTTCCAATTTGGGCATTGCAGTGCCTAAAAATTCAGTGTCTGGAGTCATGGGATAATTAAAGAGAGCCAAAGGCTGCTGTACAATCAATGGGAAGAGTCAAGCCCTTCCAAAGGCAAATGCTCTGCAACTGACAAGAATTAGGGTCCTCTAAGAGGTGTTCCAGAAAAACCGCTTAGAGCTAGAAAATGGAAATGCTTGAATGAAATCTGAGGGAGAACAGTATAGAGGGGGTAAAGATTGTGTTAACTGGGGAAGTATAGCTAGGAAATAATTTGGCCTCTGGAAGGTCAAAGGTGTAACAGAACCATAGCATCATAGAATGGTTAGAGTTGGAAGGGACCTTAAACATCATCTAGTTCCAACCCCCTGCCATGGGCAGGGACACCTCCCACTAGACCAGGCTGCTCAAAGCCCCATCCAAACTTAAACACTTCCAGGGATGGGGCATCCACAACTTCTCTGGGCAACCTGTGCCAGTGCCTCACCACCCTCACAGCAAAGAATTTCCTCCTAATATCTAATCTAAATCTAATATAAAGCTTCAGGGAGACTTTTATTAGAGCACATAATTTTGAAAAGAAATTATCAAAGCCCTAAAAGCTTTGTAAACTCATCAAGACCTAAATGGTGTTAGAAATACAGCAAAATGCAAATGGAAACCAAAAGCAAAACTATTCCATGTGTACTGTGCAATATATACAAATGCGTACATGAAACTGTTTGGATTAAAAATAGGGTTGCTTGTTTTAAAGCTTTCGCCAAAGTAGTAGATTTTACCAGATTTTCTGGTAAATGTTCTCACAAATAGGTGGAATGCTTAAGAAGGATGGTGACCACTGCCAAGGTTTGCTTAGCAAGAAATGCTTTGCCTGTTTTAGCAATAAATAGTGCTCAGTCTACCACATGTTTTCTAAGCATGGTCGTGACTTCCTTTTGTCTCAGTTTGGGAAGAGACAAACCAAGAAGTACTCATTAGGGTTAATTAATCTGTGTGTAATCTAAGCAGACTGTAGAGCTCTGTAGGAAGTTGGAAGCAGCCTCACTGGAGAGAGAACACTTGGGCCTTACTCACTGCCAGCATCTTAGCTCATGCATTTTACATGCAATCAGCATTATATAAAAACTACGGTGACTAAGAAACAAAAAATAACCTTTGCAAGAAGGACCGTAAGGCCAAACATTCCCTCAAAAGGAGGCTAGACATTTTTTGTGTTTGAGGTTACACCATGGCTCAGTTTGAAGGGGAAAGTTGACCTGTGAAGCCTCTTCCATAACCTGGTGATTCGGTTAGGCTCCTGCAATCCACGACGCATGGAGAAAGGCCGACGTTTCAGCTCGTTTGGTTGGTCTGTGGCATTGCGAACCCACAAGGTTATTATGAAAGGGTGTCTCCTCCGCACCTCTTGTGGAGAGAAATCAGCAGCAGCTTTCATGCGTTGCACGGGATTCAGGCACCCTGCTGTGCATTACGATGCTATGAGTAAGATTTGGAGACCTGGTCTTTGATGGAAAAAATGTAGGCACCTCCCAACTGGAATCACGGCAGGAGTTTAGCTGTGAGGGAGGCACCTGTTTACCCAGAGGACAATTTCTGCAGTTACTGACATGTCTGACTGCAGGCCAAATTGCGAGCACCCAGGACAGTTGAGGATCTCTGAAACATAGGTTACTAGAGCCTTTTGTGGATTTCAGACAAGAACTACTGTGGGAAGTCTCTTTTGTTCCCACCTTAAGTGATTTGTCCTTGTCCGTAGGAGTTACTGTTATGTTTGGCTGGCTCCCGAATTTCATTATCCTCCTTTGCTTACCAGGCTTGATACTATCTTAATTTTTCTTACTCAAGTTTAGTTTTCCATGATGTCAACAGATTGCAGGGAAGCTGATCTGCTGATGTCCTTATTCCAGGACTGAATAAATAAGTGAAACTTGCTAATGTTACATTATTATTATTATTTCTCAAGTTCCCAGAGCTATGGGAACTTCTGACAGCTCACGCAGAGCACAAGGCTGTTAGTAGTTATCTTTCAATAAAAAACACTAATGAGAAAATTTCTCATCAGATCTCAACAAGTGTGTTTTGTTCCTTATAATGTAATGTTGACATATTTGTGGGCTGCTGTTCTGGGCCTGGATGTCAGAGCATATTAGATTTGTACATTGTATTCATGAATTTGGTTGGTGAAAATAAATTAACACCTACCTTCTGTGGTTCCAGTTGTTGATTAAGTATTTTCAATTCCACAGATGGAATATTTACAAACAAACATTTGGGAAAATAGTCCCATAGATCAGCTGAGGTCATCTCCCTTATCTGAAATCACCGGCTATCTTGAAATCCAGTGAAATGCAGAAGCATATTTGAAAACACACCAAGTTCATCTGTAGGCTCCTATCCTAACTCTTCTTTAATTTATTAAATACTGGAAAAGCAATGACTTTAGTCATCTCACTAACTATACAGATTAAAAAAGGATTTAGTCGGAGTTTAAACTGGCAGCTATGAACATTTCAGCCCTCAGACATAAACTTCATGTCAGAGTTTTCATGTCTTTTCACCGTAGGCAGTAACCCTGAAGGGACTGGGCATGCAGTGCTTTTCTTAAGTGTATTGATAACGTACATACAACCCTTCACAAATACAAAGAAGACATAGCATGTTGTCAGACATGTACATGGTAACCAAAGCTGAGATCTGCTCTAGCTGACGGTAATGAACTCTGACGGTGAGGCAGTAGTTATTTCTGTCCTAAATGACAAACTGCCGTGTCCTATTATCTAGAAGCTTTAAGGACTGACACACTCTATTTCATCTAATGAAAACAGTTTAAAATGAAAAGACAAGTTAACATATGCCAGTAGGAATAGATATGGAACTGTATCTCCCCAGGTAGCCGAGAACTAAATAACAGTGTTTTTTCTAACCATGGCGATGTTTGTTGGTTCATTTTATTTCAAGGTGTGTTTAAACTTCAAACAAGTACTTGAATTAGGATCCCAGAATCACTTCAGCTGGACACTTTTCCCAGGAGAAGATAGAAAACGGCTGAAGTTATCACAAGTAATTACCCCTAGCTGGGCAGACATTTTACCAAAAGAGTGACAACCACCATTTATAGTCAAAAAGAAGAGACAGTGAAACCTAACACCTTGTTGCTGCTTTCTTTGTTAGGAATGGGTGGTTTTAAAGTAGTTCAGACTAGCAATGTCCCTGTAGATGAACCTCACAGTACAAGGCAGTTAACCTTTCCTAAGGGTAATTCCATTTAGTATTTAGCTCCGAATCAGCCTTTTGCCTCTTGTCTAATATTTTGCATTTTCAGTGCTGTAAGGCAATGACTTCATTTTTGCTTTGGTTTTATGCAGTGCTTGAGCCATGATTAGGATTCCTACAGCAGTTATCACTACCACCACTGCATACCTAGACATTCGAAGTTCCCCTTCCAGGGGCTTCTCTGTCAGATTAATATTTCCAAATTTCAGCACTTGTGCAAGGGTTTGGCCCAGAGACTTAACTTCAAGACAGTGTAGTCAAACCACAGGAGGACAGCAACTCCTGGAAAGACTATATGCCTTCGTTCATCTTTAAAGACTCACACATTTATAGAATCATAGAATCATTCAGGTTGGAAAAGACCCTTGGAATCATCAAGTCCAACCATCAACCCCACTCTACAAAGTTCTCCCCTACACCATATCCCCCAACACCACATCTAAACGACCCTTAAACACGCTCAGGGATGGTGACTCCACCACCTCCCTGGGCAGCCTATTCCAGTGTCTGGCCACTCTTTCTGTGAAGAATTTTTTCCTAATGTCCAGCCTAAACCTACCCTGTTGCAGCTTGAAGCCATTCCCTCTTGTTCTATCGCTAATTACCTGTGAGAAGAGACCAGCACCAACCTCTCTACAGTGCCCTTTCAAGTAGTTGTAGAGAGTGATGAGGTCTCCCCTCAGCCTCCTCTTCCTCAAACGAAACAGTCCCAGCTCCGTCAATTGCTCCTCATAAGATTTATTCTCCAGGCCCTTCACCAGCTTCGTTGCCCTCCTCTGCACTCGCTCCAACACCTCAATACCTCTCTCGTATTGAGGTGCCCAGAACTGGACACAATACTCAAGATGTGGCCTCACCAGTGCTGAGTACAGGGGGACAATCACCTCCCTCCTTCTGCTGGTCACACTATTTCTAATACAAGCCAGGATGCCATTGGCTTTCTTGGCCACCTGGGCACACTGCTGGCTCATGTTCAGCCATGTGTCAATTAGAACCCCCAGGTCCTTTTCTGCTGGGCAGCTCTCCAGCCACACTTCCCCAAGCCTGTAGCAATGCATGGGGTTGTTGTGGCCCAAGTGCAGGACCCGGCACTTGGCCTTGTTGAAGCTCATACCTTAGCGTTGGCCCATCGGTCCAATCTATCCAAGTCTCTCTGTAGAGCCTCCCTATCCTCATGTAGATCAACACTCCCGCTTAGCTTGGTGTCATCTGCAAACTTACTGATGAGATAATGGAATTTTATGTTGCAGGACATTCTGAAATTCATTAAAATGAAAAATACTTCTTTTGGATTCCTGGAAGTAATTAATTCATTTATACTTAAAATAAAAGATAAATATTCTAGTAACTGTAACTGTCAAAAAAGATGACATGTTAGAAGGGCTTAGGAAATACAGGCTGTGTTCCTGAAAGGCAGCTGAGGAGCTGCAGGGAATTAACAATGCTGAGGCCATTAAGTTCTTCTATACCACACTAGCAAGGACCAAGGACCTGGAAGTGTGGTTTAATGATAGGATTAAAGCTTTACAAAGCTTCACAATTTCCTTTTCAAAATCGCCTAAGTATTCGTTTGGGCAAGAGAATATGACTCTCACACACACAGAGGTGCACTAAGTATTGCCACACTTGCCAAAGAGAAAAAAAATATTTTTTGCATACATACTGCAAATGAGTGAAATGCCAGGCACTAGATGGGAAGTCTTCAGGCAGATGACCAAAATTAAATGCACACATGTGAGAAGTTATTAAATACTGTTGGTGGATTTTAGCTGCAGGCAGAAATAAAAAAATCTTTGTGACACAGCCCATCTTTTTTTAGGCACCCACAATTCAGTTGCAAAAAAAAAAATAATTCAGAAGCAAAGAAAAAAAATGCTGTCATACACTGTAGCAAAAGATTAGTCACACTATTCACACAAAACACCAGCTCAGTAATAATTCAATTTAGTTCATCAAATCTTTTAGTAGTATGAATATAAGCCAGCTGAGAACCTAACTAAATACAGCAAAGCAGCATGGCAAATCACTCAAAATATAGTAACCACCTCGAATAGAAGAAAAGATTCCTCTAGACCTTTTCTTCCGGATCTCTCTGTATCAGAAAGAGCAAAATGGGAGTCCACAAAAGTGTAGGTCCTGCAAATGGGATGAAAAAGATGGTCCAGGAATACCGGATGGCCAAAACACCAGTCCTTGTGTCAGGATGTAAGTCTTCAAGCTGGGCTCGATTATTTTTTTTTCATGTATCTATAACGGGAGGGGTGAATTCTGTCTATCCAGCTTGCAGTTTACAGAAACTCTTGAAATGTTTTTGAAAAGCAGTCTATTACTGTAGCTTTGCTTTTCACGAGCTCCACACACCACCATCCCTAACCATAAGGCTTCCATCCTGGGACACTAAAGTACCTTTCCATCTTCCTATGACCTGTGTGCTCCTTGATTCCTTTAAAAAGATAGTGAATTTTCAATTTTGCATTTTTAAGAAAAAAGTTTGTTTCGTCTTCATGATACCAGTGAATTATTCTCTGTATACAGTATTTCTGTTTCTATCTATAGAGATTCTTAGAACAATCCTATGAAGACAGTGTTAAAGCAGTAGCATGCTGAAGTATAATATACATCCTTCGCACATGTCATAACATCTGGATTTGCAGCTCTGAGACTGTGCTGGTTTGAGTTTATTTCCAGTGCCTGGGTTTGTATACACTTTGCCGGAGGGACACAATAATCCAGCAGTTCTGCATCTGAAAAGAGCTTTACTAGATATTTTTATTGGATTTTACATTTAAAGTAACTAAGATTCTCTAATGCATAACTCTGATATTCACGTTTGCTAGCTGAGTATTAACTGAATAATTCAGCTCCCTAAAATTGCAATACATGTGCACTGATAATCTACAAGAAGGGTCAGAAGGAGGATCCAGGGAACTACAGGCCTGTCAGTCTGACCTTGGTACCAGGAAAGATCATGGAGAGGATCATCTTGAGTGAGCTCTCACGGCAAGTGCAGGGCAGCCAAGGGATCAGGGCCAGCTGGCATGGGTTTAGGAAGGGGCATCCTGCTTAACCAACCTGATCTCTTTCTGTGACCATGCAACCCACCTTCTGGATGCGGGGAAGGCTGTGGACGTTGTCTCTCTGGACTTTGGTAAGGCCTTTCACACCGTCCCCCACAGCATTCTCCTGGAGAAGCTGGTGAATCATGGCATAGACAAGTGTACTCTTCGCTGGGTAAAAAACTGGTTGGATGGCCATACCCAGAGAGCTGATATTAATGGGGTGAAATCCTCTTGGTGGCCAGTCACCAGTGGTGTCCCTCAGGGCTCAGTTTTGGGGACGGTTTTGTTTAATATCTTTATCAATGATCTGGATGAGGGGAGTGAGTGCACCCTCAGTAAGTTTGCAGATGACACCAAACTAGATGGGAGTGTTGATCTGCTTGAGGGTAGGATGGCTCTACAGAGGGACCTGGACAGGCTGGATCGATGGGCCAAGGCCAGCTGTATGAGGTTTAATAAGGCCAAGTGCCAGGTCCTGCATTTTGGTCACAACAACCCCAAGCAACGCTACAGGCTTGGGGAAGAGTGGCTGGAGAGCTGCCCAGCAGAAAAGGACCTGGGGGTGCTGGTGGATGGACAGCTTAACATGAGCCAGCAGTGTGCCCAGGTGGCCAAGAAGGCGAACAGCATTCTGGCTTGTATCAGGAATAGCGTGGCCAGCAGGAGCAGGGAAGTGATGGTGCCTCTGTACTCGGCACTGGTGAGGCCTCACCTCGAGTGCTGTGTTCGGTTCTGGGCCCCTCTGTACAAGAGGGACATTGAAGCGCTGGAGCATGTCCAGAGGAGAGCTACCAGTCTGGTGAGGGGTCTGGAGACCAGGTCGTATGAGCAGAGGCTGAGGGAGCTGGGCATGTTTAGCTTGGAGAAGAGGAGGCTGAGGGGAGACCTCACTGCCCTCTACAACTACCTGAAAGGAGGTTGGAGAGAGGTGGGTGTTGGCCTCTTCTCCCAGGTGAAGAATGACAGGACCAGAGGAAATGGTCTGAAGTTGCGGCAGGGGAGGTTTAGATTAGATATTAGGAAGAATTCCTTTACTGGAAGAGTGGTCAGGCACTGGAACAGCCTGCCCAGGGAGGTGGTTGAGTCACCATCCCTAGAGGTGTTTAAGAAACGTCTAGATGTGGCACTTCAGGGCATGCACTAGTGACAGAGGTTGTTTGGTTGGACTCGATGATCTCAAAGGTCCTTTCCAACCATGAAGATTCTATGATTCTATGATAATAATGTAAAAAAAAATGAAAACACCTGCTAACTGCACTGTTTATCTGAAACGTGAGCCCAAGTCACATTTATATCCACACCTCAATTTCCCTGTTTCTCAGGTGATGCAGATGTACTGCTGGCTTTTAACTTATGTCCCATTTAAATAGCCATTTTATTTGTGTGTGTATTGCTTGTTTATCTTTAACAAGACAAAATAAACATCTAGGATTTAAGTGACTTTTTCTTCGCAGGGATTCATTAAAGAAGAATAAAGAAGAAGTTTTTATCAGATGCAGTGAAGCTGAGCTGATGAGCAGGTGTTTCTAATGTACACAGAGCGATTCACTTGCTGTCAGTGTGTTTAAAGCTCGCCGTTCCCACCCCGGAGAAGCCAGGCAGCGCTGTGCTCTTCAGCTTGTAAACTCTGCTTGCTGATGTGATGGGAAACAGGGAATGTTCTGCTTACATATTTAGACTTTCCATCCTACTAGATCCCAGGCTCTGGGAAAAATCCAGGCTCTTTTTTTCATGGCCCATGTATTCTGGAACAATAATTCAAGACATATGCATTTACCCGCTGAAAGCCCAAAAGAAAGCCATTTCCTTCTTGCGCAACATGTGCATCCCTTTCGGTCTTCATCAGCCCGAGTCACCGGGCTTGCGAAGAACCAGGAGGGAATAAATGCAGGATTGGAACATGCATGTTATTATTTTTGTTGCTTTCACCAGTTTGTTTACAAGGCTTCTGTCTTCCCTGATTATGCGTAAATACAGGTAAAGGTACAATAATTGCTAAAAAATATATAATAGATTGTCTAGAGTCTAATAGACTATGAAATAATAGAATCATAGACCGGTTTGGGTTGGAAGGGACCTTAAGGATCATGTAGTTCCAACTCCCTGCCATGGGCAGGGACACCTCCCACTAGACCAGGCTGCTCAAAGCCCCATCCAGCCTGGCCTTGAACACTTCCAGGGATGGGGCATCCACAGCTTCTCTGGGCAACCTGTTCCAGTGTCTCACCACCCTCACAGTAAAGAATTTCTTCCTAATATCTAATCTAAATCTCCCCTTTTTCAGTTTTCAACTGTTACCCATCATCCTATCGCTCCACTCCCTGATAAAGAGTCCCTCCCCATCTTTTCTGTAGGCCCCCTTCAGGTACTGAAAGGCTGCTACAAGGTCTCCCCGGAGCCTCACTAGTAGGCTGAGAGTCCAAATCAGATGTCCCTCAGTCTCTCTGAACTGCCTGGCAGTGAGCAATGGACTGGAACACACTCTTCAAAGTGCCATAGTGGATGCATTTATACATATAAAGGCAATGAATACCACATGTTTGCTTTTAGGCCCTTTTTCTTTCTTATTTCTTATTTCAGAAGTGTAAACAAACAAACAAACAAAATATCCCAATTTTCCCACTTGTATTCTTCAGGGATGTAACTATTGACAGGAGCATTGTAGGGCAACACAGGATACAGCAGAGCAGTTGTCAGAGGAGCCAGCAATGAGAAGCGGACACCAGAGTCTGCAGAGGCAGCAGAAAGCAAGGTATTTTGAGACAGTACACAGGTGAGATTTTTAGTGAAGTAAATGATGCATGGAAGGGAGCAAAGCAGGAGAGAAGATGCTGCACCACTGCCTTATTCTGCCAGGGAAGACAGTTTGAAAAAGACAGCAATTTTCTTATGAAGAGCAGGATGGATAGGAAAAGTAAAAAATTATTAGATCCACTTTTTTCATGATAATCATGAAATTTGTCATTTCATGATAATGTCACAAAAACCAGCTGTTGCTATGTTCTCTGTAAAATTGTGCTTTTTGCACTGGCCCAAGCCAGGAATTAAAGAATCATGAAGAAACCAAAGAGAAAAAAGATTAACCAAACTTCTTCCAACAAAACCAAAAACTGAAGATATGAGCAAATGAGCCTATTCTACCAAAGCTGTGTTTAAACCTACGTCAGCTCATGGTCACACAGGACACTGTTTGTATTCTAACTTCTGAAGCAGAGGCTTCCCAAGCAGCAACTGCTTGAAACAAACAAAATCTTCTTATGAGTTGACCTGATATATTATTATTAAAAGTATTTTGGCTTTTGCAAAATATTGCAGTGACGATCACTTGAGTTCACAAACTGTCAGCTCCTTCCAAGGTGTAAGCTTATTACCCCCAGAATATTAAAGTTACAGAAAAAGAACATTTCTAAGATGTTTTAGCAGAATAGTTACAAAACGGGTTACTGGCAAAGTTGCTGTTCTTCATTTTATGTAAAGGAAGTTTATAGGTGAAAACCTGTCTGGTTTCTGTATACAGATTAAATGAGAAAGATTAGCTAGGTGTCTCTTTTAGAGATGGATTGTGTGAACTCTTAAACATTTTTTGTATTCATTTAGAAAAATAGCGCTGATATGAGAGTGCTATTAACTGTACTGTTCTCCAGAATGGCTTTATATACATTGAAATATATATATATAAAAATAAAACTATGGTATTTATAACCACTGCAATAAGGTTAAGATTTTATATTTTCAAACATCCACTAATTCCATCAGCATTCATGCATCCCTATGGTGGACTCCATGGTAGAGTGTCTCTGCTAAGTGACCTCAGGTTTACGTAGAAGCAAATGACAGCAAAATATTTTACAAAAAAGAGAGGATTTGTCACGCCAGCCATCAAGACAGAACAAAGACCATTTCTCAAAACTACAAGTTTATTCTCCTGTGAGGTGAACATCGGTGGAAATATTTACAACAGTTATTATCTGCTCTTGTCACTTTTCCTCTCTAAAAATATCTGGTACTTCTTGCCTGCACATAGAGGACCAAAACCCTTATGAATTTATTCTGAATGTACAAAGCCCAAAATGTGGGGTTTGGCACAGTGTCAGCGTAAGAAGGACACACACGTACCATTGCAAAGGCCTTAATAGTTCAGCCAGGAGCTAACAAGGTTTTCATATCCTCATGCATGAGGAATGCGACTCCCCATGAATTCGGTTGTGGGTCGGATTTGTCTTTTGAGATTAAAGCCCTCACTAATATGTTGGGAGCACATGAATTCAAAGAGGGTGTCTGACCATGATGAATGCCACTACTGCATGCTGAGAACTCCTGCTGCACGTTTCAGTTACATGAATCTTGCCGGCATTTTTCTTGCTATAAATCCTCCCCGACTTTATGAAAATCTGCCACATAGACAGTCGCATTTTAAAAGTTTTCTGAACTTTGAAAGATTTTGCTGTTTCAAAAAAGATTCTTTGGATAACGTTCTGGCCCGGCTGACGTTAATGGGAGTTTTGTCATGGATTTTAGCAAGGTCGGAATTTCAAGCTGAATAACTGAAGGGAATATCTGTAAAAGGAGAAAGTATTTAACCAGCTACTGCTTAGAGCTTGCACTGATCTAGGCTTTGCTCCTGTTAATGTGGCTACAGCTTCAACCTGCAGCCTTCAGAAAATTCAGATATCTACTTGCAAGCACTTGGTTCGTGCAATGCTACTTTCTATTTTCACCAGTAAAACTATATCAATTGTAACTCACTGTGCTTCATGAATTTTCTGTGAATAATTGTAGTAAGTAAAAAACAACAACAAAAGTTTGACCCATAGATTTTACTTTTTCTGAACTAAGTGGCACTAAGTATTACTCTGTTTCCCCAAACACAGTTGCAGAGTTTCTTCAGCAGAGGAAGATACAGTTCCCTGCAAGGAAAACACAACGTTTTGAGCTCTGTGTGAAAACTTGAGGACTATCCTTACCCTTTGGTTCTCCCAAATGTACAGCCCCACTTGCCCTCTGCAGCATCTCCAAGTCGTAGAAAAATCACAAGTCAGCAAAGGTGATGGCTTGCTGCATGAAGACTTCATCAGGGAGACAGTGGCTGTGTCCTGACGGTTAGCAATGAAAATGCCTTATCAGATTTGCCCATGAAATTCCACAGCAATCTACATAACGGGCACTTGCAGCGTGGTCTTCGTGCTTCTTCTGGGGCTTTTGTTGAGTGCTCTCCATAGCCAAGATTTGTGTTGCAAAGAGATGTTGAATAAAAAGTCAACCATATTTTTATTTTATGAAACAAACCAGCAAGTGCTGCCTTCATACAAGCAGCCGGGACCCCTAGATACATGTTGTGTCCTTAGAGTTGATTTGGCTTCAAGGTTATAGTAACACTTCTTTATATGTAATGTAATCTGTAGGCATTACACTGAAGAAATAACTTGTCTGTGTCATAGCAATGCTTGCTCAAAGTTTGAGGTTAGTTGGATATTTTACCTCAAGGCTGTAAAAATTCCAAAAAATAGAGCACTCGGATATAGTGCAGGTGTTTCATTTTCCCAATTATTGTTTGTTACTTTCCCAAACTCCCCCTGAAACAAACACCCTCCACCAAACCATCTTTCAAAAGAAGTGGGGAGATTAAGTTAATGTCAGCTACCTACCTCATAACATCTCTACCAGGAAACTGGATTGTACATTTTCAGGGAAAATAAGATTCAGCACATATCTTTCACACTTTTTTTTTTATCCCTTTTCTCCATGGAAAATACTCTCACCTTGGCTGCAAATTTAGATAAAGTTTCAGTCTGTGAGAGGAAAATTATGTGTTTTTCTTTTTTTCTTTTTTCTTCTTTTTCTATTCTACTCTCTCTTTCTGTTTGGGTTACTTTTAATCCTTCTTGGAAACCTGATATAACCTCAATTTTCTACATTTTTGCACTTGATTCAAAGATCTGACTGTGATAAATGGCCACAATGAAGCTCCTTGGAAAATCTGGTGGAATCGTTCCGGCCTCTGTTGGAGAGCAGATTACAACGAGATTATAAATGCTTTCTGTTTACTACCCCAGCTCCAACAAGAGGGGAAAAAAGAGAATTAGGAAAGAAATGTTGACTCCCTCTGACCATCTGATAGCCTCACTTGGTACTTCTGTGCATAAGATTTGTTATGTTATTTAAGTGTCATTATTGCTTTTACACAATTCTTCATTTGAAAAGGGCTATATGAAAAATGCAACTCAGCTAATCAGCATAGGTAACTTAATGATAGCAATTTCCCACAAAAAAACCAGGGAGAGACAGGTAAAAAAGATGAACAGAAATGATCCGATTTATTTTGGTGATTGAGTACTGACCTTTGGTACATTGGGAGAATTCAGAACAAGCAGAGCCAACATTTATGGGATAAGGAAAAACTAAATGCAATTAAATGATATTCCAGTGCTCACAATTAAAACGCGGCACACTGTTCACAGCTCATGTTAGGATTTCAGACCCCAGCGCGAGAGAGGAGTGATTCAAATGTCAAGCTCTTTTAAAATTGTGATACACACTTGGACTTAAAAAGATGCAACTTCTGATTCAGATTCAGCTCTCACCAAAAGGTGTGGGCTTTTCTAGCATTTCTAGCATCCTCTTACCTGAATCTTAACAAAATTAAATAGATTCCCAAGACCTTTGTGAAGCACAGGACATTTCATGTGATCACTATAGAGAGCTAACAGAGGGTGCCCACAACCACACAGAAATCTCTGGGGGGTGGTGGGAGCACACCTCTATCAGAAACCAGGCTTCTGCCTTGCCTCTGTCTTCCCACACCTTAGAGGAAGTTACAGAGAGGCGGGAGGTACTCTCTTCTCTAGGATGCATGGTAGCAGGACAAGAAACAGCAGGTACAAGTTGTTCCAGGAAAAATTTCATGTGGACTTAAGAAAATAGTTATTCATCCTGAGAATTAAACACTGGGATAGGCAGCTCAGAGAAGTGGTGGAATCTCCTCAGCTGGCAATATTCCTTGGCTAGACAGTGCTCTGAAAAACATAATCTAAGGCTTGGCTTTTGGCTGGAGATTAGACCAGAAGATCTCCAGAGGTCCCTTCCAGCCTGGAATTTTCTGTAATTCTGTCCTGTAACTCACTCACTTCTGTTATTTTCTAAAATGTGTTGGTAGTGCTTAAGAAACATTAAGTTGTGCAAAGCACATGCTCAATATAAGAAAATATGTGAGAAATAAGATGATTAAGTTATGTTCATGGGATTCGGACAATAAATATTGCTTGAAAGTCAAACAAAGGTGTTCAGGTGGGGTGGAAGTCTAGAGACAATGGTCACTGTCTATCCCAGTTAACGGAGGATGCCTGGGCACATACTCCAAGAGGCACGGAGCGTTCCGCATCTGTGCTAGCAAACTGTCAGTGTCTCCAAAAGAAGTGCCTACAAGCAGATGCTTATTTGAGCTGGTCCCTGGCCAATCCTCACTGCCAGCAGCTCCTGCCCAGGGTGAGAATAAGTCCTACCTGGGACAGGCGCAGCTCCTGCTAGATAATATTCAAACCGTTTATCAAACAGATAACAGTGGTCCAGGAATGTCCCTGGGCAAGCTGTGATTTACAGCCCAAAAGTACCAAGGGCATAGGAGTAAATAGGCCTTTATTCCACTGTACCTGAGCCAGCAAGAAAACAGTGCACATACAAGCCACAATTAGCACAAAATTTTTATTCTTCCCACTACAAAAGCACAAGCTCACTTTAAAAACAAACAAAAAAATAAAACATCCTTAGCTTGTGGAACAGAGATGGTGAAAGTATTTTATAAATCTGTAGAAGATAACATTCTGGATTATCAATGATTTGATTAGTCAAGGGAAGGGTTGGAAATCAAACAAACAGAATGTCCTTGCTGTCTCAAAGAAGATAAATTTCTTGCAGGAGTACAGTCAGCGTTACAGTGGACCTATGCTACCAGTTTGACTCACCACCGTTTTTTCCCTGGGCCCTGGTTCATTGACAACACCACTATACGGCACTTTTCCTTGTTTATTGGCAGGCTCCACTCAGGCATCTGGATATTGAGCTTTCCCTGAGAAGAAACCTGTGTATGGGTGACAAAATAGCCTGCTCTGTGGTCCAGAGAATGCACATTCGCACATGGCCACCACATGCCTCTGACACTGCCACAAAGATCCTGCTGTCCCTGGTGCGCAGTTGCTCCAGTGAGCTGCAGGCGCAGGGACCTGGCACCTGCCAGAAGATGGCAGAGCAACTCAGCACTACCCAACGTGGCTGCGGCACCACAAAATTCAACAGATTAAAAAGTGGCTCTTATGAAGGCCAGGGATGCCAAACGAGGATGTGGTGTACCCTGAGACACAGTTGTACCTCGTGCCATACCACTCCCTGGGCTCCAAAGCAGACACCATGGCAAGGCTGGCATTTCAGGGTCAGTGGGCTCAGGAACTTTCAACCTCCCTGGCCTTCAAAACTTTCAGAAGATCTAGCGGAGGGTCCATCTTTCAGGGTTTCAGCATTGTCCCCCAGTAACAGAGCGGGAGAGCTCAGAGTCCAGCATTCCCAGCATTCCCCAGCTCAGGGAGTTGCCTCACTCTGCCTACCTTTGGCTGAGGACAAAAAAGTAAGAATTCAGTCTGTGCTTAAAGGACAGGGTGAGACAGACAGACAAATGATCCCAAAAAACCTATGGTCCCCCTTTGTGCACCTTCCCTGTCATTGTGCCGCAGACTTCTGCAGGCCCCCATCTTCCTGTCCCCTGTGCCACCCTGCCCCAGGAAAGGTCACATGCAGCCACCAAGGCGCTGGCAGTCCAACAGGGAGGGCTGAGGACAGGGGGATCCAGGTGATCTGTGGACACAGACAGGTAAATCTTGACACTCACTCAGTCTCATGAGGCAACCTCCAGACACAGCAACAGGAAATGACCAGGTGACAGGTTGAGGCCTCTTCTTGTAGTCTCTCTCAGGTGTTTCAACAACTTCTTGCCTCCACTAAGGGTCCACCCCCCGTTCATGTCATGGCAAAGGAGACACAGGTGTAATTTCCCCAGGGCAGACACTCAGGGGTGGGGAGATGGGGAGGAGAGACCAAAGTGATTAGAGCGGTCCTGACAACACACATGGTGCTGGAAACACCACAGTGCAGATGATCAATGGCATGTGGTCACACTTAGTGCTTTTAAGTCTCTAACAGGGTGTCTGAGGTAGCAGGAGGTTCTCAAATCAACCACTACACAGCAGAGACTACGGAGACACACCAGTAACGCCCTGTGTAGCGTGGGGACTTTCACACAACACTTTTCACTTACCCCTGCCAGCTCCATCTGCTTTTTTTACAACTCATCAGGAGGCTCAGGATACTCGGGCAGCCTGTGTCATAGAATCGTAGAATTGTCTAGGTTGGAAGGGACCTTTCAGATCATCAAGTCCAACCATCAATGTAACACTGCCAAAACCATCACTAAACCATGCCCCTCAGCACCACGTCTACACATATTTTAAATACCTCCAGGGATGGCAATTCCATCACTTCCCTGACCAGCCTGTTCCAATGTTTGATAACCCTTTTGGTGAAGAATTTTTTCCTAATATCCAATCTAAACCTCCCCTGGCACAACGTGAGGCCATTTCCTCTTGTCCTATTGCCTGTTCCTAGTGAGAAAAGACCGACCCCCACCTCTCTACAACCTCTTTTCAGGTAGTTGTAGAGAGCGATAAGGTCTCCCCTCAGCCTCCTTTTCTCCAGACTAAACAACCCCAGTTCCCACAGCCGCTCCTAACACTTGTTCTCCAGACGGCCCACTAGCCTCCTTGACCTTCTCTGGACTTGCTCCAGAAGCTCAATGTCTTTCTTGTAGTGAGGGGCCCAAAACCGAACACAGTATTCAAAGTGGGGTCTCACCAGTGCCGATTTCAGGGTCATGGCCATCCCTACCATGGTATGAAGGTACTTCTCTGTAGCTAACGGATTGTTACCTCCAGAGTGCTTCCTAAAAGTCTGGGCTCAAGAAATGAGGGCTGATGTTCACGGATGGCCCCCTATTATGAAAGCGTGAACTTGGAATTTCATATAGGCTCCACATACATCTGTTAGAGCATCCCTCAATCTTACGGGATGAGCAGCAGGACTCTGACAGGGTGTGTTGTGCGGATGGAGCGGAGCTCTGCACGCCTGCCCTGCCCCAGCACTAGGGCGGGTAAGGAGAGGGGTCTGCAGGGAGGTCTCGCAGGTAGCAGTCTGTGACCAGCCACAACACGCAGCCACCGGCGTAACCTGCTCAGGTAGATCCCAACGTTTGTCGGGGTATGAAGGACATGCAGGTGAGCTTGGCAGTATTTTGTGGCAATGAGAGCATCCAGTGAGCAAATGCAATGTATGTTCTTACAGTGCCATCTTGTGACACGCAGCGGTAAAATTTGTGCTCTGACAAATAAAATACATTTATTATAGCTATTTCTAAATGGGACTTATCAGCAATTTCCAATAGCATGCTACCGAAAACCAATGCGTGCAATCAGCCTGCTAATTGCTACAGGTCATTCATTACCTTTAGTTTATTCACCTGAAATTTTGAAAATCCCTGCATCACTGTAATTTTGAACATTTTTCAAATTAATTAAATGGCCATAAAAAAATGTCACAGAGTCTTCACAAGTGTCTATATTCCATTTTGGACAAGGGTCAAGTCTGGGAACAATGGACAAATTTTTAAAAAGCCATGCCAATTTAAAAAGCCATGTTTGTCTTGTCTTTTGAGGGAGAAAGCTGGCAGAGTCGGAAGACTTCAAATGTCTTTCATTCACCAAAAAGGACCTTTCAGAGTGCAGCGTTTTGCAGAAAGGATCAGGCCACTATATTCAACCGATCTCTTGGAAGTTTATTTGGACCTTCCTAGCTACCAGTGCTTTACTTCCAGCTCTCAGTCATGCTCTGTGTTGTTCTGATCGTACATTGCTGATTTAATAGATTGAAATACAAAAACTTCCTCCTTCATGAAATAGGGGGCATGAGTCTTAGACTGACTGCTTTCAAAATGAACACTAAAACCACAAACTGGCATTGGCTGGAAGCCAAAAGAGGGACTATAACCTGGGGCTACTGCTCCTTCTGTGACCTAAGCCATGGGAAAGCCTCTGTATCAACTTCTCAATCAGATTCAAATACCAGTGACCTATTTCAAATTTTTCATCAAAACACCAGCAACACTGGGATTTGAGGCACTTCAGATTAAAAAATTAGAGTCACTAGAACAGTAATGTCAAAAAGCAGCGTATAAGATTACTAAAGCCAAAAAGCTACAGCTTCCCGCAGATGCTGACCTCCAAACTATTTTGTCATGTAGGGCTCTATTCCTGCATTATGAATCGGCCAAATTCCCTGCAGAAGTAAAGTGATACACTCAAGAAACCAGATCCTTTCATCAGTATATAGCTGGAGTTCTCTGAGTTATTAGAGACCCCCAGCTTGTAGCTGTTCTACAGCTGCTGCTGCTTCCTCTGAAGATCTTCTCGTCCATCGCCAAAGAGACCTAGGGGTGAGTGAGAAAGATGGCGATGTGAACGTGTACCGCCCCTGACCCAGACACTCCAGCGGAGGGAGTGCGGATTGAGGAACAGAACTGGGGGAGGAAGCAGCATCTTGTGATAGGTGCTGACGTAAAGCCTGGACTGATGAGGGCTGACCATCTATCCCTTGTTCACCGTCCCATTTGGAAGGCCAGTCTGGATAACTTAATCCAAAAATCTTGCTCCCTTTCTATTTTCCAAGTAGAAAATTGTTTCCTCTGTATTTCAATGATTTGGGGCATCTTTATTTTGAGATCTAAAACTACAGGAAATATAAATTTAAAGGAAGAAACAAAAAAGACTTCTACTTACCTCTGCATCTACATATCTCTGGCAATATAAATTTCAATATCCATGGTAAACTTTTTCATATTACTCATGATTACTTGCACGAGTAATCGTAAGTGTGTTTTCTCAGCAGTTTTATTCTGTGCTCGGGTTTGATATATAGTGCAAAAATTAAAGAAAAGAGCAAGCCCACATCTATGCTTTAAAATTTCCAGCAGGTTTTATTGATACAATTAACTTGTAAAGTCAAGTACATTTTTACTGACAATGTCCACCTTTCCCTGATGTGTGACTGAGTTGTATGACTCTTCATAAAGTTAACATCTGTTATAATTGAGTTTAGGATTTGTCTATTCCCACTCTTCCGGACATTTCGAAAATGCATTGGTCTCTTGACGTCATTTTACTGCAAAATAAGGAAGATATTATCACATACAAAATGCCACCCTCTTTGTAAAAGGGTGATAACAATGCATTAATAAGTATCAAATTAAAAGACAACTCTCAGACTTCGTTTTAGAAGTAACATTATTCCATTTTTTCAGGGTGTGTTGCAAGTCTTGTATTATCTAAATTGGTTTAAGTCTGATACACAGCACAGACACCATCCCAAAGCCTTCCCTAAAGCTTAATTCTGTAATCTACAACAGCCAACAGCAGTCGCTGCACAGTCTATAGCATTTGCCTGCATCTCAGCTAACTCAGAAATTTGTTTGCACGGTGTGATACTGGCTTCAGTAGAGTAGGTGAAAAATCTACCAAATATTTCCGTTTCTTAATGGAGAACTGTCTCCTGTAGGGAGGAGGCGGAAGGGAATTTTTTCCTCATTCTTTGGGGAGAAAGAGGTTCAAGCAAATAAATGGTTGAAAAAATAGTTCAGTCTCCTCTTGTTCTACTAGTTGATCTTGAGTATAGTACAAACATTGTTAGAATTTCACAGGGTTTTCAACAATATCGACTGGTTCACAGAGAAGTATTTAAAAACTCCTGCAGAATTGTTCTGCCATAATATAACCACAGAGTCCAGCTGTGCAGTATAGTGGCTTTATAGGAATAAAAGGTTTACACTTTACTGAATGATCAAAAAAAAAACAAAAGCTTGAAAAATTTCAATGCCAGAAACAGGTTTTGGTTATTTTTACTGGAAACTTCTTTACTTAAAAAAAAAATAAATCACCAACCTTCATCTGCCATTGTAATTAAGCTAAAACTGTTGCAATATTATGATCCTCATCTGAAAAATGATCAAAATTGTTCTCACAATTTGTACAGCACAATGGTAATCGTTTTGTCCTCACAGTATGAGACATCCAGTGCTTAAATTCATTTTATTACCACCACCTACCTTTATTGATTTTCTCTATGGCACCTTTTGACCAACATTACAAAAGTTAAGCAAACTTAATGAATTTAGTTTCACTTCTCACTTACAAAATTAAATCAAAATACTGACCAGATTCTAGAGACTGAGAAACTGAAGCACTAGTGTTCCATCCTTACAAGAAAAAACGTGAGTTCCCATACTGAGTTACGGAGTCAAGTTAAATAACTCAGGGTAACACTGAAGTCCAGACCATTTGCAACCTTGACATGAGTTGGCAGGTCAAAATAAGCTCGTAGGTACAGCTTTTACTTAATATACTAACTGATGGGAAAACTAAAAAAAACAGTTCAGCTTTCAATTGAATTTGATTGCATCTGAGTTGACTCAATTAGGTAAAGCTGAAAAGAATTTTTTCCCTGAAAAAGATGCAGCCAGAGTTGTTAAAAAAATGACATTTGTGATGTCTTTAGTATCTACAATTCAAGTTCAAGTCACTTGACACAATAGTGCTCAGCAGCCTAAAAAAGATTAGCTGAAAATATAATTAATATATAATTAAAATATATTAATTAATATATAATTAATATGTATTAATACAATTAAGAAGATTCTGCCCAATTTCCTGAAATCCAGCTTTTGCCTTAACTGTGTGAAGCTGGCATGGTACTGCACCTGCTGAAAGTTTTCAGCCGAGTGCTATTTAAAAAAGAAATCAATAACTGAACTGCTGATTATGAGAAAAACATGGTCTCCTCTAATCTTTGAACAGCCTATTTTCCTTCCAGTGCACATGCCATTATCTCAGTAGTGCTAATGGGATTTGGAACCACGTGTCCAGGGACCATGCCTGTCTCTGGGACCTCTCCGAGAGATACGGAGCATTTGCAATTCTCATTGACCTTAACAAGAACAAGTTTTAGGTCTTAAACACCGCTTTTTTTTTTTTTCCTTTTTTTTTCAGGTTACATATAGTAGTGTTATGGCAGAAAATCTGGACTGTGAAAAAGAAAGTGGAAACTTTTAAAAGAGATCTGAGCTAGGTCTGTACATATGCAAGTAGTCACACTGACATAGAGATTGCACTATCAGTCAGCGTTAGAGAAGAAAAAGAACAAAATTAAATTACATTTAAAAAGAAATAATAAAAACCCTCTGAAAAACCATCAGTAACAAGTTTTATGCATTTTCTGATTTTTATTTCTTCACATTTTCTTTGTCTTTCTTTGAGTCTCATCCAGTAAGGTCTCCCTCCCACTCCCTCCGTCTGGAATATGAATCTATCTCTTTGCATACTTTCGCTACAACTTACTTTTCAACCCTGTCCCCAAAGCTCCTGAAATTTCAGTGGTTAATTGAACTGAATGTGGAATGCTTCCAAGCCTACCTCGTCCTCATTGGTTTGACAATGTTCCTCTGCTCTGGTCATTAGTACCGCGTGACCCTGCCGAACTAACTCAGCCATGAAGCAAGTTAATCAGTAAATGAACAGAGTTCTTGAACAGAGAAGTTTTATCCTGAGTTCACCAAAGCAATTATGTGTTAATTAATTCTCTGCCAGGCACAAAGTAAGACAAATATAGGAAGTATGATCTTCAGAGAAATAATTTTCTGAGGAGAAGGTCAAATCCTAAACTGATGTAAATTGTCATAGCTCCCTTTACTTACATTGAGCCGTTACGATTTGTATCTTCTGAGGATCTGTCCCTATTATAAGAGGATTCACCATTTTAATTTTATTCTTAATCCTAATAACCAATAGGAAATCCATGCCAGCTGAGCCTTTCTTCAAAGAAATAATGAGTTTCCTCTGAAAACTGCTTCATAGGACTTAAATTATAAATAACAAATGTGGTATATCTCCATTTTCTACACATACACAGATGTGTCTCATATTAGACAACATATAAATATATATCTAGAGCCTGACTTTTTTTAATGTTCAGTTCCTTACAAACTTATACAAGTAACTTACTAAAAAGAGACAGCATTAAAATCCCCGGGAATATGCAGACTGACTTTGGGTTATATATTTTCTTATATTTGAAAAATTAACTCCTCAAGCAGAGCATAGTTCAGCGTGCTGCACAAGCAAAACAACTTGCAAATCTCAAATGAAAAATACATCAAGAATCTGTTCTTGTTCCTACTTAAATCAGGAAGAAATTTATCATTGACTTAAATGGGAACCAAAGCAGGTTTTACACTGAGCAACCTCTTCGCTATTTCAGAACCCATTTTTTTAAAAATGGACACCGACTGGGGTTTCCCAGCTTTCAGATGTCCCTTTTGTAACCATTTCAAGGGATTTAATGTTCAGAGGATTCCCAAGGTTAGCCAATAAAGTCTCAAGGCACCATTATCTCAAGTCACCTTGGAAAGAAGAGGCCATCTAATCTACCAGCAGAACACTGGCTGTACGTATCTCATTAATCCTATGGCTAAGAGCCTGAGTAAAAATTGATCATTGTCAGACATTTTTTGAAACAAAAGCATTTCATATGCTGACCACACCAAAGGTGCTGCTCAGTGTGGTTGTCTAGGCATTGTACCTTCTCAAGAAGGAAGATGTCAAGTCTTTGTGCTCCATTTCCATCATCACCCAGTTTCACTGCTCTTCAGTTGTGCTTTCAGTTCTGGAAACATATTTCTGTGAGAGTGAGATGAGAAAAGCATTTCATTCTGGACTCAGCTTAATTGCACAGGTGTAGCTGAAAGCATACTGCTTCATGCCAAAACTTCATATCGGATATGCCTAAGGGTTTGATTAATACAAGCTTCTCAAAAGTGTAACACTGAAATGTCTTCATTGGAAAATTGACTATAATTCCTCTAAGCTAAGCCAAGTCAGACATCATATATCTCATCTATAATTATCCTGTAAAATCTCTTGCTATCTTTCCATACTTTTTGCATTCCAGATAGCCAAACATGAATAAAATAGTAGTGATAGATGTGTCTTCTCAGAAGCTATTATTACCTCCAAGCCCACCAAAGTGCCCACAAAGGGGTACTTCTCAGATTCTTCTCTCTGCAGGACAATGGGATTCATATTGTTTGCAGACACAACAGACTGAACAATTGCAGGTGACGCAGAAAGGTGTAATATATGCCTGTAGGCAATCATAATTAACTGTCACTAGTAGTCCTGACAATATGCCTGTTGCAATTACTTGGGTTGCATGTGACCAGCTGGTTATTTTACCACTCCTGGTGACATTCAACATGTAATATTTATCAAACACTGTCCTTCATCTTTAAGTTGTGATTAATCTCTTGCTGAAGGACAGTGTTTCTTAAGGAAAACAGGGTGTTCTGAATTTTAAAGAACACAGAGAATGTTTTTAAAAAATTAAGTACCCCAATGCCCTGTTGCATCTCTAGATACCAGAGTTCTTTGTGCAGGGTAGGTAACTGCATCTCCAGATAGATGTATGACTGATCATTAAATCTACAAATACTCATTGCCTGCTGAAACAAAGTGCCAGCACAGAGAAAGTTTTATAGACACAGGCAGTTCTATGTACAGCTGAGCTGCTTCCAGTGGCTTTTTGTGGAAATATGGATCTGGATCATCTAATAAAGGATTCTGCAGACTCTCCTCTATCCAGCCTACCATGTATTCTCACTAAACTTGTAACAATGATTTTTTTCTCTCTCTTCTTCTCCCTCACACAAACAAAATGTGATTGTGTTCTTCCTTAGTAAACAAGGATGAAAATAAATGTTGGGATTCAGTTTTGTAAAGGGAAGTATGAGTAAAAGGGGAGAGGAAGTACCCTGAAAGGATTTGGGAAAGAAACCATTGTACAAAAAAAATAATGAAATGATAACAATAGTTTAAATATAATCCAATAAAATACAAATAAAATCCTAAACTAAAGTCACATGCTAAATTAGTATTTCTATGTACATATTGCATCTCTTCTCTTTGCCTTTTCTGTCTCTGACCCTGAAGACAACAGAGTAAGATCTTCAGGGAGGAAAAGCATATTTCTATATATCCTTGCAGAATTCAGCACAATGTGGGCCTAATCCCTTTATGGCTTTTGAGAGTTAAAATAACACATAACTCCTAGCTGTCACAGTAGTAAAGTGAACTGAAGCCAAAGAAAAGCCAAGAGTACCTACAGGGACCACTGTGAATAGGAATCGACAAGTTTCTTGGAGTTCTACCTGCTAATGTGTGCCAAAATCTCATGTTCCTGCCTGTTTGTAATTTGCTTAACACAAAATTACTTCCATTATTTTTTTTTGCCCATAAAATTCTGAAATGACTTATCCCTTTCACGCACAGACTGGCCTGCTTTTGTGATAACAAACTGCTATGGTAAAGAAATGAAAGGCCGGGAAGATTTAGTTCCAACTTAACACGTGTCTAAGGAAAGGTTATGGGTGATTACTGAAATTCATTGTTACTTCTCTATAACCCTGTTCTGTTATCAAAACAACTATTTTAGCTACTTGCCTATAGAGTAGGTTAAAATATGTTTTATGTTCCTTTTTCCCCTTGACCATGCCATAAACAGTCTTTCACAATATTTTTTTCAGAAGAAAATATGCATGTTTCTTAAAAAAAATATGCCAAGTTTTCTCCTTTAGCAGATGGTGAAAATAGTTCTTATCTTGTTTCCTCATCCTCTTAGTTTCCTAGCAAAACATTTTGGCAAATCAAGAGGTATAAATAAAGATTCAGATGTTTATTGAACAGCACATAATTTAAATAAATCATATTTATGAATGCTGAGCAGAATTGATTGCCAACATATACCTTTTGGGCCTGAGTTTGTTATCTGATGTTTATCTCAGACTGGAAAACACAGTGTGTGAATCATTTATCCATTTTTGTACTCTCCTTTCTCTCATTTTTTAAAATTTTCCAAATCACTATTTAAAGTAAAAACCCCATTACTTTGAAATGTACTAGCATGCCCAACAAGTTCGGCATGTGGGAACCTGAAATAATTAAAGAACAGTAATTAACAATTAAACTAATCAAATAAACCCTCACTATTTTCCCCATTCCCTCTCCAAATAATGGAACACAAAGAAATTCTTACATTGCAACATTGGGCTTTCAAAAATTTGGCTTTTCACCCTGTTGGAAGCAGGCTGCCCAGACTGGGACAATTCAAACTCTCCGAACCACGCTGGCAAACCCAGTAGCTGCTTCCACGTTCTCACCATCACTGCTATTTTTTCCAGGCTGACCTTGATTACTTTACTCTCATCCATACTGTCGATAAGTGATCTAGTACAACATTTGCAGGGTCTGGGAGAAAAAGAGAAAAAACAATTTCAACACTTAAGGCCAAACTGCGGGACTGTCACTGATAGTAGCTTCGTAGGATAAGCAATCTATAGACCTGAGAAGAAATTGCAAACACTCTTTAACTTTCTCGTGTGCTTTCAAAGGGGGGAAAAAGAATCTAACAAAGAATGTACAACTACTCAAACAAGATATCAGAAATAAACCTCAAAACCACATAGTGAACGGATTTTTATACCTTATTTTTATAACTGCAATTGCAATGAAACTTAGTAGGAAAGACTTGTAGTCCTTTAAGATGCCCGTGCAAATAAGGTGCAGCTAGGGTTTTTTAGCATTGAATGGTATGTTCATAGATGGCAAACTCATACAGCCTGATGTACAGGTGTTAGTATCCACAGCAAGACTTGATTTCTTTCTCATTTACATTTTGATACGTGTACTAAAGCGGATGGACTACACATTCAGCAATGTCTCAGCCTATTAAAAACTTTATGTGCTGTATGCTATGTACCTCTGATATGCACCAAGTCTGAAGACCTTCTCTCTTACACAGCTTTCATAACTGCAATTATGTCTCCTTTCTCATCACCTCCTAACGTTCCCCTTTATCACCTCCTGCAATCTCTCATTACATTATAGTTTTTATATGAATACAGTTACTAAAAGCTTCACTTTTCCCAAAATAGAATTTCTCTTTCTTCCCTGGCTTTGTTTCTGGAATACTTTTAAAAATTATTTTAGGTAAGAACATTTAAAAGAAGATCCACCTCAAAATGAATGTATTGCCATTGGTTGAAATTGTTTTAAAACTAGATAAGTAGCAATTTTCTGAAATGTTTGAATCTCCAGTCAGCAAAATTAAATCACCTTGTTCTCAGCTTCACGTTCCCAAGGTAAATAGTATCTGAAAAAAAAAAAATGGTGACTATGGCAACAAATATAACCAACTTCTAAAACACATTTTCAGAAAAGATTGTTTAAAGAATTCGCTCAAAAGGCACACAGAGAACATCACCAGAAAATGCTTGCTTTGGTCTCAAACTGAGCATCTGCACAGATGGAGCAGTGAACACTCTGATCTTTATCAAGGAGATGAGAGGAGTCACTGGTGTTTCCATTTAGTAAGGATGCTACTGAATCCCCTTCCTAATGGATTTGCATCGTATGACGAATTATGATATCATAATCTTATGTACTGATTTTGACTGGAATGGAACTAATTTTCTTCATAGCAGCTCTTATGGTGCTCTGGTTTGGATTTGTGATGAAAACAGTGCTGATGGCACAGGCATGTTTTAGCTATTGCTGAGCAGTGCTTATGCAGCTGCTCCACCAGCGAGGAGGCTGGAGGAGCACAAAAGGTTGGGAGGGGACACAGCTGGGACAGCTGACGCCAGCTGACCAAAGGGATATCTATGGGCCGTGCTCAGCAATAAAACCTGGGGGAAGGAGGAGGAAGGAAGAATGTTTGGAGTTATGGCATTTGTCTTCCCAAGTCACCATTACACATGATGGAGCCCTGCTTTCCTGGAGATAGCTGAACACCTGCCTGCCTGCCGACAGAACTGGTGAATGAATTCCTTATTTTGCTTTTCTTGGGCCTGTAGCTTTGCTTTACCTATTAAATTATCTTTCTCTAAACCCAGGAGTTTTCTCACTTCTACCCTTTCAATTCTCTCCCCCACCCCACTGCAGGGCAGGGAGCAAACGGCTGTGTGGGACCGAGCTGCCTGCTGTGGTTAAACCACAACATCTCAAAATGACAAAATCACTCATTATGATAGAAAAGCATGCATCCATCCACAGGCAGTATAATCAGGTCAGCTTTCTATTTTCAGTGCTTCACCAAGACTTAGCAAATTGTCCTTTCAAATGCAGACCCAGACGCAGTTATTCATACTTTGGAGCTGGCCAGGAGAATGATCTCAGACCATGCACACCAGGAGCACCAGTGCTTTAAGGCACGTAGCTATGGCAGTGAGCTCTATCTGCTCTTTTTCTTTAAGATGCTCCTTCTTAGTTTGCTTTTAGCTGTTCTTGCATGAAAGTCTTGCGATTTTCTTCCTGTCAAACTCAAGCAATGGGGTTAGCAGAATCATATTTATGTACAATGAAGTAGAAAGCAATGGTTTGAAAGCAATCACCAGTTGACTGTGGCAGTATGTACTCTGTGTTTTCCTGCCAGGCATCTATTTTACATTTTGCACAAATATGCAGGGCTGAGTGTTTTGTGCAAAGGTTTAACTGCTGCCCTCCCCCCACAAACTGATAGCTCACAAATTATTAAAAAAACCAACAAAACAAACCAAAATCTTAGCAAATAAAATACAGACCCAGCTTCAGACAAATGTTTCTAATATTCGATTAAGACCACACCAGCATAATGCTGATCCCCTCCTGAGCGATGTCCACTCAGGTGTAAAGGTTTGTGCCTCCACTGTCTTCCCTCTTCCCTTGAAGTCCTTCTCTGTGACGGAAGACTCACACTGTCAGTGAAGTTAAAGGAACAATATGAAGAGTGGTAAGGAAAAAAGATAAAATGAGAAAAAAATAGGCAAGAGAACAAGGTTGGTGAAAAAAATATTACTCTTCTGGTCTCTCTTTTCCCTGGCTGATCTCTCTAGCTGAGCAGGGTCTCAGGTCCTTCCTGTCCTCACTTTCCTGGCTGTCACCAACACCACTCCATAACAGAGAGAAAATTAATGCTACTGTCCCCAAATAGGTGGGCATGTGCCTGTTTCCTCCTTTAAGAATCCCTCTCCTGTTCTGGTACAGCACAGGATGTATTTCATTTGTGATCCCTTTCCCATTGAGTAAGGCAGAGAACTCTCTCCACGGGGTTTCACTGGAATTCAGATTAGGCTTTTACTGGATGAGAGAGAGGTTTACTTCTTGTCACATTCATTTTAGCACTACAAAAACTTCCCAAGGTAGTAAGCAGGCCCTAGCTCATTTACAACTCAGAAATTCAGCTAACTTTGAAACTTAGTAGAATGAGAGTGATTTATTGAATTTGCTAGAAAGAATGGAGTTTCAAGTTCTGTCTTGCTAAATCACTTTTGTAAAATATCAAAAGTGGGCTCCTATTTCTCTTTTGTATGCATGCCTGTAAAAACAACCTCCAAAATGATGAGATTATTTTTCTAAGTTTCAATGTAAACAGAAGAAATGGAACAACTCTAAAGGCCTCACTCAAGCTAAATGTTCTTGACTTCTAAGGGGCTTTAAATTCCCTCTGAATTCAGAGATGTAGAGTGTGGCCTTACAGGGGGTCCAACAGTACAGATGGAATGGAAACATGAAAGCATAAGGAATCATTCATGATTTTTTTTTTTTTTTGACTCTTAGAGTTACACTAACAAATTTTGGCATTGCAGGGACTCTTAATATGTTTTACAAAGAGCATTCAAAATTCTAAACATTTACAAATAGTTCTCAGCAGGTAACAAAAAGTATTTTAAGATGGCATCGTAACTTGAATGTGCTCAGTGTCTCTTTGCCTATGTACCATGTTTAAGGACTTGACATCTGTTTATGGCCAAAAAAATTGCATGTGACTTTTAAAACTTATACTGTTATACCTTTATTTAGATGTGTAAGTACTACAATCTTCATAGCCTCAATAAAAGAGAGATGGATACAATATTATTTGGTATGTATGTTGGGAATCATATCCCCTTTTTTCACATTGTCCCTTTCCTGAATTCCAGAGATATTAACTTACAACTTGTTGCACTTTCTGAAAGATAGCACAATGCATATTTAGACTTGTCTGAAAATAAGAATTATTTTCCAAAAATAAACTGCAGAACAGGGGAAGATCAGTAATATCTCTCTGTAACAGAAATAATCAGTACGATCCGTCTTTTGTTGTTGAATTAAAAGATTCACAAATATGTTGCTGTAAACCACAGGCATGCTGAGCAATAATCTTTTGGAGGACAGACAGCTTCCCTGGTTCTAATATGACAAACAGCAGTAGAGTTTCACTATCCCCTCTCTATTTCATAGTACAGGAGGAACACTATACATTAATGCCAAACGTTTTCATTATAAGCCTCAATCTAAAAAATATGTAATTTGTTGGATGAAATCTGCCATAGCTGCTTCCTTTCCAGGACAGCTCTAAAGAAAAGTTTAATCAATTCTATTTAGCCATTTTTAATATCCAAGAGAGAAAGAAAATGAACACACGACAGCTGTTGCTATTACTACAGGCCCTACTTTTTTAGTTTCCATTTTTCACATTGTGTTTTCCCAAGAAATAGGATATAAGGAGCTTAAGGTTGTATTAACTTTTCTGACATACAAAACTTATTTTTATACATTTATTTTTAACATTTCTAACATTGTTAATTAAGACAGGTTGTATGTGTATGCTTAAATAAATTGTTCAGATATTACTGTGCTTGCCAACTCAAACATGTCTTGAAAAGTTAAAAAAGCTGTTTAAGAAGAAGTTCCTAAATGTTTGAAAACCATGGGCTTTCAATACACAAAACTTGAGTTTTCAATTTTTATTTTTAATATATATTATGATGAGGCCTAAATAGTGAACAAATTAATGCCTTTCACACACAAAAAGGCACTAGACAGGATGCATTTAATTCTGGCAATTGTGAACTGTATACCATGAATGCACATTCAAATCCACCTCTCGTTGCTTGCTAGGCTCGTAGCTGCTTTGCAAAGTTTCCTCACGTTAGTATTAACAAAATTATTTATTTAGGGCAATGGTTACAGGAATTCTGCTCTAATTTCAGGCTTGTCTGTAAAGGAATTATTTTTAGGAATAACTGGACTCACATATAATTCTATAAATTGGAGTATGCAGATAGTATAAACAGAGAGGCAATGTCTATATTGCTAAACTAAGCAGTGCTAAGGTCCAAGCACAGGCACTGGCATGTGGTCACCAGTCTTGCCAAATGGTTAATATGGTCTCTGAAGGCAAAAAAAAAGACCAAGCAGGACTAAGGGCAGTACAAGCCAGACACTATTCCCAAAAGGCTGTTTAGTTGAGAACATCGTATTTTGGAGGTAACAGAGTTTAGCCACGTGAATGTAAGCTACAATGTGTAGGTTGGTTTCAGGGCTAGGTAACAGTCAGGGACATATTTTATTTACTACTACAGACAGTGCTGTTTCTATGAGTAAAATACTAACCCAAACTTCTATTCAAAGACTTTTTAGAGGCCATTTTGTTCTTCACTACCTCTTTTTGAAGCCTCAGCTACAACAAATGAATTTCGCTTCTCAACAGTGTCCACCAGCTAAACCTTAAGTCAATGGCATAACAACTTTCTTGTAGACTTACTGCTTCGAATACAGCAAAGGCTTTTTGGTTTTGATTTGGTCTTCAACTTCTTACTCCTCCTCTAATCCATTCTACCTTACCTTACCTATTGCAACAAAATCCTGCTTTCATTAACTACATAAGTTCATGTTCAACTAATTATCCAGCATGACCGCCAGCTCCTTTTACAGTTTCTAAACTACTAAGTCACGTCATACATTCCCTAACCGTATAACTCTGGTCTGTATCCTTTGTTTCTGGGAGGAAAAATAATTTTTTTTTTTTTTAAAGAAGGGACCATCTGTGAGAAAGGTTGGAAGCATTTCTTTAAAGAAACACAACACTTATTTAATTGGCACTTGAGCAGGATTCCCTGGATCTCTAGAGACTTACGGGAGAAAGAAGGAAAAAGTGGTGTCTGTATGTCTGTCCCAACACCTTGGAGCTGTGCTAAACCATTCAAAGGCAATGTTATTTCCAAAGTGAATGCAATATAGTTGTCATCTAAAAGGGAAAACGTTCACATAAATAACTGAGAGGAAAAGTAACATGACCTACAGATAAGGACTGAAATATGGGAATGATAAATCTTTCCTTTTATGTTAACAAATGAAGAAAATTAGCACTAGTCCAGCACTAAGAAGAGGCTGTAAAACACACAAATACTAAAAATAAAATACGTGAATTTATTTCTCAATGTGAAAAATTTAGTAAGTGCAGGTATTGAACACAAAATATATTATCAAGATTGCCCTGAATGACACATGCATGCAGTTCAGCGTGTCAAAATATGATTCTTTTTATTTTTGTACTCAGGATTGAGGAAATTCAGCGGAACATTTTTAAACTCAGCAATTCAAGACATTCAATCACTATTTCAATGATAACTGTGTTTTAGTTACCCAGGTGATAGGTAACCACGACTTCTAAATAGTATGTCAGGTAAATTTAGGAGCTATGTCAAAATCCCACATTATTCTTATTAAAGTGAACAGGGTGTTAATAAATTTTTTTTTAATGAGAAATCTTCTAAGTGATTGCATTGCCCTTTGCTGAACATAATGCAGCTATTAGCCAAGATAAATAGAAAAATATATAAATAATATCTATTACTTGTGACTTATACATAATACATATCCTGCCTGACATGTAAGATCAAACAATATACAATCTATTTGTCCCAGCACTCTTTTCAAATGGCATCATTTCAAAGAGTCCCAGTGTGTAAGTGCCACGTTGGTTAACTTGTCATGGCATTCACTTCGAGTTCTGTCAGTGTAAGAAAGCTGTTAGTGATAGGAGAATTAGACTTGAATATTACAATTGGTTTTGAGCAGGTGATTCCTTAGAGAATGCAACGAAAATTAAATTGGTGATACTGGATCAACACTAATTTATCTTATCCAACATATTACCTTTAACTCTGGATATCAGAAAATGCTTTCAAATAATAACAGAATGGCAGATGTAGATATTTTTTGTTCCTACATCAGCTTTCATCTGGACCATAGTGGTTCAAAACTGACAAAAATATTGCTATTAATTATGACTATGCTGTACAGCCAAACAGTGGTATCTCCAGGACGTTTATTCAAGCTGCAGATGACATCAGGATACATCAAAGCTGCAAGCACATCACGATGGCTTCATGCCAGGCCAGCTTCAGTCTGGTAGGGACCTTTTTCTCCGGCAATGTGTTCGCTTCAAGAGCAGCTCTGTTCCAGAAACAATTTCGCCTCTTTTGCATGGCATCACAACTGGCATAACAAGCTGTGTGACACTGGAGCTAATGCCATGCAAAACATTGTGTTCCTGAAAATCAGAGCTTGGGAAAAAACTGTATGGAGCCACAGCTGGGTAGCTCTGCACATGATCCACTTGGGTCCAACAAGGCTGATTAGCTTCAGTTCAGTACTTGTGGTAACACATTACCTCTTTCAGAAACATTTGGATGTGTCTGCTCTATACACGACAGAAGTCTGTTTTCTGGAAAGGCTTGTTACTCCCAGAGAAGTACCACATGAATGCATGGAACCAGCCTGGGCCCAGCACTACATCGGAGCTAACAAGCCAACTTTGAATACAGAAGGCTTTGAAGTGCAGGGTAGACACAGAGTATCTTTGCAAAAATTAGCTCAAAGCCAGGGCTGGACAAAACCCAGTCAAACCCAGCTTGTCATGAACTCAGTGCGAAGGCACTTGGATGTCTCTGCATGCTCCCAACGCGTGCTGTAACACCTCCCCTATCCATGTTTTTCCACTCTCTTGGGATGATGGACCCCACTTGCCTTAAATACAGGACATTTCTTTCTTATTATTGGCTATGCTGGCATTTAATATGATGCACAATGCAATTATAACATTCATAATGTCTCCTTATTTAAAAACTCTAGTTTTGTAATTATTTTAATAATAAAAAGCACTACTTATTTCCTCAGAGTCAGAGTTGTTTTTTTCTGGCAAATGATGTGTCTCCAGTTACTGCATCCTCATAAAATAACAATCGGTCCTATTTCAGTCCAAAAGCAAATTTAATTTGTATTTGTTTTGCACAGATATAAATTATTTTAGATATTACACCAAGACTGGACAAACCTGTGTGAGATAAATTTGGTGTACACTTGGACATTAAAACTTTTCTTTATGTTACTTGTTATGGCACCTGCTCTCATATCGAAACTACAGTAGCTGGATGACACAAAGTATGAAACCTGTACAAACTCACTCTGTTGTTTTCAAATAGTTAAAAAACAAGAAGCTACGTTTCCTTTGGCAGACTCTGTGCTGAATCAGGCGTACAGTTTTCATGAAGCAACATGCTGGTGTAAACACATGTCATGTCATATGTCATAAACATATGTCAGTTTACTCACAGGTAAACTTTTTAGGATAAACTTCTATTCCCAGTTGTGCATGAAAATGTAAAGAGAGAACATAGTGAGAAAAAAAGCATTTTGTATCTTAATCTACAACTATACTTGGCAGGCTTTTCTATTTTGTTATTAACAGTTATTATACCCACAAGGTACTCACACATAGAAATGCAGAATCATAGAATAGTTTGGGTTGGAAGGGACCTTTAAAGACCATCTAGTCCAACCCCCCTGCATTGAGCAGCAATACCTCCCACTAGACCTGGTTGCTCAAAGTCCCATCCAACCCAACCTTGAATGTTTCCAGGGATGGGGCATCTATCACCTCTCTGGGCAACCTGAGCCAGGGTTTCACTACCCTCATTGCAAAAAATTTCTTCTTTATATCTAGTCTAAATCTACCCTCTTTTAGTTTAAAACCATTACCCCTTGTCCTATTGCAGCAGGCCCTGCTAACAAGTTTGTCCCCATCTTTCTTATAAGCCCCCTTTAAGTATTGAAAGGCTGCAATAAGGTTTCCCCGGAGCCTTCTCTTCTCCAGGCTGAACAACAACAACTCTCTCAGACTGTCTTCAAAGGAGAGGTGCTCCAGCCCTCTGATCATTTTTGTGGCCCTCCTCTGGTCTCGCTCCAACAGGTCCATGTCCTTCTTATGTTGGGGGCTCCAGAGCTGGATGCAGTACTCCAGGTGGGGTCTCACCACAGCGGAGCAGAGGGGCAGAATCACCTCCCTTGACCTGCTGGCCACACTTCTTTTGATGCAGCCCAGGATTTGGTTGGTTTTCTGGGCTGCAAGTGCACATTCTCAGCTCATGTCCAGCTTTTCATCCACCAAGTACCCCCAAGCAGGGCTGTTCTCAATCCCTTCATCCCCCAGCCTGTATTGATACCGGGGGTTGCCCCAACCCAAGTGCAGGACCTTGGCCTTGTTAAATTTCATGACGTTCACGTGGGTCCACTTCTCAACCTTGTCCAGGTCCCTCTGGATGGCATCCCATCCCTAAGGTGCGTCAACCGTACCATTCAGCTTGGTGTTGTCTGCAAACTTGCTGAGGGTGCACTCGATCCCAGTGTCTCTGTCACTGAGGAAGATATTAAACAGTACTGGTCTGAGTACAGGCCCCCGAGGGACACCACTTGTCACTGATCTCATCTGGACATTGAGCTGTTGACCACTACCCTCTGGATGCCACCATCTGACATGTGAGTACTGAGTGACATAGAGGGTCAGACCAAAGATCTATCTCCCCACAATGTACTGTCTTCAACAAACCTCCCAGATTGTCTTTAGAAATTCTGCCTGTACCTTTCCTCCCACCTTTTTATTTATACCTTTGCTTTCTCAGGACCCACCAAGCTGCAGAATTCCTTATCAAGCTCCTCTGAGCATTGTGTCTAGCCAGCACTGGATGTCCAGTCTGCATGGGCAGGGACATGGCAAGGAGAAGGAAGCTGAAAAGGGAGGAAGGATGCTGGCTGCTGACGGGTCTACTTCAATCCTCATCATGTCAAGCCTGCAAGGACAGCACCTCTGAGTGGCATGCACTCCTTCCTTAGATACCTTCATGGAGCGGCAGACATTGGGGGCTCTCTGCTCTGTGTCCCCCTCTTGAGCCTGGTATTTTATTTTCAACGCCTGAGGAAAAAAGGAACAGCATAAGCTTCTTCCTCAGACCCTCCCATGCTCCGTTTTCAGCTCAGTGGATTTCCTGAGCCTGCTGTTATTAAGGCTTTGTTCCCTTCCCCCCAGCTTCCTAAATTAAACGCATTGCTGAGATTTTTACTGCAAAGAAAACTATGTTGCTAAACTTTGTTCTGATGAAAAATTTACACTAATTTTCTGCATTAATACTTCTATGCTCACAACACAGCAGACCTGCCTCTCAGGAAACACATTCAAATTATTTTTGTTTCAGTGCGGCTGGGAGTGGAGCACACAGTGAAGTGGGTTGGCACCAACAGCAGAAGACAGCTATCTTACAAAGCCAGATAAAGACTTGAGCACAGAGTAGGTGGGTTTGGTTCAGCCGGGAAGATGGTAGAAAGTCCTGGAGAAGCCGTCTGGGATGTGCATTTATTAGCCTGTGATGGGTCCCGCGATGGAGAGGACATGACACTCCCTGCTCTACTAAGAACACCATCCAACTGATGTTCTCATGGTCCTGAGCCCTGTGCCTAGAACCCACCAGCGATGATGTACTTGTTGACCTGTGTGTTTGATAGTTGTACCACTGAACCAAGAGATTGGCAAAAGAGCGTGGTAAGAATAAAAGGTCATATCCACTCAGGATTGCATTGTCCACTATTAGAATTAAAAATAAAACAATCTTTTGAAAAGAAGTATCATTTAAAAGGAAAACGGAGACATATTTACCAGCCGGCATGCCACTAGGCCATGTCAGTCTTCTCAATGCACAAAAAGTGTAGTGGACACAAGGGGATAACTTGGGAAACACGGTAACAGCCAGGCACCTTGGGCATTTGTGTCTCAGCCTACAACAGCTTTCAGCTTAGGGATTTCCCCGAGTCGTAGTTTGTGTGTCTCCAAACTGCAAGGGATTTCTTTCCCGTGAACCTGCCAGATATCCCCTTTAATTCACAGCAGTAGATAACATTCTTAGTCTGGATGCCACTTGTTCTAGCAAAACTGTGCTCCTGCGTGCACAGCTTCTTCACCTGCCCTCCGCGCCCCTCTCCGAGGGAGGCAAACGGTACCGACACAACTGCTGTTCGCACACCAGGGCAGCAATACTGGCCAAAGCGTACAGCACACGCGCAGCCTGATGTGTTCCTATGGTAAGCGCTCTCTACTTAGAAGGAAGTAACTTTATCATGTTTTCTTTCAAACGTTGCATTAGCGGTGTGTTTTCTTTCCCCACAACCTTGCAAGCAAGCAGATGGCGGGACCCCTCAACCATTACACCCCGAGCTGCCGGTTGCAGCTCTAGAAACGGTTTTAAGAAGCAAACTCGTTCCCCAACCGAGCTACTTCAGCCCGAGACCTGCCAGTCCTGCTCCAGAGACCCCGCTCCCGGCTCGTCCTTCCCACGGACCTTCCTTCCAGACGCGGATGGGAGGAAATGCCTGAGGCCCCCGCGGCCTCGCACCGCCCCCAGCCCCGGAGAGGAGCGGGGGGCTGGAGAGGGCCCTCAGCCCGCTTTTTGTTTGAACAAACGTTTCCCCCTGCCGCTGAGGAAAGCCGCCGCTGGCCGGGGCTGGCGGAGGGTGGGATTTCCTTCCCATTGTCTGCCGCGCTCAGCCCGCCGCTCCCGGCGCCGCTTCCACGGGGAAGCCAACGGCCAGGAAGGGCTTGTGTTAGCTACCAAACTAAACGCAGGCGGACGCAAGAATCGGGGCTAAGCAAGGGCGGCTAGCAGGGCTTCAAACCTGTGTATTAATGAACATTTAAAAGTCTTTCTAATACAGATAAATATAAGGCAAAACCTTTAAAAAACGCATCCTTTTTATCCTTCGATATGCATCCTAACGGCTGTTACAATGCAGCTACCCAGGGCACCTAATGAGGATATCAAAATATTTCAAAACAAGGCCCGCGAACACCCAGATAGAAGCTATGTGCCTGTCTTCCTACACTTGACTTAACTCACTGCCCGCCAGCTCAGACAACGTGGCTGCAGTTGTAGACACTCCCTACGTGTTTGCTTTAGGATACCTTGTTCTTTCCGAAATCAAATATTTGTATCCTGAAACAAATATTTGGAGGCGGTCCAGGCTAGCCTTTACAAATATGTTAAGTACAGCAAATTGTTGGCAAGCGGTAGACACCAGGTAAAAATCCTGTAAGGTAGGCAAACCACAGGGTTTCAACCCAGCAGATGCTCCCGTGTTGGTGAAACCACTGCCTAAATACTTGACAGGTCTCGATGGGTCCTGAAGAGACAAAAGCAATAAAATTCAGTATAAAATATCTTTATTATACTGAAGATAGCTGAACTTCTGCCATAAGTAAATATTTACATAGGCAAGGAGAAGGCACTGCGGCAGAGTAATACATTTTTTCGCTGAAGAACCTGAGACTGGAATTGGAGCTTTGTTCTGGAGTTGTGCCAGATTCCCCCGGCCAACCCAGTCATAGGGGATACCTGGCTGTTCCGGCTGAAGAGTTAAAGCTGATTATGTACGCTGCGAGCTACGCTTCTCCTCTCTTTGCTTCTGGATGCACCTTAACCACGCCAGCTTGGGCAGAACTGTGAGCTTGACTGCATGGTAGAAACGGTAGAAACAGTAGAAACTATAAAGACCCAAACTTTTTTTTTTTCTTATATAAATATAGCTCAGATGCAATTTGTATAGAGAAGGTTTCAAAGAAAGCTAAGACAGCCAAGCCAGCAATATCCCATGGAAACTTGGCATATATTTCTATCAAACTTCTTTTGAAAATTACATGCCTTAACAAAATCAGAGCCAAACATCACAACTAAATGCTTAACATAAAGTAGCCTTTTTGTAATTATACTGATGGTAAATCCCTTCTTACTTAAAGAATTGCCTGTAAATTTCATTTGCTTTTTATTAATACAAGCAATATAATGCAGTTAATAAATTATAGTGCCACTGTTTGCTATCTGCCCAACCCCACAAGGACCCTTTGAAAGCAGACTACCAGCACTTTCTTTCCTATCTATTTATTTTCGATAATGTAAAACGTTCTTTCATATTTAAATACATAATAGAAGTAAAGCTTTATCACTGCTGTGCAACAAACTCTTATTTGCATTTTATTTTTAAAAGAGGATGTAAAGTACTGATGCAGCAGTCTCAAAGAAACTACTTTTAGACACTACTAGAAATCTTATTTACTAAACACACTGGAGAAAATTTCACTGTTCAGTGTGCAAACTCTGTTAAATTTTTGACTGACCAGGCACAATGGATGCATCTTTTTCATCATTAGCAGTCCAAAACTCTTTTAGTAATACCAATGACTACTCATATGAATAAAATTATTTGTATGCATAAATGTTCATAGAACTAAGCTTACAGTGTATTTTGATAAAATATGTCACATTTATGGTCAAGATTAATTAATTGTGAAGTATGTTACTTTTCCATTAAATAATTCCTGAACGATTTCAGAAACTTTAGAATGTATTTTCTTAGACATTTATTATTAATAATATTTATTTCAAAGTCCAAATAAAAACAGGATAAAATGTACATGTTTTCTTGCTACTTGCATATATATATATATGCAAACCTATAAAGTTATGTATTTCCTATTACTATATATCTCCCAATCCTGCAGTGAAAGTGTGGATCTACAGCTTGCAACATATATATAAGATATATAGCCAACTCTGAGACAGACCACTGATTCTATATGTTTTAGTTTCCGTTGCTCAAGGTGAGTATCCACTTTTGAAAACATTATCTGCAATTTCTCCAAGTTGGACTTCATGATAGGAGGGATTTGCATGTACCAGGGCCAGATAAGCAGCACATTCTTCCTCTGCAATAAGATAGGATCCAGACCTAAGAGTATGATAAAATACATATATAATAAATAGTTAAAGATCCGTTTCAAATGCATTATTAAAAAAAAAATAATAAAAGAAACAAACAGCAACTCCAGCAGACACCACTAGAGTTCTCCTTCTCCCAAATATCCCTAGCACCATCCTAAACCCTGTTTACCCCAGAAACCTGAACTGTGGACAGACAGAAGAGGAGAGAGAGAGAGAAAATTCAGACACAATAAAACTCTGAGGGAAAAAATATGTGGAAGGAGGAGGCAGCAGCGGCCTGGGGAAGGGATTGAAAAGTTTCCCCTGGCTTAACTTCTCCCCCCCTGCAGCAGCAGAAGCAGCGGCAGCAGCACAAGGTGAGAGAGACTTTTAAGTCTGGGGAGGAGGGGTGTGTGTGCGGGGGGGGGTGGGGGTGAATTTACAGCCCTGTGGATATTTCTGTGTCTGCCTCCCCGGCTTTGGGGTGCGGGAGGCGCCGCGTCTCATGCTGGGTGGAATTTTTTTTTTTTTTTTTAATATGATGGAGGATTATAAACATGGCGCCTTAAAAAAACTACAAAATCATGTACACACTGTTCCAAGGAGATGGGGGAGAGGGGACAGGGGAAGGGCTGGGCACCCGGGGAGGGGGTGATCCTGCCCGGCGGGGTGCCATATGGGGGGGGGAGGGAGCAATTATACTTCATAATAAAATGTGTGGGGCCGCGGGAGAAGGGGGGAGATGGAAGGCGGGATTTTTTATTATTATTATTATTTCATTTTTCGGAGTGGGCAGGATTACTTGGCAGCCCGCTTGGAAATCGAGGAGGAGAAGGGGACGGCGGCCGAGCGCGTGTGATTATTAACGGCGATTATTTTTGTCCTCACACCTTCCCCGGTCGGATTTCGGCTGGGAGGGGGCGGCGGCTGGTCCCCCGCGCCCCCGGTGCCGAGTTGCAGCCAGCCCGGGGTCGGGGCGGGAGGGGATGGCGGCGGGGTGGGAGAGAATCGCTGCTTCCAGCGCTCCGCCCGGGCCTGCAGGGAGCGGGCGAGCCGGGGACTCGCGTGAGAGGCGAGGCCGCGCGGGGTGTGGCGCGGCCCGGCCTCAGCCCCCTCACCCCCCCCGGCCCCGCTCTTCTCCCACACACGGGGCGACCGCTTTGCTCCCCAGTTCCCCCCACCTGCTTTCCTTTCCCTTACACACACCCCCGCCGCCCCCGCGTTTTCTCGCTGGGGTGGGGGGATGTCTGCTTGGAGGACGGGTCTCGGCCCGAGTAATGGCAGCTGCTCGACAGCGCCGAGTCGCCACAGGAGAGAGACGGCGGGCCCCCGCAGGCCGGCCGCGGCGGGAGAGGGGCCATGGCTCCCCTTCCCCGCGGGGGGGCAGAGGAGGGGACGGGGAAAGGGGTGAACTTAGAGCCCCGGCCCTCCTCCCCGCGGGCGGGCCGGGCCACCCCCGCAGCGCGGACGGCCTCACCGCCCGGCTCCGCCGAGAGGGCGGCCGGGGGGCCCCAGCTTCCCGGAGCGCCCCGGCCGCCGGCACGGCCCCGGCGGCTTCCTCGCCGTCCCCATCTGCTCCGGGGTGAGGGCGCGGGGAGCGGGGGAAGGGACCAATTTCTCCGCTCGCTTCCTCCGTCTCCCCCCGCTGCGGGCGAGGGGCGTGCGGGCGGACCGGCTGCTGCGGGCCGGGGCCCTCCCGGAGCCCTCCCGGAACGGCTCACTCTCTCCCCCCGGGCAGAAAGGGCCCTCCCGGAGCCCCGCTGGACTCGGCGGTCGGATTTCGGGAGAATATGAACTACCGAGGGGCTTGCTTTCGGTGGTTTTGGGGGGGGTTTGTGTGTGTCCATCCCCGACACCGTGTCTCCAAATAACTCCACTCGGTTCACTTTGTGAGGTGTTTTCCTTGTTCCCCTAACTCAGGGGCTCTCCAGAGGCCTGTCTGTCCTCTCTCCTTTCTCTGACGGGGGAGGGATGCAAGCGTAGCTGTGGGGTTTCCTATGGTGAGGGTGATGGGGAGCTTCGGCGCGCTTTCCTGACCTTCAGAGAACAGTCCCCCTGTAAAATACTGATGTTAAGGACTTGGGAAACTTTGTGTGTCTTTTGGGGCTTATCCTGAAAACAGCAGGCTTGGGGAATTTGTTTTTTGTCTTCTGCAAACATGGCAAACGGAACTTTACCAAGGCTAGAGCTGAGGTGGCTTGAGAAGAGGAAAAGGGGTAAAAAACTAATTTGGTGTTGGTTGGTTTTATAATAGTATAATTTGGCATTTTAACATCCCGGAATCATCTGCCACGGTCTCTGTATTGTAGGAGTAATACTATTTGTTTTGAGAAGATCTTACTGCAGTGGAAATGACCAAAAGTAGAAAATGCTTTATTTTCCTAGATATGCTGATTTTTATTTTTTTTTCTTACTTCTGTTGCTATTCTTTGTAGGAAATTGTTTAATTCTTTAGGGGTGATCACTGAGACAGGTGTCAGGAGGGGGGAAGAGTGGGAGTGGAAGTGCCAGTTTGTGGTTCAGGTTGCAGTCCCTTGGGTTTTTCTAGTCCCTCATCCTTCAGCATGAAGATCCTGGCATGTCTCCACAGTTTTTTATTTTTTTTTTTAATTTTGTTATCAACCATACTGAGCGTGCTACAGAAAGTCTTTAGGGAAGAAGACCGTTTGCTGACTGCACGTTCGTATAAAAGTGAAAGTACTCACAGAATAATTCCCAGCGTGGATTTATGTTTAATGGCAGCTTTTCCATGCCTAAACAAACTCTCTCTGCTTTGACCAGATATTGGTATGGGGAAGGGAAGGGGTCACGGGCTGTATAGTACAGCAGAGAGCACTTTATCTTTCTGATGGTGAGTTTGGTTTTAATGAGTGGGGAAAAAAAGTTACTGTGTTGGTGACTCTTTGTTGATTGTGCTGTGGATGGTGGTCTCTGCCATCAGGAAGAGGCATCTGCAACTGATATTTGGTATCGGATTCAGCACCAAAGGCCTAAGTGAGGAAAATGACTCTTCCACTCCATCTCATGAGCTGGATAGCGTGATGGAAATTAGCTACTGATGAAGTCAGCCATGTAAGGGGAGTTGTGAGTGTATGGATGTTGGGTGGGGATCTTAAGACTTTGGTGGTCTTCTTCCACAGTTTGGAACTTTATAGCGCTAATTTAACAGGGAAGTGCCCTCCGTACCAGTTAAACCGGTGTATTTATTTTTTTTTTAATCTAAGCAAGCACTTACAGCTATTATTTTTAAATATAAATGTAAAAAAAAAATTGAGTCTGTTCACCATGGACTAAAATTCTTAGTAGTTTGTCTTAGTTCTTATGTATTGTGAGTGAGAGCAATACGTCCTAACTTTTCAGGAAAAATTGAGCACTACAGAAGTAACAAGAATTTCATGACTGTAATTGCTGTGTGCACAATATGTGGCTGCTGTAATCTGCTGCTGTGTGTCCGTACTGTTTGTAGGTGTAAGTGGTCTGTATGCAGCTGGTGTTCAGGTTGCCTGGGGGTCCCGCCTGCCCTTCCAGCAAAGAGTAGAAGGGACTGTTTAGGAAAGACTTGAGGCTTCTGCAGGGGAAAAGCCTGGATCATCTTTTCAGTCTAATGTCATCTCTAGAGCAAATGGGATGGTGAAAGGCTGTGAAGCGTGCTCAGCATTTCCACCTTGCAGGTAAATATGACCTACGGGGTGCTGTTAGTGACGTGGTGGTCCTGGTGAAGAAAATGATGTGGAAGGACCATGAATTTGGCCTCAAACTCACCTTGAAGTGGCTTAGGCTACATCTAGACTGTTGTGCATTTCTACTGGTGAACTGCAGCTTGAGGACCACTGAACTGTGCCTGCTGCAGTCTCTGAACTGGGATGAAATACTTCAAAAAGAAACAGATAAAAGACAACACTTAAAGGTGTTAATTGTAGGTATCTAAAGCTCTCATTGTCTAGTTTGTTAGAAAATTGTCTCATTTCACACAATTTGAGAATCAGGGGAAATTTTGGAATTGGGAGACTTGTTTTGGAATTGAGTACCCAACTTTAGTCAACTAAAGTTTGCAAATTTTGGACATACCTCTAACTAGTTTTCATAGTTACAGCCTTCCACAGTCATTCAGAGCGTTTAGCTCTGGAAGCGTGTAAGGGCTTCAGGCAGTGAATCTGTCTGAAAGAGGGCAATGGAAGATGTCTTCAGTAAACTTCTGATTTTCTTCTTAAATGGCTTTTTAGCTAGCTCTAGAGTGCCATATGTGTCAGTAGAAGAAATCTTTTATTCATAATGTAGGTTGTTACAAATGCTAAGTCAAACTATAAACAAAATTAATCCATGCAAAGTGTATGTGTCTCACACCAGTGGTGAACTTGGTTCATAAAATGCTGAGTTGTTTTAAATTAGTGGCCAGGTGCATAGAAGAATTTACTTTCCTGAATGAGGAAAAGTAGATGGGTTTTATTTTTTTGCAAGAGTTAGGTCAGAATTGTTGGAGCAATTCTTTTTCCCATGTCTATCCAGTAAATATATACATTTATTTCAAGTCCTAACGACTGATTTTATTAATTGGGATTGTTTTCCTTCCATGTAATAGGACTTTCTTTAGCCATCCTTCTTGCAGTGATTGTTTAGGAGTTAATGTCTGATCATGTTCTTGATCTGCAGAGGTATTTTTGTGTTGGTTTTTGTTGAGTTTTTTCAGTCTCAGGATGTGATGAACACCCCCATAGTACTTGCGTGGTACTTGGAGCGTGGTGCCCTTGGTAGCTGGGCAGTGCAACATATGTCATCTTTTATATGGCTCATACATTTTAGTCTGTCAGTGTTGCTTGCGCTAAATGTTGTGAACAAAGATTGGTCTTGTCAGGTTCTGGATGATTTTTGATCAGCTGAATGTAAATTTAGCCCATAATTGGGTTATTGTTCTAAAGTTTAATCTGCCAGTCGGGAGAATATAGCCTGCAAAAGAGGTAGTTTATAAGATGAGGTAATGATTCCATTTTGCAGGAATTACTTAATAAGTTAACTCTTACATTCCTAAAAAAAGTTTTCGGTAATTTTCAGTGCAGTATAAAGATGTAAATTCAGTTTTGGTGAAAGAGTATCTTGTCATCTATATAAAATGCAAAACAAGCGTGGAAAACTTTTTCTTGAAATAAAGCTCAACTTTTTCTTTAAATGGTGGAAGATAACATTTCTCAAAAAAACCCCTTCATTCCTGGATGTAGTGGAGATAACAGGAAGGAGGTTGATAAATACCAGAGTGGGGGTGTACAGTATACTAAATGCTGTGGCCTCGAGCCTGAAGGGGTAAGCCCCTGTGGCACACAGAACTCTGATTTCAGAGGCCTCTCTGCATCCATCTCCTTGCCACACCACGGCTGGGTTGAGCCGATTTTTTTCCTGATTTTCAATTCTAGTCTTTAAACGTAGTTTTATCATCTGTTTAAGCCAACGTCTGCCATCAAGTTAATTGAGCAAGTCCGAACTCTTGTTGTTTATTTATTTTTAACTAAGCTGTGAATATTGAACTATACAAAGAATCTTTTTTTATGGGTAAAACTAGACAAATAACTGCAAAATGGCTTTTTAGCATTATATTTGTTTCAAAAGGAGTAAGTTACTTGCTCTAATTACACTGTTTCATCGAGTGTCTGAATTCGTACTAACGCAGTTGGTTTAAAATGTGGTTTGATGTAAGATGGCTGCAATCAATTACTTTAAATACACAAGTTATTAAAGGGTGAACTAACTTGAATCATAAGCTTTGCTAAATGCTGGTTTTTTTGTAGTGTTTTAGTGAGATTCCATTAATATTTTTTATGTCTGTCTTCTGTTTTTTTTTTCTCCCTGAGATGAGCAGGGTCTTTTAGTCTTGTGGGCAGGCCACAGCAGGCACAGTGGTGATACACTGTGACGTGCCCATGAACCCAAGTTTAAGCTCATGGCGTCTAATTTTAGGTCAGCCAGCTTTGGTGATATCCCGTCAGAGCCTGATCCTATAGCTCTACCACATAGGTAAATCCAAAGTGTAGTTATTGGGAGTTTTGTGTACAAACGACTGGTTTTGATTTTCTTCCAGTCTCTCATTTTCCACTTCACTAAAGTGCAGAAGTTTCTGCTGTTAAAGTATGGAGTCGTGTAATTTGAGTTTAAAGCACATTATTGGTTAAGATGGCAGCACCATAATATTTGTAATTTCAAAATTACAAAAATATTTTAAAATGTAAGTAAAATACTGTTACCAGTGTACAACAGTCAGAATATCTTTGCATATACCTCTACACTATATTCAGTGTTAAATTCCAAGATTAAATAATTGCAGAAAAAAACATTGTGAATTAATGATTATCACCCTTCATACAACTCTCAATTGTAGTATGATATAAAACTAATTCTTAGCAAATAATTTTAGCACCAGAGACAGTGAAATCTGAAGTGCTAAAATCCACTTATTGGTTAAAAAAATGAAGTCAAGCATACCTGAAAAAAATACCAGTAACATCCCATTCACCTTTTCTGTGGAAATTGCATTCTTTGCATGCAAAGAACTGGTCTCACTGTGTTAATTAATTTTTGTCCGTAATAGAATACTATTGACTTGAGATCTAGTAATTTAAAGAAAGACGAGTTAAACATATTGCTGTTTACCTCTCATTTCTCCTATGCTCCATTTCCTTTTCCTTTGTTAGTATGTTAAAAATAAACGTGAAACCAACTTGCCTTTTATTCAAATATATGATTTTAATGCAGCTAACTTAACTGATGTTTTAGTTACAGACCATAGGAGTCTCCTAGTAGGTGTAGTACTCAAAAGCAGCATTTTGGAAAGTGGATATTTGTACTTTGATCTCGTGCACTTCGAGCACGGCATTATTATCTGGTCTTTTAAAGATAGGTGGATGGGAGTCGCATGCAGCGACACATGGGATATGGTACTTAGTTCACTAATTTTAGCAGAGTGATTCTTCTCTTTCAACGTTAGGTTTTATTGGAACGTTTTGGAAAAGCGATGAAGTGAAACAAAATGGAGTTGAGAGAAAACGATTAGCAGAATCCCAAAGTAGCTAGAAATAATATACGGTGAAAAATAAATTAAAAGGATGTAAGATACGTTTATTGCTCAACAAATCTTTGACAAGATCTGAGAGACAAGAGAGCTTTATCTTTCTTAACACGCTATCATCATTTTCTGTTAAGTCTCACACAACATTTATGCATTCAGTAAGAGGATCTTGCACTACAGATACCTGTTTACAATTGCAGATGCTTCTCAAGTCAAAATCCAAGTAACAGCCAAGTCTGCATTGGCTCTTCGTGCCTTATTACTATTTTCCTGGTGTCGTTGCCAGTAAAAGAAAACTTCCGAAGAGGAGATAGTCTGTGCCTTGCATAACATTGCAGCATGTGCATTCGCATGCACAAATTAAAGGGGAAATTTTGCCTCAAAATGGTGGGGGTTTTGTTTCTCCAGTTTTCCTTCTGGTTGGTTGTTAATTTTGTGACCAGTATCTGCTGAGCTGTCACTGACTTCAGGGACAAGCGTAAACCCAGTGTTCATGCATAATCCCCTCTCCCCAAACAATTGCTTAAGATTCAGGTTCAAAATTGTACAAAATCAAAACAAAAGAACTGCAATTTCATAATATGTAATCACAGGCCACAGATTGTTCACTGATGAAAACTGATGATGTTCACTGTAGAAATTTCATTTTTACCAATAGATTAATATTAATATTACGACGGAGACCTTCATCATATAAGCACTTGCTTCCCTCAGGCATAAAAATGCATAGGCCTTGGAACATACTGAGGAATCAAGTTTATTTTCATAAAACATTTTTAAAAATTAAAACTTTATGTACAATTCCAATATTCAAAGAAGAACACAATTACAATTTGTTTCGACTGTATAACTTTACATAATGTTATATTTTTGATCCTTTTACTGGTATATGCAAGGTTACGTATTCATGCCTTTTGAATATCAACAGTATGACTATTGTTATCTTTGCACTTGCTAGATTTTATATTGATGATTGTTCCCATTGAAGTTAAGACACTTTTCCTACATGTATATCAGTTTTGAAGGAATTTACAGTATCTATGAACAGAGGAAACAGGAATAACATTTTTCTGTTAGTGACTTTTAACAATTTCTGTATATCTTAAATCCTGTATCTTGTAGAAAGCCTTAATTGTAAATAAAGGAAACTGGTAAAAGAAGAAATATAAAGATTTTTACTGGAAAAGCTGATACTATTATGAGAAGAAAGGCTTATTTTTACATTAGGAAAGCTAGCAAACAGATACGTCAGGAAACTGAGGATTTTAATATAGTTTCAAAATTATGGAAATCATGTACGTGAAAGCAAGTTTAATAATCACACAATTTGATTTTATTTTTTGTTAATCACAGAACATACATTTAAAACCTGTGAATTTTGAAAATTACCTTGACTCATCCTGTTCGTTAGTATTTACCTGCAAAATCTGGGCAGTCCTTTTCTGCGCTGTGCAACAAGGAGTTTAGAAAGAGTAATGTTCTCACCTTGTGCTTCTATTCTTTCTTTGTTATGCGGTTCAGAAATCTCAGAACACCTTTTTTTCCCTCTTCTGTATTAATTTAAAGCAAAGAATTGTTACTAGTTGTTTTCATAGGAACCAGACTGGCACCATTTTTAGCTTCATATAACTGTAGTTGAGACTTTAGGACGTTCCTAAGAACTGACTGCACAAACCTTTTCTCAGGAAGCTGGATGTTTCAGTGTCAGTCATCACGTGCAAGCTGACATTTGAAGATAGTACGGCACACTGACTAATTTGGCATTGACACTAACAGTTGCTCAATAGAAAAGGAGAATTTTAATTTTTTTTAACCAATGAAAATAGCTTTCTGAAAACTTTTCCTGGTGAAATGTGGGGAAGAGTGAGAAGGGATGTGTACACTTTGCTCATTGGTAACTCATGGTGCCTGACCCCTTATCGGTCTGACTAGAATGTAACGTCCCGTTATTTGAAAGCTGCCCTATTAAAATCTTGTTTGTTTGTTTGTTTGTTTGTTTGCTTGTTAAAAAAAAAATCTTTTATTTCACTGGCTCACTGGCATATCTTTTTGAAGGAGAGTGCTGATGCACACCTGGAAGCATTTTAGACTGACAGTGTTGGAAAGCAAGAAACATGGACACTCTCAAGCTGTAATTGCATCTTTCAGTTTTGTAGCTTTGTCTTCTTTTTCTTCTTCTTCTTAACACTGACCTGAAGTAAATAGACTTACAGGAAATATTTGTTGTAAGAAAGAGATTCTTCCTTTTCCTGTGCACTTTCCACTGCGCTGGCTCCCAGAGGGCTTCTTTATAAAACCTCCTAATTGGAAGCATACTCCGAACTTCTCTGTGACTCCAGACATGAGATCTCCTCTTGTTAGTCAACTTGTACCTTTTAGGAAATATGGATTATCAGTCAGGTATCTCCAGGTGCCAGTTTTATTAGGTTTTCTAATCCATGCTGACATTCTTTTTCTCAATAGTTTTAAGAAGTTTTATAAAAACAACCCATTTGCAAGTCATCCAAGTATACGCCTAACTTCTAGCACTAATTTCTGCAGACATGTAGCTCTCAATAAAATGGAATGATTTTTGTCCCTTATAGCGGTACAAGAAATATTGATAAATATCAGCTAAAGCTAATTGAGGGTGCAGATGCTTTGAGTACAGGTGCACCAAGGAGCCCAGAAGCAGAACGTGGTTTGCTCTGCCAAGTTAGTGGATAAGCACTTACAGTGTTTCCTGGGCCAGTGGGGAGGAATGGTATCCAAATATCCGCTTGGCTTTTCTTACATGAGAACTGCATTTCTTGATCAAACTAGCATGTCATGTAATCCAGAGTCTTGTCTCCAGCCATTGCCAATCTCAAATGTCTCCTAAACAGGTGCCAAAAATCAGCCAATTTTATGATGTAGAAAGCTATAGAATACTTTTTTCCCCATACTAGTTCCTAAACAATAATCATTTAGATCATGATTTCTGCTTTTACACATGCAGAATTTTTATTTATTCCATTTTGGAATGTTTTAAATTCTGTTTACTGTAATAACTGAACATTTTAGCTACTAATGTTAAAATGTACTCCTTGTTAGGTCAAGCCTGTTGTGTCCTCTCCGGATGCCTTGCAGCCTCCCACTGCAGCGCCCTTTCTCTTCTAGCATTTACCAAGAGCTCCTTCCTCGGTTGCAGAAGAGAGCTGTGTATAGCTGTGTGTCCGCGCGGTATTTGGTGGAGATAAGAGACCTTGAGGGGCGAGTTAATGAGAGGCCATAGCGGTTGTCTGTTGAGAGCAAATAAGAGCTGGGAAATGCATGTATGAAAGGAAGAAAGGGAGAGTTTGGCTTGAAATACACATTAAGTGAAAGTCGGTGTACACGTCACAGTATACGTGCGAGAGGACCGGTGTCTGCTGACGTAATTTGGTGCAGCACTGTTGGCTTTAGAGGAGCAATATTAGTTTACACCTGCAGAAGATTTTCTTCTGAATATCTGGGAATGAGAATATATAATGAAGTGTTTATGTATGAGTGACAGGGAGCGTGAGCGTGTGAGAATGAGAGCGCATGCACATATTTTCAGGCCTGATTGATTATATGAAAAAAACCCTGGAGTTGAAAGAACATTATTTTAAATTAACATTCATTATCTTCACGCGTGAGATAACAGTTCACTTTGGACCAGATCCTAGCACCATTATGTTTCTTGAGCAGAGACTGCTTTTTCCTTGAATGAGGTTGTTCAGTATGAGAATGGCAAAATGTAGTCAGATCTTTGACAATAAAAATATACGGTTTAGTCACCATACGTTAGAATAATACTCTATTATTTCTGTCAGGAAAACATGGATCATTTTTCTTAAAATAAATGGTTATATTTTCTTTGAAATGTAAAATAAAAAGTAAAAGAAACCTTTTTTTTGGATCTCTAATCTTATGCTTGGAGAAGCTTGCAGCCATTTTAATTCATGCTGCATTCATTGATCCAGCAGTTAGATTATTTAATCACACCGCAGCTAGGTCATCTACCTATCGAACACTGTTAAAGAGTTCCGTAATATCCTTTGGGTTATTGGCTTCTAAATATCACTTTTGAAAAAAAAAAAAAGAAAAAAGAAAACAAGCTATAAACATCCCAGTTAATTTATAAAGAAAACACAATGTGAATTCTCGGACTTATCATTCAGCTCTTCTTTTCTGTACATAATATAACTAGAAAAAAATGCACATCACAGCAAACAAAGGAAAAAAAATCTGATTTTGATCTTCTTTGGCAGTTCTTTTGCTTTTAAATACAGAGTTTTGCAACATTAAGTCATCTAATTAGGCAGCAGCTTGCTATTAAGTATTTTCATAACAGACGTAGTTTGTGAGCATGAAAATGAAAGCCACGTTTTAAAATTATAACCCCAAATAACTTTCTGAAATAAAAAATACTCTAAAAAAAGGACTTATTCTTTAATTTTAAGTAATCATGTAAAAACGTGGGAGAATTCTGTATTTTAGGTATTCAGCAGCAGGAGGAAACTGATTTCCTAGGCTGCAAGTGCTGCAATAGTAGAATCCCAGTGATCAAGATATATAAAAAGGGAAATAAATGTGGCAACAGCTAATGTGTGGCAGTGAAAAGTGGAGGAAAAGACTGTCGTGATGCTCTTAAGTGTCCAGTATTTTCTGAGAGGGAGCTACTCACAATGAAATAAACCTCTTCTTGGTATGCGATAGGCAAGGGTCTTGTATAAAAAGAGTCGGTAAATTCTTTGGCAGTGATGCACTTGGCAGCAGTGTTTTTTAAAGGGTCACCCATGTGTGTTTCAGTTATTTCCCTACAGAGATGAGGAGGAAAGTTCGTGCTCTTCTGAGGTATTGTTTTAGTCTGTCTGAATGCGGGTGGAACAAGAAAGTCATGTTTCGTATGAAGATGGGAACTGTATTTTCCTCCTGTTAAATGAAAGCTTAGAGTCCAGAGATGCTGATTCCGTCTGTCTGCGTCTGGATCCCTAGGCTTATTTCCTTGTGCTTTCCTGATGTACACTGAAAGCTTCGTCAAATGAGGGTTTCTTAACCATTATTCAATGGTTTCACTCTCAGACTATTTTAACAACTCCTCTGCTTTATTATATTAGTCTATGACAGTTTTGGTACAACTTCTTGTTATACTTTCACCTGGGCACTCTGGGATGCGATTCCTTTCTTTAACATGCCGTGATGTATATACATGAGGAGTCTGAGCGTAGAGGAGGAATTTGACTGAAGGTTTTATGAATGCCATTGCTGAGTAAGACCTCAGTGCAGCAAGGCAGGTTAAATAGGGCTCTGATGCTTTTTCTCCCTTTCTTTTGGAATAGCATTGAATATGCTGCAAGCTCAGCCGAATGTGCTGTGTCCACACTGTGTATTTCTTTACCAGTAAATTGAGACTTCAGTCGTGGAAGGCAAGTCAGCAAGGTTAAATAAAAAAAAAATAAGGTGTTGAAACCCAGCTGCATGGGAAAGAAAAATAAGAATTGAGTGATATTAAAAGCAAAAATTCAATGTTAATGCAACGTACTTGCAGGTTTTTTTCAGGAGCTGAAGATGCTTTTTGAAAAAGGTTTTGGGTGGCTGAAAGACAGTTCAGGAGTCATCAAGGGACGGGGTGTCCAGCTGCGGGTGAAGGAGGCTGCAGCCCCCCTGCGTGGGAGAGTTGACAAGTATCCATTGAGTTCAGTCCATTCTGGTGGGTGTGGTGGCCAGATGACTATCAAACAAATAAATAAAGTATAATATTACAATGGACATCAAACCTTTTCATGTCTGTGTTACTAAACTTAAGAAACAAAAGAGCTCTTGACATTTTGAAATTACGGCCCTGTTTTTGAGCGTTTCTTCCGAGTTCCACTGAATTAATGAAATTAATTGAACTGCCAAACTCGGTGGAGAGCTGCTGGTTAGCCATCGTTGCAGGAACCCCACATCTTGGGCAGAATGTGCTGCTTTACAGTCGCTTTGTCTTGAATTTAAATGACGACCTTCACTTCCTGCGTCTCGGGCTACAGCAAGCTGCAGTGGGAGGCAGCCCTGAGAAGGTGTTTGCTAATGAGGCTCTAGCACCCTTGACAGGTATGCAAGGTAATTAAAAGGGGATAGATGGTGGTGTACTGTGTTTGGAAATTTCATTTAAAGTATATATTTATGTAGTTATGATTTTGACTTGTCCAAGCCATTGTATGGTCGCTGACACTTTCCAGAAGAGTAAGGATGCTTGCCCTCTTGTCCTGGCCAAGATCCACTTTGGGTCATTGCATTCTGACTACCTACATTTCTGTGAAGTTTTATCTGGATTTTATTACTGTGGTTCATTTACATAGTAATGCATATGTACTTGTCAGTTTGCAAAATAACAGCACGGGATAAAAAAATTACAAAAATCACTGCTTCAAATTACATTTTGTATTTGTGCATGAATAAATATAGTATGGCACGATACAGTACAGAAAAAATACCAAGTGGCACGTTCGGTAATAGCATTCATAGCAGAGATCAGTTTCCAGAGTTTATGAAATGGAAGAGAAAGTGCCATCCATGAAGTGCAAGTGTAAAAGAAGACAGCAAAGGGGTGATGGAGACAAAGGGGAGAGGTGAGAAAACTAGATAGCTACAGGAGGGATGAGAAAAGAAACATGGGGCGAGGTGTAGTTCAAGAGTGCTTTATAGAAGACACTCCTGCCAAAACTGGTACAGCAGGGGTTAAGTTGGCGAGTAGAATGCATTGTTAAACATATGATATATTGCGCAGCAGGAATGGTTATAATTCACTGGTAGGAGAAATAATACCTGTTTGTATTTTAGTTAAAACTATATATATGTATTTACAAGGTTATTTGGCGTGGATTTTACATGTGTATCAACAAGGGAGGGGCAGTCAATTTATGTGGTGGTGTGTATACGTGTCAGTAGGACTTAGGCAATCAGAGATCTGCACGTGGCAATCATTTGCTGGCACAGAAATGTTCCTCTTCTATATACAAAGGCACATTTTATCATTTACCACTCAGTCTCTCAGGATCCTGCTTAAATTACAGTAGGAAGAACGTGCTGTGTGTTACTGTAGGTGAAAAAAAGAACCCAAGCCACATCCTGTTGTGGAGAGTTTTCTGTAGAAATATGAACTTTAAAGCTGCAAGCTTACTCTTAAAACTGATGGATATTAATTATCAATATTACCCTAGAATGGATTTCCAGAGGAGTTCAAAATAATCCAGTATTAGACCATATTGCATAACCATAGCAGTCTAATATTTACAAGAACTGTCCCAGTGTTCTTCCAAAAATACTTAAGTCTGCTTAGAGACACTTCATCCACAGCCCAGCTGTACCCCATTCCACACAGATATGGGAACACATACACGGAAAAAAGTTTTAAACAGTTTTTATTTTGAAAATGCTTTCAAGAAAACTGTTTTTGAATAGTACTTGTACTCACATGATGAGTGAAATCATACTCATCTCAAATAGATTGTTCACAAAAAGAGAGTTTGAGAGTTTTTGTTTTATTTTTCTAGAAATGGAAAAAATGGTTTTGAAAATATCTTGGAATTTGCATATTAACATTGACGTTCCTTATTGTTAGTTGTTTTCACATGACTTCATTTGCTAATAGAAGCAGTACATAATGTACTATGTACTTACGCAAAAGAGAGATTTAGGACAATGCATGTGTTTTTGAAAGTTGCGGTTCTTCCTATATTTATTTTTGTCTGTTTAATGTTTTTTGGGATATCTGTGTTGGCATTGTTTTTGGAAAGAACGTCAACAAAAATATTTTTCACTTTAGGTCATAGATACACAGTAGTACCAAACCTTCAAGCTCTTACCTAGCAGAACTACACTGATCACTTATTCTGACCTCCTTTAGCTCCTGGGTAACCCAGCTTAAATAATTTTACCTATTTCTCCTGGATCCAGCCCACTGAAAACGCCATTACAAGCTCTTGTGAGAGCAGCCAGCCTGTCCTGTGTAAGTGAAAGGGTTGAGAACCCATCTTTCAGTGCTGAGGCAGGCAGGGATCTTATCCATTTAGCAGTCGCTGTCTAGTTGGCTCTTTTTTTGTCTTTTTTTTTCTAGTTGTCTTTTTTTGTGATCTTTTTTTATGGTAAGAGGCAGGAATACTTCAGTGAGGAAAGCCATCCAGCACCCACATGCTGCGTATTCTGGGAATGAGATCCATGTGGCTTCTTACCTTTTTTTTTCCCCTTCTGTATCATTTATTAAAGCTGTTATGGAATATTTGCCAAGGCTAAAAGAGTTTGAACTCTCACTTAGCCTCATTAAGGTCTTGGGCTTGGTGTTTACTATTTCTGCTTTCATCAAGGCCACTTTCTCCGAGGCTTTTGCAGGAGATACATATGTTCTTATGAATGACCTTCTTCATTTTCTGCCTCTAATCATGGTAGAATTATAATTTTTAATCAGCAGGCTTTATTTAATCTCCAAATTTTATTTCTGGTGTTCTTCCTCTAAAGCAGAATTTGTTTTTTATACTTTTATGCCGGGGGTTGTCTGCTTCTGTATTAACACATTGAAACGCTTCAGGCTATTCATGTGTGTTTTCTGAAGGGTTTAACAGTTCAGCCATTTCCACGCAGACTGTCGAAGTCAATTGGAGACTGTGTCAAAATTTGCTATCAGACTGCTAAGATGAATCTCCCACTGTTACTACAGAGTACTTCTCCAAAGCACACGACGTTGTCAAGAAATACTTGAGATATTGGAGATGATGCTGTCTGGAGCTCCATCCCTGCCTTCACCATGTGCTGTAACATTACTTAAACCTATCTGTTGGTAAAGAAGTACTAGAGTGGTTTGTACAAAAGGCTGCAGGACCTCAGGTACTTAGTGGCCAGGTTTAAGTCACTGTGACAAACTGTGCACCGTCACTCAAAAAGAGAAAAAGGGGTGATTTACCAATAGGCAGGTTTTTTAATTTATATGTATAGTTCACATTCATCTTTTCTTTGGGTTACTTTGCTGTTCCTCAGAATTTTTGGATGTTCTCTGAGTTTTATTGTTATGGTTGGGAGGAAACTGAAAGTGGCACAGTCAGTCTGCACCTTATATACCTACTCATTGCAAAGATGTAAGACTTCTCTTAAGTGCAAGGACATATATGTAGCTCATTAGTTTGACTATACATGAAAAATTAATGTATAATGAGAGAACCAGAGAGTTCTGGTTACTGGTAGGGGACCTCTTTTTTCATTTTAACTATAAATTTAAACTTTGAACAATGAATGTGCTTAGACTAGTGATGTGCTTATTAGGTTAAAAAAAGAACAAGCTTTTAATAGGAAAAAATTATCACAGGGCAGACAGCACGGGATTTCATTAGCATTTATGGGTTGCTAAACTGCAATTTAAAAGTCACATTTCTGTCTAGCAAAGTTTTCCACAACAGTCATACAAATAACATCAAACAATGTCTTTTTAGTTTGTTTACTTGGGGTCACATTTTCAATAAATAAAGTGATTAAAGCTGCAGGGACTGTCTGTGAAGGCTACACTACTTACCTTCCATTGATTTTAGTGGGACTTTGAATAAATGTTTTAGTTCTGAAAATCCTACCACATATAGACCTCACCTCTGCCTTTTGACATCTTTGAAAATCCGGCCCTTAGGACAATTAACAGGATTGTTTCAATGGTTTTCCCTTACCGGTTCACCATTTTACTCTGCTCAGGAAGGTCCGTCAATTACGAAGAGCGTTTTGTAGTAATTTCTGAACTTAGAGTTCATACCTGTCAAGAGGATAAACTGACAGCAGAGACTTGGCCCTGGCTTTCCACATGGTATTGTAGTTCTTTGCTCTAATAATGTAAATAGTTCTTAGGATAATTCTTTTCATCCATAGATGTTTAAGTGCTGCACAAAGGGGATTAGTGTAATTAGTTTTGCATTTGGAAATGGTAATACAGAGATACGCGGTGACTTGTCTGAAGTTACCCAGCGCAGGAGGAGGCTGTACCAAGTCAGTCAGGCCTCAGTCTACTTTCTTCAGCAAATGTAGTTTCAGAGGGCTTGATCTACCCATACCGAATATCCAGACGAGAATCTTCTAAATGTAATGATTTGGTACTTAAGCAGCATGAGTCATGTTCTGGGATGCTGGCAGTGGTTTTTTGTGATATTTCTGTTTCACATTCAGCTCCAGGGGCTCAGCGGGGGCTTTGGTCTGGTTGCCGTATGAAGTTCATCAGGGGTGACAAGCGAAAGCGGCTTAACGTGCTCATGTTATTTTTGTCTATAGTAGAAATTTATGATGGGAAGTATTTCTGTTTTGCATAAAGTCACCAAAATAATGCATTGAGCTGTAAGCTAACTGGAGATGCCCAGGACTATTCACAGCAGAATAGCCTGGATAGTGTTAGTTGTTAGATGTAATTATTTTGATTTCGCTGGGGGCAGAGTGGGCTAAAACCACTTGTCAGACTTCTGATATTGCACACCCTGGTAATTGTCATGCTGAAGTTGGGTACCTTCGGTGGGCTCTCCAAACACAGCTTTTTCTGTATTGGTTCCCCAACTGTAAAATGAAAAACTGAAAAATAAGTCTTACAAAGTGCTGTGAGCATAAAAACGTTCAAGGCTGCAAGATTGCTTGTGGAAAAAACACTAGTAACATTATCCAGCTACTCACCACTGAATACTTGCCGCTGTCCTCTCCTTGCTTTCTCAAAATTGACTGTAGAGGAGGGACACTGGGCCACGTTGGATACGTGCGCTGTAGGTACTGTGGGAGCTCTTGGCCCGTCTTGTTTGCTTTTCTCTACTCTGTCAGAGTGGATTGATTACAGTAAACTTTTCAGGCAGGAGAAAAGACGTGGTCTGTCTCCCTTAAATTAATTCCTGTAACTTGCTCAGTCGAGGTTTGTTTCTGATCCCAAAGGCTAGAGACCATTCCCTCCAAGGATTCCATTAGCCAACACCTACATTGAGAGCCCCCAAGCTTAGGACACATTTCTTCTTAGGATTCCTTCCCTTGGGTACAACATAAATGTTCCCCAGGGAAGACCCAGGCTACTTCATGTTGTCTTCAAAGTGAAACTTTCTCAACATTCCTCATAGCATACTCAATCCTTCTAGTCAGAGCTTGACTTAGAGAAATGACCGATATTTGTGGGCCTTACAGATATGTTGGATGGGAAGCAACTGGTTGAAACATCAAGGTCTGTTTGCTGAGTCAGTAAAAATATCTAATCTTTATTACTCTAATTTACAGTCTGCTTATATTAGTAAGCTAGAATTTAGATTAGTTGTGAATTAGATGTTGACATTTCTCTAGCGTTCCAACAGAGGCTGAAACTATGCTGTAACCTGTGTTACCTTCTCCGTCTTCATCCCTAGACTATCCATATATTTGAGTAGCTTCATGTCATACTCGAGGAATTCAGAAAATGTGTCGGATTGGTCCTCATGGTTCTTATGAGCTCTATAAATGTGTCTAGAAGGAGGTGACTATGGAAGAGAGTAAAAAGCCAGTTAAGCCACAGACCAATATTGGCGTGAGGTTGACTACACAGCCAGGCTGAGTAAATGCAGATTGGAAGCTAGGCTGTAGTTTCTGATCATTAGCATATCAGATGGAAGAACCTGTCATGACGGCTATGTTAGACACATATCATGTCATGTCTGCTTTTCAATGTGTACTGTATGGGGCACGTATGGCCAAACTTACTCACCCTATGGATTATGTACTAAAAGTCCTACATGAATAAGAGCCAACCCCCCCATACTGTATGCTTTGGAGAGCTGAAGTCTTCTGAGATACGGGATGGGACTTGTCTCAGCGTTGAGGGCTAGATTGATGTTTGCTTCAGCAGCCCTTGTGTCTTCCAAATCCAATAATTTGAATTTATTCAGCCACTGCTGCATCAGCGTGGCCCTGCTGCCAGATCCATGGCCGGCAGCATCACGGGAACCACACCTGAAATATTTTGAGCCAGGAGTGATTCAGGAGCTGTGCACTGGCCACCACTGGCTTCATCAACTCTGTGTGGAGCAGGTGAGAATAACGCATCAGGTTTCTGAAATGATTTAGCAGTCAGTGCTGTCTCACTTTTGTGCTTGTAACAGATTTTGAATATACTTCTCTGTGGCATGATTTCCTCCCTGTAAAATAGCAGTATCAGCACTTTGCTCCATTATGAGGCTTTTGGAGTATAAATTAGAGGGGAACACTTGCTAAGGCAAACGCTTCCATTGTGTTCTGAGGACAGGTCTGCTTCTAAGACCAGACGCAGATGAAAATAATATACCAATACTTTTGTCACTAGAAGAATAGAAGATTAGAAGTATGAAATAGTGCATGTTATTTTTGTGTGAGCAACTGAGGGGGAGAAAGTGATTTTGATAAAAATGAAGGCAAGTGCAAAAGTAAAAGCAAACAGATTTAATACACTGAATTGTTTAATGGCTCTATAAAAATGGCTGGAATTTCAAGTTGATGGTCCCCCTGTAGTAGCAGGAAATGAAATTGTGCTTAAGCTATAGAAATCGTGAAATTGCTTGCTACTATGATTTTTAGATTAGTTTTAACGAAAGTACTACATTAAAGGTAGCAGATCTTGTACTTAGTAACTAAATGAGTGTTATTTTGAAATTGAGAAACTGCTAATAACTTGTGAAAGAACGTCATGAGAAGTAGCATTGTCTCCCTCAAGAGAAAAATCTTCCTTAAAATCTTCACCAAGAGACAACAAATCTTGCTAGTAATTCTCTTATCAGTACTCTACTGCTATTTCTTCATTTAGAGTGAACGTCTCTTCTCTGGGAAGACTGAACTGTATTTCGATGTACATTTGCTCATAGCCCATTCTTTACTTTTTGCCATGACATCAGAAGTTCTGTTGTCATCAGCGACACCGCGATAAAATCTGGAACTGCCCTCGTAGCTTTTTAGAGAACTGAATATTGTTGTTTTTACAGAAACTGTCAGGTTTCAGACTTCAGCGCAGAGGGTGCTTGTGCCCTAGAACTTGAGCCCTATGCTTGGAAACACCCTCTTGGATTTCTTTCTTGAGTGTAATTAAACAGGAATGGCTTCTTCAGCATTCACTCATTGAATCTGAATACCCATCTTTCAAGAATGACTAGAGACTACTATAACCAGAATGTATATTTTGGGGTTTTTTTCTATTTTACAAAAATGAAGACAATTTATGAACTGCTAAAGAATATAGATAATGATATCGGTTTTTTTTTAACTGAGGTTAAGAAACTTTCCTGGTGTCACAGCAAGTCCGTAGCACTGCCAGGAATTGAACTTGGACATACCTGCAGGACAGACGTTCTTAAACACATTTATTTGCTCTACTGTTGAAGCTGGCTGTCAGCAACTGGCCTGGCATTGTCATTTCTGCTTAAAACAGATAGGAGTGGCACATGAGACAGGAGTCTTAGTACCAAAATAGTCAGTGCAATCTTCTTGCCACTCAGCTTTTCTATTTCTTAGACTTTTAGCGGATTCTTCCAGAGTGCTTATCAGGTCAGGCAGTCTTTTTTAATTCTTTCTCACAAAATAGTTGCACAGATTTTACAGAAGCTTCTCCTTTTCTAAAGAAAAGCAACAAGAAAAAGTAGACTGAGAAGAAAACTTCCTTGTCTAAGATTGTAATTATTAAAAATAGTGATATTTTTAAAAAATTTAATAAATGGAGAGAATATAATTTTTCACATTTCCTCATGAAGCTTATTTGAAACAGCAGCTAAAACACTCCCAATAAAAAGAAGTATTACCTTTTTAAATAATCAGATTTGCTTTCCAATATGTACTTCTGTTGCTTCCTCTCTTCTAGCTGGTAGCTGTGGCCAATTAGAAACACAAACCAGTTTATTTTTTGTTCCTTGTAATTAGCATTTTCATGTTCACTATATGCACTAGACTTTCAAAGCATTTTGGGGGGTGATTTAAAAGATCATTTGTAATCTATTAATTGGTACTGCTTTGTAGAAAATCTTTGGGCTTTTTGAGATGTTGGCAAATGGGAAATAAAAGGAAGTAAGGACCACCAAGAAAATCTGGCACAGCACAGATGAAATGTCCCGTATCCCTTTCCCACGATTGCAGAAACAAGATATAACAAGGAATGGGGAGGATGTCAGGGAGGTGGCCTGTAATCCATGAAAATTTATAGCAAATCAGCCGGACAACTGAAGAGGCTCTTGGTGTGGGAAAATGACTAAAATAACTGAAGTCACCAGAGAAGTACTCGGGTAGTATGGCCAAGTAGAACAGCAGCGAGCAGGTCATGAATGTTGGAGGCATCACAGAACTAAAGGTGCAAAACTTGTATCAACGTGATGGATTACTTGAAGGAAATTAAGTGCCCCTGATGTTTGCTTTATTCTTTTTTGAAAATGAAGGTTTGCAGAAAAATACCTAATTGAGTAGAAGAGAAATCTGACTTTTTTTAATTACAAAAAAGAAAATGAAGTCCACCACTCCCCCTGGATGAGGTACAGCAAAGGCAAAGCTGAATTTTGTTTGCAAATTTTCATAGTGATAATGTGCCTCTCGTGTAGGATTCTGAATGTATTTACCCTATTCGTAATTAAAGTAGATCTGCACCTTGTAACATCCCAAAATTGTTAGGAAGGCATTTCGTAGCATGAGTTACGTTTTAGCTGTTACTGTCTACTGCAGTCCCTTTTGGAATACCAAACAGATTTTTTTTTCCCTCAAGAGAAAAAATTGAGTGTCTCAATTTTTTTGTACACTTGTGTGTTTATCATATAAATGATAAATCCGATGCAAAATGCATATAATTCTTCATGCCATTATATTATTTCTTGTTTCGCCGTCTGCTACCTCCTTTGCTATAAAAGTGCCGTCTCTTTGTAATATGCTTTGGATTTTATTTTTTGTTTTCAGATTGAGCGATTCAAAGATACTACATGAGGGAGAAGCAATTTATGTGATGTGGCTACATTCTTAAGCTGTAACAATGATAAATTAGTAACATTACTTTAGGAGTTTGCAGTCATTTTGCTTTTGATATGATTTGAAGAGCTGTATTGCTTAAACTTGTTTTGTTCTTCACATACCATAGAAATTTAATAGTATGGTTCTGTACAGATTCTTGACTGAATTATGACTAGATTTGTTCCTTAGTCTGGTTTACTGGAATATATTAATGTATAGATATCAAATATAATTTATTTCCTTGGCACTGCTGTACATTTCTGTTTGATTTATATTTACAAAGCCAAAATCTTACAATAAATAATAGAACCAAACTACTTGCATAGCTTTCTTTTTGATCTTTTTTTCTTATCTGCATAAACATTACTGCAAGCTCCCGGGCTGATACCTGTGGTAAATGGATGTTTGACGTTTTGTATTTCTTTACTGTCTTGTCTGCCTGTTTATCCAGACACGTAGTCCAGCGTCTCTTCCAGAACATGCTTATTCATAAAAGCTATTGACTGTTGTCAGGATTGAGACTGGAGGACTACAGGCAGCAATGAGATGTGAAACTTTGAACACGTATCTTTAAGATATCCATCTTCCTGATTTGCTGGTCTGCTGGAAAGAGTGTTTATTCATCTTGGTTATTTTGAAATGAGTTTCTTGATTTTTAGGAGAGAGAATATAACTGGAGCTGAGAATTGAACTGAAACTCTACTTTTCTTAATATCAAATTATTTAGAATTCGTGTCAGAACTTTATGTATTTTTCCCATATGCAGTCTTTTAAAATAATTTCTGCAAGGCCTGGGATAAAGCTCTGGTGCAGGATTATATCTGATTCGTGTTGGTGGAGTAAGGGAAGAACAGGAGGAGAGATGGAGCTTGGAGATTTGTCTTTGCTATTTACAGATCTTGGGCAAACCCTTTAACCTTTCAAAGACTCAACTCCCTCTGCTTTAGGCTGAGGGCAGGGTTTTGAAGTTCTTCGGAAGATCTAACAAAAAAATCCAACTTCTTCAGGGTACTAGGAACTAGACTAGAGAAGACAAGTAACTCAGTCATCCAGTCTTAGTATCTTTTCTTGAAGGCCGTTTACATTTTTGCCTTTAACAACCTATTTGAAGTATTGAAGAGTTGATAAGCTCTTTAACTAATCCAGAGCTTTGTGTTAGTAATTAAAAAAAATGAGCGGTGCTAGTTTTCGTCAGAGCTGAAGATTACTTGAGGCATAATGTATTAAGAAAATGTAGTACATAATTTCCCTTCTCCCGATTCTTTTGTGAAAATTGAAATTTTTATGTTTTTTATGGATATCTGTTTTTATGAGTTTTTCTTCCTTTGCTCAGTAAAAATAGAAATAAAACATGCTGTAGTTGTAATTCTTTCTTACTTAGGGATATAGAAAAAATGACATTCTAGGTGCAAACCAATGGACAATATCACAGTGATTAATGTATTTTTGCTGGAGGTTTCTATAATGTAGGGGAGAGTTAGTTTCTCTTGCCTGCTATGATCTTAAGCTTTTGTCTGTAGTGGATACACAAGGCACACGGGCACCAGCTTTCTAACCTTAGGGAGTGTGCAGCTATCTAGATTTGAGGGTTTAAATCATGTTACAGTAAATATTTAATTATTAATGCAAGTGGCAGGGCTCCAGCAGGGCAGCTGAGCACTCCCTCGCCTGGGCTGTCCATGTTGTCCAGTCTTGGCGGGGAACATCTCCTTGCCACGGAGGGTGCTGCTGAGGGCTCTCTGAATCCCAGGTAAACTATGGTGTAGTCAAGTGCCCTGGTGAATCACGCCTTTATAACCCAGATATTGAAAGGTCCTATTTTAACTCGGGTAAATGATTGCAAATACTAAGCCAGAGACTTTACAAATATACAATCTGTTGGTTATCTACAGCAGTCTGTAGGTGCTTGTATAGAACCTAGGTGCACATTCACAATTGTGAATCACTTCGTGATGGTTATTTCGCAATAGGGTAATTCAGGTATTAAAATTAAAATGATTTGGGCGTTAAAAAAAACCCGCAAATCTCAGCATGTTGAACAGCATTGGTATATACCTACATACCCCTGAAGTCTGGCCCCAACTCTCACCATACTAGGATCCACCTCAAGTAGTGGATAACTACCAAAACTCCACCTACCTTTCTGACACTAGTGTTTTAATGAGTCTTTGTAATATGCTCTGTCCTCACGGAAGACAAACCTCGATTCAAAAACTTTACCTTGTTAACTGACCTCAGCCATTCTGTCACATTTTTTAATGTGGGGCCAATAATGTTTGTCTGAATTCCGTACTTGTAAAGAAAATCTGTCCTGGTGCTGTGTTTAGCTTGGCGTTGCTTATGCAGAATATTTGTGTGCAAACAGGGCAGATACTATTTTTCAATGTTTTATTAGTGTGCAGTACTTCAAAGAGTTCCCTTGTATGGTTTCATGTATCACTTAGTCATAAAAAACCTCTTTGAATATACATTGTGGGAGCCTCAGAAGAGTGTTAATTGTATTCTGCTGCAGTGGTAGCCAGAAGGTCAGGATCTAAAATTAATATATTTCCGAATCATTCCAATTTTGTATCAAGTTTGATTTTGCATGGTTACTACTCAAAATATCATGCTAATTTATGGCTAATATATTACATATTTTTCCTGTAAAAACAAGGAGAGCCGTTCCCTTTTTCTCACAGATACAGGCACACTATCTAAACATTTCTACATTAGAAATAATTAAACATGTTGGTAGGTTCTTGGACTCATCTCCGATGTGCGCAGAAACTCTATTAAATTAAGAAAAACTTTCTTTTGAAAGGAATCTACTAGAGATTTTTAGGTGAGATTCATTAACTTTTATCAATATTATCAATATATGCACCTGAAAGCATTTTGAAAGAATATTTAAGCAATTTATTTCTTTAAGAAAGACATTGACTATTGGATGAGTTCCAATACGTTTTTATACCTCTTTGGAGAACAGTTGAGTATAATTGTCTTTGGATTAATCAGTTTTTGAAGTCTTTTCCAATGGTATGTATAGAGAGGATTAAGAGAGAGATTACCAAAGCATCAAGATTTTTTCTGGTTGTTTTTTAGAAGGAATCGTTGCCTTAAGTCACTTACAAAATGATTTCCTTGTAAAAAACTGTTGAACAAAGTAAAAAAAATAAAATCACCTATAGCAGGGGTTTTGTGTCCTGGGGCTTGACAGAGAGATGTGCAGGCAGTGAGGTCCTATCTTGGTCTTGCACCTTCTTTTCTCTCTCTGTCCTTGTTATGTGGTAAGGCAGAGTTGTCGTTCTCTTTTCCCATTACAAATGTTGAGGTTCCTTTTCTCTGTGTTTTCTTCTTTGAGATGAGCAGCAATAAAGGAGAGGAATCACATCACTTCTCACATCCTCTGCTACCATTTTTCACTGGGGAATAGTTTTGTTTTCCTTGTGCTCATTTTTCATGGGTATTAACTTGCTCCACAGCGTTCTCTAGTTTGACCTTTATTTTATGTTTTGCTTTGGATTTCGTCAGAGTGATGATACAATTTAAATGCGGTTCTGTAAGGTTATTTTAATTGAATCTTTGAGTAACTCTATGTGCCTCTGTAATGAATGAAATTAACTTGATCTGGAGCTTGGAAAGACTTTCCTACGTATGATTTCATAATTAAAAAAAAATGAAATTAATATAACGTTCTGTTGAACAGATCTGGGATCACAGTTCATTTGCTTTTGGCTTTAGGGAACCTAAGTGCAGCGGCACCCTGAATTCCTGCTGCTGAAGGGTTTCTTTCAAGCATCCTGTTGTATCAAAAAATGGCATGTGACATAGTTCCAGATCTGGGAGTCACAAGCTAACCTTCTATAGGAGTCTGCTCTCGTGTTATGACGACTTCTTTTTCTTGCCTGCCTACAGTAGTCCTGGTTTAGTGCTGGACTGTATCGCATCAGACAAGCCTATGTGGATATTGTTAAGTAGCTATGTAATAATATCTCCATTACATTCATGTCTTCCGGGTTTCATGTTTGGGTTGTTCTGGTGTTTTCTCATTTCAAATTTATTGGAGAAGCTAAAGAATAAAGGGTTGAGAATAGCTTAGACCATGTTCTAGGTCGAGAAGAATTACACTGAGTTAATAATGCAGAGTGTAGGTGTGATCTGTTCTCCTTATTCTTCTGGTGCATGTGTACTGGGACGTGTCCCAGTGTGGAGGCTGGTCAGTAGGGCTGTTTTCAGTTCATCTTTATATTATTTCCTTAACGGAAAGAAGTTTTGCTTATCTAAGCCATTTTTGCTAGCATGCTTGCATCCATGGTTGCGTGTGAGAAGAAACAACCTTGCCATGTTCATTACACTTCCAAAGTGGCAGAAGTTTGTATTACAGGTCAGTTTTTATTACAGATGTTCAAGAGTCATACTCTTCTTATATCAGGGAAATACCACCTGATAAATGACATAGCGTACTCAAGCAAAAACTATGTATATGTGAATCCTAAAACCCATAAAGGCAGAAACAAAGAACAATCTGTCATTTTAGACATCAGCCAAGACTGATTTTTTTCAAAGGTCCGTTGGACTTTGTTTTGAGACGTAGCTGATTGTAAGGGCGAGCCTCAGCCCTTGTCTATAATTCATCGTTTGTGACAAGTGGAAGAGAAAAGGATCTGCCTTAGGTGAGGTTTGCTCATGGGTCTAGCCAAAATCTAGACAGAGCCAGCCAAGATGGTTAGCAAAAGGCAGTATTTGAGCTGGGTCATAAACCTTGAAAAGGCAGTCATAAATCATAATTAAGGTTTTTTGTTTCCTCAGTGGTGTAACTCCTCAGAGATGGAGACTGAAACTGTTTACCAAAGCCCATTTTTTTGTCCTCGGAAAAGCGTTTAGGAAACCTGAACCGGGGTTTATTAAGCATATCTGTGGGAGACAAAAGAGGGAATTGTTGGTCTCCGAGCAGCAAGCGGCATTGACAGGCTGACTGGTGTGGTCAGAGAGGATATTTAATTTCAAAGGATAAACTACAAGATTCATTTTTTACTTTTTTTATCTGAAGTTAAGCTTATCTGGTTTAGGCCTTATCTAATTTAACTTATGAGAATTGTAAATTCAGCTATGTTAGGCAAACAATTTATTTTGTTTTCATTCCATTTTCTCTTTGTTTTAATAAATCTTGGTTTTGTTAGGATTACTGTTGTGTGGGTAATTTCACACAGATGTCTTCAAAGAGTAAAGAAAAATCCATAACTCTTAAAGAGAATAGTTGAAGGGGGGAAAAAGAACTCTGGGACTCCCTTTTCATTCCTCTGTGGTTCTACTGGAGGGGTTTGGATTAAAGTGTTGTATCAGGAGGTCGTCTTCTGCAGTTGGAAACCCAAAGAGAGCCCAAAAAACTGAAGAAGACATAAAGAGTTAATGGTTTCATCCTATAAAATTTAAATCTAAAGTTTTTCAAAGTCCTTTAAAGTGTAGGGCTGCCAAATAGCATAGAGAGGAGTAAACAGGTCTTGTCTGTGAGACGAGAGGGAGTGGGATGAGAATATATTCTCTTTGTTTTGGAAATGAAATAGTAAAAAAAAAAATTAGTTTTGAGATAAATAGTAATATGAAATAAGAGGAGAAATGATCAAGTTGTGTTGTTTTCTCCTCCTTTTCCAGCTTCATAAAACAAGATCAAGAAATCAGACATTTAAGAGTAGCGTGTAATTTTGTAAGGTATAAATAGTGTTTTCAGACAGCGTGCATTTGGCCTATAGAATTCACCGTGGAGGTCATATAGTTAAATATAGCGGTTCAATTTTCAAAAAGGGCTTGATGATATAAAGGCTAATAACAGTGGCAGAAAAGCATGCTTAGGGAAGGGTAATCAAATATCATGATTTAAGACATAAGCACGTTACCTGTGAGCATCTAGAGAGACCTCGTTCCTCTCTGTCACCTGCAAAGCCTTCTGCAATTAGTAAGGTTCATTGTGTCTATTTTTAGTGTCTAATTTTTTTGAAGCATCGCTACTAGCAATCATTAGGGGTAGGATATAGTCTTCTGTATGTCATCGTATCGTATCAAACGCACAGAACATTGCCCTGCTTTTCTGTGCTGCTGTGCTGAATGACACCAGCATGGTCTGAAACAAAAGAGCCTGGTGATGTGGTGGTGCTGCTAGCTGCAAAAGCACAAAATTGCTTGATCCACCATCAAATAGAAGTGAACGTGAACAGTTTTTACATGTTACTTTGGGATTTAATTCAGATCTTTATTTTGTAAATCAGTTGTTATAGTTCATGCAAAAAATCCCTGAATTTGTAAGCAGTAGTTAGATAAGAACTGAATGCATGGAAGTAGGCAATTTCTTTTCAGATAAAAACGGAATTGTATTTTATATCTGATATTTGCTTTAAATTTTTGTTTCTGAAGTTTACTCTAAATAGCAACTGCTGAAGTTAAAATTTTATTTAAAATGCAATGAGGAGTATATACAGAGTTGAATCATGTACGAGTTCTTCCTTTGTAAGTAAAACCTATAGGAAGGAATTCAGATACTGTTTCTTCTTATTTAGCTCATTAGGAAAGAGTAACGTGTTTTAACAGGTAGCAGAACATGCTGTTAACCCTCAATAAATCACAGAAAGAGATAAAGACGGCTTCTGAGGCTGAAAGTTTGAATTATAGTGTCAGATGAATCCTGAATGTTTTGAACTGCTTTTCCAGCACCCTTTCTAAGGAGGAGCCCTTGAAGAGACCAGGGCTCTGCCCGTGAGCAAGGCGACTCCTTGGTGGGCTGCCCCCTCGCCTATGGGAGATAGTTCCACATCCACCTTCTCTGGGAAGGGAGGTTGTACCTGTGGTTTCAACATTTTTATTTATTTTACATTCCACTTGATAACTTTCCAGGAACTCCATAAAAGTCAAGGTCAAATTGAAGGAACTCTTGTGAAGAAAGGGAGGTGTTTATTTTAAATTGTTGAAGACAGAGACATCAGTATTGAAAATTTCCACTACTTGTAGTTGCAGCTTTTTTTTATTGCACTTCTTAAACTGTTTGGATGTAGCTGCATGCAGTGCAGGTAGAAATCAAACTTAGAGTAAACAAATAAATTTGATTAGCTGACTGATGAGAAAGTCAGGAGCATGAGATGGTGGTTCCAGTAGTGATACGGTATTGAGGATAAAGGCCACAAAGTTATAAAAAGGAATGAAAAATTTATAGTTTTATTTTAAATGAAGGTACTACTGATCTGAAATAAACAGAACGCCCTCTGACCTATGAGTCAGAAGTCAGCAAAAGTTAGCTTCCTGAAGAAAGGATATTCATTTTCTTTCTTAGCTCAATTTCTACTTCATCAAGGTATTGTCATCAAATACCGAAGAAAATTCTACAGTTATGCTTTTGCGGTTTCATTTTGACTGGCTAGAGAGTTACATTTATGAAAAATACAGTTCTTGCAAGAAAAATGAAAAATGTCTTACACTGCAGTTTTTTTCTTAATTAAAATCTCAATCTGTCAAGAAAAAATTAATTCAAAATATATATTATTCACATTGAAAATTAGAACATATCTCAGACTCCCATTAATCAGCCATTTTACTAGAATTGCAGTGATATTGCTAGGGTTATAATTGAAATGTCTCTGTTTATTTTTTATTTTTGAGGAACAAATGCAGTTATTTAAGCCTTTCTCAGTGAAAACCACAACTGCATTTCTTGACTTCAGACAGATGGGGTAAATAAGATATCTTCAGTTTTTCAAAAATGTCCATATGGAAACTGAAAACATATTGATGAATTTTTTCATCCAAAAAAAGGCAAAGCAGCAGGAAAAAATATAATATGGTGGCTAGAGCCCTTAGCTGAGATGCAAGAAATTCAGTTTCAAGAAGGACTTTAGAATAGGTAAGTGTACGTGTTGGTTAAAAAAGACAGCCTGAGTCGAGTGTGTGTGACTAAAGTCCAGCCACATGAACTAGTCATCCTTATCTCAATTTATCTTCTGTGGAGAGAAATGGTTAATTTTAGGGCTTAATTCATCTGACCTATTTGCAGTGTCTGCTTCACAACAAGATGAATTGTTGCTCTCATGTCAAGTGTGAAGGGAGTGTAGAGTGATTAGCTCAGAAATAGATGTCTGCATTTAATCTGTTTTTTTTTCAGTCTCTGTCTCCTGTTGGAGGTTACATTAATGAAATAACAGGCTTGCTATAGGACACTGGATATATAGCTGGAGCTTCTACAGTGTTCACCTATGGTGCTGGACACTCCAGATGAGGTGAAGGGATCTGAGATACCTTCCCACATACATGTCACTTAGGACTGGTGTATTTCCACAAACCATCTTGGTAGCCATAAAACAACATTTTTTGAAGGAGAGAGCTTTATTAAAAAAAGTGTTCATCTCAATGTTCATTTCTGCTCTAGTGTGACTATCTACTTCACTGAAAGGATCATAAAACCGTTGGACTAGAAGGAGTACACAGACATTCAGCAGCCTTGCCAAAAGCAGAGTAAACATTTCTTGATTTGGGGAGATGAAGTTTCAGATGTCCTCCTCTGAGCAACCATGCTATGGAAAGAATATCAGTTTGTTTGTCAGTGTTATTTCCTGTTCTCAAGTTGCTTAATATGCTCTCGTTTTTGCAACACAGCACGCAGGGGAAAGAATTCTTGGTTTAGTGGCTCTACTCTTTCTTTACATCAGAAGTCTGCTTTTTTTCAGAAAACTAAAACCCCAGCAAACACGCAGTTACAGGTTGAAAATGCCTAGCTGAACGTTTCAGCAGGTTGAGACGAAAAATGCTTTTTGTCTTTAAAGGTTTGCATGTTTCCTTGTTTCCCGGCTGTAGCTAGCAGGAGCCACTGCTGTGCAAAAGGGGGTTTTAATGAAGCTCATGCTTCTTCCTTTGAAAACCAGATTTTCAGCCTTCCCAACACATTTTGGGGGTAAATCGCTGCTTTCTTCTCTGAACAGGTTAGGTAACTGTTGTTGGCCACATTTTTTTTCCGAAGTAATTATACTTTAGGGGCCCTGTGTTACAACTTTTGCCCTGAATTGTTTTTATAGAGCAACTGGCAGTGCTGCTGAATGGGGTTTCTTGGTGCTTTCCATTCTCTGTTCTCTCCTGAAATGCTTACACTTTTGTTAAATGCTCCCCATTTGGCTGTTTCCTACCATAGACAAACATTATATGTTGTCACACGTTGGACTTTTTGCATAACACTGAATTTATTTTTCTGTGTGGAAAGTGCTAGTGAGAAAATACTGTAGTTGTTTAACCTGTATGAAATAGTTGAAAGACTATTTGTAATGAGATTATTGAGTATATTCAAAACAGGAAGCACAAAGATGGGGAAGAGAAATAGAAGTGCAAATGTAACTGCCTTTTTTTTTTTTTTTTGTCTCTCTCTTTTTTTTTTTTTTGTCATCCTCGGTGGTATTATGTAGATCCCCAGCCAGATGGCTACTGGCTATAAGCTGTGTGTGGATTTACAGGATTTTAACTCCTCTTTGCTTTCCCATCTGTCATAAACTCAGAAGCTGCAATCCAGAGACTGACATGAATGTCAGTGTCTTCTTTAGCACACCGAAACAGTGACGCTCGAAGGCTGCAGAAAGAGCACGAACACTAACGAAGACAGAACGGTGTCAGTTATAACAACCATGCTGCAAGACTGGGGATTGAAATTTCTGCTGGTCAGTTTAAACTGGTGCTTTGAACCATGGGTGACTAGTGTGGTGGCAGCAGCCTCACACAAACACTGCCTGAAAAGTCTCCCCAAAAGCAGTTTTCTTCTATTTTTGGAGCTCAGTGAAGGCTGTAAACCCACAATCGGTTTCGGTAGGAAATCTCATGTCTGAAAATAAAATAGCGGACTATCTTCAACAGCAAGAAGGTGGTAAAAGTCAGAATCTCTCAGCACTGGAAGAATAGATGTGAAACAGCTAAAACCAATACTATGGTCTTCCTTCACTTTAAAACGACCAATTCAGGATTCCCTACATTTTTCCTTCAGCATATGTCATCACTTGTACAGACACATTCTGTTTCTGTTAATGGAGGTGAAAACAGCAAAAAAAGTCTCAGATTTCATGGTATAGGACAGAACAAGGCGTTGGTCACTTTGACTGTGGACACCCTCGGCATCACTTAAACAAAGAAACCTTGCTCCTCACAGTAAAGTAAACTTGCATAGTCTTGCTTTATATCATGTATACTCAAGAAAGCAAAATAAAAAAATAAATAAAACCGTTATGAAACAGGCATGAACAAGTGAAATAGAAAAACGGGCTAAGCACACTCTAAACCATTTTAGAATTAATTTTAGTAGGTAAATGTATCAGAAAGAAATATGTATGTAAGCCTGTAAGGGAATCACTATTATGAAGCCTTCCCAAATTTAGATTTGGATTTCTTAATTAATGGATTTGACTTATGTGAGAATAAAGGTACACCCCTGTGAGGAAATGACCACCTTCCTAAGGAGCTGCTGTCTGAAATGATGCAATCTGATAATCCAGCCGCAAAACCTCTTGTCATGAACAAATTAATCTCTCCATTCCCACTTTGAGTTCAGTTTTGTAGGACAGGTTGCAGCTTAAGAGGATCATAAAGTGTTTCAGGTGGTTTCTAGTGCTTGGTGGAGCAGCACGGAGTTAAACGCTTCATTCGGCATCAGGCAACACAACTGGAGTTGTTCTGGGCAGGTGCTTCGGCAGCACAGTGGACTCCAGATCTTCTGCCCAGGTTGAAAGAACACCACATGACAAAATAAGATGTTGGTTGGAAAGACCGCCAGAACTCTAGCATTTTATTTCCTCTATTTCCTGCAGAATATTATGTTGCAAATTTGTTATAGCATCACAATGTGATGATAGTCTGGCAGTTCATCTTTGGGTTAGGCAGAAAATATTTTCTTAGAAATCACAACAGAAGGCTGTATTTCATTAATGACATTTTCTGCAATTGTTAGCTTGATGGTAGGATTAGTAATTTTGCTGGGCTTTAACTTCTTTTGGTAGCCACAGGGATGGCACGCTATTCAGTCGTGTCCAGCACTTCCATGAATTTCCCTTGCCCTGTAGTGCTGAGTCTCTGTGTCACAGCTCTGGCTTAGTCATCTGCATTCAGCTTACAGGAGGAAAATAAAAACCCGGCCAAATGTTGGTGGTAGAATAACTGAAATAGTCTGAAAAATGAAGTCCTATGTCTGCCCACAAATTATGAATCCTGTGTTTCTGTGGCTGAAGGAAATGGCTGTGAAAAGAAGAGTATGGTCCTGTTGCCTTTAATAAACCTTAGCCCTAGAAAATGAGGAGGAAGAGCTCTTGAGTGCTCAGGAAGTAATTTCCTCTCTGAAGGGCCTTTGTAATCTGCTCTATGTCATCACCATCATCATCACTGCTTGAAGAAGTAGGTTTCAGTTGCGCCTGCCAGAGGAGAGGCAGAACGTCATTTTGCAAGTGCGAGGTATCATAACCTCCCAGAGCTGCAGAGGGCTCTTACGTCTCTCTGACCTGTAGCTCTATCATATGCCATGGCCGTGCATATGAATATAATAGCGAACCATTGGTCAGAGTATCAAGTTTCCCATAGAAGTAATACAGAGCAGATACAAAATACAAGAATCATGCTAATGTGAAATGGATTTTTTAATATCAAAAACGTGCGTAATTCAGTTTACCCACAACTGGTCCTGGAAAAGCCTTGACAAGAATTCTCGACATGAAAAAGTAAAGACATGTTGTAAGGTGGCTTCAGGTAAGAGAAGATGAGAAGTAAGAGTTGGAAGTATCTGAAAGTCATACGTAATAGAAAATGTATCAAAAGAGATCACACTAGAGCTCCCACCAAGATCTTTGAAAGAAACAGCTCAACGAAATTGAGACTGCAATCCAAGATACCACGTATGGTATTGGGGAAAAAAAACTATGGCAGAAAAGCCTATTTACCAACTGTCCCGACACTGCCAGCCACACCAAGAGCTAGTTAGAAAATGATGTGGTATATTCCTCCTGTCCTCCTTCTTGTCTCTTTTATACAACTTATAGGAAGGAGACGCTAGCCTGCAGTGGTAGGGCAAAGTTTTCTTTATGTCAGGTGTAGCCAGGTTTGCTGAGAAACTGGTGTTATCTGAAGTAATGGCAACATATTTTCATCACCTTACCAGTTTCTTTGGAAGATCTTTATTTCTTTGAACAATTTTTTGGGTTTTAAAGTTTCTCTTTATAAAGTTTGTGCTTTTGAAGCTTACTTTTTATCATTTTTCCACTTTTCACTTATCAAGTTTTGCAGCAAAGATAAGAAGAAAAGGCTCATGATTATACTCAGCTGTTTTCCACTTAAGGATTTCTTTAGTTATGAATGCTGTTGTTTACCACTGTACATTGGTTTTCATCAAAACTGCTGTTCTCACATGTCTGTAAATTGTCCTCTAGGCAAGCTTCATCCTTGTCCAGACATGAACGTTTTGGGGGGAGAGCGGAGGGCAATCTGAAGTAAGAAACTGCAAACAAAATAAATTACCTGTTTTTGAGGTATAAAAAAAATTTGAAATGTCAATGAAAAAAAAAATCAAAATGGACCTTTGAAATGGATAGGGATTAAGGCTTCACTGAGGAGCGATGATAGACTTGGTTTGGGGCAGGATGAGAGAAAAGCTTTATTGGAATGCGTATAATTAGTGAGTTTGGGTGCTGACAATGAAGGAAACAACATACGCTCCAAATATGCTTCAGAGTATACTTTTAAGCCATATGTTTATGCCCAACCTAGGAAATACGCTCTCTAAAAAACAGAGAGAAGAAAACCAAGCAAGGTGAGGACTTGGGGAAAGGCTTCCAGTTCTACAAGATATTATTCTTTCTGTTGATCTCGTCCTACAGCTGGGGGAGCATTGCATGAAACTTTCAGGTCCATTATTTCTGACATTCGCCTTGAATTTCAGAAGCAGGATCTAAAACTCAGATTTTACAATTTGATCCTCTCCCTGCCTTAAAGTTTCTTTTGATTAATGCTGTAAAAGCCTGTAAGCTTTGGCAGTGTTTATCTTTGGCTCATCTTACCTGCATTACAGATCAATGTGTTTTAACTCTGTAAGTTCTGAGCATATTTCTGAAGGTTTCCAAGAATGAGCCCAGGCATTCTGGGCTTGAAGGAGCTTCAGTTTGGATACCTTAGCTGGTTCAGAATTGCACTTGTTTTCGTTATATAGTATCAGCTTTCCCTGAGATGGCTGTTGACAAGAGAAAATCTCCTGTGGGCTAACATTGCTTGTGGCCTGACTTCTGGAGAAAAGTGGTTGTACCTGTGTAACACATTGACTTTCAAATAATTCAATATCTGAGCAGTTTTAGAAGTTGTGTAGTTTTCCTTTTATTTATAGAGAGGGAGAGGCCAAAGAGAAGAATAGCTTTGAAAGAAACAAGTTCAGGCAGTCTTCATTTTTGTTAGGGAGCAACAAAAATTGATTCAGCTGCCTTTTGTCAATAAAAATGCAGCCTGGTGGAGGAATAGTTTTTACAAACATCTAAGGTTTAAGTCCTGTTGCTAGCAGCAGAATCACAATCCGTACTTTAAAGATACTGTCAGTTGTGTGTAGTTCAGAGAAAGAGAAGAAAAAACAGCAATTTGGTATCTCACATTACGCTGCAAAAAGTCAACATCAACTCCTTATTTTACCATATAGTTTACATAATCTGCGATGAATTTACCTTTTTTCATGATACAGATCTTTTCCATGCATTCCTAATTCTTTGACCTGGAAAATCTCTTTTATATTTTTGTGCAAAACTGACTTCATGCGAAATTACATTCCCTGCTAATATACCATGAAAAATCATTCATTTATTTATGTCATCATACCTTATTTATTATACCTTACTTACTGACGGAGAAATGTATTGCATCAGTTTAGTTGAGGCTTACAGAATAACCAAGCTCCTTAGCCTTCAGAACAGAGAGATGATGATCAAAAGCTTGCTTTCGGAGGAAGAGCTACTCTTCTCATTAACATTTCTTAGCATTTTCTGAGATGTCTTCGACCTCTCACTTTTATTAGAGAGAGTTGCAGAATCAAAGTGGCATCTATTTTATCATCCAAGCCAAAATTCCAGCCTTCACCGTCAGCCTTCTGTGGCCGTGATTCTTCCCTTTTTACGACCAAGCGAGCGTTGGAGCCTGTCAGGATGCATAGCTGCATTAATCATCTCTGCTCCCTACAGCCAAGCGGGTGGACAGGAAGTATCTGTTTGCTAAGGGCTTGTCTACATGGGGAAATAGCTCATACTGCTCATTAAGCATTAACTCCTTCCATGGATTCTCCTCAAGCGTCTTCCCATGGTTTAGCTGTAGGCTGCTTTGGAAAATACGGAATTTGGTGGTGGGTGTAGTTAAACCACAGAAAGCCTGTATTAGTGTGCAGCATGGGTTCAGAACATGATCCTATCTGCACATGTCAAATAATCTTCTGTAACTGACCCTCTTCATGCTCTTAGTCTGTGGCAAATGGAAGGTAAAACGTGTTAGTTCAAGCCTCTCATATCAAGGCATGTGTGTGTAACTTGCTTGTGTGTCTGTGCGTCTTTGCGTTCATACAGGGGAGCCAAGGTGTCACTGATAGCGATTTTGGTGCTAGTATTATTTTTGATAACTCACCAAGTAAACAAATCTGAAGAGAACTCATTATTTTCCAGCAATGATAGGGGGCAAAAACCATGTAGGATGATAATTTACACCTCGTGTGAGCCATCTATTATTTAGTGATGTTGGAGTTAGTTGTGTTGGACCGTCTTTTGTAGTGAAAATTTATTTGAACAAAGATGAGTAGTCTTCTGAAGATGAGCGACTTAATGGCTGTTTAATACTAGTGTATCATCATCCTGGAAATAAGAGGCTTTGTTACTATGGCAGCTAAAGCTTATCTTCATGAGAAAGTTGCATCACTTTACAAGAACTGTATTTTTAAAGCAATTTATACTCGTGCAAGGTCCATTGTGGAAACTTTTTATTTAGTGTAGATTAATTTCATTAACTGAGCCTTAGCCAAACCTGACTAAACTGTTTTTTAATTGAAATTGCATTCATCCAGAAGTTTGCTAAATGCGTTAACAATGTATGCATTTTCAGTGGTGGTATTTTCAAATGTAAACAAAATCTCACGTGGTTCTTGATATTCCAGTGTAACCATTGATTTTTTTGCTGGCTATAAAAAAAATAAATATTCTCCATGTATTTAATACCTATTAAAAGTGGAAATATTAAGGTAAATACTGTTTATTTTAAAAGATTAATGTCGAACTGCACATACGAAAAATAGCATTGAAACAAATCTGTAGCAGAAAATAAATTTATGTGCTTCAGCTTACCTGAGCACATGACCTGGAGTAAAACATGATGACCATAACAAAAAAAAAGTAGTCAACTGCAACAAGTTGGTGTACCTACCTTGCTGTGAACAGGTTTGGCTCTTTGCTTTCAGCCCTTTCGACTATATCACTTTCTTTGGCAGTTGTGTTCTTCTCTTCTCCAAACGTACTTTGCTAGATAAAGTTTTACTCAGTGATTTCTGCCAGACAGGAACAAAGGATAGTTTTCTTCCAGTTTTTACAACAGCATTTGCTATTATCTGTGAAATTCCAGACTGGGGTTGGCTGGAGGGGCAGCAAAATACAGGATTACATTTTAGTCCTGTACATATATTTGTATTAGGTAGCAAACAAAACCAACTTGACAGCTTTTGCTTGAGTGTATGGCTATTACTCTGTCTTTGTCAGCAGCTGTTGTTGATGCTTCATCTCAGGTTTTGGTATACTCCGTTTACACTGATTTACACTTACACTTTCTTAGAAATTCTCTTTTGGGATGGAGCCTCAACATTTATGTCAAGTTCTCTCTAGCAGGGTGAGTTAATTAAACAAGGTCAATGTTTGGTTTCAAAAGAAAAAGAAAGAGTTCTACTATTTGTATACTGATGATTCAGAATGCTTGAGCTTAAAAGTCAAGTATCATATGCCTTAGCCTCAGTAAAGGACTCTTCCTTAACCATTTTGAATGAAATACAGTACAAATGAAGTAAATGCAATATCAGGGATTAAAATAGATTTTACACATATGTGTAGTAAAAGTATTCTTGGGGCCTTTAATTCTGTACTCTCCTTGGCTCTGATTTCTACAGTGGCTCACTGCCATCTTGGAATGGCACAAGGTAATAGCAAAAGCTTTCTTGTACTCTGCATACTGAAGTTGGAAAAAGAAAATTAAATTGCAGAGAGAAGAAGCAGTACACTGCAGTTTTGTATTCATGTAGTCTTGCTTTCTGTCTGTAATGCACTTTATGGAGATATGCAAAACCTCACTGAAAAAATTGCATGATGTCAAGGTTACAAACCTAGCAATCAGGAAATGCAAAAGGTGGGGTTGCGCATAACAGCACAATTATTTCACTTGCACATGTGAAATATTTACGATTATTATGCTAATAAACATCTCTTTAGAATAGACTGTGCAGCTTAATCTAACAATGAAATGAAAAGATTTTTGTTAGGAATGACACACATTCAACATCCAAAAATCTTATGTAGTTTAATAACTTCCAAAATGACAGCATACAGCATGAACTAATCTCTTAATATAAAAAGACACACTGAAGAATTCGGTAACTTTTATTAATTTATAGTCTAATTTGCTGAGTTTAGTTTAATTAACAAAGAAATTTTGCCAATTTCAGCCACAAGACTTTCAGCTTCACTAACGTCACTGAACACCGCCCTAGGTTTTTCATTGTGAGGATGTAGAAGAGCAGTCAGCAGTTGAAAGTTTACTCCAAACCCCTGGGAAGTCAGCAGAAAGGCATTTGTTGATTTTAGTGGATTGGGATCAAGTCCAGAATAAATATCTAATGGTACCAAAACACTTGCTTATTCTTAAACATTTGAAAATGACTTTGTATGCAAAATCTTCATTTCTGATAACCTGCACTCTTGCAAAAGTTGTTCGCTGCTACCAGATGCCCAGCTAACCCTACATTATGCTCATAATATTGTCAGGAAGACAAGTGAATGGTAAACAAAATGTGGGATTACTCTTGCCAAAAGCTTTGTCCTTACCCTAGCAGCTACTCCACACACTTTTGGATCATTAGGTCTGGAAGGCAGACCTGAAGTTAAACTTTCTGTTGTTTTTCCTCCCATTGCATGACCTTCACTGCTGCTCAGTCAAAGCATTTTCACGTGCACCTTCCTTATGTAAAAATAGCGTAGTTATCACCTTCACTCTCAGTTGTTCTAGGAGGGGAAGACTAAAGAGTTTATCCTCCCATGAAACTGATGATGAAAGATAAATTTTAACAGCAGTTTAAACTGTAAAGTATAAACTTGCAGAATTTAAGAATACAACAAAGACCTGCATAAAGTCCAGGGATGCAAACTCTACATCAGCTTGCAAATTCATAATCTGGATTTTAATAGGAAACTCCTATTTAATATAAGAACAAAGCACTAAACATTTGGAACTACTTGTACTGCTGTACAGTTTTATGCTTACTATAAAAAGTTAAGCTTTAAGAAGTACTAGAGCCCATATTATAATGTGCATATAAATACGAAGCTAAGTCTGGCCCAAGTTTTGTAACCAACCAAACTCATCCAGTCTCACAGCATGAAAGCCACAAAAGCTAGGACTGAGCCTAGCTTCTTCCTCCTGTTGAGCCTGAAATCTTTTCACTGTGTAGCGTGGAAGAAATAATAGCAAGCCCCAGGGATGCAGGGCTGAAAGGCAGAAACTAACAGCTGAGCAGTGGCAAGGATCAACTTCTTAAATTGTCTTTCCATTGCAATTAACTGCATACCAAATCTCTGCCAAATGGTGGCTAATAGCAGGGATGGAGTTTAACCTGTTTGACTTTGCACTGAAAGGGACGAGCGCCACAGGTAGCCTCGCTTATGGTGAAGTACGAACAGGAGATTTAACAAGCTACTACTTGTCAGCTCTTAATTAGCAGCTCCCATCAGAGCAACAGCACCCAACTGCAACACCGTCTGTTTCAGTGCAAAGTACAATTCATTAGCTAAATTTTCAGAAGCATCATATTTTGCTTAGAAGATACTATTTAAAAGCTAAAGCCTGGCAAGATCTGACTACCTTTCAGTTGTTTCTGTCTGTAGGGACAGTTTCTATCTAAACTTAGTACCTGATAGTATGTGCTAAATTGGATGCAAGCAGCAGGTCAGGAGGTTCCTTGGGCTAAATCCCTAGACATGCTGCAAGGTGATTTTTATTTTGACTTGCAGTGCAGATTCCCATATCCCCTACTATTGCAACAGACAGCTGCACAGCACTTGATTTGGCCAAGTGTGTGTCTAACAACTAGTAGCCTGGCTGTTTTGACAGTAAGTCTGGTTTGCCACTGCTGTAACATTGCCACCACATGGCAATGCACCCTTTGCTAAGGGCTTTGAGAGGATAAGCCATGCTGTGTGTATTCACAAGATAAAGCACAGTTCATTGAGCGTGCTTGTTCGCTGGTCCTCGGTAACTTTTAGCTCTTGAGGAAAGTTGAGTGCAATGAAGTGGTATACTTTTCAAAACGTTGTACACAGGATATTCAAGAGGGATTTAAAATATAAAATACAGCAAAACGTTACTCAGGTTGCACTGAGGAACAGTTAGAGAGTTGAAAATCGAGAAGATAAATTATTTGCTCTGGGCTCTCTGTGAGTGAGTCTGAGATGGAAGTGTGCGAGCTGGCACATTGACCACACAAACCTTCCTTTACTAGGAGAATCCTTCTAATATTCTGCTGGTGCCAAGGATGTCTACAAAACCTAAGGCACATCCTGCTGATATAAATTCTTAGATTTTTAGCCGTCTTTTTTTTGCCAATCTTTCTCTAAAAAGCTGTATCCTACCATAAACTTGCTAGCAGAACATGACAGAAATGGCATGAAGCAAGTGATTTTGTACAGACAGGGAATACCATAGCTAAACAGGCACGATGGCTGGCAAATCATGAGTGGGAAATTAGTGTTTACTTCAGCTTTTAGTTTTTCTTTCCAGGATGTTGAAATGAAAGCTGTAACAAAAGAGGGGGATGAAAAATATCTTCAAGCATTTATATGTAAATATGCATTTCAGTATTGTGGTTTTAAAGGGCCTCTGGAGTTCTAACTTCTGTAAAACACTGCATGGATGAATCAGCCTCTTTTGCTATTTAACCTCTAAGTCATAGATTCTTACACATACTTACACGCACTGGATGTTTATGCTTGTTCTGTTGCGTGTGTGTATGCGTGCGCACCCACACATAAGCAAATAATCAGCAGTAATAAATATAGATTTAAGAATGTAATATGTCTCCCATTAAACTGTTATTTGCATGTGTGCGTTGTGCATGTTGAAGCACTGGGAGCATTTTCTGTTGCTTGGAAGTCCTCCTAGTAGCACTCCGAAGCATTTTATGAACTGTTAACAGTCTGATACAAGTTATCTTTTAGATTTTATAATAATATGGAAAACTACTTGTATTTTTTTTGCAGGAATGCAGGGAGTAGACTGTTGTGGTTAGTTTTACCATGGCGGAAGAGTGACTGCAATGAACAGTGAGAAATATGTCACAGAAAAGGCTCCATATTTCTTCTACACCATGCAATTAAAAGATGAATATAATGCTAAAGTGGTCTGGGCTTTTTGGAAAAAAAAATAATCTATTTTTATATTTTTGGAAGTGTGGTGTGTGAGAACTGCTGTTTCAATAGTGAAGTGTCAACTCTTGAGTTTAACAAAAGTGCCCTTAAATAGCCAAAAACCCAAAGATATAAAAATGAAAAAAAAAAAGATATAAAAGATATAAAAGTGACATGTATATTCTTTGGAGGCAGAACACCTGCTAAAATTATTGTATCTTACAAAAAAAAAAAAAAAGAACAGAACAGAACACATGTGATTGCTGTGTCTGGTGTGTAAGAATTCTTACTGCGTTTATTTCCAGATGAGCAGGGGTAAGAGCGTGGCTGTGCCTGTGGGAGCAGTGATGGGAGCGGGGGGCCAGCCAGGAGGGAGCACTTTGGGCTGGGATCCACAGTGGCTGCCTTTTTTGGGGGTTACTTCAGACGCAGCCTGGTCTGGCCCCATGGAGTCACCTCCCTGTGGCGACTGGGGCCTGGGAGATGCATGCCTGTACTGTGGGCTGGAGTTAGCCCTGGCACAGGGCATAGCGTTTGCGTGCTTTGAGCCCACAAAACATGATAAGGGTGGGTCAAAGGGGTGGTCAGGAGTTTTATTCCGAAAGCGCACTCCAAAGGAAACAGGGAGCCTGTAGGGCCTTTGCAGGGAGAGGCCTTCCTCTGCCCGCTGGCGGCCATCTTAGGTGCAGCTCTGCAGCCACACAGCTTCAGGAACACGTAATTGCAGCAATCCTTCACTCTCCCCTCCCTCTCCCTTGGTGGACTTCTTCTCCCTCCCTGGAGAAACAACAGGGAATTCCTTAGCCCCAGAGGTCAGACTGGGATGTGGGGCCATGCTGAGGTAGCAGATGGGTTCCCCGGGGCCCTGCCCTGTGCTGGGGCCCTCGGGCCCAGGCGTCACAGGGGTGTGAGAGAAAATCACCTCCTTCCCCCTCTGCCAGGCACGCCAAGCACAGCTTTCATGCAGGCAGCCATATGCCAGGCTGCCAAAAATAACGGTTATTTTTTTGAAGTAGTTGGGATAACAGGACCCACTTCATTTATTCCAAAATAAATGAGAACTGGTCTGTTGTTTCACACTGTTACCAGGGTCGAGAAGGATGAGTGTTTCCTCCTTGATCCTTGCACGTGGATGTGATACTGCGTAAGAAGCTCCATGTCCAGCCTGTGGACTGCTGTATCAGCTAACAGCTTTTAAAGCAGATACTTTGTAGAGAGCTAGAATAAAAAGAATGATATCACTTTTAGTCAATGTAGCATTAGGAAAGGAGATTTATGCTGAGATGGTAGGGCTGCAGAGATTGTTGTGTTAGTGTCTGACCCTTCTTTGGATTTTACAGGTCTGTTTTCCTTAAGAATCATATTCTGCAAATAATCATATGTTCCTCTTACAAATTAAGCGGGGTTTTTTACTTGTAATGTCCTCATGTTCTGTGAAATGAATGCAAAGGAGCGCACAGGCATGCGTGGTCTTTCCCTACTATTCCCAGCAGAGGCTTTCTTTCTCTGAATCATTCTTAGGTGATGCTATCTACCGGCTGTCACTCTTAGTTGTATGTCTGTCATATTCCCTTTTATCCTTCCCTCAAAAATGTATTCTTGGCCTTTCTTTTCTGGGAGACCCATCCAGTCGCCCTTGCTTTAAATCCCAGTGGGAAGAGATTTCTAAAGCAGAAATGTGGGGTCAGTGTGTGACCATGCCATGTCTCCACAAGTGCCGCTCCGTTCTGCCCTTCCTGCTATCTCCAGCAGCCAGAGGTGCCTCATGCACAAGATACAATTGCAACTGGAGGTCCACATATCACTTCACATCAACTTTTGATTTTTATTTTTTTTTAAATGGGCTATGTAATGTGAGGTACAATGCTGTTAAATCTTTTCTTCTCCTTAATAATGGGATGTTGCACTTTATTTCATTACATCTGTAGAGCAAGTGAATGTTGCTCAGCTAATACAGGATCTGCAACTTGGCAGACCTCTTTGACAAGTACCTGTAGGTCCCATGAACTTGAAAACTGCCTTGCTGTAACTGATGGAATACTCGAATCTGTTTAATTTTTGTGAATTTGAGAGGAGGGACGCTTTTAATACTTAAGTTCCCATCTTTAGCATTGCACAGATGGTGTAATGTTTTTGCATTTTTTGTATTATTTTGGGTTACTGAAGTTAATATTCTGCTAGCTACAAGTATCCGCGTGCATACCACAGAGTTCATTTTGAGGACAGAGCTCTAAAATAAATTATAGACCTTGGTAGCAGTCATAAATCAGTCATTTTTTTCATTGAGAAAGTGGTGGCACTGGAAGACAGTTATTTAGTGATCAAAATGCATCGTTAAGCTTTTAAAAAGGGATTCTGTGCCTGTAGTAGAGCTGTAGGCGATTTATGGCTTATCTGTACTCATTGCCTTGAGCTTTTGGAAAATTTGTAAACAAAGCCAGATGCTCATTATGTTCCCATTCAGGGTTGGTTAGATGGGTAAATGCCATCAGAAGCACTTTGGTCCTGTTGGGTTTTAGCTTGTTACAGGAAGTGGAATTGCTCCAAAATATTTTTTTAAATATTTATCATCCATGAAAATATACTTCTAGTTTGTGCTTATAGAATGGATTTTTTTTTAAGTAGTTGTAAATTATAAAAGTAGGAAAGTAATACTCTGAGAACTATATTGTATATTAAACTGTGGGTCCAGCGTTTTCTCTGTGTCAGAGAGTTCATGCTTAAACTGTGTGATGTAGTCAAGCACCACTCACCCTTTTTAAGGGTTTTGGGCAATACAGGAAGCCGTAGTAGCATCAGGCTAGGTTTGCTTCTGCTTTTTAAGAAATTTTAGGGAACTGAGATGTGAACTAAGTGACTTTTCATAACCAATTTGATAAGTCAAGTCATTTGCTTTGGATTTGATAATTTTTACTGCTCACCTTTTATCTTCTGCATAGATTATGTGATGTGAAAGGGGTTCTTGTAAACTATATTTTTTTCCTTTTTATTGCTCTTTAAGCATAAGAAAACATGCTGCTGTATGCTTATTGAATTGCTATAGGTTAAAAAATTTTCCTTGTAATCATATTTATTGCAATATGATCATCATGTAATCCATTTCATAATTCTTGTTTAACTTTTTGGTGTATTTTTTTTATTTATTGGCTGCAGCTGACCAAGTAAACAGGTCATGGCACGCTTAACGAAGAGACGACAGGCAGATACAAAGGCTATCCAGCATCTTTGGGCAGCTATAGAAATAATCCGGAACCAGAAGCAAATTGCTAACATTGACCGTATTACAAAGTAAGTGATCTGTTCCAAAAAAAGTCTTGGTGAAGGGGAAGGTTGGTGCTACTAAAAGCCCTGGGAAACAGAGACAGTAAACATTGTGAGAGACTGTGAAATAGTTACATACACTTCTGTGTTACTGATTATCTAATTATTAAAGAAACCCTTATAGAACTGAGCACCTAAAGATCCTGAAGTGAGGTTTAATCCAGTGAATCGAGATCTTATTCAACCTTTATTTGTTTTGTATAAGCATCTTTAGGAAATATGCAGTATTTATACTACTTGAACTGAGTTTAGCATGTCAGACCTGTACTCGGTAGCTTGGTCAAAATACAAGAAGTAGATATAACAATTAAGGAGAATAGGGCAATAAAATCTGTAAATAATATAACTCTTTAAGAGAATGTGATAGGCCGATAGGCCAGTGGAGAACTCTTTTCAGAAGGCAAAGATAAACCTGAAGTTAAAGTGTTAGGTTGCTCAAACAAATACGAAGCCATGTTTGCTGAGATGGGCAGAGGAAGATATTAAAGAAGACATGAGATGATTACCACCTATGCCTAATACTATTGTTAAAATTAAAATATTCTTCAAAATGTATTATGTACTGTGTACACAGAGAAAAATATATTCTTTGTTATGTGGAACTTGCAATGTGTAAAAAGGTCTACAGTATTAAAATAGCTTTTAAGATAACATGGAGCAGCCACTGTAATAATAACTGAGGGAGGTTTTGTGCCTCTCTCTACTTTGTCTGCATTTCCAGGCCAATACGTATGTCACATTTGTCAAAGTAATCAATATGAATAATTTAAAAGAGCAAAAGTAACCAGTTGGCAACTCTTCAGTTGCCAGAACCAATGTGAATTGATAATGAGGCCAGAGACCACTAAAGCAGAGAGTTATAAACAGTGCAGGTGACTAACGAAATGAAAATTGTTACAACATGATCCACTGACAGAGTTTGGAAACTCTAGGGTGGAAGTGACAGTCAAAACTGGCTTCATAAGTGGAAGAAGAGTAACAGTTCAGGTTCTCCAAAAATAGTGAAAAATAAACAGGAGAAAGAAAAACAGATGATGTCCCAAATGAATTAGTGTGTACCTGGCTCCTGCAACAAAGTAAAATCCACCATTAAACGGAAAAGCACTGTCCCAGAGATAGAGTTCCAAGCGGGATTAAGAGGGAGATTGTATTTTAGGGAATTCCATTTTTGAGGTTGCACTTGAGTTTCAGAATGCTTTAAAGCATATATATTTGCATCATGTCTCTAAGGAGACAAGTGGGTAAACTAATGCTATACACTTTCCATTTTAACATTTCAAATTACTTGCTCTAGGCCATATACTGGCTGTGTTTGTTAGCTGGTTTTGTTCTTTTTATATGTAATAAAGAGAGACAGGCATGTCTAGCTGGGGATTCATCCCACTCTTATGAGAGACGCCTATTTTAAGATGGTGCAAATAACTTTTAGCTGGGTAAAGTTAGGTAAGACAAATCTTATTGTTACACACAAGGTTGAGAAAAAAAGTAATTGGACAGATGCTAGAAAAAAAAGTACTGCTCTTGGTAACTGAAGAGTGGTTTGATTTTTTTTTTAAAATTGTTTACATCCAGATTGTATGACTCATCTCTAATCAGAAGAAAAATAAGTGACTAAACAGAGATGTAAGCATCCTTAGTACTTTCAGAAAGATGTGTGAGGTGATAGCAGTGAAGAGTAATCTGAAAAATGCTTGGAGGCTGTAAGTGTTCCACATGCACATTAGTGACAACAGTAATGAATGGTGATCTAGTTTCTATTATATCTTTATTTTTATTTCTATTACATTTTTAAGGAGGTAACTTTTGACAAGGAAAAGATAAAGACCCTTGGGTTGCTTTACAGTACTAGTCATTGAGGAAGAAACACAGATGACTTAGTAAATGAGTATGCACATTACATAATATTAAAACCAAAGTTCTGAAATTAGCAGGGCGTTAGAATATCCCTTCTGATGAAAACTGAGCAGCTGATGTATTTTGCCAGGCTCAAAGATCATTTGGTCAAGTACAACTGCAATTTCTTAAAAGACAAATCAGTGCCTTGGCACATAGGCAAATGCATGAATAATAAGAAAGATCAAAACCAAACAGTGGTCAAAAGTGAAAATTATGACCATATATACATAGTTGGAGCTAAAGGGAGGATTCTTATACTTGGATTAGTAGCATTTTTTAAAAGTGTTAGTACCTCTTAGAATTGACTGAAAGAATGGCTTTGCATATTACAAGTATTTGCAAGTAGTAATGACAGTGAAATTTATGGAAGCATGTCTTATTCCTGAGTAAGGATACAGAAAAACAGCAAGATAATCTTTCGTTATGTGTTTAAGGTAAGTGACAGTCATCCTACTGTGTCATACAGTGGATGACAAATGTGTACTCTCAAAGAACTTCACAAGTTGAAAAGATGATTCATGATTTGATTTTTTATTTTATTTTATTTTTGCTATAGTTTGAGTGTTCATTTGTTGCTAGAGATCAGTTGTCTGGTATATTTTGTGACCTGTTAGTCCAAACACCTTCAGAGCAGAATCTCTATTGCTGCTTTCTTCATCATATGGTTTGCTGCTTTTAGGCAAATCTGTCTGTTAGCTTTCCTCCTAACCTGCAGCTCAGCATGTTTGTCTCCCTCTTCCTAACATAGTCCTGTTTAACTTAATTTACTTCTTGCTTTTCTTAATCTTTTGATGCTGAGTAGAAGTCACTGTACGTATCAAGGAGATTTACTTTCTATGACCAGGGAGGAAATCTTGGTCATATAAAAAGGGGATTCATTGTTTATAGATTATGAACTCTTTCAACAAAATAAGTAAAAAAGACAAATTTATATAACACATTAAAATATGTAAAATGTAACCTGTGCAGTTCATGTGTAATTGTTAAAAAATATATGGGGTAAAGAAAGACTTCCAGAAGATACTGGCAATGGAAAGTATGCAAGAAAAATCTATAGAACTAGCCACGCATTTTCTGTAGAGAACATAAGAGTAGGAGGATAGTGTAGGAGGAGCCAAGAACACTAGAAGGTACTTCTAATATTATCAGGAAAAAACTATAAGGAAGGAGGCTCTTTAATTAAAAGTAGACTAAATCAAGTATGCTTTCCTTTTTAAATTGATGAGGGGGAAAAGCAAGAATAGAAAAATGCGTGATTAGAAAGTGATTGAAAACTGTCTTATGTTAAGGAGAGAATCACCTGGAAAATTTGAATACGCAAGTTAGAGCCTTTAAGAAATTAGTTAGTAAGCTTACTGAACTTTTGGCAATTATTTTAGAAAAGTCACGCAGAGAAGTATTAAGAAACACAAGAAACGTGTCTATTTTTGAAATAATTAAAAATGTGTTTGTGGAAAAATGGCAAGAATATGACACTGTTAATTGGAGTATTATATAAAAACTTAAATAAAGGCATTGGTAGGGAAGAGACCACACTGCACAGACTTGATGTCTCAAGAAAAAAATCAACAAATCATTATATGAAAGGGATTCTGCAATTTTAATGATTATATGTGGGGGTACATTATAGTTGGAATTTCCATTGGTTGGAGATAAGCATTCTTCAGTAGCTTGAAAACTAAATGAAAGACTGAAAACCAATACTAACAAGAAGTCACAGTGTAGTGAATTTAAAGGCATTAGTATTAAAAGTGCAAACTGCCTTTTGAAGAGAACTTTAAAACATATATAAGCTCCTATCTTTGTACAAAGACTTCAGTGTGTTCGGTGCATTTTTATTTAACAGTAAAACTCATTTGAAGGCAGTGGTAACATTTCTGTAAAGGTATGCAAAATAAATATTCTCACCTGGCTTACATTATCATAGCATATCTCAAGTCAATGAATTATAATAATTTAAAATTTAACTACTAGAAATATCTAACATTTCTAAACTACCAAATTGATTAATAACAAAATAATATTTCTAAGAGGAAGAAATAGGAAATATGACTTATTTCTTTGTCCAGGCTTGATGTTGGGATAATTGGACCCTAATAGGTCAATTATTTAGATGAGTATTATTGTATTTGAGTCACGGAATGGTTTGGGTAGGAAAGGACCTTAAAGATCACCTAGTTCCAACCCCCCTGACCACTAGACCAGGTTACTTAAAGCCCAGCCTGGCCTTGAAGACCTTCCAGGGAAGGGGCATCCACAACTTCCGTGGGCAACCTGTTCCACTGTCTCACCACCCTCACAGTTAAGAATTTCTTCCTAATAGCTAATAGCAATCTACCCCTTTTTAGTGTAAAACTGTTACCCCTCTTCGGGTCACTACACTCCCTGATAAAGAGTCCCTCCCCATCTTTCCTGTAGGCCTCCTTTCAGTACCAGGAGTATTAATTATGCTGTAAATACTAGCAGAGAAATGGCTTCTCATCTCTTGTGAATTCTCTGTCAGAGCACAGCTTGACAAATTGTTCATCCCTAAAAGTGTGTTAAAAATTTATAATTATGCTTTGACTTTCTGTTTTTTTGTCATTATCTTCCATCTGTTTTGGATTTGCGGTAACCTCAAAAATTGATTTTATGGAATAAAATGCCTTAAAATACACTGGAAAAAAGGCATGCATATTTAAATGAGTGGGATAAATTATTGACTTTCAGTTTCATCGTAGTTTGGTAAGTATCTCTGTACAACCATGTTTTTAAAGTTCTCTTTCTTTGGCTACTCCAGTCTTCCAGTTTCTTTTATAGTGTTTTCTTTATAATTCCCTTGCAAGTAATTGGACTCCTAAGATTTAATCAAATATTAATTAAATATTTACCCTTTTTCTCACAAGCTATTGGATTTCCTCAGTAGCAATTTATGAACATTTCATGATCTTTATGATTAGTTCAGAGTTCATTATCTACTAAGTTAATGTTATTAAAATACCCAGTTGGCAAATACAGTGTTCTAGAACTACTATTGGCCGCTTTCAAGATTTTGTCGTTGTAAACAGGTAATTATTCTGGTTTCTAAACTATTCCGTGAAGACTAATGTGAAGAACCAAAACATCATTCTTTTCTTCCATACTTCCTTCCTCATATTTTTTTATCTCTCCCTTTGATGTGTTTCATGATTTACTTAGTTGATTGGCGTCTCTTCCTGTCTCTTATAAGGCTGTGTCTATACTGTCTTTGTGTACTGTGACAAGGAATGCCCTGGCACCATCTGGAGCAGATATGCTGTGGCCACACCGCATTGCCTTTGGCTCATGGAGTGTTTCTTTGCCCCTGACATACTTTTTGTTTGTTTTATATGTGTGTGTGGTTCCTCAGTTCTAAGCGCCAAAAATAATACAGCCCACAGCTATGCTGTTCTTGAAACTTGAAGCTAGGGGCATGATAGTTTGCCATCGGGCATGATGTGAAGGCATCTGAGGACACATAGCATTCTGGAACGGTGCTGGAGTGCCCTTGGCAGAAGGAGCCAATCTTGGCATGGTTTACATCCATGTTCTTTCTCAAGAGCAAACTAACCTCTTGGCCATGCTTTACCTTTTTCCCAGGAGGAACAAGTTGGCTTTCTCCACAATGGAGCCTGAGAATGAGTTAGTTTGGGAATGAAAGCAAGGGTGACCATAGTCCACAGGGTAGAGGTATTCCAGTTTTTGGGGGGATGAAGATGATGGAAAGACCATTAGCTAGGATAAAACTGATAGGCTATAATCAGAGAATTTGTGTTATTTTCAAATAAAGCGAAACCGAAACTTCAGTTTCATCAGTGAGAAAGCTGTTTTACAGAACTTGATGATACAAGAAAATGTCTTTTTTTTCATAAACAGGTACAACGACTCTCATCGTTTTAACTGGCTTTCAAATGGGATGGTCCAGTACTAAGTCCCATTTTCCCCATATTTGTTCTGTGGACTCCTTTTTGTTATGTTCTAATTTAATGTAAGTGCAGCTAAGTCAGAAAATCTGAGAGAGATGAGCAGATCCCAATCCTATACAGAGTCGAGTCTGTCAGTCCCTTGTTAGCTTTGTGCGGACTGACATTAATCAGCATTGATGGGATAGCATGCCAGAAAAGAATTACTCAGTATGGAAGATTACTGTAAAATGATGAGATTTTGTGGTCCCACAGTTGAGCTGGAGTCGCTAGCAGTTGTAGATTGAGTATGTGACCCTCTCAGTTTGACATTTAGTCCTAGGAGGAGGATTTCTTCTCCAGATATCATTCATGAAATTTCTCCTGTCAGTCTCTGAGAATAGTTAAAGTTAAGGGCCTCTCCCATCCATAAATCTGTTTTTGTTGCCTCAGTTCTGTGGTTCTCTTTTTAGGCCGTCTGCTTTAACAGAAAACAATTTCTAGAAGCACCGATTAAATCAAAGGTGAGAATGAGCAATTTGAACGGGTAGAGAATAATCACAAGAAAGTATAAATAAGAAAATGAGCAATTTGAATGGGTAGGGAATAATCACACACATCTATAAATAAGAATATGCACTGCAGTGGCAAGAAAAAGAACAAGGTTCTTACAATATTGCTTATTTGAAGCTCAGAAACTTGTTAGAAAAAATCTGTCACTATTTATAGTATCTTTGATGACAATTTAAATATTCCTAATATTTTGCATGTTGGAACTAAATAGTCATGCATGAACAAAAATAGTAAGCCATAAGAGTGATTAGGAGAGCAGATGACTCTGGATTTGTAACTAGAGAATCCTGTTGTTTAACTTTACATGAGCAGAAGTATTGTAGCACCTGATATTTCTTTGAATGAAATGAAAGCTTAGTAATGTTTTTCTGCTCTGTTTGTTGCTTATCCTTTGTCAAGCCATTCCCCTAAAATATCTATCTTTTTGTTATCAGAGAGTAGGCATATCTGAAAAGAATTGTTTGAAGTAAAACATGCTCCTGTTACACAGAAGAATGCAGTGGTTGCTTCAGTTCACTTTTAACCAGTGTTACTGACTCCTTTTCCACATCTTTACATCATCCTCATGTACGTTTCAAATGTGACCATGTGAAGCAAATGCTCTTATTAAAAGCAGCTCTTCAGAATCTGGTACGTGTTAGTCAAACCCTGCTCAGTGGTACTGTGGTAGAACAGGTCAATATTGAAGGAGGTGCTCAAGAAAGCTCACATTTTACCAGTTGGGAAAGGATGAGGAAGAAAAGCACAGTGAAGTTTTTTTCCGTGCCATGCAGTGTCATAGCAGTTTGCAATTACGCAAGGGTAAGCAAAAGTGTGGAGTACAAGGTCCTACTATAAGAAGCGCGATGCTGCTTCCTCGGCAGGCCACGTAGCTGCCTCGAGTGGCAGCCTGTTTATTGAGTGTTCACCTCTGAGAAAACAGAATTCAGTTTGTATTGGGTTGCCTTAATTATAGTTCTATGCATTACAGAAAACAAACACAGAAACACATCACCAGGTGATGACAGGGTAGAAAACTCTTAGTTTTAAATACCTCTTTATGTGTTTTCTGTTATATTCAAGGACAAAACACTTTCTGTCTGACTCCACTATGTCAATCTCCTTTTCCATTTCTTTTACTTTGCTTCTCTCTTCCTGTGATAATCTTCAGTTGCTTCTTTTAGCCCCGTTTTAGAAAATAACAAATGTTTTTTTCTGTTTTCATAACACTATTTTTATGTTAAACCAAGGTAAACAAAGTCTAGAGTTTTAAAGCTTGTAAATCCTTAGTCGTAGATCATCCTGGGAGAATAAAAAGTCGTCTTTGCTTTTTCAGCAATTTTTTGATCAATTTGGTTAAAAAACATTATATTAATAAAAAAAGGCAATCTAAACCTGATCATTTGACTCCCTAATAGCAAAGGTTTTAGTAAAAGTATTATTTTCATCATATATAAAAACTCTGCATTATGTGTACATAACTATCAGTTACAAGCATAGCAATATGTCGCATATGATGGACACCAAAACCTTTGACTTTTTTGATACATTAATTTTTTATACTGATGGCTTTGCAGTGAGGTTAAATAATGTATTCAGGTTAAAATTTTCAGACTTTTCTTCAAGACTTCAGATATATGCTATAAAGTAATAAAAAGAACACTGAAAACTGCCATTATGCAGGAAAGTACAGGGAAGCTCACCAGCTTTTGCATCATAACCAATACACAATTTTGCTTATAAATTTGTACAAAACTGACCAATGAGGCAGTATTCAGCAAGCTAATAAGGATTTTTAACATCTGTATTCACAAAAATGTTGAAGAGAAGTGAGGAACTAAGCTAAACACTCACATTTTATAAGACCCTTAAGAAGGAATGACAGATTGTCGTTGCTTGCACAAGGAATGTTCACAATGGCCTATGTTCATTAAATTTCATAGAATCACAGAATGATAGAATGGTTTGGGTTGGAAGGGACCTTAAAGATCATCTAGTTCCAACCCCCCTGCCATGGGCAGGGACACCTCCCACTAGAACAGGTTGCTCAGAGCCCCATCCAGCTTGGCCTTAAAAACTTCCAGGGATGGGGCCTGTGTTACCTGTCATAGCTACATTGGTCATAAAGCTTTTATCTATTTGTTTATGTGGTGTTTAATCTTAATTTTGTTTGTGAGTTTGTGATTTTCTGGTTTAGATATTATGTAAATTTAATATTGCTAGTACTAATGATCCATTTTAAGAGCTGCTTTTAGACATTTTTGACTAGGGACAGTGGAAGCAGGGGTAGCAGGAAAAAAATTGTGAACTTTGAGTAGCAGTAGAAGTAAAATTTCTGAGTTGGTGGATTTCATTAAAGTGTCATCTTGCGTTTGTAACACATGTTAATAATTACTCTTTTTCCCATCAGGCTCTTTCCTTGATACAGATAATGTCTTCAATTTGTGTAACGATTCTATTTAAACACATTAATTAAACTAATTAAAGGAATACATAAAAAGAAGTCCAGATATATTAAGCGGTGTTGTTTGCAATTTGTTAGGGATAATTGTTCCTTCGACTTGGTACTGAGCCACTGTCCCACCATATGATAAAGAACGTTGCTACCTGAATTGCTGGGTCTGCTTCTCAGTGCTGGCTGTCATAAGACAGGGATTCCTCCAGCCTTGCCACCTTTTTTTCCTGCTGACTACATGGAATAGAAAGGGTGCTGTAGCCAGCTGTGCAACCATTGTGCCTGTAGGAATTTAGCATAAAAGGCTATTTTGTTGAAAACTGAAGCTTGAGGTGAGGCTAAACTTTTGGTTTATTTGCTTTGATCAGAAATACTAATGCATAAGCATCTAGCTCCTACAATTCATTCTGCAAAAAATAAATAGGTGCTCAGATTTCTAACGAATTTTGCTTGATCGATTTTCCTTATCTAATAATTCTTCTCTTAAGAACGATCTTACTTGGTATTGTTAGTAAGGCAGTTTTCTTTTTTTATCTCAAAGGTCAATGTTCTTCATTGATTCAGTAGGGGAAGTCATCTCTGGGCTGAGCATGTGTATGGCTGGTAAATAAAATGATTCATACTAACAGCACAAACACATGGTTATTAACAACAGCCATACTCCTTGTTTGATGTTTGCTAATGAGTGCCAACTCATTTAAACTCTTCTTACCGTTTGTTACTATAAAAATTGTAATATTCAATGTTTAATACTTTTCATAGATAATACATGCAAACTATGAACTCCAGTGGAAGTGTAGCTGACTTGAAAATCACTATCCACATTTTCATTTTAATGAATGTTCTCATGTACTCTGTATTTCTATTAATATTTGTGTAAGTTGTGTAACTTTACACAGAAAAATACATAACAGGTTATCTTTATTTCTAATTACTAAAAGCAAACCAATTTACTTTTTATGTCACAACCCGTATTGATTTTTGCTTGAATCATAATGTCTTTATAATATTTGAAAGTAAAACCTCTGTCTTATGTTTTGTTTCTTTGCTGTAAATAAATGTGGCTTTCTGTTAGAAGTAAAAGATCAAAATGAGTGTGACATGGCCATTTAACAGGTTGTTATCTGGCCTGAAGTGCTCATCAAAGCTTTTTCTGTAACCGCTGGAGAGAGAATGGTCTCCAAAGCACTACTCATACCATCTATTTTAGGCTGTGGTCTCATATTCCCATTCATATAAACAATATCATCACCAAAAGCAGCAACCCTGCCCTGGTGGCTTTTCCAGCCAATGTGCTTTCCCCAGCTGGTAATTAGGTGAACATTTGTGTGACTGTGGTGATTTTGAAACTTGGCCAAGATAAAACTAATCTGACCAAAAAAAAAAAAAAATTGTTACTTTTAACCCAGATAAGAATAGAAATTCAATTAGGTAGAAAACTCTCAAAAACTGAATCATGAAAGCTCTTGAATGTATATTTTTTAAGCATGTTTTGAATTGAGATGCTCAATCTGAGCTGACTAAATATTTCATTTGCAAGGTATTAGCCAGCATGTGATATTCCAAGTCATTTATTGCTTGTTTGTCTCTTCACTACATCCACAGAAAAGTTCTGGATGGAGCAGTGGCTCTGCGTATACACAAGCAATTTTTTATATGCATGGAATGACACGGAACAATTAGTGCCCCTGTTTGCCACTACTGCTCAGTCCACATATGTGTACATTGCCAGCAGTATCAGATACAACTTTTTAGGTTCAAAAAATGGGAGTAGAGCCCTTTTTTAGATAGGTTCCTCCTTGAGAAGGTGGTAGTAGTTCTGAAAGGGAGATTTTTGCAGATAAGGATTGAGTAGCTCAGTCCCTTAATTACTTGCCTGTCATGGTCATATTGGTGGGTTACACAATCTTAAGTGTATAGTGAAGTTGTATGAGTGAGAATTTAAATGACTGAAAGAAAGGACTTACCTGAGTTAAAATTACCTGGTTTTGACAGAAATGACCTATTTCTGTGATTAACATTATAGGAAAATACATGGTGCTTGGTGTATCTAGAGCACGCACAAACAAGATTACTCCTTAACTTTGTTTTAGCAGTAGCAGAAGAAGCATCGGCAGATCTTGATCTCACTGTTTCACTGTCAAATTTATGAGTTTTGTTTTATAAAAACACTGCACAAAGTTAGATTCCGTATTCATGCAAATGCTGTATTTCTCAACTATGAAAGAGAGACGAAACAAATTTTAAGACCTTTCCTACTTACATAGTATATGTGTCTTCAAAATGAATGTTGCAGATAGTGATGTTGGAGGGAAGAGAAAATTCATCGTTTCTCTGTAATTCGGTTTCTCTCTGTCCCCCTCTTGGAACTTTGGACTGCACAAAATGTAGGTCATATAATCAGTGTTTTATTGCACAGGCAACAGCTCTGTCAATGCCTGTGTGGTCTATGCAGTGTGCTGGTGGTGTGTGGAGTGCAGTGGAAGTCAAATGCAGCCTGTTCATATACATGCATCTCTCTTGGTGAAGTGTGAATACAGAGGAAGAATGTTATGCATTGGTTGTCTTTATCTTAATGACTTTAATCTAGAATCGAAACTTCAGAAACCATAAGCATATCAAAAAGTGTCTTAGAAAACAGAAGTGTGCTGCTACAAACCCACTGTAAATGGTTCTACTTTCTCTGTGTCTGTATTGTCTTCAGTTCTCAGACAAGCTCTCAGTTTCTGGCAAACAGGGAATATATATTTCAAACATATTGTTTTGAAACACAAATACCCATAATGTTTAGCCTGTGTTTTGTGAAAGTTGATTTGTACCTCAGTGCTACGTCTGGTGGGAGCAGGCAGCCTACACTTCTGAACTGAGACCTTGAGATACAACTGTGAGCACAAATCCTCACCTGGCTCTCCACAAGGATAGCTAGTGGATTCCTGAGATTTGAGCGTGGGTATTTGAAGTTCTTATGCTATGTAGCTGTATTTGCTAAAAAAAAAATAATAAAAATCACAGCCATCTCTTCCATTTTCACTTTTAGTATGACCAAGTGACCTATTCTTTGCAAATTAAAAAAAAATCTTAAGAGAAGTGCTTGGGCCTTCTATAAAACTGCTGTCATACCCTGAATCTAAAGCAAAAGGCATAATTTCTCACCAGAGGTAGGAACACAATTTAAAACTCAGAATAGATTTTTGGCTGCTTTCCTTCCATTTTATGCATTATTCCTTAAGGTCTGTCTCTGAATCTAGGACATTTTTATATACCTGTAGGTAACATTGAAAATTAATGGCAGTCTTTCAGCTGAGTTTAATGGGATCTGCCGTATTTTATCAGATCTCAATTGTGAGATGGGCTCTGCGTACAAGGAAATCTGAAGACCTCTGTTTCTGCCTGGATGAGTTGCTTAACAGATAGTCTGCTGCTGCCAGCAGTCTGCTACTTCCCTTCGTATCGTGGAAGGCGGAGGCATTGAGCATACACAGAGATAATTGATCAGACCAAGATTACAGTGTTTGCCACTAAAATTAGCATCTACCTACACTTGACACACTGTTGTATTTTATAAAAGGCAGCTATTTCCTATATGTATTTTACTTTAGACTTCTACAAAGATGCTTGCTGTAGCATTTTTTCAGAATTTTCCTTTTGATGAGTTCAGGTCACTGAAAATGCAATTTCTTATGAGTCCAAAAAGCTGAGATACATATTTTTTTAAATACTTGTGCTAACTTCCTACCTTAAGTAACCTTCCTTACTTCTTTCAATGGCCAGCTTTGTTTTTCGGGCCACTATGCAACTGTGCCCATGTGCCCATTCACTGCACCTCAGTAGACCTCAGTTGTCTTCAAGAAGACTCTTTGGGCACAGAATTAGCTATTTATGTGGATTATTTTGTGGCCATATAAATTAAGCTTTTTAGGACAGGCTTTGGCATCATGTTGTGTCTTGCACAGCACCAAGCAAAAGAGTTGTGAGCTGTGTGACAGCTGTAGGCAAAAAGTTCACCATCTGATCCCCTGCAAGTGCCAGCTACTTTTGTGTCTGTTTTGCTCCCATGGTGATAGCAGCTTTAGAATCTGCTTCCTCCACACCCCTTGGATCAAAACAAACCTTTTTCTTGAGTTTTAAGGTATGTTGAAGTACATGTATTAGATGTAGGTTTTGAATAGAAAGACATGGTGAACACTGGCTAGTTTGAGAATATCTTTTTGAAGTTTTAGGTGTGAATTGCTCGTACGCTGACAGACTTTGTTGCTTCTATAAAGTCTCCTGTATATTGGTCAGGCAGGCAGTTTAGAGGTGTCCAGTTTTGTTTAGCAAAGGGAGGTGGCAAGATCCATTTGTCAGTTAGTAGTGGCATGACTTAAAGGAGCTTCTGCAGTTTGTTGTGAAGGAGAGAGACTCTGAAAGTGCACATACCATGGTTCCCTGCATATCATTCCTCCCCTGTCATTGCAATGTGGCTAAGGTGAGGTGTGCCGCAGATGGCTGTGTGGCTTCTGGATGCCATGAGGCCTGTGAGGACTGCCAGAGTCCTCACCTCCAGCTGTGGTGACCCCTTGGGCTGTCCCCATGGTGTCTGAGAGAGGGTTAAGGTTTTAGGATGGGTAACAAAAATAAGGTATATAAACAGAAGACTATGATGATATTTTATTGCTGCTAAATAAGAAAAGACCTGACTACTGTTTATCTGCAGTGCCATATAGGTTTAAAATTGTTTTCATATTTTTCTGGTTGGTATTTTGTACACTAAATACAGACTAGTATGCACACACACATACGATCTACAAATCTATTAATGATTATCCTCTATTGTTCTTCTCTAAATTTTTTCTTTTGCTGTCAGACAGGTGTGCACGTGTATTAGCTATGTACACATGTGCATTTACCTGATGCTCTTGGTAGTATCTTGTTTCTGAAGGTCAGCCCTTTATGTATACATTTGATGGTGTGACAATGCTGAGGTTTGTTTAAGGGTCGTAATGAGCAACCTACCTGCTAAAGATTCTTACCCTTTGCTTTCCAAGTGGTGTTGCAATAATTGAAAACATGCTTTAGTAGGCTCTTAGAAGTTGATTACAAAAACTGTAATTTTGCTAGATTCTTCTGTGCTAATGTCAAGGAGGTTTACGCTGACAGTTTATAAATGGAGAAAATACTGACCAATAAATACTGTAATACTGAGCAGCAGTTCAGTTGCCTCTGTGTCCTGCAGACAAGCAGCCTCATTTGGTGAGATTTGGAATTTAACATGCAGATTATCAGGCCAAACCTCCTCTTTTCATCAGACAGACCCTCATTTTATATAGTAGGGATTAGCACAGTTAAATTGTATTTTGAAATGGTTGTTTCAGCCCCCTATCTGATTAGGGCCGGTTGCTGATTTAGAGGATTTTACTTTGTCTCCATGCCTTATTCTCACCCATCTGAAAGCATGTTTGCTTTACTTCTCGTGTCTGGCTACATAATAGCAATATAGGGATTGTATTACACTTCCCAATCTGTCGATATGGAGGACTGGGCAAGAGCATGATAAACCAGTATTGCTTCAATTCCCTGTCTCCAAGGTAAGGCTAATCAGCTTTTGTTGAAAACAGCAATCAGGGATTGCTTTCTCTCCCTTGCTTGTTTTTTAACTTCTTGGTGCCAGATGCTTCAGTGCATACAGTGCCAGGAAAAAACTTGCACTCCCTGGATTAGTAGTGTCACTTTTGCACAAAGACATTTCAGTATTGTTTTTCCCCGATCCAGTAATGAGTCTGATGTGGTAGTTAGGACTCCAAACATCCTGCTTTCTGTCTCTAGGCTGGAGTTCAACTTATTTTGTGTTTCTAGCATCTTTCACATATTGTGACAGTTTTTCACATTTCATTATTAAAGAACTTTAACTGTCTTTTCTGGTTCAAATCCTGTGCCTTAATAGCTTCTTAGATTATATGCCATCCTTCTGGACGAAAAGAAACAAGATAGGATTTCATCCAGACCCTGCCAGTGGTGTTTTATAGTCTTTGTGAATATCTGGCTACGTACACTACACAGGTTTTAACATAAGGAAAAATTTGGGGGGAGGGGGCACTTTTCTAGCCACAGTTCTACTCTTCAAAGTAAAAACATTCTCTCTACATGTGTGTGCTTTCCTGAGAAAGCTGATAGCTTTTTACTTTAAACATGGAAAACATAGCCCTTGTGGATCTCCTGACTGCACAGTCTGAACATTGACTAAAGTATTCTTCAAAAAGCCACATGGGATTTATTACTCCCAATTTGCAGCTGGAGAAAATGAGATTGTTTAGTTGTAGTAGGCAGAACTTTCACCCTGGCTGAGAACACAGATTGGATTTGAGAAATGGGAGATTCTGGCCTTGTGCTTGTTTTTGCTAGTCCACACCCTGCCACAGTTGAAATAGGCAGATTAAACCTCTTAGCTGATTAGACTTGGTTTAAAGCTTTTTGGTTCGTATTATATGTCTGTTCTGTTCAGAGATGTGAGTGAGAAGTCATCATAAAACATGTAGCTTATGTTCAAGAGTTTTGTTGGACTGTGTTTCTGCAACTATGGATGATGCAATGCAAAATACATGGTTTCTTCAGCGGGATGCACTGAAGATTATGGCACTGGGTTAATACTTGATTTCTGTTCTCAGACCTGTAGCAGCCTACTGGATAACTGTCGGGAAATCACCTCCTTTCTCAGTGCCCGATCTGTTCTATCAGTAAAATGGGAAGAATGATAGTACCTATGCTATGTATTTTGAGACGTACTAAAGACTTGAAGAATTTGCAGAAGACATGAATGCTGTAGCTCTGATGGGGAGGTTGTTAGTACAGAGGTAAAATGGAAATTTGCTGAAAAAACAATAAAGTTAGCAAATGCTGACAAAGATAATTTGCACTTTAAAAAGCTAGTTGTGTTTGCATAAATATGTGTGTATATGCACTACACATGAAATACATGTAACATGAGTATATAAACAATTGAGTTAAAGCTTCAGCATTTTATGTCTCAGCATACTAATGGTGTTCACTGGCACTGTGTTTGAAAGTGAAATAATAGTTTTGAGTTTCTGCCTGTTTAAGCCCTCCTTGGAATTTTGAGAACTTGGAAAACTCATTGTAGTGTTTAATATCATGTGAACAGGATCTCATGTTGAGTTTAGGTTTTTACAGAAGCAGAGAGGGATCAGGATGGGCAGATGAGCATCCACCCAGTGTGATACAGAACTGAACTCGTGTGCTGATCTTTTGAGTTGTTGCTTGGCCCTCGATCCTTTTTGCTAGCCAGCATAAGATTCGTATGTATTAGCTTGGATCACAGATTTGCACAGAATTTTGTTCTTTCTCTATTAATTTAATTTATTATTACTTACTTTTTATGCAGTGGTAGGATGCACAAAGAAACCAGACTTGGACCATGTTGTGGTAGACATCGTGAAATACAGTAAATGGCAGCACTGCATCTCAGAGTTTTTACACTAAAAAAAACCCCAAGATCCTGCAAACATGCTGCATTTATGTAAAAGCCTCTGATACCAGACAGAAATTTATAAATGTCCAGTGTTGCTCTGATGATTGTATAATTTACTAAACAAATATACATTTCTACTCTGTCAGAAATTTACTATAGGATTATATGTGTTTAGTTTCCTTCAGAGCAAAACCAAAGTATCAGATTAGGATAAACCAGTGCTCAGCCAAAGCTTGAGAGAGAATGCTGGATTGGACAAGACCTTTATGCATCCAAAACAATAAGAGGTTTGAAAGTCTTATGTCTTCAAAGAGAAGGGTTGATTGGAGGGTTGACTACTCTTCATCTCATCATGAGGGTCTTTATCTCTTATTGTAAGTTTATAACTTCTAAAGTTCCTGTCAGCCACGTTATTAAAAACACATCTGAAGTGATGTAACTCTTTTTTTTTTTTTTCATGTAATGCTACTGCTTTAAAATAAATTTTCATCAAGTTTGCTCCTGATAGCAAACAATTATATTTTTTGTGAAGGTGTTTGTGATGACAGTTGTAAAAGAATCGTGGATGCTGGAATTCATTATTAAGCATGAAACATACTATAGCTGACAGCTTTGTCTTGAAGCAGGCAAATTGCTGCTAGTAGACAGGTAAGGTAGAGCACCTGGAGAAACCAAAAACGGGAGAGAAATTCAGTTAGCCCTGTGACTGTAAGAGAGCTATAACTAGAAAAATATGTCCACAAAACAATTGGTTCCAAGTCAGTTCACTTATCTGCTGATTGCATGTGATTGCAGTTCTCTTCACTTCCCCATGTGCAGTGACTCATAGATATGTTCTTGGAATTCTGCTAAAAAAAATTCTGAAGTATAATGATCTTCAAACAGGGAAGTCATCTTTATTTGAGGGAAGATCATTTTATGTTGTTTACTCCAAGTTAATATTTGGTGTTGGTCTAGAAGTAAATTATACTGGTTTAAGGTCAATATTACAGAACTGAATCTCATGCATATACACAGTTTAGGCTATATGTGGTTTGTTCTCACCAGCGCAGTTCATCATAGTGTGATCATTGTGGTTATCTCAAGAAAAGGAGAAAAACTACTTGGTACTGTAACTCTAGCTGTTGGGTTTTCATATGTGATGCATAAATTTCCCATTTTTTATCAGTGTGTTGTAATCATGAGCATCACATAGATTCATTGGTACATCTCCAGACTCATTTTGTAGTATGTATGTTATAGGAAATATTACAGAAATGCAAGTTTCAATTAATTTAAAGAAGTCTCTTTAGGGGCACAAATGGGTGTGGAAGTTTAGCAGAGACAAGCCCAAGCAGTGTGCCTGTTAGTTTTGGGATATGATCATTTTTTTTTGTAGGTTACTGTGCTACTACTTGTCTAAGTGTGTACATGATAACTTCAAGGGGAGGCAAAGATGATGTGGAGTAAATGGGGAAATTGTATAAATTTTGACAGTTTAAAAGCAACCTAAAACTTAAACTGTGTATTATTTTTAATAATTTGAAAAATAGTATCTTTTTGCTGACACATTTTATAGTTTAACAATTAAAGACTTTTGTGCTTTGTGTGCAGGTATATGTCTCGAGTCCATGGTATGCATCCAAAAGAAACCACACGTCAGCTGAGTTTAGCAGTCAAGGATGGTCTTATTGTTGAAACCCTGACGGTGGGGTGTAAAGGGTCAAAAGCTGGTATTGAACAAGAAGGATATTGGTTGCCAGGAGATGAGATTGTGAGTATAAAATCTTTGAGAAACTAAATCACGATTTCTCATATCTTAGCATGAAACTTGTTTTAATTTCTATTTAAAGTTATTTATAGATGCTATATTGGTGCTTGCGAAGAGGGAATTAATGCACTCTAAACTTTTTTAACCTTTTCTATTCCATAAAAGCTCTTTCTTCTCAAGTTCTGAGTTTTCTGCTATGAAACACTGGCAAAGTCCTTTGCTCAGTCATCCCTCACTTTTATGTAATATTCTCTTCCACAGCTGTACAGGAAGACAGTAAATATTGGTATTACTTGAAATCCTCAGACGTCCTCAAATTCCAAAGATGGTATCTTTTTAAAAAAAAAAAACGAAGACAAGAATTTTTGATTAATCTTGCTTTAATCTGAATCTGAGGAAGGAAGAACTCCTCTCCCTTTCAAAAGTGCAACAAGAAGTTATACATTTGTATACAAACACACATGCAAAGATGTGCTTTACAGATATTTGTGAATACCAGGGCACTCAGTTAGGAAGGATTTTCTTAGAAAATTAGTTACAGGCATACAGACATTGTTCCACTGGATGTGTAAAATTAATATTTAAATTGAATTAAACAGGTTGAAATGCACTCACAAAGTTAACTGAGAATAGTCCCATGGACCAGGAAAAAGCTTGCACAATTACTTTGCCTTGTTCAGAATTCCGGTCTCTGTATCTACAAGACCACGTTTTTGTAATTAAAAAAAAAAAAAAAAGAGTTCGGCAAAGCTTTAAAATGCTTTAAAATACTTGAACTATGAACTGTTGCTTGGAAAATAAATTGCATCAAATACTGGTAAAATGAACAGCATTGTCTCGGACATAGATAATAATTTAAATTTTGAGGAAAACCAGAAAAACTCTACAGGAAAATAAATTCTGAAAACCACCGAAATGCTCATTACGTTATTGTAGCCATCAATAAGATCCTGAAAGTGAAACAACAGATTATTTTTTTTTGTTTTAAAGTGAGAGAAATAGAAAGTGGAAACAAGCAGTATCCATAATAGAAAACATTTTAGTTAAAATTATCCTAGTTACACTAAAATAAGGTATTGAAATATGTATCTAATGTACATTATGTCACTGTTATCTCATTCTAATTTCATTAGAAACCCTCAAGGGAGCCTTTGAAGGGTATGTAGCTTTGTTTTTACTATTTTCCCTGTGAGTAAACGTCTCAAAATTAGCCCTTTCAGGTATTTCTTATGTCAGTTTTTGCAGTTTAGAGGTGATGTTAACTATGCAGACTCAACATGGCATAAAGTCTGAGATCTGTAGTTATCTCAAGTATTCAGTATGGTTTTTTCCTCTGTTGCTAAGAGAAAAAAAAAAGACTCAAAATGCCTCACAATAGCCATTTCTTAAACCGTCATTCAAAAAATCCTACTTATTAGCAACAGTTCTCTAACAAAACTTGTAAGATAACCAGCATGTAAATTCCCAGTGAGTCATTAGAATTGTGTAATTATTTTATCTCGGAATGAAGAATTGTCTTTGACTTGACTGAAGATGCTGCTTAAGTCACATTATGAATAGCCCTTTGGTTAGAAGTACTGACTGTATTTTCAGCGTGACTGATAATCCCTGATGCATTGTGCTGTGTCCATATGTCTGATAGCCATCTCAGTTGTTCAGAACACCAGTGCGCACTTGACTTAACAGTTTTATGCAAAAATAGGAATCAGCTTCTGATCCAGGCCATGTTTCAACAGTACCCAGCCTCCAACTTCTTGATCCTAATACTGAATCAAAATGCTGCAGACACATGAAGCAAAACACATTGACTTGGCACAAAGTCATTCTCTTTGTTCTTTTATTCAAAAAATATTAATGAGTAACAAAGTGTCATTGTCATCACTTGACATCAGATCAAATATTTTCCATTCTCCAACAATTGGTGCAAAACCATGAAGTTTGGTATGTTCTGTACATTGGACACACTGGATAGTTTTATGGATGCTTTGTCTGCACTTGATCAAGTTCTTTGTAATTCAGTACTGCTCAGATCTGGTACTAATGACTGTTGAACCATGAGCTCAAGTTACGTTTCAGTGAGGACAAACACACAGAAGTCTTTTCAGAGATTCACTTGTAGGAGATAGGGCTCTCTGAAATAGGGCTATTAACGTTGGAACAGGGCTTTCAGACTCATCAAACTTCAGCACATACAGACAGACCCTTGACCCAGTTGTCAAACTCAGTTTGACTGGTACTACAAGAACTTGGAAAGCTTATAACGTGAAAGAGAAAGACTTGAGAACTGATCCACTACCTGTTGGCATTGGTACAAAAATGCCCTTGGATTTTAGCTTGTTTTCTGGCACCACAGTAGACATCAGTAAGGACAGCTGTTTCAAGGAGTTAGCAAAAGGACACATTCCTGTTTTCCCTCCTCCCATTTTTTATTTGAGTATTTGCTCAGTTTTTGAAGTTTTGGATCTAAATTTTAGCATTTTAAGTCCATATTCAAGTAAATAAATTACTGGCCTGGGCTGCAGAACTGCTGAGCACCTGTATCTGTTACTTACATAGGTGCCTGACTAGAGGCTGCCACAAGGCCTAGTTTTAATGATGACTGTGAACTGGTTGCTAAATGGTAGCAGTAACTAAAAGCATACAGATTATGAAAACAGCTCTATTTGAAAAAGATTCATTAGATGATAGTCTGTGGGGCCTTCTTACATGCTTCCAAACATTTGCCCTATCCAATAGGTTGACATAATGATAGATCTGTGCAGTAAGGGCACAATCTCTGATAGGGTTAATCTTCAGTGGAATGTGTTAAAAAAATTACACTACTTTGTTACCGTTGTTCTATTGGTATGTTGAAGTTGTGGTAAAAAAATGAAGCAAAATCTCATATATTTAGGGATATCATACAAAAGAACAAGCTGAGGTGCAAAGACAAAACAGTTTGAGGTCATCAGGAGGCCCTTCCAAAAGGGACAACTCATGTGAAAATGAATATTCTGAAAAACAGGAAAAATGAATGATCAGATTTAAAAGAATATAAAATTGTTCTCTTTTTCTCTCAGATGTACGTGGGAGAAATATTTTTATATAAGTTACTAAATTTAAAATACGGAGTCAGTTGCCAAACGTACGGTCTTCCAACTGATATTTAAGGGTTAGTATCTGTCCAAGAACTTTGCTGCAAATATTAAATATTATACCTCCAGGGCTTGTGCAGGTATTCATTTTGTTTGCTCATTTGCCATCTATACAGATGTTTTGCACATTTTCAAAATGCATTCTCATCTTACAGGCTTTCTCATCTTGCAGATGATTAATGCGTTTGACAAAATAAATGAGAGAAGAAATTATTTTCCGTAAATATCGAGGATATTAGTTAGGAATTTTGCATTTTCACTGTTTGTCGATGCCATTATTATGCAATTCAACAAAATCTCTGCAGCTTCTTGCCTTGCAAGGGAAATGTCAGTCCTGAAGTCTGGTAATGAAAGTTTACTTTTTCTTTCTAAAAACTTTATTTCTCATGGAACTTGTGGAATTTGGAAGTGGTATTTATTATCAACATAAAATAAATTATCTCTGTGCTCTTCGGGTTTAGAAACAAATTTGCAAATCAGTGTTGTTAACTATGTTTTCAATACAGTCAATGAAACAAAAGGGAAATGTAGTTCTTGAAGAAAAGAATCATGCATCTCCTTACTTATTACGTTCTATTTTCAGTTAAGCCATAACTTTTATGTACTTTTGTCTGTGTAAAATAGTGGTCAGTCTAATTCCAATGAAAAACATCAAATTAAAGCATCAATGTAGCTTTATAGGAGGGCTGGATACCGTTCTTAGAGTTAGTTTGTCTTAGGCATTTACTTACTTTGTGATTTTTCTACAGACAGTGGGTCCAGAGCTATTTAGAACATTTAATGTGCTAATTCTCCTCATGATTTAAGTCATAAAACTGCACTGACCCAGAGAGGGGCATTATGAATGTATAATTTCAATCTGCATGTGTTCATAAAGCCAAAAACCATTGTGATTTTCCAAAATGAAGATGTGTTAGTAACATGAGTTCATTGTTTGCATCTGAATGCAACATATCTCATAGTACTGCTGTGGTTTAAAATTGGTTTGTAGTGGTCAGATTCTCTAACGAGATGTGAAGAGTGAGGCTTCACACTTTTTTAAGGCACTTGGAGCTATTTCTTCACTGACAAAATACATACAAGGTGATTATATTTGCAAGAAGTCACTCTCTTACAGAGTTCTATTTTCTGATCTTTTAATTGATTGCTTATAGAAAGAACCGGCAACTCTTTTGGCTAGTTAAATCCAACTTTGGGGTTTAGTTACAGTTATTTTCCCGTGCATTTAGTCCTCTCCATATCAAATTATTGCCTCTTCAATCCTTCCCTCTAAAGATCTTTTGGTTTAGTGGAGAGCATGCTATTTGGAGGGACAGTTTGCTTGCTTTTCTGTTTTCAGAAAACATTAGAAGTAGAATGTGCTTTTTCCCAACACACCCATGTATTCATAACTTGCTAACTCATTACTGGGGATTTTCTGATATTTTATGTCTAGAAATTAATGATGCTTGCTCAAAGTGAGTCCAGATACTTTCAAGTCACAAGATTGCCTAAATAATCACTCTCCTCATTCTGACTGCTTTCTCATCATTTTAACCTTTGTTGTAACACACTGCCAGCACTGTGAGTGTTGAAGGTGATTTTGTTAACCCTAGTGACCTTAGACATACACCCAGTGATTACTGTGATTTGATGTATTGCAGCTTCAATTTTGCTAGGATCAGTCTATGAGAAAGGAGTATTTTGGCTGTTATGTTTGTGTTAATCTAAATTGGTTTAGATTGAGCAAAGGCCGGGTTTCTTACTTGCCGTGCTTAATTGCTTTTGTAATTATATTGATTTTTCCATGCTAGGTCAGTGTTGGTAGACAGTTTTTTGAACTGGCTGTGTCATCTCGAGTCTCCATAAATATGAAGATAATTGTAAAAGCTTAAGAACAGTCACTGTGAGGGTTTGAAACTTTTCTGTACATAAAATACAGTTTAAATTAAAGAAAGAAACTCCAAACCTCAAACCAAAACCAACCTACATAGCTACCAGTTATTCCTAGCAAGCTAGAGGCTACTAACAACTAGGTTGAGGAATGGTTTTAATGTGCATCCCATTCATTTTGGTTAGAAGCAGAAGGATAATATGAAACAGCAATAGTGACAGACAGTGCCTTCATCATGAAAGCTCTTACTACTACATGTCACACCAAATGAAGAAAAATTTCCTTCAGTGTTTAAAAAATTCTCTATTTGTCTTATCCATCCATATTGCCTTTAATCTGAAGTCCTGTGTGAATTCACTGATCCAAAGCCAAACAGCCCAAACCATGATAGATACAATTTCTCACATGTTGTAACAAATTGAGGATTTTCAAGCCTAGAACATTCCAGGTAGATTCCTAATTATTGTGAAACTACCAGTGTTCTTTACATTTGTTGATTCACTGATGCAAAGACTTAATGAATGATCTTGTGAAAGAGAAAAGATCAGACCGGCTTTCATCTCTTATTCCACACCTCAGGAGAGTATGAGGAGCCTTTGAGTGTCAGGCCACATAACAGTCTGGTCACACGAGAGCACTCAAGGGAAATGAGCTTCTGGAATTCTTTGAATCTTTCTTTGCTGTCTATCTTTCCATTCTCTAAGGTCCCATCATTCAGAGCTTATTTTGCCACCATATCAATCCACTGTGTGCTAAAGGCAATGATTTTTCCCACAAAATTATTATCACAAAGTGCACTAGTGTAAAATTCTGCTTATTAATGAACTAAAAAATCAGCGTCCACTGGTGTAATATCCTGGTGTGGATTTGTGAAAGTTCAGAAAAGCAAATATTTTCAAATCGCCAAATCAAAGCATAGACTATTTTATCCTTGAGAAGCAAATTAGAATTCTGAACTCCCACCTCATGGATGAGAAATTCTTGCTGTATTAAAGCCAAGACCCTCCTTTATGTTTGCGTTAAGACTATTAGCATGCAGCTCATGAGAATGGCCTCACTGCCATTCCAGTGGCTCTTCCTGTCTCCAGGTGGGTTAAGAATCAGGAACAATTCTCTGCATTCCCTTTCCAATCTTGTTCTTCTCTTCCCATCTGTTCAGGAGTATTTCTTCCCTCTCCTCTACTTATCCTTATTTTTCATCCCCTAAAAAAGGAGCTTACACTGTTTGGAGGATCTTCATGTTACTGAAGATTACACTAGTAGAGACCATACCTAAGAGATGACACTTCTTTTAAACTGGCAAAACAACCTCATCAGCATCTTCACTTACCTCTCACAGATTTGCCACTTGACTTTTTAAAATTCACTGAATGTAATGCTGTATTCTTCTTTGAGGTGTTCACTCACTGTTCTAGAGTTGAGATACTGATGATGTTGTTCACACATTTCACAAAATGTTTTTTCTGATTGAAAGGGTGTTCAAAGAATGATAATTTACTTACAGGTTTGGAGTAAACTAGTCAAACTAGTCTGCACAAAGCTTCCATCATGGGATTTAAATTATGCTAATGGACTAGATGACATAGATCAGTCCATCTTGAGTTTGTTCTGAAAATATGCATGTTGATTTTTTCCACCTCCTTTGTGCCAACCCTGACCTGGTAGTGTTGTTTTTATTAACTTTGTGGGTTCAAAATGCTCTGCATCTCTGGCAACTATTTTGAATCTTTTATTATTATGTCATGCCAGTCACTGAATGAAACTTCATTAAAGCTGTTGGACTTACTAATATTCATGCTTCATGCACAAAAAATGCAGCCCTCATGCCTTTATATCACTGACAGCTGAAACAATACCAGCCACACTTACAGCACAGGGGACATGGACAAGAAGTTGGAGATTTAAGCAAAGTGGGTAGGAAGTTCTGCTGTTGGTGCAGATTAAATGTTTCTGTGTGTGCAGAAGCATCAACCTACAAAAAACCACTACAAAATTCCATGGAGAAGATAAGGCTAGAAAAGCAATGTAAACGTATTTTAAGAAAGGAAAGGGGAGAGACCCTTTTTGTGCACAGTTCTTGGAAGGAAACTTGGAACTACAAGCAAAGAGATGGTTTCTTTCTGGTCTGGATTCATCCTCTCTCTAGGGCAACAAAGCCTTCACATACAAAATGTGGAAATAAAAAGCATTACACCTAATAAATACTTTACTCCATCACTGATTCATCTCCCTAATGAAAATAGCCTACAGACCTCCTCTTGGCTCAACCTAAGTAAAAAACAGTGACATTAATAGCAAGCAAATCCAGTTTCTGAGGAGATAAGTTGAAAGTTTCTATTAACCTTGAACTTACTTGGAACATGAAGAAAGAAAATAAAATATTTCCATTTGAAACTATTTTCGATTTGTAATATCCTGGAGGAGAATATTTGTATTGTCTCACCTCAAATAATGTAAACTACTGCTACCCAAACACGATCTTCTTGGGAGGGAAACTGAGATTTATTCTTTGCTTCGGGAACACAGCTCATAGTCTGAGAAGATAAGTGTGACAGGGATTTTAGTAGTCATTTTGGCTGCTGGCATGCTACTACGCTTCTTGAAAAAACTTCACTTCTTTAGCTCTGGGAGCTAGAAACTGGCTCTATACTTTGCAGCCTCTCACCCTGCATTGTCCAGGACATACCTACAAGGTGGGAGAGAGAATAAAAACATACCTGTCTTGGCAGGCATCCAGAGAAGACTTTGGTGGTTTCTGCCAGAAACAGAAGACTTCTTAAGACAAACTGGCAATACATTAATTAGACAAACTTAGGCTTGCAGATTAAACTCAATGAAAGAAAGCTAAAAGTGTTCTGAGAGGCTGTGGAAATCACTGCAGAACCTGAGTCTTCTTGCATCAGTGCCTCAGAAGAGGAAGCAGTTATCAGTGAAGAACATGGAAATGGATTATCACGAGCCTATAAGTATGTCTGTGTTTAATATGCACTATGGAGAAGGAGATTTTGGTCTGTCTCTTGACTAATGATTTTTTATTAGTTCTTTTTAGAATAAAACTGATTTCTAAAATGAGAGAAATTAAAAATAATGTAGAAAATCCCAAACAGTTAATTGCTGAGATTATGAAAATCATGACCAGACCATAATAAATAAATCAATAAATAAATCAATATAAGTACTTGAAATTAAGCAAGATGCCTAGGGAGTTGTGAGGACACATGAACTTATAATTGCTTTGGATTTCTTTGTGATAAAATATGGGTAACGAATACCTACCAAGAGTCCTACAGAGTCAGTTTGTGGAAATCCGTTTTAAAGATGAAGCCCAGGTCATCAAAGGAAAGGATCTGTAAAGGCAACTGATTTGCAGTGCACAGATTATCCTGTCTGTAAAAGCATGCATCATTGTAGCTACCTGCTGTGGTAGTTTTCTAGAAAAAGAAGGAGAAGATAAAGTGAAACAATTTTCATAAAGGGATTCTAGCTGCTGAACTCTTTTGGCTTTGAAGGAGAGATGGATGCTTGTTTATTTGCTGAGCACTTCTGATGAGCAAAAGCAGTAGGAAAAAAATAGATGCAAAACAAGAGGCAACATATCGAGGAAACTACTGGGGAGAAAAAAAGCTTATTTTGATGCTGAATTTACTCTAATGCATTACTCTAACGTTAAATGTAAAATGTGAGATGATCCAAGAAACTTTATCATTGTAAAGCAATCATCCGGGTCAAGTATGGATCCTGTACAGCAATGATAAAAGGGAAATACTTTATTAAACAGCTAGCTCACCATTTACCTGCTGCAAAGATGGAGTAAGTCCTCTGGGTCATCAAGGAATTAATCATGCCTTCCTCAGTTTGGAGCCTAACCTATTGTTCTGATGAAAAGATAAAAGCAGATTCAGTGGGCTACTGAAAGCAAATTTACAGGAGGATTCATGCTCGCTAAGGACTAGATGGAGCCAAGGATGTTGTGGCATGAAGAGAAGGCTGACCCAAAGGGCAGGAGCAGGACTGCCCTCACAGCAGTCTAGGACCTCTGGCGAAAAACATACACAGTGTCCCCACTGCGTTTGAAAAAATACTGGGAATGGTGTTCCATGACACATTATGTTTGTTTGACCCAGGTAGTATTCAATGTGTGCTAATGTCTGAGTGAAAACCAACATCTGCCAGAGATCTCTGATAAGCTGAAGATGTTTTACTAGCTACTACCCAATGAGATACAGCCTGTTTAAGAAAAGAGGCCTGTGCACAAACAAGATGTGCTCTTACAACTGCTCTTGTCTGAGCCTGTTTCAGACTGCCTTTTGTGTGGGGCACGGATTCTGATATTCACACTTTGAGAGAAGTATTGGTGAACAGGGAAATAATTTTAAGTGCACAGTACCTGTTTACAGCAAATGTATAAGTAAGAAGCATTTCCTTTAGGTTTTGTAGCAGAGGACAGCAGTGGACATAGGTAGTGCGTCCCCGGAGTGGTTTGTCATGTTTGTTGAGTCATAAAGACTGCAAAATGCACTGCAAAGTTTAAACAGTTATCTATAGTAAAGCTCATGTCTAATTGAGAAAGCTTTGATGGGAACAGATGCTGCTTGAAAAAGACAGAAAGGAACTGATGAATTAAGAGTGGAAAATGTGTTTAGAATGAAGTAGATGCTGCATTGTTTAATATGAATGGGGGCATAGGTTCTTGCGGCATACTCTGAGACCTCTTAAGGAGAGGACTCGGATACCAGAGAGGAGTGATGGTATGGTAGATACACCCATGCTAGAATGCAGTAGCACCACTTGTTATTATGATAAAGGCTTTTCATTTACAGCAGAAAGGTTGAAATACAAAAGATTAAGTACAGAAGATGATGATGGATGCAGGTTGCAAAATGAAAGATGTGAAAAAAGTAAAGTGTAATTCTTGCGGGAGGCATTTCTTTCAATGTATCTGTCCCCTTGGTATGGACTGGTAGTCAACTTTGTTGGGTTCCAGCGAAGAGTTACTGAAAGGCAACAAAGAAATCTTAATAGCAGAATCCAAGATTTTAAAAGGTTCTCTCTTAGCTGAAAGTGGTAAAATTGAAAGAACTCTGATGTTAAAGCTGATGGAGGTGAGGAGAAGAGAAATAACTGTTCCTTATGGCTGTTCCCGAATTGTAAAATACCAGAATCCAGAACGTTTGCCTCAGAAATTATATCTTCGAATTGGGCATGACCTATTTCATTAGATGTCAAAGAAACGGGAATCTGAGAAATGGTAGGAACTCATTCATTGAGATCCGTTACAGTTTTCCAAAGGGTTATGAAACAGTCAGGAAAAGATTACACTAAAGTTTTGGGTTGGTGATTTGAAAACGTCTTGAAATAAATGAAGTGTGCAAAACCTACTATTTTAAAATTGTTTATATTTTGGAAACAACTTCTTTCTGCTGGCATGGACCTTGTTGCCATTCTAGATTCCACCACTGTGACAGACCAAAAAGTGTCATTAGCATACAAAAAGTGGTGAAATCTACTATGTATCTGATAATACTCTTCCTTCAGACCAAATGCGAAAAACTGTTTAAAATTCTTTATCCGCTAGATAGCTGGAGCTGTAGGGACTGTTAAAGCACACACACTACACAGGGCTGACCGTGAGTTTGCGCACAGGTGGGTCTGAATGAAAATCCAGTGATCTGGAAGCTGTGTGTGCATGAGTGTGGATGAGAGATATAGAGAAACACCACAGCAGTGCATAGGTAAGCAGCAAAGAAACTCTGGAGAAGCACTTGAAACAAAGCAACTGGGGAAAAAAAACGTCCAAAGAGTGCTATGGAACAAGTGCCACACAGGAAATGCTGGGAACCATGAGCTCCATGGAAAATGCTTTCCATCATTTGCGTCATATTGAATTTAGGACAACAGAACTGTATGTGTATTATTCATAAATAAACATGATTACGCCAAAGAGATAACTGACTTATAATTGTTTTTCCCATCTATGTGACCCTTTTTTTTTTAGCTTACTGGTTGGGTCCAAAGGATATCCATAATTTGGATGGTTTGGGAAATGTAGTTCAACATTGTGAAACCAGCAAATCCCCGTAAAGGGGAGTTTCGTGAATAGAGTTTTGCCTTTTTTCCCCCCTCCCTTTTCCTCTCTCCATCTGATAGTAGAGTGACTTAATACCGAGTATCTGGGCTACCATTAAGGGACTTGGAGAAAACAGATTAACAGGTAAGAAATGAGCTATGTTAATGGAATATGCATTATAAAAAGGCAAAGTGGTCCTTTTAGACAGTCTAAGGAAGGAGGTTATGTTGTTTTCATATGCTATACCTACATATAATTTATAGGAAAATAAAAATTTACTAATTGTTTTTTTATCTTTTTTTTTTTTACAATAATTATGGGCTTGCTAAGGTATGGAAGTGACCTAATAGTTACAATTGTGACCTGTAAGTTATTGTTAATTTTACTGTCAGTATGTGCTTCACATCTCCTACTTAATGGTATGCTAATTGTACAGCAGGATGTCACATTCTCCAACATACAGATTCCCTATTTCAATTACAGCTAAGTAAATCTCCATTACTAATGAGTAAGCATTTCTTTTCCACGTACATTTGCATTATAATGGACATTTTCTTTATGCACTAAAATTATTCTTTCCTTGACAACAACTATATATTTTATTCTACAGTAAAGGCTACGACATGGTGATTCATTCCTTTCTGTTGGGTTTATCTGTATTTAAATTGTCAAATGTTCTGGATAGCCTGACATTTTCTGTCCCATGTTATTTTTCTGTACTTCCAGAATAAATTTATGTATTTGCTTTAAGGCAACCTACTTAAATCAGAAAAAAAGTAAGCTTATGTGCCGGACATAATTTAAGCCATATTTTCAAAATTGTTGCATTGTTTCATTCGTGTTGCTGAGAAATCTCAACTATTTATATCAGTGCAAAGTGACCTTTATGATCTAATGTTTGACTGATTTGAATATAAAGAACAAGTGACCACAAGTGACCCATATCACTGCAAGATCCCACTCTGCTTAACAGAGCATAGCTCTTCGGCTATTAAGTACAATCCCCCAAACAGACATTTGCTGCCCTGCTGATGCACGTATCTACAAATGCAACGGGCAGCTGAGTAAAATGACGGGGGAAGGCCTCCTGTTGCAGCTGAGCTATGCAGCGTTGCTGCCAAATCCGCTCCCTCCTGGGGGTTGTGGCCAGTCACTGGGTGCCGCTGAACTGCTGAACTTGGGCAGCCGGGTGCTGCCGGCAGAGGATTCCCTTCGTCTGCCAGCGCGGTGACCCAGGAGGCTTTCCCTGCCCTGCCTCAGGAAATAAGGTTATTGGCAAATTGAGTCCCTGTGGCGAAGATCCTTCCGTCATTCCACACGGCCCCGGGAAAACATATCACCTTTTATACACAAATAAGGACTGTGAGTTTTGTTGATAAAGTGATAGATTAATCTTTGATAATGTGCATCAAAGAAGACGTTGCTTTGATTTTGGTGGGGCCACTGCCTATGCAGTGAATTATGTTACAGGGATCTTTTTTAGATGGCCAAAGAAGGTTTATGTATCAAAGAGAGTGCATTAATTAACAATCATTAATATTCTTGACGATTTCTAAATTGGCCTGGTGGTGGGTGTGTATATGGGGAAGAAGATGGGTGTTGGGTTCTTTTAATGATATAAGTACATGGGATAGTTTAAAGAAACAAAATGTGGTAAAAGCACTAGGTAGCATACGAGAAATGCAGGAGGAAATGTATGCAACCAGATGTTAGAAGTAACAGATTGATTTCCTGGTCACTGTGCATGAATTCTTTCTAGCCTTGTGTATATCCTGATAATCAGATGGCTTACAGTATAGATACAAAGTTTGTTTTGTTTTTATTTTGAAAGGCCTACGGTATGCAGCCTTTTTCCCAGACAGCAGCAAAAAACAAGGTGAACAATTTTTGCACTATGTGGTTTTGAATTCTGTCATATTTTCTATTACGTTTCTGTCTTCCATTAGGATAGCTTAGTTTACTATATTAACCACCACCATCATCCATATCACTTCCAATTCTGAGTTTAGTCTACATTATGTATGTATGTAGTTTGATGATTTTTTCTCTCTCCTGGGGGCTGGAAGTGGTTACTCACATGTTACAGTTCAAGATGTTATTACAATGGTTGCCCTTTAATCAGTCATTTTTGGAGTGGCTGGTGACACCTGGTGGTGTATTTTGTAAATGCAGACTTAACCGTGTTTGCAGCTGGCGGAGAATTTTGACCTGTCCGACCCCAAGCACTGACAGTCAGAGTTTGAGCCATTTAAATGAATCTGATATCCTGCATGAAAAAAAAAATACGTTGGGAGAAAATTCTCCTCCCATTCAAACTTATGTAAACCAAAAGAAGCAATAACATTTCATTGCTGTTGGAGCAAAATTAATGCCTCTGACCTTGCTGTTGAAGTCAATAGTGTAGTTGTTCACAAGGGCTATGTACCTTTTTTTATTTTCTTTATTAACTTTTCAAATATATTGCATAAATTAATGTTTTATATATGCTTATGCACTAAATATACTGCATTAAACTAGAAATCTTTTCTGTGAAAACCTGGGTGATTATATTTAGAAATAATGATCTTTTCAAAACTTTACAGTGTGAATACTGAAGGAAGCTTCTTCTGGTGTTTTATTTAACGTCATGGTTTCTGGCTTGAGTGTATGATTTTTCTTGCCAGCAAGTATATTTCCTTATATGTTTATGAAATTCCATATCTCTTTGCCAGCATATTTCCTAACAATGGAATATCTGGGATATACCAATAAGTAGCTAGTATGAATAAAAATTAAGACTCCTGGAATCCTGATTCTGTGGTGAAATTCCTCAGTAGCTGGGACCTATTGGGGTCTTCTCAGTTTGATTTTTATCTGGATAGATCTTTGATCAAAACTGATTCTTTTTCTTGCTTAATTGGCCCTTTACTGCCATCTGATATTTTTTGTTTGTTTGTTTGTTTTATAAAGAAGATAAGCATTACATTTAATATGAAAGAAATACAAAGCAATACTTTATCCTGATTTTTCTCAGTCTACAGGCATATCAAGTACGTTGACAATGCAGTATCTTTAGTTGTTTCTAAAATATCGTAAAAAAAAAAGAGCTCCCAGAGTTCACTGCCACTGGACTTTGTGGAAGGGGAAGGATTTGGTGAAATGATAATTTGTTCTTTGTAGACAAATTTGGTGGTATTATTATCCCATTCTGAGATACAGAGAATTGGCAAGTAAAATTAAATGAGGAGAAACAATAGAAGAGTCAAGTTACACTGTTAATCTGAACAACAAAGGAGGGCAAAGTTCTGAGTTAAAAACTCATTGGTTAAAGGTTGCTTGGGGTTTTTTGTCCCCTTGAATTTACTGCCCCTGCAATATGCCCCAACATTCATGGTATATAAACTTTAGTGTAGGCAATCTGGGTTGAGGCTCTCCCTAAATCTCATATATTTGTGGGGGCTCTGGTCAGATGAATTATGTACACAACACAGCTGCTCTTCAGCAGAAGGGACTGGAAGTGCCACTTCTGTGTAGCACTTCTTGCGCTGCTCCGTTGGAGGAGACCTCTCACACGAGGACTTAAATGACCGTAGTTCCCAGGCACGGGAAAATGAGAATCAGACAAATGCCAATTCTGGCAGTTTGTGGGAATTGCTAACTCCACCTTTACAAAACGACACTAAAAATAGCTCAATCAGATTTTTATCAAGATAATTTATTGAAGAATAGGAATAATTTTTTCAGAGATCTGAACCCATTGAAAAGTGACATTTGACATGAAAAGGCATTGGGAGTTTTATCTGAGATATGACAGCTATTTTGCCTTCTAAGTGTAGGGAAAAGCGTGGCATTTCAGATAACAAACATCAACATTTAACGGTGGCCACTGGCAGTTCTGCTTGGTTTTAGTACTTACTGTAGATTCTTAGAGCAAAATTCTGCCTCCAAATTATATCCATGCTGCTCTCATTTACTTCAGCAAAGCTTGTGCACGTGTTTCAAAGGTCAGAATTTGGCCGTTGGGGCTGAATTTTCAAGGAAGAGTGTATTAAAGACATCTGTGCATCAGCAGAACCATATCCTTTGTCTTCTGTAGAACATTTCAGGAATAAGCCTAGTGCCATTGGGCACTGCAAGTGAAACATTTTCTGTTTTTTGAATTGCATCGGGATTGCTTAGCAGAAACATTTCTTGCAGTAATAGGTTCATGATTTCATTTATTTCTTGTAACTCAAAACTTCGATGCTGAAAAGTTGTCAGTTTTAAGAGAGTAAAGACTGGAAGGGACCGCCCTTCAGAAAATTACAGTTGAAAATAAACTGTAACAATCAAAACAAGAGGAAATAGTCCAAGGAAATAGGTATGGTCTGTTGAGGTGCACAAACTTTTGTTTGTAGTCTAATACAGAGAGGTCAACAAGTGTTTTTACACAAAGGTAGAAAACAAACCCACTTTTCATTGTGGACAGAGCTCATATTGAAATTGTTACTAATCAGACACTTGAAAAAACTAAAACTTGGCATTCATATTCTATTGGAGTTAGTGTGTATTAAATTGATAAAGATCTTTAAGCATGTAGGTTTTCCCCTGTTTTTAAACATTATACACTTCTTTAAATGTTTATAATGTCTAATTGCTGCTGGATTTCAAGACATATCAATTTTGTTCTTAGTTCCTGCAGATTTTGACAGAATATCATACCAAAATATTTTGTATTTTTTGTAGGACTGGGAGACAGAAAATCATGACTGGTATTGTTTTGAATGCCATTTGCCTGGAGAGGTGTTGATATGTGACCTGTGTTTTCGTGTGTATCATTCCAAGTGTTTGTCTGATGAGTTCAGGCTTAGAGACAGCAGTAGTCACTGGCAGTGCCCAGTTTGCAGGGTGAGTACCTATGAGATTTCATGTGCTGATTAGAGGATTGATATTCATTAATAGATTCATTAAGGTGTCCAGATGGTCTGGCCAGGTTAATGGATAAAGAACTGAATGCTGAAACGATGGTACATAACTAGAGCATCTATACAGAGATACCAAAATATGGTGCATGTAGCAGATGGTCATTTTTGAAGACTCCAGCAAGTTTTACTTATGCATTTGAACGCACACAGTATACTGTGTGGGAATGTGTGTACGTATGTATGCCACGTGTGAATGCAGTACATTGTGGAAATCTTCAACACGAGTAAACAAATTGCTGTATAAGATGCTACTGTTTTTACTTAACATCATTTTAATGAATCGTAATGTAACTTTTTTTGTATTTTGATGACTGCATTCTTAATATTTTACTGGAATCATAATGTACATTATAAAGCCACAATCACATTACTGATGAGGGCAGTATCAAAAAATATGGGATGAAATCCTGCTTGTCATTTACTTGTGTGGATTCTATTGGTGCAAAAAAGGCCAATCTGGGTTTCACCCATAGCATCCGTATCTATATTGCTTTTCTTCAAAATTGCTGTTCTTATGAGTATGGTAGGGAGACAGCAAAGACTGTTTTTTATATACTTTCCAAGAATGAGCAGGTATGTTGTCTACATGTCAATAGAAGACTAAACATTCTAGTCAGGATGGTGCTTACCAGTACCTGGCTTTGGATCAGCCAGATACTTCTCCTTTCTGTTGTCATCTCCATGTCACCTCCCCCAGTGGAGCACATTCCTAGGCTTCCTTAAATGGAGGGAATAATGCATATGAATGTTTAAGATAATATAAAATCGTTGCTATAGAAAGGCATAAAACTGCTTGTTGCACTCTACCTTGGATTGCTGGAGGGAGAGCAAATTCCCTTGCTAAAAGCTTAGATCTAGCTGTGGAGCAGCAGACTGACCTTCAGATGATCTGTGCTGCAAGGAATGTAAGGGTTCAGGCGCTTCCTAGCACGGAGAAGCAGTTTTGGAAAACACGTGGATTGTTTTGTTTCAAAACAGCACTTTCTGACTGCTGTTACCTTAGAACCAGTTGTAAAAAAAATGCTGCCTGTTACCTCAGAGCAGGAGCTCTCAGAGTTTAGGGAAATAGCAAGAAAATTGAGCCTGCCTCAAAGAAGTGGAAATGAATGAAAAAGAAGTAGTGGCAGGGAAAAAACAGTTAAGAATAAGGACTGTATCTCTCCATATTGAATTACTAGCATTTAATTTAGCTACTCAATATTATCTCTATTAAAAACAAGAATGACCATATATAGATGATTTGCTTTCAGATTTTTAAATAAATCTCTTTAATAATTGTTGGTTCTCGTAATAAGTATTGATAGTTCTTAAAATTGTTAAAATTAGGTAAACTGGATCCAGTCTCCACTCTAGTTTGCTAATAATTTTAGATGATGCTTGGTGAGAGTAGGGAATGTAAATAAGCCATCTTGTATATGAGATGGCTTGTGACATCTATCTTGGATGTCGTCAGAGTGGAAATGCTGAATCATTGCATGAAATATGCACAGATATGTAGGGTAGTCAGCTTTGAGAACAGTTTGACTTTCACCCTGAAGCCTTTAAATCCTTTATGGCAATGATATTAAACAAATGTTTACCTTGAAAAAAATCCTGTGAAACTCAGACCGTGTGCACTGTGCCTGTCTTTCTGCATATTGGTTCCCTTTTGTTATACAATGACTAAGGAGAGGTTTTGGGGGCTCTTAAGTACTTCCTGCCCCAGAGATCTTTGGCTTGCTCAGTGCCTCAGATGATAATCAACCTATTTTTGTGAATATTGCCATTTTTAATGCCCTGGCATCCTTTTTTCCACCTGTGCTGGCAGCTCCTATTTTCCTTATAATTAATCCAAATCACTTCAAGGCCTAATTCTGCAAACTTGGACTAAGGGGGCTTGCACAGTCCCTGTAAGCAAAGGAGGTCTAGTTTGGCATGGGAGTTAGCATCCTTGTGTCAGGCTTCAGTATTCTTCTGCTCCTTTCTCCCCACCTTCCTAGGAAATGACTGCTCTAATTTTATTTTAAAAGCAAGAGAGAGGCCTATATTCAAAAAACTATGGTAATTTGGAGAGGTCTGGCTGATGTCCAGAGGACGTAACAGAGCTTAACTATCTTGCATAAGGGCAATGGGATTTATTTTGCATTATCAGCAGTAAATATACATGTTCAAGAAAAGTAATAGCCAGGACAAAGAGATGCATATATTTTCATACTTTATTCTTGTAACTGGACATAGCACTTTTCACCTGGGGATTTCAAAGCTTCTTACAAAGGTGAAGTAGAAGTATGTTTGAAACCTAATATATTGGGAGAAATAATCTAAGAACACTTCATTCTTATGTAAAGATTGCTTCTGTATTGCTGCCAAGGTCAGCAAGCCTTTGGATTATTCATTTCACAATTGCTGGTTGTACTAGTTCAATCAACCTATGCAGCTTTATCTTGCACACTTGGCTACTCAGAAACATTTTATAAAGGACATTGACAAGGATTTGTTCATAAATTTAAAATATTTTCCCTCCCATAACGTTTATGGCAGCCCCTTGCAAACCGCTCTGAACTCTCTTTCCCTACTGGTGGTTTTTCTGCACTGCATCCATAAACAAGAATGTCCGGTTCCTGGCTTTTTTTTAAACTTGACAATACCGATCTGAATATTTTGTACCCTACATAATTCTCAGCAGGAGTCAAGAGTCAAACAAAGTTCAATTCAAACCACATTGCAGTGATTGAAAAATTTCCCTGACTGCTGAGTAACCACTCTCTTAAGTGAAATAAATTGGTATTATCAGCAAAATTCCTGGTAGACAGGTCACAAGAGAAAGGCTCAATATCGAATGAACTTAGAAGTTACATTCCTCACTACTGGAATGGTCCATTCAAGACAGGGTTAGTCAACTCGAACTCTGAAGGATGCAGGAGACTTGTACAATTTTGCTGCTCTTTGGTTAGATAAAAAGAGAAATTAATTTTCTCCAGCTGTTTAGCACCTAAAGACTACAGAAAGTACTGAAAAATATTAGGGGTTTTTTGGCAGGTAAATAGATATGTGCAAAAATCTGAGTAGGAGAATGTTGATCACGTGTTTGGGAAACTATGGTTATTCCTTTTTTAAAAAAAATCAAATTTTAAAGTAATTTTATAGAAAGCCAAAATTATGCATGGTGACATAATAGTTTGTCCAAGAGGAATAGATTTTGATTTGTGAAACAAAAAGAAAGAATTATTCATATGGCTTAACTTGACTACTAAATTTTTTGCAATCATCTGAACAGATATTGATCTTCCATGCATGTGCTCTACAAGGAATTATAACCAATTTATCTATCATAGTGGGTATTTCAATATTTCTGGGTTTTATATATATATGAGAGTAAAGTAAACTGTAGAGCTTAAGATATTAAATGCTGTGCTGATAAGTATTCCATAAATAAGCTATTTCTGAATTCTGGTACTGTACTAAGCATTTCATAGAGTACATAAAAATACACCATCATGCAGTTCACAATCAACGTTAGACATAATTTGGCAAGTGAGAATGACAAACAGTAGCAAGTTAGAAGCACAGAAAGATGAAGGTTACTTAAGTGAAGAAGCTCAAGTACTTAGATCAGAGGGTTTTAGGTACTAGCTGTCAGTCAAGATGGTTGATGTAAAATACGAGGAAGGAAGGAAGAAAAATATGGCTCTATTGACTTACTTTATGGGGTGTTGCGGTAGGAGTTTGTTAGGTAACTGTGTGATGAAACATATTCTATAAACATAATTTGGAATAATCACACAAATAATAACCAAGGATTGGTGGGTGAAGGGAAGTCCTAGTATAGGACCCATATTAGCAACTGAACCGTGTGGTTCAGTGCGCAGAGCCCACACCTGGGGAGGCGTTAGTGCTTGGCAGGTCCCTCCCATTCACCTTGCAGCCACATGCACACTTCAGTAAATCAGGGAGTCAGCAGAACTGGGCACTGCAAAAGGCATATTTAATAAAGTATAAAGGAATTTGTCCACAGCAGTGAGAAAACTGGGAAACCTCCACTTAGTACCTCCTACCGCCTTCTCTGTGCATGTAAAAGCATATTTTAATTCATATGATGCTTCATACTCAGAAGGTGCTCAATGCACCATACAAGTACCAACCAATTTGTGGATTCAGCTGTAACGTTTCCAAAAGCACCCAATGCTACACCCAAGTCTAGTTTAAGTGTATATGGTCTTCAAAGAGGCAGGTCTTATGCCACATTCTGCTCATGCAGATGCTTTTCTGTATGCTGCTTAGGGCATACGGCACACTAGTTGCTCTGAGACCCACCCCATGTGCCTGCATACCTTTCTTAATGGTACAGGAGACCTAAGGACCTGAGGGTTGGGAGTTTGAGAGGGCAGCAGAGTAGTAAAGGTTTCCATATGTAGCACCAAATTCCTCTGGAAATTTAAGCCCTAAAAAAATTCAAGGGCCAGTGGGTAAAACAAAGAATTTCTAAGCAGCAGTGGCGAATGTATGTTAGACTCATGCACATAGTTCCCCTCTGCAGATATACCACTGGAAACCTGAATTGTTTCTGAAAATGGAACTGGTGCCTTAGAAACATGTATCTGTCATTGAGCAGCCTTCACCTAATCCGTCACTGAACTGAAATGAAGCTCTTTGATGTGTGTATGCACATGCCAGTTGAGGGAGGAAGGGAAAAAATATTTGTTAATGGAATATTACAGAGAAACCTCTTTACATGGAGAAAATGTGATTTAAATTATTATAGCTAGACAGAATGCTGGCACTAACACATTGCATTTCTTAGAGTTTCCCTGTTTTTTTCTCTTCAATTGAAATATTGCAGCAACTGCAGCATAGTGACCATTGTCACCCTGGGAGTTGAGGGCTTCATGCTAACTCAGGGTGCAAACGATAGTCATTTCCATCATAAATGGTGCTACTGCAGGATGGAGTGTTTCTCAGCAGTACCCCTCGATGCTGCTAACCTTTTGTGCTTCGTAAAGTTTTGTAGTGAATTCCTCCAGTATAATCATGTCAGAATTGCTAAATAACACAAACCTGCACAGTGCAATATATTGCTAACCACTTTAGCAGCTAAGCAGTATTATTAATCTGGAATACTGAATACAAAAGGCAATGTAAATCCAACCTTCAGGTACCAGCGTTTAAGAAATAGATGTGCCATAGAGAGTAAGGCATATATAAGCTGTGTCCTGCACCCACAAGGAAAGAGTTAGGTTGCAGCCTTGGCCTTCCACCTACCAGATCTCATTAATCTTCTACATGAGGATTGCTATTGTGAAGGTTATTACTTCACTCCTGCATCCCCTATGTAGACAAGCATGCCTGACCAAGCCTTTCAGTTTATCGTGATTCAAAGCAGAAGGGTTGCAGATTTCTCTAAAAGTTGTTGTGATTTAGGAGTCATCCTTGTCATGGGTTAACTCTGGTTGGCAGCTCAGCACCACACAGCCACTTGCTCACTTCTCCCCAGCTCACAGTGGGACAGAGGAAGAGAAAAGGACAAGTGAAAACAAAACTTTTGGGTCAAGATAAAAATTATTAAATAAGTGCAGAAATGGAGTAAGAGAGAAAGAAAACAAAATAAAACAAGTAACGCAAAGGCAATCACTCACCACCCTCCATGGGTAGACTCATGCCCAGCCAGTTCCCAAGCAATAAACAGCTAACTCCCTTAAACCCCCTCCTCTCCCTTTCTATTGCTGAGCATGATGTTGTATGGCATGGAATATCTCTGGTTAGTTCAAGTCATCTGCCTGGTTTTCTCTCCTCCCAACCTCTTGCGTACCCCCCAGTGTATTCACTGTGGGGCCAGAGTGGGAGACAGTGAAGGCCTTGACACTGTGCAAACACTGTTCAACAAGAGCTAAAACATCCGTGTTTTATAAACACAGTTTTGGTCACAAATCTAAACCATAACACCATGTGAGCTGCTATGAAGACAATTAACTCCATCCCAGCCAGACCTAGTACAATCCTATATTAAGATAATATATCCTACATATAGGATATCCACAGGTATAAAGATCCTGATAATCTTTTTGGGCTGGATTGCTTCTTCGCAGTGTCCTTGAAAGAAACTTGTTTAAGAAATGAGGTTTGCAGTAGCATATCTTAGTAGATCAGACTGTAGGAAAAGATACGCAGTGGATCTTGCCGTAAGTCATCATCATTGTTTTCATTTCCCAAAAGTAGAAAATAAAAGAGCTAATTTTAATTTGTACTTGCTTCTATATCACTCTGGCTATAAAGGGACCTGAAAGTGAGTACATTTTCTTGTGTCAGAGCAATATAAATAGATTTTATGCAAATCTTATCCCCCATCTAGTATTATCTATTTTCTTGCTTTAAGTGGCTCTAGATTGACTTCTCTGAGAACACTACAAGTCTTCAAAATACAAAGTAGGGGTTTTTTATTTAAAAATTACACATTTTCCATTATAGATTCGAAAGAATGTGTGAGTGATACCTCCTAAAGGGCTAAGCTTTGTTGAAAAGTGAATGAAGTGGTTGGATTAGAAATTGTTTTCTACAAAGGGTGAGCAACCTTGCCATAAGGACATTTTGCTGGCTTATAGGTTCTGATTCCCTAAATTCATTACCTTTCAACATTTAGTAGAGGAACCCGGAGATTAAATTTTTCTTAAAATAAATCAATATAGGGAATTGAAGGAAAAGTGGAGAAATTCAAGTTTGCCTGAGTTGGCAAGTTAATTCTATCATTTTCATTGATGCTTAAGATAATATTAGTTGCTGACATCAATGATGATACAAAGCCAGGTATCTGTCTTTTCTTATGATCTGAAGAATAAGACTGTAAACCATCTATCTTAACACAGTCTCTTACAAACTGTCTTGCCCAGCAGGGCATGAAAAACGGTTCGCATGAATTCTGAAATACTTTCAAAGGATGATAAATTCAGAACCATGTCAGAAAAAGAGGTGTAGAAGGACTAGTCAGTGCAAGTGAATTTTATTGTGTCCTAATAATTTTCAGTCTTTTAAAATGCTGTGTCATTAGCAAGCATACGGCACTCCAGTGCTTAAAATGACAAAATGACAGTAGTGTTTCATAATGCATATAATCTAATGCACATTTGGGTTTGCATTTGCAGTAGCAATGTTGATTTATGCAAAACCGAATAGGTGACTTGAATTCCAGCAGAATGCACGTTCTCATGGCAGAGAAAGTATAACATGAAAATACAGAAGGTGATTCAGACATACAGCACAGGGTAAAATTCTGTCTCGTTCCAGAGTTTGGAAGGAAGGTCAGGGAACCATTAATATTATGAAAATTATGCTTAAATGCACTGTAGATGTTAGAAAGACCTGGTGCTGGCCCTTTCCACAGTAGTGAATTTTACCCAATGGCGATAGTGTCATGTCAGGAAAAAGCTGTGTTTACGCATACTGTAGTATCTATATAGGTTCATGACTGAACTGATATTTCAGCACAATTTGTAATGATTCTTTGCATACTGTTAAGCAATCAAATAAACAGCTTCATTGGTAGTGATGTGTACAATTTTGATTTAAGAAGGAGGCAGTAAGTACAATCCTGAGCTGTACAGGTTGCACACTTGCTGTAGCACAAGGGCCAGCCTGTGTCCTTCAGTGTCTGGCAGGAGGAATATAAGCAGAGGAGACACAATCAAATCCTATCTTTTTTTGTTTTGCAGTAATGTGTAATTTTTACTCTTGCCAAGTAAATATATAAAAGTCGTTGCTCTGTACTCAATGTGTCTGCTCCCTCTATATGTTCAGAGTCATATATAAGTAATTCAGTAAAAAATAGCACGCTTCTAGTGATTAATAATTCACAAGCTTCATAACTATTTTAGCTACCTATTTTGACATGGATTGTGTTTTTTCTTGTGTTTGCTAAGCAACAGTCATCTGCACAGTTATGTGGATCTTGCTAAAGACCACCAAAATTTGAGGATACAGGTGTAACTGAGCCAGTTTGGTCCACACGGTTTGCATACAGATGGTGATGTGAGGCACGAGAAGGGGAGAGCTCAGCTTGGCACTCAGTGCATTTGGAAGTGTGGTGAGGAGGAGTAAACCATTTTGCAAGAGATGTGAGCAGTTAGAAATCACTTCAGGATAATAAACCCGAAACCCATGCTGTTGTTTCACTGCGCTTTTGTTTTGGAGAACAACTGTAGGCAGGAGCAAGGAGAAGATAGCACTTTTCAGCCAGCTGTTGTAAGGCTGTGCAATCTGTGCACAGCTGCTGTGTCCTGGAATTGGAAAGGCTCGTTTGTAAGAGCATGCTAGGCATTTGCAGAGAGACACCTTCTCTTTAGCAGCATGTTTTCTGTATGCAGTGCTTCCCACTAGCCTGGATTGACTTTGAAGGGTGGTGATAAGTCTTACACTAGTCTAAGATGAGGAGGAAAAACTCTGGATCCTGAAATGCTAAAAAGAAGCAGTCTGCGTTCCAGAATCTGGATTAGATTTTGTGAGGAAAGAACCGCAAAAATCAATGACTGCTATGTTCCTCAAGCAGTAAAAAGTGCTCCGAGTTTTTACTGGCTACAGTTTATTTGACTTCCTCCTTAGACAGTGTCATTTTGCCGAGTAAGCACATAATTTGTAGATAGTACAGGATATTATTTTAAAAATAATTTCTTATATTACTGAAATTATTAATGACTTGCTAATAAAAAGATCATTAAATAAATTTTAAACTGCTCTGTAAAATGCCTTTCTTTGTTGCTTTTTTCTAATTAGAGACTTTTTTACATGAGAGGTTTTGACAAAGCATTATGGATACAATGGAAATCAACCCTGTAATTCTTCTGTAGCTGCAGTCCTCAGCCCAGGCATAATTCAAAGCAACATATATAGTTGTTGTGACATGTTAGTGTTACTAATTTCACAGAAAACATTTGCCCTAAAAAAATGTGTGATATGTGATTCAAAGTTACCTTTTCAAATAATGTTGTGATTCAGAGAAAATTTTTATTGGATGAATTTTGAAGTCAGGTTTAAAATAATAATATGATCCTGTTTTTCTTTGACAGAGTATCAAGAAGAAAAACACAAGTAAACAAGAGATGAGCACATACCTGCGATTCATAGTCTCTCGTATGAAGGAGCGGGTGAGTCTGAAACAGGGAAGTTTATTAAAGTGTTGGATTCCCCCTAGAGGATGGCCATCTGTGACTGTGCAGGGAGGAAGGCTATAAGAGGGTGTCATTTTATTTCCCTTCTCCTAAGCAGTGTGGGTATTTAAACATACACTTACCATGTCCCATTGCTTGGATTAGTATTATTCTGGCAGGAGTAGTTTATGCCATGGGTCTGTGGGTCCTCTGAAATGGACATTTTTCAGGTTTGAGGCATGTAATCTGTCAGACTGTGGATCTACAGTTTGGCCTTGTGTATTCCCCACCTGAAATATTCCAAATTATTGCAGTTTTGGGGTTTTTTTGTGTGTATTTTAAGCAGATTCTAAATGCAGTAACTTACACTGTCTCATGATCCTTTCAGGCTATAGATCTAAACAAGAAAGGGAAGGACAACAAACACCCAATGTATAGAAGGCTGGTGCACTCAGCTGTTGATGTTCCTACTATACAGGAGGTAGAGTGACTTGCTTTCTAACTTTCGCACTGTTTATGGTGTCTTTTAACACTGAAGGTAAACCTTAAGGACTAAAGCACTGATCCTGTTTAATTCTCCCTATGATCGGTATTTCGGTATTGTGTCCAGCATTGGATATGGGAGCTTAAAATTGCAAACATTTCCTCATAAATAGCTAACCGAGTAAAACCTTTTTGAGTGGTGCTTAGTTTTCAGACATAGAATATCCTCAGTTCCTTTTGTAGTAAGGTTTTACTAGGAGCTGTAGGTAGCTGAAATCTTTAGAGAAAGTACCATTTATCTAAGTCACTGAATATGGACTTGAGTGCCCACGTTTGCATATCTGGCCCAAGGTTTTTGACCATATTCCAATTTTACTCATTAAGGCCTTGTGTAGGTGGCAACTTTATAAACATTAAGTGATTCATAAAGAACCAATCATTTTGTTGATCACAAAAAAAAGACGACTCACTTAAAACATCTGTTTTGCATTAATTGTTCCAAAAATAAAGTACTAGTAAATATGTTGTCCTTTTTTTCTGAACCAAAGGTCCGACCATGACTCATATAAATCAGCTGCACATGACCAAAATGAACAGCATATTCATCTTTATTCATTGCTGCAACTGGATCACTATGCAACGCTGTAGAATATATTACCCTTTATAACCATAGATGTGAAAAGCCTTTGTTTTGTTATTGTTACTGAAACACATGGATAAAGAATAGCTTCACTGGCAGTTTTGGAGACCAACACTACTGGCTAGCTTGAAGTACTGGCAATACTGGCTGACCTGAAAATAGGTCAGCCCTTCCTCTCACTGGTTCACCTTCATCTGCTTCCACAGAAGGTCTTTTGACCTTGATAACATCCTAGAAACTGATGATGTTTTGTTTGATGATTGGAATTCTCATAGGTGTTCTTGACAGAGCACAACTGAAAATGCTGCATTCCTTACCAGACAAAAGACCATACGAGGCAAATTAAATGCATGGCTCCATCTAGGCATTTGTTATGAGTCTGGAAGACTAAGACAATCAGCCTTCATCAGAGTACACTGGCTGTCAAGGGAAGATCCCAGAAGTATAAAGGCAGTCAACATTGACTTGATACTAGCTGGTATTTTAAGGTACAAAATCTTCACCTCAGGGAATATATTTTAATTTTAACAAGTGTTCTGGGCCACACCTTATGATGAAGCTACTCCAGATTTACCTTGTTATAACCAAGAGAAATTTTTTTTTAAACTTAGTCAAATATTAAAGTACCTGTTTTACTTCTGGGCATTGCATAAAAGGACCAATGCAGCCAGTGTTCAGGTACTAACAAACCACGTCAAAGAGCTGTAAGTATTCCTTCTGTATGCAGGAAAGGCAGTGTGTGATCTGTGTTGCACAAGGCAGATTTCTGTGAAAGCTTCTCAACATAAAACAGGTACAGCACTTTAAGAGTTTTTTCACAGCCGTATGTTTTCTTTTGTGTAGAAAGTAAATGAAGGAAAGTACAGGAGTTATGAGGAGTTCAAAGCAGATGCTCAACTGCTTCTACACAATACAGTGATTTTCTATGGAGGTAAAGTACTACATTTACTGTTTGCTTTATTTGATTTATCTTTATCTGTAGGAAACTCACAAGTTCAGGATCGAATTTGGTATGAGATATTCTTAAGCATGGATGAGGTCAGTTGAGAGCCCTTAAAAATCAAAGTAAGCCGCAAGAGGACTTTGCAGAGTCTTTTCTGGCCCACCTACTACACAACTATTTTCATCCTCTTTGGCTAAACCTGTTAGTGGGAATTTGCACCTTTGCCATTCTGTTTCTTCTGCAGCCTAAGTCGTAAGTCAGCCTATACTGCAGTTTTCTGCCAGTATACGTACGTTTTTCTAGGGTGAAAAGAGGTCTGATCTCTGATGTGCGATGTCAGCAGAAACATGTACTGTAGACACATATTTTTCACTCGGGGGCAATATCTGCCATATTGTGACAGCAAATATAGCTACATCCACATTAGAAGTGTCCTGCTGGTGCAGTGTGTGGAGGTACAGCCATCAGAGAAGCTGCCAGCCACTGGGAAGGTAATAAGTGACTGTTTGATATGGTGGGACAGTCTGATTGGAAGTAGAAAAACACCACCACTGTGTCCAGAAGCTATAGCCAGGTCCTGTAGCAAGGTTCTCCAGAGCCATCATTTCAAGAAGGATGTGGTTCTCCCCTGCAGACCTGGTCCACAGCAGGGACACTGGGAGGAGGGTGGGACCAGTCTATTTGCAGCATCAGAAGATCCACACTGTTGTTGGTAGGGAGAGACGTGAGTGTGTTACTAGAGAAATACACAGGTGCAAAGGGAAATACATAGTCATAAATAGTCTGTGAAGCATTACTCTGAACAGAAATACTTACATGATTGTACCTGTGTTCCTGTCAAGTGGTGGTAGCAGAGCACCGTGTTTTAGGACAATTGCAGCATGTCATTAAGACAGTAGCAGAGAAAGAAACTGGATCCATATTAGGAGGAACCCTGGCTCCCTGCTGCTGCTCCTCAGATGTGTACTTGTATTGTTCAGTTTAAAAGCTCCCAACAGAATTTTTGCATTTAAATATGAAAGGAAAAACAAATAGAGGACTGATTGTTAGAAAATTTTAAATGGAAGGGTTATCCAAGTAACTAAATTATGTTTTGTATTCTCAAGCAAGACAATTATATCATGCAAGTCATAGCGATGACAGCTGCAAAGCTTTGTGAGCACTGTGATCATACTATGTTTGTTCATACCATTTATTTTTATTTTATAGCGGACAGTGAACAAGCTGATATAGCAAGGATGCTTTACAAAGACACATGTCATGAAGTAAGTAGTACCAAATAACCAAGATGTAGACAAGATACTTGATTTTCATTTCAGAATCTAAGAAAATTGTTCTTCATATTACAAAAATTAAAAGGGTGTGAAGTTTGTTAAAAATTTTCCCCTAACTTTCTAACAGCTGATTCAGAATTCCTTTTACTACTTTTTTTTTTTTTTTTTTTTTTTTGCGACTAGGCTATCATTTGGAAATATTCAAATTTTAGTTTTGAAAACAATGTAGGAATGCATAGTTGGACTAGAAATTATTGTACTTGCTTATATAATTGAACCTGCGGTGAGATTCTTACCAAATTCTGTAACTGGCATTGAAACATTTCTCAACATTCAGAGGAGACCAAAAAATAAAGCTAGGGGAGCTGTCACACTTTCTCCATTTGTACAGTTGAATTACTTCTTTCAGAACGTACTTTAAATATTTGATGAATTTAAAGAACTATTCTTTGCATTTTAGCTATAATAAATCACTAAGAGTTGAATTAGTCTCCTCCCTCTGCCTTGTTTTTCTAAAACATGAATAACATTTCTGCAGCTTGTCTTTCATCCGCTCTCAGCTCACCTCAGTTTCACACCTTTAGTTTGCACAGACAGAAGTAACTCCACCAAATTAGCAAGCAAGGCTGAAAAATTTTACTGCTCTAAGAGAGAGAGTTACTATTGCAGTCACATAAATAGGATTTTTTGTGCTTATTTACCTTTTTTTTTTTCAGCTGGATGAACTACAGCTTTGCAAGAACTGTTTCTATTTGTCAAACGCGCGACCTGACAATTGGTTCTGCTATCCTTGCGTATGTTGCTCACACAGATTTTATTTGTTTGCTTTTCTGTATAAAAGCCTGCAGTTTTGGTGTTATTAATGCCTTGAATATTCCATTTCAGTAGGTTTGTTTCAAAAGCACGGTAAAGACTCTGTAAGCCTAGATATTCTACACAAGTGAAATGTTAATTGAAGTTCAAAGCTCTAACAATATAGGTTATAAAACTTGGTTATCAACCAGTTACAACAGTCTCACAAGCAAATAAGGAGCTTACAGAAATAAAACTGTGCTCCTGGATGAAGCTATAAAGACAAGTTTAATTTTTTGAGCTGCTTAAGATCTCTCTTTTCAATAGACACCCTTTTCAGACTTTGTATTTTTTTTTACTTTGATCCAAGCAATACATCTAATAGGGAAATATATATTGTAAGAAGATAAAAATGAAAACCGTACTAAACATAAACGGCAACCATATTCTTAAGATACTAGCATAGTATTACAGCAAAATATTTGTGGGAGAAATCAAAATAATACCTCATATCCAATAATAAATCCAACATTTTTTCCAGATACCTAATCATGAGTTGGTTTGGGCCAAAATGAAAGGCTTTGGGTTTTGGCCAGCCAAAGTCATGCAGAAAGAGGACAATCAAGTTGATGTTCGCTTTTTTGGCCATCACCACCAAAGGTAATTTATTAATTCCATGTGCTGCTTTTTACAAACAATACTTAAAAGAATTTATCTCATCTATCATGTTGTAAATCCTGGCTCAGCTAGTTGCCAACATTAGAAAGACTGAGTACTTTGCCATAATCGTTTCAGAAAATTTAAAGCTCAGTCTAACACATCTGAAGTTGCCAAATGGCTCAGAGATTCCCTTTCCACAGTTGCCATAGGGATGTTACTTAATGCCATTTTAATTAAAGAAAGCAAGTGAACTTCAACTGTTTCTTCAAATCAGTAGCAGGCTGCTAATCCAGGCCAAGGTGAAAATTGGACAGAAATGTACTCTCACTACCAGCAGTATTGACTCTGTGCAATTTTCTCTTCTGAGCAGGCACATTGCAATTTCATGTTTTAGTAACATAATAGACATCACAAATGTTTCTGTCTCGCTCCTAGAACATTGACGGAGCTCTTGCTGTGAGCCCGTTTGCAATTTCAGAGAATAACTCTTCACATTGGAAACTTCACTTTTAGAGATCAGCTTTTACTTCCATCTCCCATTGTTGGGGTTATAGTAGTGTTACTACAATGGATGTACTGATTTTTTTTGCTGTTTGATTTATATGCCTATAATGTGAGGAGGGGAGACATATGCAAAGTAATTCATGGTTGGTGGGAAGGTGGTGTATTTTGGTGCATCCCAAAAAGGCCTAGACAATTCAGCAACAGTGTTTCATGAGTTTGTTTATTTAAATTGCTTTTCGTGTAACTTGCACAGTATATAACATGTTTTCATTTGTTATATGAACCACCAAGATTTTCTAATAGGCATAAAATGGGTAAAGGATCTTTATTTGTGTCACAATCACGGAATAATTTACCTTGAATCTGTTTGCAAATGCAGCTTATCTCATTAGTAGTTTTGGCATTAAGTTCACACAGCTTCAAACTATTTAATGAAGTAACATGACACTTGTGGGATGAGGTGCTTGCAACTTCTAAAACGTGTGCTGATCGAATAGGCAAAATACATTTTACAAGAGTGCCATTGCTTACTTACTGTGCTGGACTAGGACAAAAGGCCACATTCCTGGTTGGTGTAGATTAGCGTTGTTTCCTTGACTTCACTGAAACGAAATTTATATGGCAAGAATTGAGAATCTGGTCGCAGACATTTAATTTGTTACAGTATTTACTCTGTTATGTAGATGTGCATGACAGTGACTCTTTTTCTTTAATGTCCAATGCTGCTTGGTATAACCTTTCAAAATGTCAAGAGCTGCCCATCTAACTCTGAGGACTCTCTGAAAATATTTAAGAGGACAAAGTACCTTTGGAACCAAATCACTGGCATGAATTCAGTCCAAAAGAGCGTGACAGTCTGCACATGAGCTCAGTCGTGATAGACAGGGGCCCAAACTACAAAATGTCTCTATTCAAGGTGATAATTCGGTACATTCCTTGACACTTTTAGCAAAGAGGTCAAGGGCTAACTTGGATTAGCATACGAACCTTCAGTAAAGATGTTTCTGTGTCTGACTGAGGGCATTTAGCAAGAAAGCAGGCAGGAGATGTGACTACTGTTGGTGCTGGCGGAGGTTTGTGGCTCACCAGAAATGAAAGAGACTTTCAGCCATAGCACCCATAGCTAACAAGTGCTTATAATAACACAAACGTCTAACGGTATGCAGTCCGTGTTTTTTTCCAATGTGTTCAATATACAAAAAATCTGAGTGAAAAGGATTTGTCAGCGATTGGCCACTGTGAAAAACTGGTTTTGAAGTCAGTTTCTCAGGTCTAGATCCTTTATCTGTTTTTAGCATTTCTGAATCTGTCTGTACTGTGTATTCAAAAGGGCCTGGATCCCCTCTGAAAACATTCAAGATATCACAGTTAACATCCATCGGCTGCACGTGAAACGCAGTATGGGGTGGAAGAAGGCCTGTGATGAGCTGGAACTGCACCAGCGTTTTCTTCGTGAGGGAAGATTCTGGAAATCAAAGAATGAGGATAAAGGGGAAGAGGAGGCAGAGTCAAGTATCTCTTCCACCAGCAATGAGCAGGTGAGTGCTGCCACAATGTTAGCAGTCAGGGCAATTTATTAAAGGATACAAAGGTGATGGTTTTTTGATTAATCTAGTATTAAATTAGCTTTGTACCCTGTCTGCAGTTTTGTGGTGACAAGAAGAGGGTTCAAGGGCTTATTTTCCCTATGTTTTGTGGCTCAGTAATAGCAAGAATATAGTTTTCCTCTTTCCTCAGTTTCTTGGATGACCTCTGGGAAGTTTTAAAATGTTTGTCACCTACAGCACCTTGATGAGACAGACCAAGATTTCTAAAGTTAAATAGGAATGTTCAAGTTAAATGTCACGGATATCAGATAGACTGCAACACTGCCTTCTTGGACTCCCATCAAGGGATGGCCCTGTAGCTGTTCAGCCTTTTCACAGCTGGAGTATGTTCACTTTGGACTATATTCTGCATTACGGACCCCTGACTAACGCCAACCATGACATTTTCAGCAAGTTCAACTAAAGTTAGGTGCAAACGTTGCATTTGAGGACCATGTGCCCGGCAACTGCTTAAAGTCATTAAAAATAATTCTGCAAAACAAGAAAAATTGTATTGCTTTTAACAAAGGTGAAAAGCACAAAGGGGGCCAAGATACAAAACTTTGCATTGCCATATGGAAATTCCCTTATCACAGCTGAACCTTGCTAGTCATTCATTGTCCAAGAGGGTGTTATATATTCACTATTACTGACTTGGCAGTAAGATTTTCATAGCTTGCAGTATGCTTCTCTGTATTTTTGGCAGCCTTTTCCCTGGCAACATCTTCCTTCCTCATTTAAAACGACTGTCCTCTCTCTCTGTATTTTAAAAAATCAGCCTGTTTTGACCCTCTTCCTTTACCCTTTTGTCAAACAGGTCTATCATCCTGTTCATAGCATCCAATTTATAGCTAAAAAACTTAAAGCTTATGAAACTGGATGTTGCTTTAAGGGGATGCTCCTTATCAAAGTGATTTTAGGGGTTTTTAGCCTGGTTTGCTTAGCTAACCCTTTGTAGCCCCTTTATTGTCGTGTGTGCAGTCATGCAACAATGTATGATGAAACAGGAAAATGGTCACAAATAACAGTTAGGAAAGATAACAGTGGCATTTTACCAGTTTTTCAGAATTGTCCATTTGCGTATTTTCTCTTCCACCCCAACTGTTCATCCTTCACTTGGTTAATGCTTATAGCTGTTTCACTGGTTTCCCGGATACAGGAACATAAGAGCAGCGTCAAACTGTGTGCTCTGCAGTAATCTGCAGTATCCTGTCACTAACACTAGCTAGTACTGAATGCTTCAAAGACAGGAGTAAGAACTTTTCTGTAGGCCATTGTAAGATAATATACCGTCCACTTAAATATCACCCTTTTTTCTATTGCTGAAGATTGGCTTTTATTCTAAAGCACGAAGTTTTGTACCCCTCCAAGCATACGGTTATAATCAATTATTGCAAGTTTGGATAATCTTACCATCTTTACATATATACATTCTCTTTATAATTATTGCTGTTTTCTGGCTTCCATCAAGATCTGCTGCCTAATTATGGGTCACTTATATCAGAATATTCCAGAAAACAGGTGTTTGAACTCATGTGTGAAGTGAAGAAAAGAATGGTTAAGGGTATTTTAGCAAATACATATTGAACGTTAGAACTTGTTCATGAATTTTGTTCCTTTGTGCAATCGTAGTCATCAGTGATAATGTGGAAAGATTATTGTGTGCACTTCTCATTTAAGAACAGTATTCAACTTCAGTATTCAATTTGCTAAATTAAATAATTGCAAATAATCACAAATAAAAGGTACATCAGTCATATTACGCTGAATGCTACTTATATGAACTGTTTTTTGGAATGATTCAATATGCTTTTCTTAATGTTCGCAGCTGAAGGTTACTCAGGAACCAAGAGCAAAGAAAGGACGACGTAACCAGAGTATGGAACTCAAGAAAGAAGTAAGTAACCTGAATTACCATGTTTGTAGAGATAGCAAAGTACAAAAAGTCTGAAATTTTAATAGACACTCCTTCAATTTCTGTCACCTTTTACTGATTTTACAGTATTAATTTTGAAATTTCCAGCCCCATAGCTTGGGCCTCCTTGCTAACAAATGCAATTGTACCTCCCATATGCAGGCCGCCAGTAACATCGTGGTAATATTCTGTATCACGAATAAATCCAACAGTCAGCTTACAACATTATTTTTTTTAATGGCAAATTCAAGCTAGTTAGTAAGGCTATAAACAGAAGAAATTATAAAGTATTTTGCACAATGAAGAATATTTAGTTTATAAAATGTCATATCCACCTTTGTCCATGGAACCTCCTTCCTTGTTTGTCCAGCTTGCACACTGAATGATCACTGTATTATTATGCTTGTACACAAGGGGGCAGTTACTGAGGCAGCCATAAATCTCGTATTTCCTGACTTTTGAGTACTTTTTCCTGGCCTTGTTTCAGCTGCACGTTGAACACTTAAGAAAAAGTTGCACGTATGCAGAGGTCTCGGAAGAGGACTCAGGACTCCATTACAGAGGAGGGTTTGGATATTTTAGCACCGAGGTTCTGCGGGTTGGCCCTGGTGCCTGAAATACAGACATAGCCACTCCTAAAACCCGGGTACCTGCCTCCCCATTGTATCTGATACCCCCGGGCTAGCTCTGTAAGGCGCCTTCATGGATGGAGGCAGTGACACACAGTTTGTTCTCCCTGGGGCACAAACTATATCTGAGTGCAAGATAGGGAGACTAGAGTTTAGGATGTCTCGTCATTTTTATTGTGTTTTCTGTCACGGAAATGCTGTAATTTGCTTCATATATTTATGTCAACATTTACCTTCTTAGCTTTGCTCATATGTGATGAGTGATCCAGAAGCCAATCACAGTGACCTGTTAGGGAGTAATTGGTTGCAAAAGGGAATAGACAGACAAGCACAAAGTCCAGTCCTGACCAAGTCTGGTGTTACAAGGACTGTGCGCTTTGTCTGTACACTGTTAAATGATCTTTAAAAAATCTAAGTTAAAAAACAAACAAACAAATAATGTTCATCTGTGTCTTCAGACACTTCAAAACATCAATAAGAGTTTGCAGGGATATTACTTCTATATGTTCTAAAGAGCAGGAACAATTGGTGTTACAGTGTAATAACATAGGCAACTAAATTCAGTACAGTACCCTACAGTAACTATGATTTCTTTCTTGATAATTGAGTAATTACATAAAACTTCTATGGTCATCCACGTCTAGTTCTATATTATTGGAAGCAAGACTTAGACGCTTATTAGTCTTTCATCTTCAAAGCACCTTTGAAGTACTAATCAATCTTTGCAGCAGTTCTATGAAATCAGTGGAATATTACAGACTCCAGTGGAGCCTGTTGGGCCAGAGTAAGTCCAGAGTTTGCCAAAATAATTCAGGCATCTTGGCCACGCAGCTACAATCTCTTCAGGGAGAATGGTAGGGGGAAAAATCTATAGCAACCCTTCAGTAATCCCAAGGGGTATGCAGCGATTCAGCATAGCCTCTGATGTTGGTGGTACTTTCGGGGAAGCAAGGCTAGTGAGTATGGCTTACTGACGCCATACCTGAGCTTCCTGCTGGAGGGCTCCTAGCTGAAGTCAGAAAAGCCTGACCGAAGAGCCAGCCCACCATCATGCCTTTAGTACTAAAGGTCTTCAACAGACACCTTTCACAATAATTACGCTGGCATAAGTCATACAACATTTTTTCTCCAGGGGCAACTGAACGTTAACTTGTTCTGTTTTGATATACGGGTTTACAAGTTTGTTCTTTCTCTGTAGGAGCCAGAACCTGAAACTGAAGCAGTAAGTTCAAGCCAGGAAATTCCCACAATGCCTCAGCCCATTGAAAAAGTTTCAGTCTCAACTCAGACCAAGAAGTTAAGTGCCTCTTCTCCAAAAATGCTGCATCGGAGCACCCAGACCAGTAATGATGGAGTGTGTCAGAACATGTGCCATGACAAATACACCAAAATCTTTAATGATTTCAAGGACAGGATGAAAGCTGATCACAAAAGAGAAACCGAGAGAGTTGTGCGAGAGGCAGTGGAAAAGGTAACACTTGCCGAACACCACCTACACTCTGGTTTGAGGAGAGAAGTGTGGATTTTTTTCACATTCTTTTCTAGTTTTGTAACATCCACCCTTAGGAAAATGAATAAAAAACCTTCTACAAAAAGACCACATAAAAATAGTCTTCATTGTTGCTTTTTAGATCATTTCTATACCAAAAGACCTTAGTATAAACAGAAAACTCCTGCTTTTTTTGATTCTTGTCCAGTGAAATCAGTTTGTGATCCAAAAGGGAAACTAATTGTTCATTCATGAGTATGCATTTCCAAAGCCTTTGTCTCCATTGCCAAGTGTGGTTGTAAACAATGGCATTGTTGAAATGCTATTCATAAATAACTCTTTTTTTTCTCGATCTTATGACCTAAACATTAGATTCGCCGAAATTTCTTCGAATTTTCTGATCTAATGATAACTTGTTTAAAATTCAATATCTAAGCCTGAGCTGGTCACCTTTGGCTAGAGAGAGCACGACAATTTAGAGGATGATTTGTCTGACCTCTCTTAAGTACCTGTCTTAAGACAAGATGAATTTCCTTCTGGATGAAGGACTATGGAGTGAACCCAGGGAGTTTAGGTGTTAATCCTGTAGGATTAAGACACCAAACTTTTAGATAACTGAGCAAGGACAAAGGAATCCCCACGACAATGAATACTAAAATGTACCTCTTACTGAACTCAGGGATGTTCTATTTTGTATTATTATGCCCTTGCTGTAGATTTATATGCAGTTGTAAATTTGGAAAAGACAAAATCTTTGTCTAAGAGAAATTCATAAATTTGTAAACTGGTCATTGACAAAATATACATGGAAGCTATTTAGCTGTTTTTGTAGATGCCTAGTAGAGCAGAAATACAGTGACATTTTTATTTTGAACATTTCTTATGGGATGGAAGTTTTGTTATAACTCTAAAGGAGAGAACTTTTTGTTTTCTAAATAGGAGAAATCTCTAATTATGTGACCTCCACCCACATCAGTAATAGAGGTTTAAAGAATAGAGGTTTGAAGGAGGTAGATACTTTTATTCCAATAGCTGTCCATTGACTTGCTTTGCTGACTTTCTTATGGCAGCTGCGTACAGAGATGGAAGAAGAGAAAAGGCAGGCTGTAAATAAAGCTGTGGCCAACGCACAAGGAGAGATGGACAGAAAATGTAAGCAGGTAAAGGAGAAGTGCAAAGAAGAATTTTTAGAAGAAATTAAGAAGCTAGCAGGCCAGCATAAGCAACTGATTTCCCAGACCAAGAAGAAGCAGTGGGTAAGTGTCAAAAATGTATTACAAGAGAATAAGTGGAAATGCATAATGCATACTGCAGGCCAACCGAAGGTGATTTCTTCCTTACTTTTAACTGCTTTGCTCTTTCACTGGTCTTTCAGCTTTAAGGTTTTCCCCTCCATATAACTGCTTTCAAATGTTCTTAAACTCCAAATTTCAACTCAAAGTTCTGATTACTTTCGATCTTAATTATGTAGTGTTAACAGTACCATCTTCTTGAGTCCCATCAGGTATTAGTTTCAAAATATTTTTTTCTAAATGCATTTTTACTCTGTATAAGACATGTTTTGCATTACGTTCACACTCCTTTGATCTCAAGGCCCCGGAGGGTACAATATCTGGCTGCATCAATTTGGATTCCTCTGCTAATAATGCTGGTAGTGATATCCTCTTGGCCTTTTCCTCTCTTCGCTTTTTCTGCAGCTCTTTTATGTTCTTTTGTATTTGAGATATCACTTTCTGAAATCTATTTCCCTCCCTTGTTGAGTCCTTAAGCCCAAATCTGCAGCATTGCCTAGAAAAACCACGTTTATGTGCCCTTTAGAAAAGTGAAAACAGACATCTAACATACTGTTCTGTTACGTGCTGCAAACTTTTCCCTGTTTTTGTTTATTTTGTGTCTCCTGTTTTCTTTTCAAGCCAGAAGTGTGTTCTCCCACATGGCTATTACAGCATCTACTCAAACATTGCAAGTACTTTAATACTGTGCTGCTGGCCTATAACAGTGGGGATCACGCTGTTATGCTGAGGAGCAGTGAGCCTGGCGCACATACAGACTTTGCTATTTCTTTGCTGATTTTCATAGGAAAAGCAAATGAAAGCCATCGTTCAGGAAATCACACTGCACTGTAATAGCTATCTATAAAATACAGGAGGGTGGGTACAAGATTTTCTGCTCGCCTCCTTTTGAGCTTTGATTTTGCCAGATGCGGCTGAGCGGGTGCCTTGCCACAAGATGGCACGCTGATCTGAGCAGCGATGGACAGCCGCCGTCCCACTGCCACCACCGCCCGGGGACAGCCAGCCCTGGCTCGTCCCACAGCTCCCGTTTGTCTTCTGCTGTAAAAGGCTGTTTGTTTATGTTCAGCCTCATTAGTCCTTGTTCTTGCAGATGAAACGATGGTCCCTGCAGAGAAAACTCTGCTCTGCAGAAGAGTGAAATAAATACTGAGGCGAGACAAATCGCTTGCTGACTATCGCAGTTACGAGTTTGGTTTTTTGCAGAGAGAAGAATTACTTCAAATGCCAGAGCTCCTGTAGAGTCTTCGTTTCTGTTCCTAGCAGAGATTTTACTGTGGCTGTTAAAATACTGCAGTGCTTGGGTCTCTGTCAGTTAGAAAATTCCTCCTTGTCTACCTGTCTCTGCAGACCAGAGGAGTTATTTAGGTCTCTGACTTGATCAAGTTACTGTGTTTAATGAGTCACCGTCTGCTGGTGTCTGCGTGAGTGTTTTTGCCTGTGGCACTTGAGAGGGCCTTTGCCCACTATAGAACTACGTCAAATTATCTCTCTTTTGTCAAAAGTTAAGAGGGCACATGTCAACTGTTGCCACCGTTCAGTTGATATGCAGTAACTCAATCGCAGTAACTCAATCCCAGTAACTTGATTGTGAGTCTGGACTCTTAGCTATAGCTGCTTTTTAGGTTTTTTTGAAGGCAGAATTTATGAAAGAGAGTCCTGAGACTTACTTTCATCTGCTCCAATGTGCCTTTACCGTATCCTTTAGCCTAATCAGAGAGAGCCCTGCTACCACATCTTATTATCATGTGCATAAAGCCTCTATCCAAGCAAGACCATTAAAGATATAAAGAGCATTTGACAGTCTTGCCTATTTCTGTGGCCCCAGAACTATCTGTCAATCACCACCTGAAATGAAGGCATCATAGAGGCAACGGGTTTGCATGTGGCAGGAGAGGGAGGGTAAGGATAAACACCTTTGCATTCCAGCTGATGGATCTGCCTGCCAACACACAGCCTCAGGCGGCTGGAGTTGGTCCAATTACACAACTCCCCGGTGATTTTTCCTTCGGTGGTACTAATGACAGTCCCTGGTGTGTAGTACCGCTCTTGTATGCTGCTATTATAATAATGATACCTCCTTACCAAAATCTCATGTAATTAACACACATACTAAATGAGGTTTGGTGGCTTTGCTTTTTAATTAGAAGCAGAGACCTCTGGTTTTGCGTAATGCAGATGTCTAGGCTTGGGAATACAGCTGCTGTTATTCATGCTATATTTGTCTTTTTCTCATACCTAAAAAAAAAATCCAGCCGGGATGAAGGCATCGTTTCACTGGTGGTGTACAAGCACATGAGAAGATGCGCTCCCAGCCCTCAGGAACCTAACACATAGTTAAAGAACAACATTTTCTGTTGCTCTAGCTGGTCGCAGTTCCCTTGGCTTAACCCAATTTAACTTTTTTACACCTCCAGAAAATTTGGATTTAATACAGGTATCTCAAGTAAATAGCAAATGAAAGGAAGAAACGTAAAGGCAGGAATAACGATCATGAGCTTATGCAATTTGATGGGCCCAGAACACAGGCTGGATTGCCGGTCTTGATAATGTTTATTTTTTTATTTTTCCTGGTTCTTTTATTTGCATATAAGCCTCGTTCTTTCAATTATATTCACATATGGATTTATTGTACCTTGCAATAGGTTGTTTTTAAGAGAATGAGCATTGTCCCTGACATGTACTGTCTGAAACAAAACCCCAAGTGATTGATAACATTTAGAAAGAAGAAAATACAAAGAAACGAGGAGGCCTGAGGCCAGCTGGCATTTTGCCTTCTCTGCCACATGTGCTGGTACCAGCTTAGATTACGCTATTTTCCTTTTGTAAGTGGAGATTTACATCCCACACTTATGGCCAGCATATGTAAAGGGAAGTGCAGGACCCGCGGATCAGTTGTCCTCTCCTGTCTTCGCTTTTTTTGATCTCTCCAAGCAAAGCAGATGTGAAGCTGGTCTCTGGGCTGAGGCCCGTGCGGTGTGTAATGGAGAGACACAGCTGTTGCCTGCACCTTTCCAGCAGATGATCCTAATGGCTCCCACAGGCTTGTGGGCAGCCAGCAACATGAAAAACCAGGAAAACAGCTCTCGAGAGGACACTTGTTTGCAGACATTTCTACAAATAAACTTCCCCGGAGCTAAGTTATAAAAGGAAAATGGAGAGGTTCCCTTCTCATGCAGCTAGGGCAGTCCCTTTATTGCTGATGTAAACAAATAATTATCAGTTTAGCCAATGTCAATGTCGGCTTTCTTGGATGTGTCTTTTAGAGCCTGTAGGGTGGTTGTGTTTTTGTTTTGTTTAAGGCAGTTGGGTTTGTTTTCTTTGTAATTCTCAGTTTTATTAACAGGACGTAAAAAGTAAGTTGTGTGTTATTCTGTGGTTTGATAGCAGCCTGCACAGACTGTGCGATATCCCTCCCTCTGTTCCCCATCATGCAGTAGGCATTTCAGACTGTTTCGTAAAGATACTCTCTGATTTTGAGCTGACCAAATTCAGAAAGTAGATCTGAGATCATTAGAACCTGGCTTTCAAGGACGCTGAGCATAAGCGGCTCCTTTAGCAGCGATGCCACCCAGCTTTACAGGATTTTGTCAGAGTGATAGTTGATGTTTTAGCAGCACTCTCTTAAGGGGTATAAAACCACCTGGAGACAGGCCACATTGCCCGTCTGGGTGCCATACCTCCTTGTTGACCACCAGTAGTGTTGACCAGCATGCTGACTCCCTTTTTTAGTTCCTCAGAGGCCACGGGCTTATTTTCCAGGTAGCCCTTCCAGCTACCAGGAAACTGGGGTGGTTTTGTGTGTTTTCGGGAAGAAATCCTCTGTGCTGCAGCACTCCCCAGAACCAGGTATTTATGCAGAAATCACAGGCTGTGCACAGCAGGCATGACAAGGGGCACGAGCCAAGGTAGCCATCCAGTGCACGCCAGGCCTTCTCTGGTTTCTGGAAGACTTGAAGGTAAAGGCACTGTCCTGCTCTTCTCAGTAGCACTGCTGTAGCACAAGGTTTTGTTTTCACCAGATTGCAGCGCTCTCTGGCAGACAACAATCCCCAATGACAGTAGCCTCCTTGCAGACCAGTCATTAATTATTCTTTTCTCCAATAATATTATCGTTGTGACTTTTGAGATTCTCCTAGCCCAAAAGGACCTTCCCCAGCAACCTCGGGACAGGTCAGGCTTGTAAAGAAACCTCAGAAACAGAGATTTTTCAAGCTTGCGCAGAACCTGTTCACGCCAGAAGTGCCTGTTGATTTATCATAGCTTTTAAGACATAGATCAGGATGCCATTAAACAAATGTAGGGTAAAAGATGGTTCCTGCGCTCTGTAGCTGAAAAATGTCAGTCCACTACCCTGAGAGATGAGTTGTCTTAAATGAGAGATGATTTTTTTCAAAAGCAATAATCCAGACTCCAGAAAATATGAAAGCATTGTGCGGATTTACTAAAGATTGCTGCTTTACTCAGCTCATGTGAAAAATGCCCTCCTGCCTTTGGATGCCCCACTCATAACTAAAAGCAAAGTACTGCTCCGCGCGTGCTGGTGCATCCAGGAGCAGGTGAGAACGCTTGTGCCCTGGGAAGGAGGGATCCTGCGAGGGTGGTAACCTCCTCTCGTTTGTTCTCTCCAGTGCTACAACTGTGAAGAGGAGGCCATGTACCACTGCTGCTGGAACACTTCCTACTGCTCCATCAAGTGTCAGCAGGAGCACTGGCATGCTGAACACAAACGTACCTGCCGCAGAAAAAGATGAAAGAGTTATTCCTCCCCTAGAAAACCACCCCGATGATTGCTATTCTCAGACACAGCGGTTTTTGTTTCCAAGAAGCCAAAATTGTTTAGAATTTGCTTCCCATTTTGCACCAGCCTTTAAACACTTTTCGTAAAAGAAATTTTGCACAGTAATTTCAATCTTCTGTTTAACGCTCCTCCAAAATTTTGTCGGCGAAATGAATTTAACATCTGTGGGAGCAGGTTACTTTAAATAATTTTAAACTAGAGGATTTGTTGCATTTTCAGCAAATTTTAAAACATTTTTAGGTTTTACAGAGATTTTAATCTTTAAAAACAGCAGATCTAAAAATAAAAAAAAATCATGCAAGTTTAACAAAAGGAACGTTTGAAAACTAGATCTGAATGTAAGAAGTATAGAACTGTTTCAGAAAAACGAAGCATACTACCTTGATGTAACATTTATTTCTTAACCTTGTTGAGCTGGTTTTGTTCAGCTTAATTTTACTGTTTAAAGGCATTATCTATTGGTTATACCAGTGGGTACATGATTGAATTTAGGGAACAGGGTTGACACAGCAGGTGCTAGTCCTGCGTATTTTTTCTTAAATATTTCCCAACTGTGTTTTATTTTCATTATTTCTTTTCAATATATAACTTTTATAACAAAATATTAGCTTTGATCTTGTAGTTTAAAATCACAGGGAACTGGGGTAATCTTTTACTGAGCTGGATCTTAGAGAAAAATGAATATTTAAATTTTGAAGTTTGCACATTTCATCTTTGTCCTAACATGAGTGCTTGTAACAAGAATAAGAAAAGCCAAAAAAAACAAAACAAAAAAACCCAACTACCTTTATTCATACTCGGAATTATGAGGCATACAAATTTCTTTATTGTGCGCCCCCCCCCTTCGGCCTCCCCAATCCAACGTCATTCGACCGCCTATGATCTGGTGTCACCTGGTCCATTGTAACTTGATAATAAAAGGAGAAAAAGCACTTAAGTTTCACAGAAGCCGTTATGTTTGTAGTAATGGGTCATTGCCTAATAATGAGCTCCATCACTGTACTCAGAATGAAGAATAATGCATGTTAATTTTCTTGTATTAAAGATGCCGTGATTTGTAAAAAGTCTGTATTTTGCGGAATGTCTGGATTAAGAAGCATTACCAATAGGAATGGATCGATAGTTGAAAAATGATTTTCTTTTTGTTTGTTTTATATATAGATATATGAATTGCATCCATGTTCAGAGACAATTTTTTAAATAGATGTAAAGCTTACTTAAATAGCTTTTCTTTTAAAGTGTCTCCGCATTTTAGTTTCTTTCAAAGATTGGTCTTAGACTGAGTCATATGCCCATTAATCATCCAGCTATTTTTTTGAGAAGTTAGAGGAATAATTTGTAAATATTTATTTAGATCTTTGATATTTATTGAAAGCAATTACATGATGGAACGATGGAAGCTGAAGAATCAGGAGGAAAGCCTTTAAAAAAGTTTTCTCTAGGATTTGTCAGGGTCATTGTAAAGATGAAAATATAACTAAGACTTCTGTGAACTACCACTGAAATCCTGATCTTTTTTACTTACAGTGGTGATGTAAGTTAATTGACTAGATACTGCCAAATAATGCCCAATACGTTGCAGAAATTAAGTGGTAAGTTGATTGGAAAAAATAGGAAGTAGATGGTAACTTGTATTACCACAGCTACGTTATTGCCTGATAAATGTGTAATTAACTTTTGTCGCCTCTGTGTTGTGACTGTAAAACACTTCACAACTAAAAAAAATCAATCTATCTTGTTCGATTACTTTACGAGTTCCAAAACTTCGATCCACCCCTATGAAAGCAAGTTATTGTGGAAATATTTTTGGTGTAAAATCATTCCAGAATATGTAATATTTAACTGATAGCTGCATGAAAGTAAGATTCGTGTTACTTTGGCTTTTTTGTCTCTGTTGACACGGTTGCACATTTCCAAGTTACTACAGCGTGAAAACTGTGTGTTTTAAAGAAAAAAAAACAAAACAAAAAAAAAAGATTGTGGCCTGGTTTTGTATAAGTTTTAGGTAAAATTACAATTGATTGTTTTAGGAATCATGATTTAAAATTAATTTTTCTGCAAATCATAAAGCTATATTAAAGTGTTGAGCTTAGCCACTATGCACATTGTAATTATTCATTGTGGCTGTCCAGTTTATGATGCATTCTGGCATTTTGTAAGCTGCTCTGACTAGCAATATATAGAGTCATTTAATGTGTTAACATTGGTTAATAAATGTATTTAAAAAAAAACCCTCACTGAAAGCTGTTGATTTTGGCTGGTTGTCCACGCGTCCTTGGGTGGGCGTGCGTCCGGCTGCTCCTCTTACGTCTCCTTGTCGGGACGGACCCGGCTGTGGATGGGGCTCGCGGGGACCTTACTCCTGACTCGCGCTGAGCTGGCAGGTCCCTGCGAGGGCGTGAGCGGAAAACACACATCTCGGCACCGAAAACCAGCCTTTTCGGCCCATTCAGGGCCAGCAGCCCCCCAGAGCCGTGTCCCTCATGTTCTGGCTTTAACGCCAGGTTGGCAGCCGGGGGGGCTCACAGACCCCCTCTCCAGCAGCCCCCTGCCTCCCTAACCCAGCCACCACCCCTGAGTCTGCGCCTGTTCTATGTTTTATTAATGAAATAATTTTATCCAAAGGGACTGAGGGGACTCTGAATCCAGCTGGAACAGCGGCAGCGTTCATCCTACAAACACGGCCCTGAGACTGTCTCTCTCCCTTATTTTGAAGTCAGGACTCGCTGCCGGCGGGGTGCCCGAGGGGGCCGGGGGCCGTGCTGGTGCTGCTGCCCACGGGGCAGGGCCCACTGACACCCTCAAGAGAAAGGGACGTTTGGGGACGAGCCGCAGTCAGGGAAGTTGTCGTGGAGCCCTGTTGTGACTTCAGGGCAGCAGGAGGGACACTGTGGGAATCGGTTTCTCTGTGGCAATTAAGAATTTCCCTGTGGGAATGAAGACCTGGCAAGACCTGCTAGTTAGTCCCAAGGGGAGGGGGAAAATAAAAAATTGTATTTTAAATATTTAAAGATCCCTCAAAAGACTCTTTCGTTATTTTACTATCCAAACTTTTCTCTTCTTACAGGACCCATAGCATTTTACACAAGAGTGCAAATTTTATTAATTCGTCTTGCTGAAACTCGATTAAATACAAATAGCCGGCGCAGCGCACATATTGCAAACGGGTCATTTACGGTGGCTTGAGCTGGCAAAGCCAGAGCAGGAAGAAGCCACGTCCCCGGCGAGCTCCTTTCCCTTCTCCCCTTTCGGTAGCCGCGGTCAGCCCCCAGGCACAGCACCGGCACTGGCAGAAATCCCACTGGAAACACTCGCCCTGCTTCCCTGCTGTGTTCGGGCGTCACCAGTGGGGCCGGTCTTGGGACCAAACAGGTGAAATGCTTTGGAAGTGCCACAGCAGCTTTCCACCCCCAACCCCCGCCGCCGTACCCATCGCACATCCTTCTGTCACCCGCCGTACCCCACCACACATCCAGACCTCTGTCACCCCCTGTACCCCGTCACACGTCCCTCTGTCACCCCCTGTACCCCGTCACACGCCCCACGCTGGGCCCTGTCACCGCCACCCCTGCAAAGCGGAGGAGGACGTCTGTCCTTGCGGTGCCCCAGAAGCCCCTTCCACGGCGGCCCTCGGGGCGAGCAGGGGCTGGGCCGAGCTGCTGCGTCGTCACCCCGTGGACGGGGCTGCACCTCGGTGCCTCCGGAGCATCAGGCCTAAAGGCACCATTTGGCTTTTTATTGTTGGCTTTTCCTATGTTTTATCATTATGATTTTTATCATTAACATTATTGTTGCTGTTAATGAATAATTGCAACGCTGGCGATTATCCCGTTTTAATAAGGAGGAGCAGTGGTTCCTGCCTCCTGCGTCCTTTAGGTGGAGCGAGCCGCCCAGCTCCGGGCTCCTTTGCCTTTCCAGAGCTGAAATGACCGAGTACGTGAAACATGTTTGGGATTTGTTACCGGGAGTTAGGGGCTGCCCAGCCAATTTTAGCCTCACTGAGCCAGAGCACTCACGCCATCGGGGCACGTGCTTTCCAAATGCTTTCAGAAATCAAATTGAGGGGGGGAAGGGGTGTGTGTCAAAATCAGAAAGGCCCTTCCTGCATTGTTTCATGTTAAGGAAATTCAATTGCAAGTGGAAAAGTCCATCCATTTGTCAGAATATTTTTGGTTTTAAGTGGGAGATGTTTAAAGGTAATGTATAAAGAAAAAAACCCACCTATCTTGGACCCTCCAAAACCCTGGAAAAATGGTCGTATTTTATCTTAATAAACCCTATTTCCAAACGTCACAAGGATCAAATGTATGTTAGACTCTGTGTAATGCTCTTTAAAAAAAGAAATGCTGGGTTGCTAAAGGTTCAAAATAGTGAAATCAGAAAGAGAACCCAGAGAAAATGAACTCGGAATTGCCCCTTGCACTCCCGTGGCCGTGCCAGCCCCAGGACCTCTCCCGCCCCGCCGCCCTGGGCTGGTAGGGAAGCGCGGCAAGATGCCTTCAGGTGTAGCAACCAGCGACGGAGGGGCTGGAATTAAACACAGCGGCTGCTTTGGGGGTAATTTTTCCATGGAAGGGGACTAATAATTGAAGATAATAGAGAAGAAAGGCCGCGTGAGCGAGAAGGGGCCATGCGAAAAGGCAGAGAGATGTGTTTGTTTACGGAGCCACCGGCCAGTTCCTGTTAACTCCCTGGAAGTGAAAGCTAAGCTGGCGTAAAGCTTCCATGGAAATAGGATTTGCCCCAGAGAGGTACCTAAAAATAAACTCTAGTTCTGCACAGAGAAGGCGCTGTGAAGCTGGTTATCCGGAAAGCTTCACTAGTGTTTGGAAAAGGCCTTCTGCAGCAGAAAACAATGTTTATTAATAAAGCCAGAGCACTATTTTTTTTTAACTGCTTTGTTAATGGGAAAATTATCATTTGCAACCCCGCTTGCTGCCGGGTGAGGTCTCCGGCTCTGCTCCTGCTCCCACGGGAAGAGCCTGTGGGAGCCACGATCCCCCCACACTTGGACACACCAAGGCGCTTCTGTCTCCTGCAACGCAGCCTCCAGGGTGGAAAGTGGCTTCATTAAATGCAAAAGGGGAATGGGTGCCGCGCACACAGCAGCTCTGGAAGCCCCTGTCATCAGGAAAGAGGGGGTTTGCCCGGCGTGGGCCACCCACGCGCGCCTCGGCTCATCGGGGCACCCTGTTAACGGGTGTTGGAGGAATTTCCATTCCGTGTTAGGAGGAACAGGAACCCTTTCCACGCGAGAGCATCCAGACCCCGGCGGCGTGGGCAGCGTGGTGCAGGCGGGGAGCTGCTCTGCTGCTGCTCAGCCCCGGCAAAGGAACAACACCGGCTCCTTCCCCGAGAACAAGCGCGGGCAGAAACTCTGCCGTGCGTGGCTGAGGCGCTGGAGAGAGAATTTCCTTGGCTGAGACAACGCTTGACCCAGTGACGGAGCCTTTCCCTGTCTTGTCACACGTCTGTAAAGACCACGAGTGCTGGAAAGCCTTTTCTTTTTCCCCTGAAGAAAGGAACGATGTGCAACTCATTGGTGCAATCGCTTGTTATGTTTTTCCTGGGGACGCTGGAGCCAGCAGCATTTTAACCCTGGGCTCGCAGTGAGCAGCCGCTCTTTGCCGATGGGGCCGCTGGATGCTGAGCCAGGGCCTGGCACCAGCCCCCCCTTCCCACCGGCAGCACGGCCCCCGCATCTGGCTGCGATATTTGGATGGGGGCAACGCTGTGCCCGCAAAAAAAGACACCCCAAGCCCTGGAGGTTGTATTTCATCACGGTCAGTCGGGGTGACGTGGGGTTTTGGGGCTGGGCAGGGGCTGGGCCCCGCCTCTGGGTGCCGGGTGCCTGTGGGTGAACCCTGGATCCCGCCCGCAGTCCCAGGCGACGTGATGGCGCTGCCACTGCAGGGAAAGGGCAACTGGGAATCCAGGCATAAGAGCCACAGGCCCCCCCAAATGCCTCCTCCCGGCGCTGCCACCCTTTTGCCCTCCTGTGCCGCATCCAGCCCCCCCTGCCCAAGGACCAGCACGGCGACGGCTCAGCATCAGGGACTGACTGAGGAACCAGTGCTGCCCGCGCCACGAAGGTCACCAGTGCCACCACCCCCCTTTCCCAAAACCCTGCTCGCTGCCTTTGAAAGCTTCCCCAAGGTGTCCCCCAGACAGCCCCTGGCACCCCTCGGGCTGCGCTCTGTCCCCCCTGGCAGGGGTTTCTCCTGGACAGGACAGGAGAAAGCTTCCCTGGCCCAAAGTCTTTCTATGTCGTAGAAGGCTCCCAGAGGGGTACGCTCTCTGTACAGAATTAGCTGCAGAAATAGAACCTATTTCCAGGCTTTTCTGGTAACAGCTTGTTCAGAGTTTGGCGGTTCTTCCCCTAATCTCGGTCTCTGGCCAGCAGCTCCCCGGGCAGAGGGAGTTTCCATCGCTCCCACCTGCGGCAATCGCCCTTTGGAGCAGCAAAGCCGTGTCCAGAGTCCCCGTCCCGCAACAACCCTTGCGTAAAAGAATTTAGAAACTTGTTTCTGTAGGTCACCGCTCAGTGCCTCAGAGGAAAAATTATGGCATTTTTATGGTGAAGTCCTCCAGCTTGTTGGCTGACCCCAAGTCTTGTGAGCTCCTGGAGCTTGGAAGAGCTCCACTAAATGGCAGCTGCTACGGCTGAAATTCAAAGCAATGTGTGAGCACAGGGAGGAGGAGGCGGAGGAGGAAGAGGAGGAGGATGAGGAGGACCATTTTGATTTGCCCATGCAGAAGCTGCAATAGGAAGACAGGGTGGCAATTCCAACTCTGGAATCTCTATTAACACGACTTCACTGGGGCCCACCGTACAAAAGCGGTGCAGAACTGGGTCCAAAGAAGTAACCATGGGATTTTAGTGGTTTTTTTTCTGCTTTGACTTTCTTTTATACTCTACTTGTTTATTTCTCTTAGCAATCTTTTAATCCGTGGCTTGGTTGTCTTGCTCCTGTGTTCAGAGGAGGAACGCTCCTGTATAAAGGCACTCACAAAGGGTCACATCCCTCTGACCTCAAAGGTCCCGTGTGACTCTATTGGTGCCACAAAGCGGGGCTCCTCGCCTGGCTTGTAACCCGTGGGGCACATGGGGGTTGGGGTGCTCCTCCAGCCCAGCCTCCCCCACGGACTGGGCGCAGGGCACCAGCGCCACCTCAGCCGAGCGGGGCTGGTGGTGCCCCACTTCAGAAAAGCCCTCCGAGATGTTGTGTACTTCCTCACGGGAACCACACGGCGCTGCGAAGGAGCCATATAACTCCTGCTGCTCTTTAAGGACGTGATGAAAACGCGCTCTCTCGGACATAGAGTTGATCCATTCAAAACTGAAGTCAAATGTGGGCTTAGGGGACAGGTTTTTTGAGGTGGTTTTTTTTTTTGAACAGTATGACTTGAGGTGCAGGTCTGCACCGAGCCAGTGCTCTCATCGTGTCTTCTAACTATCATTCTTCCTGGGGCTCGGCATTTTCAAATCAAAACTGGGTAAATAGAACAAATATATTTAACCTAAAATTAAGTCAATCTGTCAGCAAGGCTAATTGTAACCTGCATTTCTGGTTTCTTCCTCTGACACACACACTTTGTCACGTCTCCCTGGAACTGACACGTTGCGGCCTGACTTTGTGTCTCTCCTGCAGATGTGTTGGCTTTGTTGTGCTGGAGAAGTAAATGGGGCTGTTGGCTGTAAGCGAAGGGCAACGGAAGTGCACGTGTCCCTCTGCACGTGTCCCCGTGCACGCACAGCAAAAATGCAATTGCTCCGCTTTCCCAGGGAGGCTGCAACCCTGTTATGTGATCCACTGGAAATGGGAGCATTTTAACAAAAGTTTTCATTCAAGAAAAAATCTGGGTTTTGTTAGAAAATACTCAAAGTTGAGTGATCTCTAATAGTCATTTTATTATGGCTTAAAACATCAGTTAAAAGCCTCTTGTTCTGTTAAAAGGCTTTGCCCCGATATGAAAAAGTACTTCCATCCTTTGAACGAAAATATAATTATAGCTGAGAATACACTTTGTGTGCTTTTTTTTCTTTCTTTTTACTAACCAAAGAGCTGTAAGAGGAAGGAAGGGAAGAACATCAGTGTTCCCCATTCCGTTTTTGCTGGCCCTACCCCCACGGCCAGCAGGGTGGGCTGTGGGTTGCCAGGATGGCGGGTGCCCAGCGCCTGCCCTGGCAGCATCCTGGGGCCGTGGGTCCCCACTGCTGTCAGACCCTGCAAACGCACACGAATGGGTCTCCTCGCCCCGGCGAGCAGTGGGGAGAGAAGGGGGCACATGGATAAAAATCCTCCTGCGGATTTCAGCAAAGCATCTGAAACCAAATGTTTGTGAGAGGCGTCCTAGGAATGCTGATAAGCACGTGTGTGTGCAATGGAAAGTTTAATTCCTGGGCATCTCCTTGGCCACTAATTTCTTTTGGGCAGTTGTTGGCTCAAATTCTCCTCTTCCTCTGCTCCATGAACACTGGCCACGCCACACTCCCCTCCCGACCTCGCTTCATGGAAACATGATTTCCTTGCATGCGGCTGCTTTTCTTGCTCTCGTCTCCTCTCAGCACTTCCCGCTTCAGCCCGGCCTTTCCCTCATACAGACATGTGGGTTCTTTTAGTTTCCCGAACCTTTCAGGTAGCGATAACCTCTGTCCTTGTCTTGCACCACGTCTGTCCTCCTGCCTCCATACATTTCCTCTCTTGGGTCTTATCCCAAAGCCCGTTGCCTGAACGCAGCAGGCGGTGGTTCATCCACGCCTCCAGGCTGAACCTGGGCCTGTGAGCTTTGTCCCAGCACCCAGAGCTCCCTGACCTGCAACGGGCTCACCTAGGTGAGAAAATTAAAATGTCACCCCTAAAATTAGGTGCCTGAGACCAAAGGGTTAGGTAGTCTCAGTTGACCCTTACCTCCACGTACACCATCTCTTTTCTGGCCTTGCACCTTCTACACCAAATGCTCTTCCTAAACCTGCCCGTCACTTATGGCTCCCTCTGTTCTCCTCTTCGGCAGTGATGGCTCAGGACAGCTTTTCTCTCCCTGCCTCTCCCCACCATCTCCAAACCTTCCCCATATGCTGCCACTCACACTTGGAAGCCCTTCCCTGCCGTGGTGCTTCCACCGCCTTCGTCCCCTCCTTCAGACCCCTCCACAGGACACTCCCTTGCGTGAAGCCCATCATCGCTAATCTGCCAAAGCATAAAGTTAAAGCGAGATCAACTTTGTGCCTTTAGGATCAGCCCGTTAACTGGCCACAGACGTACAAAATTTTGCGATAACTTTAGAAATTATTGTTAATTGTGTTGTGGGATCCCAGGGGCAAAGACATTGGGTTTTTTCCCCCTGGCTGGATCATACAGAAGGCAACAGGGCTTTGGCGTTGAAGAGATCTTGTTGATGAAGACCAGAAAGAAGTATCAGAGTGCTCCTGGTGCCGATTTTGACTGGTGTGATGCAGCATGACCTGCTCAGGGTCATCCATCCATGGCTGATCTTAAATGTCATTGCAGCATGAGGATGAATGCCAAAAATGCGCAGAAATGGGCTGCTGCTGGTTTGCTGGGTAAGAAAGGGAGAGCTGCTGCTTCAAAGATGTTGACCTCCGTGAGGTACAGCAGAAAAGAGGCAAGCCTTGAGAGGCGTTTTGGACCAGCTTTAAGGTGATAGCCCTCAATAGAGAACAGAAAAACCCTGGAAAGGAAAGCCTGTTTATCTAAATCATGGCGAGGTGACGGAGGGCTTTTGGGAAGGTGGGCTGTCAAGTGGAGCACTCCGGATACCAAAAAAATAGCTCAGGTTGGACTTTTAATTCTTATCTCCAAATGAAGCTATTAATTTCTACTTTCAGAATGTAGAATCTGGTTACGCTTTTTTACCTCTTCAAATCTCAGCCGGTTTTAAGAAGTTCTTCCATTAACACACAGAAAAAATTCAAAATCGGGGTTGTGTCTCACCCTGGGGCAGCGGGGTCCATTCCCACCGGGATGCTGTGCCTGGGCTGTACAGTCCAGGCCCCCAGATCCCCACACCCCCCACGGGAGCCCCAGGCAGGGGCCGGTGTCCCCGGGGAGGGCTCGGCCACGGCTCAGGCCGGCTGCAAAAGGCCGTGCTGGAGAAAGTGAGAACTTCCCCCAAACCCGTCTCTCCTGTGATTTCGTTCACAAGGCGACTGGCGAGAATTCGTTGTTGATCTTTCTGCACGTGCCCCCCTCCCCGCCGCAGATGATAATGGTGCATAAAGCAAATTTTTGTGTTGAAAAACACAGAAAAAAGCTACAAGGTCTTTTATCAAGCTTTTTTTCCCAGCTCTTACCTCATTAGGATCAACCTGATAATGAATGAATTATACTGTTCTTATTGTGCATGAAATTATTCTTCTAACCCTATTACACATTTGTTGCTGTTGTTGTTGAGATTCCTCACCAGCTTTTCAGCGCTGTAGCCACCATTTGCCAAAATGATTTTTAAAATGTGTACTTGAAAGGTTCTGACCTTTTAAAAATCCTCATCACCATTAGCATAAAACATCAAAAAATTTGTAAAACTGAATCAGGAACTACAGGCTGTTCTGCCATCCTCTTCCTTCTGCCAGCCCTGCCCTGCCCTCTCCTCCCAGTTTCTGTGTTGCACTCTCTGCTCTGGAAAACTGTGGATTCTCTGACCTGCACCCACCTCTTGCGATGAGCAGACCTCAAATTTCAGCCATCGGAGATGTGATTTTATACCCTGAACTTCTCAGGTGGGCTACCAAAGAAACGAGGACTCAGAATTTCACCCTTTGAAATCACTTTTGGAAAATCAGAGCTACGGCCAAACCTCTTCTCTGGGGACGCTGCAACTCAGCGACTGGCAGCCAGCTCTGAAATCCCGGTATTTTTGGAAAAGGCCAATGGAAATAGGCAGATCGCATTTCCTGGGGGTTTCATCTGCTCGTCTGAGGCTTCTGAATGGATACGGAGGTTCCAGTCCCACAGGTGTGACCAGGCCGTTACCCACAGGGTTCCACTGGCAGAAAGCTCCAGCGGAGGTGCGGCACCTGGATCAGTAACTTCAGCCACTGAGCAGCAACGTGTCGTGAGCAAGACCTTGCAACAAAAGCGATAAGTGACAAATTTGAGGAGTTTTACAGTACTAATGCTTGTTATTGCTTCTCACAAAATGTTACCAAGCTTACAATAATCTTTACACTTTCAGCAAAAATGTGAACAGTATATTTGAATATATTAAAAAGAATTAAAAAAACATTTCACAAAAAACATTTGTTGCCATATGAAAGTCTTTCAGCAATAAATGCCCACACCAGTATTTAAACATTGTTAAAAGTATAATGATCTGTACTAATAAATTATGCAACAAGAGAGGTAAACAAAATAAAATTACAGTATAGCTCTCCATGTTCCTCCACCGAGCGTCCGCAGCTCTCGGAAGCTCCATTTTAGATGACTAATTAAGAAACTGATATTTTCAGAGCAACAAAAATAAAAGCTTTTATTTGTTCATTTGAATATAAAACAGGCGTTATCACAGATGTACAAAGCGTACTGGTGGTTTAACATACAAGAAGGTTGCTGTCCTTTGCACATAAAAATTTTTGTTTGAAACTGTGATTGGCTGAGTTTTACATGAATTTCTCTAACCAGTCACCACACTCTATGAAATAACGCTGCTAACATTCAACTGATAAAAGGGACAGTCTTCCCTTGGGTAAAGTGTCAAGCAGGATTAAATATATATAATAAACAAGCACCATGAGGAATCTGCTCCTGTTTGATTAGTTTTGTGTTTAAATGTTCATTGTGTACCCTCTTTTTTTGTGCATGTGCATCAAGTTGATTACATGGTTTTGTCTGACTCCAAAAGCACAAGGTCACAAGACAAACATTTTATACATTCTCATGAATGGTTTATCTACAGTACAGTTTCTAATACAGAACAATCCTTCTTTATTGCTCAGTCTGATGGTGCTTAAATGTTTCCTTCCTTTTGCTTGCACAACAAAACCAGAAACTCAGTTTATCGTTTCTCTTAACTCAGGATTTAACAACCACGGATGACAGGTTGCAGAAGAGAGCTGTTATTACCTGCGTTTCACAACTGCATTGCAGTTCTTTTATTCTCTACAAATGCAAAGTTGACTTCGTGAAGGTTAAAGTGATGCTTTGAACGCCAGCGAGATTTGTTTTGCAGTACTGAGATCAGCGATAGCAGGACTTCACAAGTTAGTTCACACACTGCAATTATGTTTGTAATCAATCAACATCTTGTCTGAAACCTTACAACAACTTGCCATTAAGAACAGATTTTTATTCTTTTTAGGGAGCAGAAAATGAAGTCGACAAAATATAGGATTGGTCTGCAGAGCATGAATCGGGCTATTCACAGGACGGTGAAGGCGGAAAGGGTGGTCGGAAAGAAAACGCGTCTGACGTGGCAAGATGCTCTGGACTGTACATGCAGACTAAAACGTCCCTACCTTTTAAAAAGATTTTAAACACCCAGCATCGAGACTCCCTTATACGTGATATAAACATGGTTACATTTGCCCTGCAACAATCTTAGTCATGCATATCCGGTAATGAGAGCCAGCACATGAACGCCATTGGGGACAATAAGAAAAGCATTCTTGGACTGCGGCTGGTAGATCCCACTCGTGATCACCAACGGGTCGATTCAGTTACGGCCACGTGAAGGAAGGGGAAGGTTTTAAAAAAAGGGGCCCGGGGCGCAGGGAAGACAACAGAACTGGGGAATCAAACCTCTCTTTTATCCAAAGGTAGTAAAATGAAGGCAGCTGTGATGCATGTTTTCCTACTCTTCTCCCGCGACGGCCTCAGACGGGAGACCGCGGGACGACTCCGTTCTTTACACAGGCAGATCAGTTCCTCCGATGTTTTAATGCGTTTAGGGACTAGTTAGCAGATGCACGATTCGTGCCAAACCGGCTGTAGTGACTGTACGCTCCTCTCTGTTAAGGAATAAATTAAAGACCATCGAAACAATCGTTTCCTGTAAATGTAAACTGGATGCATTGGCCACCGAGCTACGTGTCCTAGCTGAGAGGCAAATTGATAACTCTGTGCAAATAACCCCAAAACTTTTCCTTATAGCAATAAAAACACCAACTAAAACAACGAAAAAAAAATTGTGCAACAAAGTTCTGCAGCTAGACAACAGTGCTATTCCTCAACCTGCCTTTTCTAAGTCTAACAAGTGTATGCACATGCCAGCACGAATAGTTATTGTTGCCTCCATGGCAAAGAAAAGAAAATTATTGTAGTGCATTTTTAGTCTTAAATTCATTCACCGCCTTAAAGGCAGCAATAATTCCACTTGCTGGTATCTAGAGGATTCTTTTCGACAGGGATACTTAGCAATCCAGGATTGCTTTTTTTTTCCAAAAATTTGTGAGTAACATTTGATTATCTACAGTGGGAGACACCATGCAAGTGACAAGTACTGCATTTTAAACTTTAAAATCTTTTGTCATTAGTGAATTTATATTTCATATATATATATTTGATGTGATACTATCCACTCAAGATAATACAACACTTTGTTTTTATATTAGCAAACATTTCAAGAGTTTAATATTCTTGAATGTTTTTTTCTCTTTTATACTTCTAAAGAGATCAAAATAAATTAAACGTTTTGTACATAATTACAGAAGAAGTAGTTAACTTATTTTATCTTTTTAGTTTAGTACAAAGATATTTGCAAGTTCATTGCCGAAATACCTTATTTATAAATTTCTTCCATTCTAACGCTAACAGCAAAGGCTCTTCGGCCTTTGGGCTTTCAGCATCTCCGACAGAAAGCTGCAAGGTTTCTAATTGAAAGGTGCTACTTTGGGTATTCTCCTCGTACCACTACACAGTTTCCTAAGATGTGGGATCTAAAATGGCTTAAGTTAGTAACAGATCTGTATTCATCAGCTTTTTATGACATATTCAAACAAATGAAGAAAACAATTATTTGTGTTAGTATGCAAATCTTTTTAAAAGAATCCATTTGGAGGGCAGAATAAAAAAAAAAATCTACTTCAGCTTACTTAGTGTAAAATACAAAGCCACATTTACTCAAAAAGCAGTATTGTCCAATAAGCGGGAAAAAAAAAAAAAGTTTAAAATGGGCTTTTCCAACACACTGAAGGGCCTTACCCCATAGTCCTTCTTTTCTAAAATTTAGTGGTAAAAGAAAACATTTCACATTTTATTTCCTGCCAATCGTGACTGCTTTGAAAAGTCGTAATAGAAACAGTTCCATTCTGATGAGTGTCAGCATCTTATCTGCACACTTTTTTAGTGGACACCAAAAAATTTTATACATCTATGGTAAAGTCCATGGAAGCTTTAAGGTACAAGACTACATGTTGTAGGCCACATAGATGGGATCTAGCTGGTCTGCCAAAAATCCATCTCGTAGGTGCATACGTTGTTTCTCTCCACGGGAGTTGATAGGAATTACACCAATGTCCACAACCACCACCACCCCTACAATCAGATAGTGTTCCTCCAGGACCACGTTGGTGACCAAAGGAACCAGGTCCAAAGCTTCTTGCTCCGATCCATCCAGCTCAACTACAACGACCAATAAATTTGTCCAGGTAAACACCGCACTGGAAGGAAAGAAAAAATAATATTAGTGCTGGGGTTTTTCTCCCCATTTCATTTTTTACCCTTTTCATTTAACCTTGGTTACTCTTTTTGTTTCAACTCCTAGGGCTTCTTCTGTTTGCTCATCACAAAGCCCAAGTAGCAAGAGAGACCATGCCTGGAGGCAGGGCAGAAGAGCAGCCCCCCTAGCTCTCACTTTTACATTGCTGCAATACTAAGCACTGGGATAAACTTTACAGAAACGCGAGTCTAATCCTTGCCCATCATGTAAGGAGGTAGTGAGACAAGTGGGGTTGTCTCTGAAGCCAGAGGACTGTCACAGCACTGCTGTGTTCATGAAGGCATGCATGAGAGATGTGTGGGTGGACGGGGCTTTTTGAAGAGCAGCCCAGAAGAGCAAATGAGGTTAAAAGAGGAGGCACCAAAAGGAACAGCAGGAACGTAGTCTAAGCGGAAAGATCTTTGGGATAAACTCTGCCTAGCGAAGGGCTGCGAAGCCCTGGGCGGGTTTACATGGCGTAATAGCGCAGGCTGCACAGGGGTCCCCGGGTGGCCGGGGAGGGGCCTTCCTCGCTTGCCCAGTGCTGGGCTGACATGGCTACGTGCCTTCTGGACTGGTCTGGCTGCTGTCCAGGCAGGTCAGAGCTCAGCACAAAAGGGCTGCGATTCTTCTGGACCAATTGGTTGATGCAGAAATAGGCAGTGTCTCCATCTGTTTTCTTTCAGCTGTGTTTTATTTCTGTTGGGTTTAAGGGGACAGGAGGTTTTACATTCCCTACTAACGGGTGAGATGGTCAAGGGAACACCATTATCACCAGTATCTCCTCTTTACTAAAACAATTTTGTAAGATCCCAACATTTTGGTTAATCCCTTGAGCCAAAGCAGGTAAATTTTGGCTTCTGCTACTGGGCATCTTTTCTGGCTAAGGACAATGCATTTATCCTTCCGAACATGGAGGCTGGGAGGGCATGGAAGTCCGGTGTGTGCTTCCCTCCATCCTCCTCCCCACGTCTCAGATGTTTCCAAAGCCTCTGAAGTCCCACAAGAGGTCAACGGGACTGAGACTCCACAAAGAGCACTCTCATTCTTCCTTGCAGGTGTTTAAGACGCAGATGATGGTTATTTCTTCCTCTAACTTATTCCATAGTGTAAATAATAATATTCTACACATGTAACTGATACATCAAGCCCTGTACTTTACCCTCCTTTACCTTATAAAATCAGGGGATAATTTCCCAGAACTGTTTCGAGCATAACCATCTGAAAGTTAGAATGTATTATGTATATTAGCCAACTTCGAAAAGAGCTACTTACCCCAAGGTCAACGCGTGATTGAGACAGAAGCGCACTGTTTTAGTCTACTAAGACAATTCTGAAAATCCCTGTACTTTGGAAACATAGCTTACTTTGCCCAAAAGTTAGCTATGAAAATGTGCTCTATGTTGACGCTTAACAGAATGGATTTTAGGAGAAAAGTACTTACTGGTAAAAAAAATTTCATTTTCAGATCCTGCCAAAGTACTATTTGATTGAATTCTTATGTGCTTATTGATCTGGAAAACTAATGGACAGCCACAGCAAGGCTGTGCAGGCTCCCTTTGACTTACTGCTCCTGTGAAATGAATTTTAATTTGTAATTATGTTTTCACAGACATTCTAGTAAGTTTTGATTGATGCTGAATATTAACAAAGTGAAGTATCAGTCTGCACAGGTGACCATCTCCAGAGAGGTCCTAGAATTTTTATGGATTGCTGTACAAATATCTGAATTAGTATTATATATATTTTAACAAAAAAGCCTGGGGAGGTTTTATTAAACTATAAGTTAGCACTTAAACTAACTGTTAGCTTGTTACTTGGAAAAGCAATTTATGGCAAGATTTAGGAGCAGGTCCCTAAAACATGGCTTAGGATAAGTTAGCTTGTCTGAGTTCAGAGGACTGATTCCCAAAACCTTCACGAAGCTTCTGTTAAGTCCTAGAGCCATTAACACTCCGAAGAGGGTTTCCATTTAATTTAAAAACTCATTTCATTGTCATGATTCTAACTCACTGGTGATCACTTTAAGTAAAATAAAATATTGCCCTTTATGCTCTCACCAGTTGAGGGGAAGATAAATTGGCCAGCATATATAACTTATGAATACTTTCTAGCCCTCATGAATTAAAAAAAAACACCCCCAAAACCTAAAGACTAGGGACCCAGGAAGGCTGCACTTTCTCAAGAAATTACGGAGTCACACCCAGTGGATGCAACACAGCCGATGCGCTGAGCTGGGAATGGCCCCTCCTGCTGCTTCCAACCCACCAAACGCTTCAGGAAAAGCAAGGAAGTTGTTAGAACACCTCCAGAGAAAGAGGCCCGTAATGGTTTTCTTCTCCAAGTATCTTGTGGAGCTTTACCTCTTTATCATTATGCAGAGCGAGAAAACCACTTCTTAGCAAATTCCAGGAAGCTACATTCTGTTCCTCTTTCAAGGGTTTGAAGTTTAAATGAGTCAACAATGTGCTTTAATTAAAATACATACACGTACATTATTTCTCAGCATATTTTTCAGTATTAAAAACACTTTCAAAAATGCCTGCTGTAGTTATACATCACAATAAAAACAGACTGCGCCACTCCTGTGTGTTACGTATTGAGACACAGGGGGTCCAGGGTCAGAGGTTGTTGATTTTGTGATAAAATTTATTAAGAGACAAGAATAATGTTAAATGACCTTTTAGATCTGATTCTCAATGACAGAAGTTGCAGGATCACACATTAGTCAACAAGTGACCACTTTCCTCAATCACGTTAAATGTTACAAAATGAGCGTGTGTTTCTTGGAAGCTGAGGCTATTTTTACAATCTACCGAGTGGACGTACCCAGCACCTTTCATTTGCCATAGGTATCGATGCAGTTAAATCCTTAATGGGTCATTGTCACTGACACAACAGTGGCCTCCAACAAGAATAGAGGCTCATGCCCCCATCCAAAGAAAGGCATATGCAAAGTATATCTAAAAGATTTAACTGGCCGTTATTTCGTCAAGGGGTGTTTCACACAAACAAGAGGAGGACCTCTAGGAGAAGCTGAAAGAGAAGTCAGCAAAGTCAAGGACAGTCAGGACTAGGACTATGAATGAAAACTCATGATGGTGGCTTGAGGGGACTTTTAGGCAGAGCTCTGGTTTAGGAAGAGGTTGGGAACTGTGAGCAAACCAGACGCTGTCATTCTGAACTACTGTGTGTCTGTTTTCTACAGGGACCGCATCAGAGAAACACCTAACTCAGCAGCAATTTCTCTTTGAGGAAAAAACAAACCTGAAGACTTTCAGTTTTGGCCCTTGGGCAAAGGGCAGTCATAGTACAGCGTTATTTTTCTGAAATCTCATTCATGTGCCTTGTACATTATCACCCAACTACCGGGAAGTGTTAAGGCACCAAGAATTATTTCATGTACTTCTACCTTCTTGCAGAAATTCAGTGGCCTTTTTCTTCGGTCCTCCCAGCATACCCCAACCCTTTTTTAGCTGCCACTATCCCACTCAGCATTCTCATGACAATGAAAATTCATGTGGTCTTGAAAAAAGGAACATAATTTAAGCATTTTTGGCCACTGAAACCCATGATGACCATTTCTGCAGTGTGATATGGCTACTTCATTCACTGCCCATGAGCTCACACTTTGAGGACATACAAATCTCTGACAAACAGGTACTGCTGAACACATCGATATATGAGTCTGTGGTCATCTTGTAATAGAGCTGTCCCTAAATAGGAGAACTTTCCATCCGCTGCCGATACTGATCTGACACATTTCAAGGAGAATTTCACAGCATCCTTAAAGTGTTCACACTGGTCTATATGAGGACACAGAATCCTCCACCCTGTGTAATGGCCAGCTGGCACAAGCCCACACCAGTTATGATGATGCTCTAGGGAGGAGCCAATAAGGCAAAACCTCAGTTACAAGTCAGCCAAGCAATTAACTGCCTTAATTTTAACAGATACTTAAGAAAAAAGTAAGGTGGTTTGACTAAAGGAACCAGTCCGGTGGCTGTGCTTCATTATTAAGTTTACTGCTCCAGGACACACCTCTGTGGCCAGGATTGAAAAGAAAAATGGAGAGTCACGTCTTATACTCGCTAAATTGCTCTGGCTGTTGCGACAAGTTCGTTTCGGTTCAAAGGAGAAGAGCTGAGCTGAGGTTATATCAAAACAAAACAACTACCTGCCTCGAGTCTTCTGATGCAAGAATAATGAAAAGCAATTTGTTTTCATGTCGGCCTCGAGAAATTATTACCTGCTGTGTGCATTTGATGATGTGATATTGATTAAGACAACATCATTATTAACTCATTGATTTACTGCTTCAATTTCCATTGTGACCTTGATTTGATCACTGCTTGATTTATTAATAACCAATTCAAAAGTAAGTGTCTTCACTAATAAAGATTATTAGTGTGTTCATTTATTTGAAATGTTTGCTTGCTTACTCCTTCTAAGAACAGCACTCCGAAAGCTTGAACTCATACCAGTTTGCTCTTCCTGGTTAGAATATACATCTCAAAACTCCAAGAAACAACTACTGACTTGCCTGAGAGCTGCTTGGCTCTCTCAAATTAAAAGTTTAATCCTCATTTGTACATAAAACCACACAAAAAAAGAAACATATTGAATGATCTTAGCAGAAAACTGTCCTTCCTGATTAAATCCGTTTGTGAAAAGTTGCATCCTACAGACTTATTTTACAGCTGGGTTATAAATCCTGTGACCATCCCGACAGGCCATTTCCTGGATCAATTGCAACATCCAAGAAAAAGCCCCAGACATTATAGATATTTCAGCTTTACATAAGTGCCCTGGTGTTACACAATCCTTACCATTCTGTGATGCTCTTGTGTGCTCTAATTACAGAGGTTTCAATATCGATCGGATGGTATCTCATCCCTCGTAACTCCATGGCTTCATCTAATGCACCCACAACATAAAGTGCATCATGGCGTTCTGGTTGTAACGAAAAAAATATTAATGATTCTATTCTCCAGCACATTAAATTAAAGAAAATGTTCACATTAATAAATAAGTAAAACAAGTATAACATTTGTTAAGTTATCCCTGAATTTCTGAAACCCCAAGGTGATTTCCGAACTAATGAGAATTTTCCATTACTGAAGTGCAACGCAGAGCAGAAAGCAGAAGAAAGGAAGGCAGAAACACTATTCCCATTTGAAGAAGAGAAAGGTGGAAGCCTTTATCCAAAGACACTGAGACAAATTCCTGTTTTTCTTCCAGGTGGATGCAGAACAGACTCATTCTTTTTTAAGACAATAGGCTCCTTGTTTCTCTCTCTTTCTTTTGAAATAGAAAAGATGGATTTGACCCTAACGCAATGGATGATGTTCTGCCAGTGGCTTTGAGACGTTCATTACTGATGCTTAAGGTGTATTACAAAGGTGTTTATCAATAAACTAGAAATATGTGCTGTATGCCAGATAGCAAACTGCTCATTCAGACAAATGGCAAGCTCTGGAGCGTAATGCTCTTATAGTACAAATTTTTCCCAACTACAGAAATAAATGAGGCTGAAATGACACTTTTTAAAAGATATTAGGCTGATAATAAATGACTGCATGTTATTGATAAAGAAATAACATTTGCTAATAGACTTATAAGCAGATAACTGGCTCTTTTTACATTAATTTACATAGTTGCATGGTGGTAATGTAATAGCAATATAACCTCTACCAGTAATAAAGGGCAGAGAACTTTCTGCACTGGGAGCTAAATGGGGGAGGAGAACTGAGACGTAGCAACTCTTTGCCAGGAGAAGATTTAAGCCATTTGGACGCTTAGGTTGCAATATTCTCAGAGAATCCTGAATTTTCTCAAGGCTGGGCTATCGTTACGAAATGAAAAAAGCCTGTGCAACAGAAAGTAAATCTCTTCAGGAGGATGCTAACATAAGGAGATGGGCAGCAGTCGTAATCCACAGTGATTACTAAAATGCTTTCAGATTTGATGAATTCACTCTTTGGCTCAATAGCGGCTCTTGTAATTGCACTGACACGGGGGGCCCTGGGATGGCTCCTGGGGGTGCTCGTGGCACTGCTAGAATCCATACTTTGCCAACAGCCTCGACGGCCACCTCAGGCAGCCGCCACTCGTGGCACTGTGCTCTGCAGAAATCACAGGGAAGCAACGTTTTCCCACGCAGAGACTTGGTGCACCCGGCAGTGTTGTTTGCTCACGTGTGGACATGAAATAAGAAACGTCATAAAAACAAGTAACAAAATCCTGCACCTTCCCGACAGAAACCCAAACACCCCGTAGCTTCTCCAGCAGGCTACTGCTTGTCTTACATTTCAGTAACCATCCCCGCAGCCTTAACGATGGGGAGATTTGAGAAATGGACAGCTTCTGTAAATAAGTTTATAACAGAAGAATTATCAAAGATGGTTGTCACAGGAGGGACAGGGCTCAGACTCACAACTGGGCTTTTTCTATCTGCATGAATGCATTCCTGCGGATACGAGTGCCAGAGCAAATGATGGCATTTTAACCTGTATTTCTTATTTTTCAAGCAAAAGCACTTGGCACATTAACAGTGCCAAAAAGTCACCAGTGGAGGGGATTTATAGCATCTGAGGCACAGCAAAGGAACAGGGAAATCTTGCCCTTTGTTTTATTTCCTGATTATTTTAACTGAGGCTTTTTTGGAGTTCTACAGGTTTCACAGACTGAACACATCAGGTACTGCAGGCCAAGAGACACCGTTTCAGCCTCCAAATAATGCAAATTCTGTGCATAGACCTATATGATGAGAAACCTCTTACCTCCATTTGCATCTGTGAGTTCTGTTCTTCTCAGGAACCCCAGATAGCCAGTTCGAGCCCAAATAGTCTGTGTGTCTCCAAAGCTGAGTCTTGAATTAAAATGATCCGATTGCAAAGATTCGTCTCCATAGATGGTAAAATACCCACTGGCGTTGTGAGTGCTGTGAACCCATATCTAAGTTAAAAGCAATTATACTGGTATTAATTAAAGTAGTTTTCCAGAATGAAGCGTTATTGAAAATTCTTCATGCAAATATTTTTAGTCATAGCTCGATAATACTATAATGCCTTTCAACACTGTTTCTGAACCCTCAACTGACCCAGTTTTAGGCACAGAGACCCCAGTCTAACCTCGCTGCAGCTGGAGTGCGGATCTGAGCCGTGCCTTGGGGACCGGGATGCTGGACTGACGTCCGCGGGGACATGCATCCTGCAGCCCTCCGGCCCCAGGTTAGCCAAAGACCTGCACAGCCTCCTGGAACGGCTCAGCTCGCTCGGAGGTTTGCTTGGCTATGGCAATTTTCAGAAGAGCCTATAGACCACAGTGCTCTTTCTATAGTCCTCCCCTCCCGGTTCAGTGTTTTTACTCCAGCAGGGCATCCTCCATGACCACCAGAATGATTATTTTAAAGGGTGAAGCCAGGGACCTTCACCTATGGGGAAGGACTTCATGGCAATGAAATCTTACAGATGAATCTCACAAATCAGATTGTAGTTTTAATTATGCCTAAACAAACTCTTCATTTTGTTAATTAGAACTTTAATTGCTCCTTGAAAATAACATTTGTTTTTCTCTCTAGAAACATAAAATAAATTAGAAAAACATATAGCCTTGCTCAACTTAGCTAATGAGAGTACTTCAGTGCGTTGGAGCACAATGATTATAAAAAGAATAGCACTAGAAAAACCATCTAGCTGAAATTAGTCTAATCAATAAACTTGTTTTTTCATGTATTTTTCCATCAGAAATAGCGAAGCACAAAGTAGAAAATACAATTAGAAAAAGTAGATTTTTTTTCAGTTTTTTGACAAAGGAGCTATTATTAGTATTTATCAAGTATGTTCCTAACAATTTTAATAATGATACAAATACCATGCTACACACTGTATACTATAAAGCTCTGTAGAATTCACAATGTTCTTAACTGGACACTTGATAAGACATATTATAGGAAACCATTGGCACACACGATGACAGCTTTATCTCTGCACCTTAGTTCAGAGCATACAAAGGTTAAGTTTTCATGACTCACCTCACCAAGGTGAGAATCTCCTAAGGGCCCCTTTGTTTCTGGATTAGCAATAATGATACGTACTCCTGGGAGGATCTATTGAAAGAAAACATGAGGCAGTAAGAAAGCAGATACCAGCTTACGCAATCATATGCTGACTCTTCATCCCAAAAAACCTTCATTAGAAACTAGAAGAAACCCTTAAAAAGTTAAAATAGACTTGTAACATAAAAAAAATCAAATAGTCCATAGATGTAATAAATTCTGAGATATCTGGGAAATGCTACAAAGCCTCTTCGCTTTGTGAAAGCTGTTCCATCATTAAAAACTCCTCAGAAATCAAATGTTCAGCTACAATACAAAAATCCTGCCAAATGGCCCAGAGTACATATTAGAATAGAAAAAATAACCAAGACAAAATGCTAGCCACATGAAACTCTGGTGTGAAACAAAAAGAAAGCCAGAGGCATGACGCGTTCTCCCCAGAATGAGGGCCTGCCAATGACTTCATGTAACGGACATTCAACGACTACAGAAGTGGGCAGATGTTACACCCTCAAACAGAAAAGGGAGCATCCTCTGACCATGAGTGTTTGCAGAGGTATGGTTAGAAAGCTTCAGAGGAGCATCTGCAGTGTGAAGGGCGGTCAGTGAGCAGGGAGAGTCTTGGTGGCTCAGTGCACCAGTGACGGCACCTCTCCTTTCTCCCAGAGGCAGACCACACTTAGCAGTACATCTCAGTCACCGGGGCACGGCCAGACACCGCAGTCAGGGACAGAGCTGAGGCAGCACCCCTGTCGCTGTGTGCTGGTCCTGTGTCCTCATCCTGTCCCCACAGCGGTGCCACCCACCAGGCACCGTCCCTCTGCAGGTGATCAGTAGCCCATGAGTACAGCATTGGTAACCTCAGGCCAGTTCTCAGTGGAGGTGGGTCTACATTGATAAAACTGTAGATAAAACATTCTAGCGGCACATTTGTTGGCTGTTTCAAGAGTGAGACGCAGAGGACAAAATACCTTCCTTTTGCATAAAAGAAGGAAATGCTTTTTGCATAGAAGAGGGAGGCGCAGCTTCTGAGAGAGCAGTAATGCATCAGTTACCGCCATCGTGCTGTAACCTCAACCGTAAAGAAACGTCTTCAGTCTGCACATCTGATAAAACCTTCCTCAACACTATATTAATGTAAAAATGAACAGAAATGGAAATTTACTGAAAATATTTACCATAAAAAGTATGTTTAAATCTTCTTTCAGTACTTACTTTTCCTGACTCCATGAGTGGCAAACTATGTGGAGATCCTCTTTCAACTAAACGAACTCTGTAAAATACATATAAAAATAATACGCACAATACATGGTTGAGTTTATTTGCGTTTCATTAACATTTATTTCTAAAAGGAATTGCTAATGGTCACAGAGATTAATGTTATTTTTGGAACAGATGAAGTTTATATCCTGTAGAAGATAATCAGGCCCAATATTTAATCTTAGTCAAGACTTATGGCTGGGAAAATAATGAAAAAAAGATGTGCGTGAATGTTTTCTTAAATATTAAATTCTTCAGATGTAGATGGTGCCTTTTATTTGTTTTTGATAGACTTTCGTAAATGGAATTCCATGCACAAATTTATTCACAACAAGAGGGATCTAAAATATTGATTTCCCACAAGAACATCATAAATGTCAGGGCACAGACACAAAAGCACGTGAGCTGAGTGAGCAACCACATTCCACGAGTAGCTAACAGTTAAAATCAAAGTCATATCGAAATAGCTCATAACCCGGACACAGCTTGAAATTTGCATTTGCAATCTTTTAATTATTTTCAATGGACAGTGGTTGATAAACATTTTAATAACAACAAAAGAAATCATTTAATGAAAAATGTTATTACTGCTGAGGTCAGACCCTTTCTCTGAGTGTGGCTTTCTGGTCCTCTCTCTTCCTTTCTTAGATAACTTATTTTCCCACTATAGGAACAGAAATGGCAGCTCATCTTCAGTGGTATGATGGTCTGGAAGGAAATTCCTCATTTAACCTTAGAAAAGTACTCAGCAGGTTAGAATGAAAGAGACTTTAAAGTCCTAAAATAGCTGATGATCTCAGCCAGTAGATGGTGAAGAAAACTGTTAACATCTAGGCATTCTTGTATCCTAAGTGAGATAACTTAAAAGCTCTAACAACCCATGAAAACCTTAAACTTCCCACTCCTGAACATTTTCCATAATCCACTGAATCAATCTAAATCTGGACTTCTGCCAAAAGAGCTGTTCTTACCCCTTTCCTCCCCTCAGATCTGTGATTGAAAAAGAAAAAAACACACAACACAAGATGCCCAAAACCCAACCCTGTAAAAAGTAAAGATGTAACATCGGAAGAGAAGACGTAGCTAGGAGTAGATGGGTGGAGAACTGGATCTGGTTAAACTGATCATAAAACTGCAGTCTGTTATGAGCACTCACGATAGATCTTTTTCGGCCTGTTTTGAGGTCTTTTTATAGACAGAGTACTGCAGTGCTCAGTTTGGGAAAGGAGGGATGAGGCACAGAGAGACCTCAGCTAGAGGTCCCTCTGGAAAAGAACAAAGCTTTGCAAGTTCAGCCCCTAAACGTAAAGGAGATGGAAAAAGATCGTCCTTTTTTTTTTTTTTCTTACTATTTCTTTGCTCCAAACGTCTTCTATAAAAGCTGGGACTGTCGAGGTCAAGGCAGGAATAGTGATTAGGGTTTTATCTGCAGTTCTGGGAAGCCTCTCAACCTTGATGGACAGGGCAGGGCTAAGCCCTGAGGCACTGCACATCAGTGCGAACAGTTCCTTGCACTAACAGCAAGAGACACAACCCAAACACCCAGCAATTTCAGACTGATTTTCCAAGTCATTTTGAGAGGAAAAGGATGTAAAGCGCCCGACAAAGGGCATTGCCTGGAGCAGGCACAGCTGGGAAGCTGCAGCCTGACCTGCTCTCCTGCAAGGTGTGTAACAGGAACCGCCTTCCAAAGTTTGCCTGACTGCCACGAAACTCCCAGACAGAGCCTGTTGCTCTAGTTACCACTCCTGTGTGTTACCTTTAATATTGTATTGTCCTTGTTTTACACCGCATTGCTCTCTTAAACCTCTGTGGTGTTACAGGCGTATACACATTTACTACATAATTTTCTGTTGAGCTTCCCACCACCTGAAGAGCAGTGGGGCCACCACTGTCTCACAGCAAAGGCAGTGAAGCTACAACATCCATCTGTTCAACCCGGGACACAGATACAGGGCAGCAGAAACCCAGGCCACAGGAGCTTCACTGCAAGGTGTACATGCAAGGCTAAATTAACACTGCTCTATGAAGGGTATGTCTACATAAGCCACAGTCATGTTGCTGTTCAAATGGCAAGCTAAATCATAGGCATTTAGGACTATGTAGCAAAGGCTTTAAAAATAACTCCATGCATATTGAAAAAAATCAAATAACACAAAAACCACTTGTTAACAATGCCTCTATTTCTGCCTTTTTATCTATATCTTTGCTCTGTAAAATCTGTATCAGTGCAGAAACAGAAAATGTCTTTAAATGAGTTTTTCTACACAAATGATGATCTCTAACCTTTAGATAGGCATTTGCAGACAAGCAGCTGTTCTTAGAAGAACTAGCCATCGTCTCAACCACCTGGTATCTCATTTAACAGAGTCAGCTAATTTATTATTTACCAACATTTGTCAAATAGGTTTAGCCTCAAAAAAAAGACAATTGAAAAGACCTCAGCCATATGCAGTGCTAAGAAAGATGGTGTAACAAAGGTCAGGAAATACTTTATTTGAATTTCAGATTGGTTTAAAAAGAATCTGATTTGGATAACAGTAGCAATAAACCTCTGGGGCAGGAAAAGAGTATGTCAGATCTGTCCGGCTGCCCAGAGATTCTGTTGGCCTTTGCTCCTTTCCCACTATTAAGACATGCCTCAATGAAGTGTTGCTGAACTCCAGGCCTAGCAGAAATCACATATAATAAAGCATTCAATAGTCAATGAAGTGACTACTGGAAATGAATCAACATTCATAAATCTGACCATCTTTTTCCTCCTTGCTTTCAGCATCTGTGCTTCCCACCTTGTTCTTATTATCACTAGCCGATTCTTCCAGTTCCCCTCTCCACCTATTTCCTTTAACCTCGCCTCATTTTTTAGCACATGACAATCCAGAAGGCGTAATTTCTCAGTTTCCAATTCTGTTAAACCTCTCCTACTCCGTGCTTTCCGCCTCGCTTCCCTACAGAGTTATCATGGCAGCGCACTAAACATAGAAACGGCATTTCCTGGAGGCTTTCTGCAAGGGCCTTGTTAATGCTCAAAAACTTGGACTCCCTTTTAAAAAGTTTATGCTAAGCCCACAATCCATTTGGGAACATGCTGTTAAACCTCTAACAACTCTGAAATAATAAAAGATATTTTGCCACAAAGAGATTTTAAAAAAAATAGAAGTAAAACATTAGATTCTGACGTTACCGACTCCTATGTGCACACTTAAAATTAAGTGCGTAATAGTCTTATTAACTCTACTGGGACTAGTGCTGTGAATAAATTATGGACATTAGGCAATAATTTTTAAAATGAGTTTTACTGTGCCTCAGCATAAAATAATTCAATTGTTCCCACTCTTCCCCAAGAGATTTCCCTTTTTCCACTGACAAACACAGACAGCAGACGTGACTGAAAACTTCTTGCTTTCCCTCTCGAGTGAGCAGCATCACTGTGAAGGCTGGTCTGTCAGGCAAGGCGAAAAGGCAGAGCACAGGGCCCCTCAGACCCTTGAAAAACAACGCCTCGGAATTACCCAGGTGATGCTGGCAAAGAAACCCACAGCTCCTTACAGCCTTCTTAGGACAATGTTGGTAAACCTTCTCCAAATTTACAATAATCGTAAGGTTCTCCCAGACGGCAGTGGTCTAGAAAGGGCAAGTCCTGTTTCTCTGCGGTGCTCCTGCCATTCTTTGCTGGGAGTGAAAACGATCTCGTACAAAGCGAGCACAGAGTCTTCCCGCTGCTTTCTGCTGCCTGCGAGCCGTGCGGGAAGGGCAGAGGAGAACATGGCAATAAAGCCAGCCTGGGCAAAGAGCCTGCAAATCAAGTGGATGGGAGAAAAATGCTGCCCTTGGGCGTGAAAGCTCTTTTTGCACCTTCTGGTGGTTTGCAGCCAAAGCTGAGAGGGAAAACATAAAGGAGTGACCCAATGTAGGGCAGACTCAGAGCTTCTCTCCCACCAAAATGTCTCACTGGAGGGGAGAGGCAGAAGATGTTTAAGAATCATTGCACCGTTACAAAGCTATAAACAATGTTGATATGCAACGAATCTGTAGTATTTACATAGTACAGTATAAGACAGTATAATTTTTAGCATTTTCTTCACTCATTCCTAAGAATTAGTCTTTTTTCTTAAAAAAATCTCTAATTAGAGCTGCAGAGTTGAGAAAGCTGCCTACGTTTCAAAGTTTGGCTACTGGGATTTAATAGGGAATGCAGCTACAACACCAGTATGTGCTAAACTTCTTTTCCTTGTTACAATTTAATACATTGGACAGATTTCACCTCCTTTAAATCAAACACTTACTACAGAAAAGTAGGAGTGAAATCTGACTTCAGAATGAAGGCTGGCAAGCTATGACTAACTGGCACTGTAATCACTGTGCAGCAACGGGGATATTGAAATACAGCGACAATGCCTTTCTGCCCAACTATCTTACATGAAACTGCAAATTTTATTTATGGTCCTTTTTAGATCTGGTCCATTTGGTGATGAAAACTCTCCAAAATACATTCCACAGCTTGCTAGTATTTCGCACTAATCAGAGAGTTTGTCAGCAGAGCTATTAACTATTGCTTTGGGAATCCGCGGGGGCTGGAGCGTGTAGAGTGGTACTAACCAACGGTACGATGCCAAAACTGGGCAAACCTTCAAAGCCGGCTGTGCTGCTGCTCTGAGAAAGGCTTTGGATTCCGTGATTCTAATAGAGATGGAAAGAAGCTATTAGGTCATCCAAGTCTCGCTCCCTGCCAAAAAAAGCCTGTTCCCTGCAGTGCACTTTCGAGTGCTTTGTCTACTCCTGTTATAGTATTTCAAATGACAGGGCTTCTTCTACTTCCCTTCAGAGTTTATTTCTCAGCTGAATGTACTTCATAGTCAGGAACCTTTTTACTGCGATGCTTGGCAAGAACTGTTCTTAGCTTCCTCTTGTTATTTCTAACTAGCTCTCCACCTCCAATTTGAAAGATTTTCCCACTGTCCCTTCTCTTTTTAAATGTAACTCAGCTAAAGAGCTTGCCTTTTACCCTAACACTTGGCCAAAACCCACATCTTGAACTTTTTTCTTCCCTTTATAGCCATTCCCACAAGCTGAACCATGGTAACTGCTCTCCTCCTCCTCCTCCTCCTCGCCAGCGCGCCAGCATCTGCTGCTGTGTGCCAGGCTGGGGCACTGAAGCACTGCGGCTTCCATCATCTCAAGCTCTTATTTCCCTGTTTACCCTACCCACCCTTAATTATTATTCTTCCTCCTATCTTGAGCGGTCTGTTCTCACACCATGCCATTTTGCAGTCATGCCAGCTTGGAAGTCCCGCTTTTTGGTTTCTCAAATATTTTCAGTGTGCTATTTTGCACACTAATTTATTTCAGTAGCTGTTTAGGATGCTGCCATTCCCGAGAACGTTCAGCAAAAAAACATAAAGGAAACTAGATAAGATGTGACGCAAGCATAAGCTAACATGTATTGAAAATACACTATATGTATAGAAAATACCAATGTATGCCTCCATAGCCTTTCTGTGGCATAAAGAAACAGCTGATGGTCTCTTTCATTTCATTCCAGCCCTATTTCTTAAGATTTCCTGTTGATTGTCATCTTACATTAGAAGTTGAACTTGTGGGACAGAAGTGGGTTTTTTCCTATCCTGCAAGAAATTGATGTTTTGAAAATTTTTGTGTATTAAATTGGAACAAAAAAGTGAAGTATGGAAGGAAGCTGTAAACAGAATATGAAAAAAACCCAACTGTTGCGGGTCAGAAAAAGAGGTTATTTATGTTTAGTGTTTCAGTTTTTTTGCTTTGTTTTGAAATGCAGGTTAATTGCCTCTCCAGACTGAAAATGCTTTAACCACTATCATGAGCAAAAATTCAGAAGTTAAAGTAGGGTGTTTTGACCACTTTGAGAATTCTGAGAATTCTATCTTCTTCCTTAAGCTGAAAAATACCTGTAAAACCTGTCGCTTCTGATATCAACACAATGGTCTTTTCTGCTGAAAAAAGACAACCACCTTGTTCATTAGAAATTTTAACCAAAGTCTAACTGTAAAGCCAGAGAGCACATACGCTTTCGTGTAGCTATATCCACAGCACAGTGGTTTCCCAGTTCTGACTCAAATGGCCAGGAATTATTGCCGTGAACTACTGCCATCATCAACACCTTTCAGATCGCTATCGCTGCCTGACGTTGAGATGGTGCCTGGGTAAGACTGACGGTGGGAAAGGGCTGACGCAGCCCCCGGTCTCATTTCCTATAGTTAGAGGGAAGATGGGCACTGTAGGTAACAGGGGGATCCTGAACTGGGGTCAGGGCTCTTTCACGCTCAAGACTTTCAGTGCATCTTCTCTTTACTCATTTATTCAACTATTTCTACATAAACTATTCCGGAATTTACAAGTCAATGAGCTCATTCTACCAAAAATGGAAATAACGGATCAAAGCACAGAAGCTCAGCCTTCCAAAATGACATACCCAGTTCAAATAGTCAGATCAGAAAATTAGGAAAATAGCATAGCTGAACACTTAGGCTGAAGGGAAAATCTAGATAATGAAGAAGAGTTTCCCTGCATCATCCTGGTTTCCTCAGAGCAGTTTTCCTCCCATCACATGACAAATTCAGATAATGGATAAATACGACTGAGACTGAAAAAGGAAGTTTTGGATTGAGGCAAACTTTAGCCAAGAAAATTAACAACCATTAAATCTTCTATATGTCTAGGACATATTTTAATCCTGTTAATTCCATAAATAACAAGTTCAGTTTAAGAATTAGCACTAAATCCCTTCCTTTAATGTAAAGACTTTTCTTCACCATAAATTACACTTCATGTCCCAGATTCCCGGAGGTCAAAAGCAAACAGCTTCCAATCCTTCAGATGGCTGAACAAAGAAGCAGAAAAGGTTACACAAGGATTTAAGAAAGTTCAGAAAGCTGCTAAGAGATCGAAATGAGGCAGGAACTCCAGTTCAGGAAGGGAATATTCACAGCTTCAGAGATTAAAAAAAGTAATGGCAATTTTATCATATAAGACCATAGGAGTATGTAAGAAAACTAAGCCATGGTTATGTCTGTTTTCAACCTTGGAGTACTTTGAAATGTTCAGCTTTCATTATACGTGAACTCCATCATATTTGTTTAAATTAACTTTGCACATTGTGTAAAGCACGATGCACAGCTATTTGAAGTGCATGCAGTGGACCGGGACTCTGGAGAATCTGGTCTCCCTCCTGGCCCTGCCTCACAGCTCCTGCGCCCCATCAGGCACAGCATCACCCTTCCCTGTGCTTCAGGTTCGTATTTGCAGCAACAGGCACAATGCTGCTCTCAGCTGCTATCTTTTTATTTAGGTTACAAACCTCCCAGGACACGGTGTTTATCACTAATTGTTTGTAACAGCACTCTTCATAATCACAATTGTGATAGGATGATTCTGTTTAATGTAAGATGCTTTTTCTATTTCGTAACGCTTTTGTAACCAGTTACAACTGCGAAAAGAGACTCCACACATATGGAAAACTTTTATCCTCATCTAATTGAATTAGCTTATTTGTTGTTAACAAATGATGGGAATAATTTTAGCTTCCCCAATGTAATATTCATATTCTACATTTACACAATAATAAATAAATACACAGTAATAAAAAGAGGAATTTCTGAAATCAAGTTATTCTCTTTCCCCTGCCCCCTTATCTTGCTACAACCTTCAAAATTCACACACCAGCTGACTCACCCTGCGTTTTTAGGGAAAAAGTTGCAGAAAGTTCCCTCTCCTTAACAACCACCAGGGACATTGCCTGTGCATGGAAAACTTCAACACGCAGAGCTATTTTTGCAGTTGAATTAAAACTGCAGATTAATACTCAGAAGAAAAGGTCAGTGGTGCCACGAGCAGCAGTGCCTTGTACACCTGAAGGCACTGAAAAGGGACTGTCCTTTTCATGGGAGACTTACTGGGAACCCTGGCTGAGCTCCACAAGACTTTTCACATAGGTAGGCTCATCTTCTGCAAACAGACACTTCTGATATATGCAATATTAAGAAGGATATGTGAAGCCTGAAGGAACATATTAAGAGCTATTGAAGAGAGCCGTTTAATGGGATATTACATCTCTAACCAAGCTAGTGATGGATCCTTATATAAATATAGGGTGCTTTTACTGTTTTTCAGAGCTCTCCTTCCCAATCTTAGCCATTCAGTATTCCTACAGCCAGACTCCACTGACAACGAGAGCCAAACGAGTGCCTGAGGCCAGCAAAGCTGGGGTGGGTCCCAAAGGTAACAGAGCCCATTTCCCACGGGTATCCGCCAGCACAGCACCCTCCGCTAAATTATTTGTTGCAAAAAAGCGTCAGCGTGTGGAACAGAAAAGACCCTGTCTTCCTACAAAGGCTGGCAAGAGAAGAGGGGAAAAGAGGGATGGAAAGCACTTAGGAAACTCCATCTCTTACAGCACCCCACAGTCCCTGGGTAGGTCTGCAGAAGCTACAAAGGCTTGCTCCAAATTTTGTATGTATTCATTATGTATTTTTCCTTCTAAACCAGATATGTCTATCGTGAAATGTACTCTAAGGTAGCGGTATGGGAAACGGCACTTTTTCCTCCACTACTGAAACAGCAAATGTGCTCTATGTTGATCACTCTTGGCATTTTAAAGAATCAGTTTAGTGCTCCATTAGTAGTATATACCAAAATGAGGGAAACAAAGTAAATTATGGTTCAGAACACACTATAAGTAAAAATCAAATACGCAATACATTTTATCCGTACAGAAAATGGAAGATTGAAAATTCTTGGTTTTAGGACATTCCTGTAACTGTATGGTTAGACTCATGGCAAGCTCTGGGAGAGAGAAGGGAAGAAGTATGGCTTGTAGGCAAATAAAGGAAGAATTTGAATAAATCTTCCTCAGAAAAGTGAGCGGCCAGCTTGCTTTATCAATTCCCAGCGCCTGTAATGAGCATGATTGAAAGAGAAGGACCTGCAACACCAAAGAAACTCAATATACTTTGAAACGGGACATACCGCTTTTTTTAACAGCATCAGACATTCTTCGGGAATAAAAATGTTGGTGTATTTTAACTAGCTTTAATAATTTCCCAATTTTAATACTATTGGGAAATTCAAAACTGGTTTGTAAAAACAAACAAAAATGGAACCACTTTCCATCTAGTGCTTTTACTCATGTTTGAAGAATCACATGCAAATGGCACTTGCAAACAATTACACAAACATACAACTGCAGTACACCTACTTTCCTGGAAAGCTACGGCTTTTTGTTTTCCCTTTGTCTTCCTCTTACTTGGTACACATGACAGTCTTCTCTTTCCCCTAAGCACTCCAGGGAAGCGTAACTGAAACTTCTTGATTTGTAGTTAAAGTATACTAAACCACAACCTCTTTCAAAGACCACATTTAGAGCCAACTCTTATTCTCCCGTTCCAGTAAAATCATAATATTCTGATCCCTCGAAGATGACTTTATCAAGGAAGAAATAGACTTGTTTCAAGGGAGGACATACTTCAAGAGCTAGTAGTCTTGCCCTAGAAAGCACAGAAATTGCCTTGTAGGGCTCCCATCCCCCTAGTTTAGTCTCACAGCTCAGAGTGATTGGGACTTCTCATCTGGAAGTTATTGGATGTTTGTCCCTTTCTTCTGCCCTGCAACTGAAGTTGCTTTATTCCTGGAGACATGAAGCATCTTTCAAAGCTCTTAAAATAGGTACATTTACAAATTTTGCTGTAACTCTGGATCCTCATAAGTAAACAGTGCAATCCTTTAGATGATATTTGCTCCTCTTCAGTTTCCTAGGTCGTCAGCTTTATTCCTAATCACTGACTATCCAGCACACAGAGGTTGAGCAAGTCTCGTGGTTCATGCCCTGACGCCGGCAGGAAGAGCAAGAGAGAACCTTGCCTCCACCCTAGACAGATCGGGACTTCTCTAAGTCAGAACCAGAAGTGTTGATATGATGCTTATCAGCCCAAATTAACTTTTCTTTCTAGGAGATTTGTTTCCCATAGATCAGAAACAGTGCCAAGGGGATTTCTGAGACCGCAGTGTTTGCATGGCAGAAACAAAACGCAATGCCGCTAAAAGGCCATTCTGAGTATCTTCTCCTGGCAAAAACATGAAGAATGAGGGTTTGCCCAGTACCACGACAGACAGCTTAAACTCACTAATGAGCTTCTGCAAGTTAATAGACAAAATGCCTAAAAGCCAGACGTTTCTACAAAGACTCCTCAAAATCAAACTACATCATTACTTATCATACTTAAAGCTTTGAGGGACTTAGGTTTTATTTCAAAGACCTCACCCCCTCCTCCTCCTGAGTTACCTCTTCTACTGAATTCAGAGAGGTGAAATCTTTTCATTTTTCCATGAAAAAACTGTTTTTGTGATAACAGAAAAAAACCAAAACAGCCAAAGCAACAGATAATCTAAATAAAAAAAGCATGGGTGATGTGTGAAACTTGGAATTGGAGCCACCCATCCGAGAAGAGCCTCAAAGCTCAGGATCACCAGAGTGGTGCTGCTAGAGGTAGTACTTGACAATTCAATTCATAAATAAGCTTATTGCGTATAAAGCACTGGTGGCTTTCTGAGGCCAATGGCTTGTGAGGTCTGTGTTTTGAACAGTTCACCAGGTATACAGCACTTCAAACCTCAAAATACGCTACACACTTTACCTCCTGAATCTCACTGCAAGGGAAAAGGTGGCTGAGCATCCAAGGGGGCAATAATAGATTTTAACTACCCCTTTGGACCCCATCTGAAGTGAATAATTGAGGACTGGGATTTTCTGTAACCTGCATCTGGGCTCTGTACGCTGGTACCCATTACAAGAGCTGAAAAAAGCACTCACTGCTCCCCCGCGCATCAGGGAGCGCTCTTCAAAATTTCTCTTTTGCTACCATTGGCAAATGGCTTTCAACTATGATTAAACAATTAAGAGTTTCACAAAAGGTAACTATTTTACTGTCACTTCCCATTAGCATGTCTCCTTCTGACGTATCTCCCCCCCAGTCTCCTTTCCCTACTGCGTGACTATAAAACGGTTATTCTCCATGCCGTAACTGCGCTACAGAGCACTGCTGTGGCTATAGCTTAGATAATAATTTAGCTAAGTAGTTCTTTTGTCTGGTAACCCAATAATAAGAGTATTTTGCAAAGTAGATGGAGTAGAAGTGTTTCAGAATTAGAAAAAAGCTCCCGTGGCTTTGTTGCTTGGTATTACCCAAAACAATGTATACACAACATGGAAGTTTCAGTAAAATATGGAGGAGAAGGATAAACAATTGACAGCCAAAATAAAAGGCTATTTTTGTTTTCCTGCATGAAGTCTGAAATGCTGGAATACATTAAAATAAAGCCAAAGCCTTAACTGATTCCTTTTGACAGAGCCTGCATATAAGACTGGGCTCAGCATATAAGCAATCTATAAAAATAAATCCTTAGTAACTGTTTTCACTTATTTTTGAAACGCTACAAGTGTTTCCTTCTCTTCTTGGGGAATGAGATTCAGAATTTCCATCCTCTGAAATCACCTTTGTCAAGGAGACAATGTCTGAGCAAGTCTGACGGAAGTTCAGAGCTCTCTGAATACTCCCAAAATCCAAAACGAAAAATAAAGACTTAGCACAACATACAAATGACTTCCTAAGAAATCACGTCTGCTAATGACATACGTATATACAAAGTCACTTCTTTTGAAGAGAGACACTAATTTGCATCACTCCAAGAAGATGTCAGTGACCACATAAGAAGAGAAGACCCCGATTTGTAATCTCCACAAACTGCTTGTTTAATAAACACAGAGGGTAATCACATTAAAATAATTGTTCTAATGATGGAGTGTGAGTATTTCAGTGAGAGACTGTGGATACCATAAGCCACATATTGAATGACATCCAGACTAAAAAATTCACTTGAACCCAAATACATCTTGGTGCTTCTAGTTTATTTGGCAATATCCTACATCTGGATTTGGCTCCTGCTTTGGTGCCAGCTGCCTCACCATGTCTGCGGCCAAGAAACTACCCAAGTAGCTCACCATTCCATGTACCTCAAAAGGAAAGCCAGTAAACCACAACAGGGTTTAATAAGTTAAAGTCTCCATTTTTCTGACCCTACTGAAAAAAATACAGACTTAACTAGATGAAATTGAATAATTTAAATGATCATTTAATGCACCTATTATTTCACCAAAGGGAATACTGGAATTTAAAGGCAGGATGAGAAGGATATGAGGGGTAAGGATGCATGCATATATGAAACCAGAGATGGTATCAAGCAAAATTGAGAACAGTGTTTACTAACACTGGTTTAAAGTCTTAATTCTTGCCCAGTTTGGTACAAAATGTGGGTATAGTTCAATAATCGGCTTAAATACAATTTTTAGTCAAAATAAGGGGAAACAGTTTATTTCAAATGCATGCAATATGGCACCAAAATCTTCATCAATACACATGTGACTTGATTAGTGGCTCTCTCCCCCTAGAAGTCTAAGCCTCTACTCCATCAGAGCTCATAAGTTGTCACTACCTGCTGCTGAACAAGGAGACTGGTGACATTTTTACCTGCTTTTGGGGGTGGACACAGATTGCAATGAACTTGTTTCCTTTCAGTTTTTTGTCCTTTTAAAATAAACTCTGATATCAAAGTAGATCTTTCCTTGCCCCACTTAAGGCAGGGCAGTGATTTTCATAATCTTTTTTTCTTTATGGATAAGGTTTTGCTATAGAAGAGATTCTTAGGGTGCAAGGGGATGTTTATCTTCACAGGATTTGCAGGAAGTTTCAACTTTAGAAGATGATCAATGATCTTCCTCAGCCATCACCAGCTGGATCCTTAAGTTAATTATAATTTCTGATAGAGAAATGCAGAAAAAAAAATTCCTAAAAAAATTTGAGCAAAAAATTCAAAGCAGTCAAAATGTTTCAACATTTTTCATGATATTTTATTTCTTATTCATACCAGCTTAGTTTCAAACTTAAGTTTATTTCAAAATTTAAACTAGCAGGTTAAATCAGTAACATTTTGAAAACAGTTTTGAATGATTCTAAAAAAAATATGTTTTAGAATATCTGCAAATACGTTGAAACATTTGAAAATCCAGCCTGACCTCCTCAAGAACACTTAAAAAATATTTTTGCCCTGTCTACGTGAAAGGAAGATTTTTTTTTTGGACTACACATGAGGTCTATTCTCAGTTTGGCAAAGTGGCTCCTCATTTTGCCAACAGATAATCTTTCTAACAAGAACTAACCTCCTGTTAAGGCTGAGGAGGCTGTGAAATTTTTATGCTAATATCAGAGACGTATTTTTTGTTGGACATTTTTTATTTTATAAACATGTGTACATATTGTTTTAGAACATGATGGATAAAAAAAGGGATGCTTAGGCTTTAAATCTACACTTTTACTGCTACAAAAGCATGTAAGTGTTATAAAAGCCAGTATGTTCCGAGTATATGGTGTTTTGGTATGATGAGAAAAGGGTCTCTCTTTTTTATCTTCCAAGCAGTTCTCAGCTTTTAGCATATTTAGGTATCTTGTGCTTCACCACCTGGAAAGCTTGCTGAGGAGGACATGACTGGTCTAATATGATGATGGAGTGTTCTGAAAACCAGCAGTTCAGACAGTGGGACAAGAATACGAATACATTTATTCTATTTCTTTTTATTTGTGGGGGGGATAAAGTTGTTTTCCCAGAGGCAGAGAAATGCAGCCAACAACCCGACGGGGTGCTCACGCCTGGAGTTTTGCTGCATCTGCCCTCCCTGTAGACGCACGCGGACACGTGTCCGTGACCTGAGCTGCTCAGTGAGTCAGCAACTGGGACCAGCCGTGCCGTGCCAGCACGGCCTGCTGCGAGGCCAGCTCACGCGCGGCGAAGCATTAATCCACCTATTTTACCCTTTGGATCCGAGTTAACCTCTCTAAACTGCATTGCGCTGCAGTGCAGGGGCACATCAGCCACTCGGTGCTAACTCGGGAATCTGCTGCTTTTTCACTAAACAGCCCAGGTGGGACTTGCCTCTCTTTGCTTGCTCTTTCTTGGCCACCCTGAGGACGCTCTGATTTTTAGAAAATCCATGAGATGCCGAGTACAACAATACTGATGCATTGTCACCAAGAGCAAGCCAGTGCTGTATATTCTTGCTATTAGGATGTTACTCAGTTTCCAAAAAGAGGTGCCTATTGCCATTTGAGACAGCAGCACAGGGTGGCTGGGACATCCCGTTAGCGCTGACAAATACAACACAAGCTCTATGGGAGACCCTGATGCAGTGGCTGTAGCATCAAAACTGCACTAGATGTTCACAGCTGGGCAATCAAGACCTTTTACCAGCATCATAAGTGACGCCAGCCACTGACCAAGTGAGCTCCCTGAACCTCCGGGTGAGCCCAGTCCCAGTCATTTCCCTGTTTCCCATAGCTGGCAACTATGGCCAGAACTCCAGAGTCCCAGCAGCGAAGCCAGTGGGCTGGTGGCTCAAAACCACACAGAGGCACAAACAAAAAGGTGCTTGAGACCCTCCAATCTGACCTAAGAAGCAAACTATCCAAAACCAGTGAGAGCTGGGCGAAGATATCTGGTTTGGTCAACTGACCACCCCATGATCTCTACCCAAATACATAGCACAGGTATTTTGATCTGAACTCCTAACAAACGACAACATTTTCATAAGCTGTGAAGTCTGCAAACACATAATTACCGGATGAGTTTGAAATAGCTGTATTCAAAATGATTATTAATTTTTACAGATGTGAACAAAGTTTGAATAATCTCAAAGGATGAACTACAGCTGCTTTTTGCAGCAACTAGAAAGTGTTGAAAGCAAAAAAAATAAAAAAATGTTCACTCTTTTTCAAATGCTCGAAAATATCTTCTAAAATATAAAATAGGAAAAAGAAATTCTCACATTAAGTGTACAGTGTAATTTTTTCATATTGTTGGGGGAGTGGCTGACCTGCAAAGATTTGGTGGGTTGTTACTACACGGTCTCACAGCTATGCACAGCAATCTTTCACTTACTGTTAAGCAATAGTGACACTCAGTTCCACTAAAACGGTTAGAAACAGCAAGTGTGAAGAGACTATGTCAAATAAAGTTGTTTTCTCCCCTAATTTATGACCCATGAATCTAATTCTAAATTCCACGGGATTGAGTAAATGAGGCACAGCTTTAATCCATCAAATTAAAATCTACGTTACCACAATCTGAGAAGCCAACTATAAAGATCATCTTTCATGTTCTGTACAACTAGTCACTAAATATAAATTAATACGCTGCAAAGTCTGATCTTGATGATGATGCCTACTTCTCAATGACATGCTAAGGCAGGGAAATAGTATAACCATGGTTTATGCAGCTTTTATGAACAGTAAATCTTATTTCCTCTATATAAATATATACAAATTTATTTTCACCGTTTATCATTTTTATTAACTAACTGTGAATGTTATGTTCTCCTTCTATATATATTTGTTTATATATACTTCCCTTCCAAGGAATATTCTATAAATTTCTTTCTCCTCTCAGAAAAAATAATTCCAAATAAGGAGTTAATCTACATTTGCTTTTTTCTTTCCCTTCTGTGTCTACAACTTTACTTTTAATAATTCATTAGCCCTTTCTCCTGCACTTGAATGATGCTTACACATATCTGCCTACATTGTGTTCAACCTAACTTCAACCATTTCAGAGCTCTGAGGTTAGACCAAACACTATGGGTAAATAAGCCTCAGCTTACTGTGTCTATTACAAAATGAACATTTGATTTCCCAAGTTAGGCATGTAAGCTTCCTTCCTCATCAATACCGAAAGGTACCTTAAAGGTCAATTCATCCCATGCTGCTGCATGTCTGAGAGAGCTGCGATACACTGGTGGTGTGCGCGCCTTCCCAGCAAGTGCAGAAGAAGCCCAGGAGACCACTTCAGGCTGGATGAGATCTGTCCTGGCCACAGTGTTTGCTCTGCTCTTAGGTAAAGAAATGCTCCACTTCTCATTTCTTTTTTTACAACATACACCATTCACATTCTCAAGTAACTCTCCTTTCAAAAGTGCAATGCAGAGATGGTAGGCTCATATAACAATAACTGCGTTTTACAAAAAAGGCCTTTTTTTTTTTCTGGGTTGAGTATGAGCATGGGCTGTGTCTACACAGTAGCGCAGTTGCTGGGCCAGGAGGGCCACGTTTTCAATGGCTGGGTTATGCAGACAGCGGTATTGCTGTCTTTGATGGATCAAACATAAGCATTATTGTTGGTAATATTGTGTGCAAAGGGAATAAAGAAATGGTGAAGAGTCAAGTATCTTGCAGTTCCTTTCTTCAACCTGCTAAACTCCATGTGCTACAAGAAAATATCTCTACGTGTATCTGACTTAACTACCCAGATGATAATTAGGGCCTGCAGTGCCCTGCGGTCTGCACCCTGCAAGCTGAGCCACTCACTCTGATACAGCCAAAGTTGGTATTCACCTAAGGGGAACAAATTCTCTGTTAACCTTTTAAAAAGGATGAAAGAAAAAGAACAAAAAAAAAAAAGGAAAAAAAAGCCCTATTTGGATAATGGGTTTTTTACAGGAAGCAGGACTGGTGAACACTGTCAATTAAATGTTCACCTTTTCCAGAGTTAACAGAAAACTTTTTGTTTTGTTAAAATTCTGTGAATAGACTACCTCCTAGCCTTTTGACCAGAGTATTGGAAACCTGAAATATATGTGCATGGGTATTTCCTAAAAATTACACCTAAAATCAGAAGTTTCCCTCCAACCATAAGAGTTCAGACATCTTCTTAATACCACTAGTGGCAAATTTTAGTTCTTGCTCCTTGTATACGTATCTAACATTAAGGATGGAACTAGACAATACCCGCAGTTACAGAATGTGGTTGCTCACAATGGCTGAAGCCAACAATCCATTCCGTCGTAGTCTTGCAGCATTAAGAATTGCAGCAAAATCCCCCCATGGTCTCCCCACTGGCTAACCTCTGCCAACCCAGGAGAAACACCTCTGTGAAGCTAAGGGGTCCAGGGGGACTCTGTTTCTTAGCGACTGGCTACACTGCACTACCTAAATGCAAGTGTCATGAAACCCTGAAGGCAATAAAAGCAGGGAATCTCGTTAGTCAATGCAGTGGTGATGTCAGATGCTTCAGTTTTATCAATGGTAAAATTAATTAACCCACTAATAAAAATGTCTTTTTCTGCTCTCTGGTAGGAGTTAGCGCAAATTATTTATGAGGATTACAAAGGTTTTCAGGGACTGTGAGGTGTGCTGAAGGAGCTTTCTTGCTAGAAACTCTGTTAATTGTGTATATGAGAGAAAAAGAAAAAGGTGGTTCCGACCTGTCGTGCCTCAGTGCCCTCATATCAACATATACTGTGGTGGGATCTGGTCCAGATGTTCCCTGCAAACAACAACATCAGCTAATTAGAACCTGAAGGCTGGGAGGAGAAGAGTTTTACCCCCCAAATAACCGAACGTTCATTTCACTGCTAATTATGCTAATCAAATGACAAGTTATATTTAAGCTATTCACCAAGCTCAGCTTTACAGAATCAGAAAGAGCACTGGAAAACATACCTACCGTCAGGTACTTGTTACCTTGGGGTTTGGGAAAACATCAAGCGGCCATACTACTTAACCAAACACGTCAACATAGGTTTTATTTGCTACAAAAGGCCAAGTAATCAGCACATGGATACATACAAAAAACGTTAAACACATTTTGCCACATAAAGGAACGCGGAGATTGCTGAGGAGACACAGTTTAATGGCAGAAGCACGTGATCAGGAATGTGAAGCATGGTTTACTGAGAGTCTTCCATACATGCAACAGAGAATATACTTGAAGCTAAAGATAGTAAAGGTAGCACGCATGACATGAACCAATGTGGACTGAAGGTCTGTAAGCAATTATTCTGTTCCTTTTCAGTCTTCCACTGCATAATTTAAATCCTTGCTTTATGTCACAATATTTAGTTACTTGAAAAGCGGTAGACTGATTTTAGTTTCCTTTCATGCAGAGTTGATACAGTCTTTTAAGCCTTTCCACCCACAGCTTTGCTGCAGTTTTGTAACCTGCTATGATCTTCCCTCATCCATAACTTCAAACTCATCACCACTGAACATCATGTGAATTCTCAATGCTCCAGTCTCGGGCTCTTTTCTCTGCTGCATACCTCACGTCACCGCTAAGCAGAAAGCTAGAAGAAAAGCACAACTTCCTTTTGGAACACTGCAACTTTGGAAATTTTCTTTTCAGCAGATAAATTCACCTAACCCTGGTAATCTACAGGTGCAGGAACTCCTTTATCAGTTATTTAGATGTTTACTACTTAAAACAGCACGCAACATCAACTCCCAATGATTTCTGCCCCGTTTGGGGTATATTACAGAGTACAATTCTTCACATGAGGAATGTCTAGGGCTAAATTTTGCATTTCTGGAATGCTGGCTGGTAGTTCCACAACTTGTTGAGCACTAAAAATTCAAGGGAGTTGCACAAATAGATAATTTTTGAATCTAAAGGGGAAAAGAGTTACCACTACCACTTGATACTTACTGTACAGATACTGATAGTGACCCACCACCAGAGAGAAAAAGAGTAATAGAGCTGCACATGCATGTTAGCCTCTTTAGCTTGTTATACACAATACAAGATACAATATCCTCTCTAGCTATTAACAACACGATTTTCAGTCTACTAGTAAACTCAGCAGTGTAACAGACTAGTGCTGAGTGGAGAACTTATTTGAAATATAGGCAATGTTAAAAAAAAACCACAACAAAACCAAGGAAAAATTGGTTATCTTTAAAAATAAAACTAAACCTGAGTTGATTTATAAAATAATGGAAACAGTCAAGTTTGAAAATCAAAGACAATCACTATGGCATTTGTTATTTTCAGTGTGAATGAAATAGTTACAAGAGCCAGCTAATATTTGATGAAACCTGCATCCAGATAAAGCTATACTGGACTTGTTGTATAATTTCATGGAAGGATCTGAAAATGCCCACATCTCCAGACTCAATTTCTAGTCTGTCCCACTGTTGGAAGCTGATAGGTGGGTATTGAGGGAACATGAAAATCCCCTACCTGCTCGGCCAGCTTCCCCAGCCTGTGAGGCTATAGCAGCAGGAATAGCAGGGATGAGGGAGAGAAGGAAAGAAGGTAACACAAGACGAAAATAATAATAAAAAAATGGGAATGAAGGGTGGGAGAAAAAAAAAGAGGAGAATGCAAAAAGCAGGGAGTAAAATAAAAAGAAAAACAATGTCAAATACAGGAATCTTACAAATTAACCATTATACCATTAAAGGTTAAAAAAAGTAAAAAATGAGGTGTCAACATTTTAGTAGAGCAACAGAAGAGACAGCTGTAGACTGCTAACCTTGGACAAACAGACTTAAATGGTTTTAGGACACTACAGACAATGTTGTTAGTGGAAAACACGTGTCTAGCATACTCATTTTTTTGGTTTTGGTGAAGAAGTCCGTAAACATTATGTCCCTATTTTAATGCACATCCATTGACACAGGGGTTCCAGGTCTGCCATTTCACTACTACAAGAAGTTTGTAAGTGATGTCCTCTGGAAATCAAAAGTAAACTCTCTTTTTGGAAAAAAAGTAATTAGTATACACAACAGAGAAAGATACTTACACCTTGTTTCTTACAGATAAACCTGCTCCTAAAGTGAAATAAAATCAAGGCTTCGTGCACAACCTAACTACTGGAAGACCATACCATAACCATGAAGTTAAATGAATTAACTTCATATTTCAATAATTCTTTATTCTTAGTCTATTTGCTATGATAAACAGTGTAATACACATAAAGAAGAGTAAAATTAAAAGCTGATAAAGCCCCATCAGTTCTTCACCACGATCGATAACACAGCAAAGAGACAAAACACAGCAGTGACTACTCCTAAGCCACTGCTGTCACGTGGAGCATCCAACACCACGTGGTGCAGTGGGACTTGCCCTACAACTTGTGAAAATAAACAGCCCTGAGACCACTGGCGTCCCACATCCCTCTCATCAAACTTCTGAATTCCAGCAAAGTTAAAGACTGCAGGAAGCTGCCACAGGTTTATTCTGGATGCAGGGGAAGATGAAGCATTTTCAAAAATAGGGTGCATCTCCTTATTACATTGCTGCCCCAAAATAGAAATATTCCTAATAATCCAGGTTGAACACTGCAGCGTAACTGCAGAAAGCAGAATTGCTGAAATCCATCAGTTATACAGTTCATTGCCTGTGACTATACTGCAGGTCCAGGGAGGACTCGGAGTACGAGAGCCTCATATGGCTTTTAACTAAGGAAGGGCTTGAGAAACTGCAGTTGAAGTCTCAGCATCATCCTTCCACGGCCAGCTGTAGCTGAGATGCTCTGAAAGCATTTCAAAAGAAGCAGAGTCTTAGCCAAGACCAGAGTGACTGACTGAATCTGTCTGTGCACATTTATTTTGTGAGACGGAGATAGAGAGCATCTGTAATGTCGGTAACAGGAAAAAAACAACATGACTTCTGCTGTATCTGGTACTTAATAAGGACGCGTTAGGTAGCGTTCAAGGAAATAAAATGGACCAATCATCATTTTCTGTCTGAAAACAGGTACATCGTAAGTCACATCCCTTGGACTAAGTGAATCCCCTGTCTGCGAATAGGCTGCCACCACTGAACCATCCCTGGTCAGTGCAAACCCTGCAACATGCCAGCCTTTTGTTCTCTGGGAAGACATTGCAGGTCAAAACCGCACAGACTTACCCCTATAAGTCATCAGCAGGGACAACGATGTGTCAGCACTCGGCCCAATTTCCACTGAAGTCAAAGGCCAAGGCCAATCTCCCCTGCTTCCCACCCAGAGTTAAAAACCAGGAACTAGGCAATCAGAAGTCCTAAGGATTTAAAAATAACTGTTGTTTTGGGTGTTGTTTTGTTTTGCTATCTAAGGATGTGCCCTCAATGTTTATTCTGAGTCTACTTCTGCTCCAGGGATGCTCAGAAATGGAATTTTTGATGTAACTTAACAATCTCACATAGGCAAGCACAGCAGCTGGAGCTGTGAAAAGAACTTCGTGGCGTGACTCATAGTAAAGGTGGGAAAACGCAGAATCTGAGGCAACTCACTCTGAGCTGCACTACATTGCTAAGTGTGAATCATACCTCTGATAAAGTGCACAGTCTCCTGTCGCACTCTTCGCAGAGCTATGCCTTATTACTTTTAATATGGAAGATCCTCAAAATGTGTGATCTATCACTAAGTAAAAAGGAACGTTAAATTTAAGTCCTAAATTCACTAACAAAGTTCTCCTTGCTAGACAGTGAGGGAAGGATTAATTTCATATAACTTCAGCCATCAAAGAAGAAAGTGTGCAGTGTAAGGTAGGAAGTATCTCCTGATGTTGATGAATCCCGTCCCAAGATGGGCACCTGAGACAGGCAGAATGAAGGTCTCTCTAGAAGTATTTCTTTGATTCTCCTGACTATAGATGAATATTGGATAACGCACTTAACCTTGCTGTCTCACTTAGAGGTGACATGAAAGCATCAAGATGAATCCTGCTCTCCTGCCCTAGCTTGAGCAGATCTGTTAGTACATTTTCAGGGTTAACTAAGTAAAATGAACAACTTCTAGAAGTTTTTCCTCAACTGAAATTGAGTAGCAGGTTGAATAAAATGAAAATATTTATTTCAAGTGTTTAAATGAAAACTAGCTAAAATTCTAGAGAATGATCTGTGCTGTTGTAAGAAACAGACTACTTTTTATATCTGTTTTTCTCTCTCTCTTGAGAACGCTAAGATGCTAGTTAATGAGAATTAAAATATGCTGGATGAAATCTTTTCATCTCAGAAATCCCTGGACCATTATCTGTGACTATACAGCCACAAAAGGTCAGATATTAATGGTATTTAAGTGCCTAAGGATGAAGAGAATTATATATTTTCAAAAGCACACCTCTCAAAATGTAGTCCAAAATGATTACATCAAAAGAAACATAGAAAATTTGCTCTACATTTGAGAGGACATAAACTCAAATGACAACACACTAGTCTGATCTTAATCCTGAAATTAAGATAATTTGGTAGACTAAGGCTCTTTTGTACCAAAGGGATTATCACAATGATTTCCTTTTTAAAGTAATCTTTAATAAAAGGTCCAATTCCGCTATCAAGTTTTTATACACACAGACACAAACATACCCCCCCCCCCCTTCTTTTTCAAGGCTGGAACAACAGTAAAAGTTTTTTGGAATAATCAGGATACCTTCCCCTCGAAACACTTGAGTCTTAAATTTGTCAAAAAAATTGGAAATGAAGTGAAGAAGGTATCAAAGACCACACCCAAGTTGTGTTAGAGGCAGCCCATAGAGAAGAACGCCTGGATAGGCTTTTTATTGGTAAGAGTCAATAGCTGAATACTGAGATATGTTTAGAAAACTGATTAGTAGATACATATACTAGAAAGACCATAGAATAGGCTGGATCACAGTTATCTCTGCGGAAGATGGTGTTCCAGGAACCATGTGCTGATCTCATGGATGACACAACTTGGAAGAAAAAAAGCAAAGGCAGATGCTGTTGACTCAAACATCTTTAGAAGTACTTTTATGCAATGTGAAGAATTCAGAAATCTTGACCCATCTCTGGAACATATTGGAGACAATGCTAATTTCAGGAACATTGTTGATCAAGGATTAAAATTCGTTCTGCGTCTCAGCCCAGAAAACAGAATAGCCCACAAGCTATTCTGGAATATCACTAGCCATAAAATTCCAGAGTTTGGAAAGAGCATTCAGTGTAATTCTGTCTTTGGCAATGTCTACTACCAAATGCTTCAAAGGACACAATCCTGTATCGTTATATTCTCTATCAAAATGGCATGTTTTGCGGTGATGCTTCTAAGTAACATCTCTAGTATTTTTTCAAACGCCTTTAAAACTTGCCAAACTACCCTCAGCTTAAATGCTTCAAAAACCATTCCACTTGGAAGGGTAACGTTACTAAATATGGCCTGTTCTGAAATGGCTTTCTGCATTCCAGCCACACCACTCTTTAGACAGTGTATGGCTTTTAGTTTGTCCTATGGACTGAGATGCCACATCTTAGTGGAACTCAATGAAGCCTGACACTAAACTATATGATCAGCCAGGCTGCTAATCACCTCACTCAAGGCTCTCATGCTGTGCTGTTCTTAAATTCGTAGTCAGTATCATTAATAAAATTCCTTCAGAGAGTTATCCACTTTTACAGTTTGATTCAAGAACTCTGTCAAGAATTTCTGTAGAGAGCCATCTAAGAAGCAAACTTCAGCTAAGGAGTTAAGACAATCAAAAGACAGATATACATAGCCAAGCAAAAATCCAGCCTAACTCCATGCTGATTAGGACACCCAGTTTTTCTGAGTGTATTCAGCTTTCCTGCACATTTGTAGTGAGTTGACCCAGACAGCAGCTAAGTACCCACCCAGCCGCTCACTCGCTTCCCTCCCAGCGGGACAGGGGAGAGCACAGGAAAAGCAAAAGCGGGAAAACCTACAGGATGAGATAAAGACAGTTTAATGAGTGAAGGAAAGAGAAAAAAACCCCAAGTGATGCAAAAGCAATCACTCACCACCTCCTACAAGCAGAACAATGCTCAGCCAGTCTGTGAGCAATGGCTACTTTGGAAGACCCTCTTCCGTTTTTTTAATGCTGAGCATGACATGATACGGTATGGGATATCCCAGGTAAGCTTGGGACAGCTTTCCTGGCTGCGTCACCGCCCAGCCTCTTGCTCTCCCCCAGCCTACTCGCTGGGGGCAGTGGGTGGTGGTGCAGCGGGCAGAGTGAGAAGCGAGGAAAGCCTTGGTGCTGTGCAGCACTCTTCCGCAGTAGCTAAACCACTGCTCTGCCATCAACGCTTTTTCAGTCACAAATCCAAAAGACAGCTCCGTACGGGCTGCTATGAAAAAGTTAACTCTACCCCAGGCAGACCCAGTACAATGTTACTTCCAATGAGGCATACTTGGGCTTTGAACTTGGCTTACTGCTGCTTAGTATTGTTCCCTGGTTTTATCATTTGTTCTGAACAAATGACTTATCTCATAAGTGAAGCAGCCACCATGAACAGTCTACAGATCACTGCAAGTCTGAAGTGGAGATTTTCATTAGTGGCAAGCAAACTTCTGTGGCTAATTTGTCCTTGTTATCTACAGCATCCTTCAGGTCTGGTCCCTCTATGGACCATAAGCCAGAGAAGTTCAGTTATTTTTCAGAAGTAGCTCCATCACAGCTGCAGGGGGGAGCTGACAGGTCCCATCCTGATCTGTCGGGAAAGTCAGAGCAGGTGGCCATGAGGTATGCCATCACCGCCCTTCTTCCCCTCCTCTGTAAAAGACAACCCATGGGCACTTCAAAATGGCTGACGATACAGGAGCAAATTAGAAAACTATTGTTACCAAGTAACCAGATCATGTCTTTCTCCTCTGTTTTCCCCTTCTACTCAAGGGAAAGTAGTGTCCTTGCTGCCTGCTGTGCCCCTCCCAGCCAAGTATTCAAGCTTAGTCGGGTTGCTGCCTCGGAAAGCACACCAACCTGCACCTGCTAACTGGACTAAACAGGTACCATCCAAATTGTCCTGTCTCGGGTGGGAGCGCCCAAAGATTGCCTAGATGTTTTCCTAGGTTTCCTAGATGTTTTCTGAGCTGTCCTCTCTGCCTTGTCATCACCCAGGACTCTAGATATGGAGAAAGCAATGAAGAGGCCTGTACTCTTGCGATGAAACATTCAGTAAAAGAGCTTTCAAAACCTCAGTCAGCACTTTTTGTATCAAATTCATGACAGAAATATGGGGGAAGATGCTGCTTGAGTTCATAGACGTTTTTAACCTACAAGATGTATTTTTCTCTCAAGACTATTAAGCTTTATTACGGTAAAACTGTTTTGAACGATTCAAGTGCTGCTTTTGAGACTACGGGAGATTTTCTTTAACTTTTATTCCTGGGTAATATTTATGGCAGCAATTACAGAATGTCGAACTAAAGAACTCTACCTCTGGGACACAGAATGAGCTTTAACCCTGCTCAGCTTTGCCTTGTCGTATGTGTGATATTTGATAGTAGTACTTAAAGTCACCCTGGGCTGAAGAGATACTCTGCTGGTAGTCAGAGAGAAAGCAAGCAGTACCGGAGATGTGGCATACCTCTTGTATTCATATTCTGGTAACATGCGGAACTATATATAAGGTCATTTTTAGCCAAGGTCTGATGAAAGCAAGGATTCTTTAGTGATGTTGAACAGGGCAAGAGTCTAAGGCAGGCATAAAACACAGACATATTGGTCTGTGATGAACCCATAACCTGTTATTTGTCACATTTTTTTGAAAAATAAAAAATCTTTACATTTATAACCAGGAAAAGAACAGCAAATGCCTTATTTGCAGTGTCACTGAGGAGATGTATTCTGGCTTCCACACCTAAGCAATTATGCATGCTACATGCATGAGAAATCCTTTAATGTAAACTACGGGTAACTGCCAGGTTAGAAATGTGGGATGCACCATATAGGCAAATTCTGCTGGGGAGACAGTGACTTTGAAGAGGTTAGAGACAGGGTAGGTGACCAAATGGACATGGAACTTAACAGCCAATGCAGCTGCCAATGCAGAAGATGATTCTTGTATTATTTAAAAAGATTATAAAGTCAGAAATCATATTATATCTGAGTAGGACACCGGTGGTATTACTACAGGAATAATATGTGAAGCTCTGATACCAGATTTGGAAGGACAGAAAGAGATCAGGAGTCATAAAAATGAGACACAGATTAGGAAAGCATGTCTTAAGATTCTTTATCTATTTATCAAACACTAAGATGTGTATTAGAGTCATGATAGAAATGAGATTCTTTATTCTAGATTAGAAAAATGTAATGAAATAAAAAATCTCTTTCATTCTGTTTTGGTCCACTAATCAGAAGAAAGTAGCCAGGGATAATATTGGATTTAACCTTCATTCTCCAGGAATTTTCCATTGTAAGCAATAAACTGTGTGCAGAAAATATCTATCTAGTTAATTAAGTAATGGTTGGAATTATTTTCTGAACAGAAGGAATTAATTTTGTAACATACTAAAGTGAGCACTTGGAAACTGGATTTTACATTACACGACTAAATACTATTTTTGGAGTACTGAGTACACATTCTGTCACTACCATGCGCTTTTCTGAATTACTGTATTCATGGGCAGAATAAATGCTATGATTGCAACATGAGAGGGATGAATAGTTGACAAAGTAACAGAAATCTGCTACCTGTATATGCAAGAACATTGAGTACCACATGCATTTTCTTAATATGTTTACAACCAAGCAGCCAAAGAAAATATAATGAATGCTTCTTACTGAATACCATTTTCTTAAAATAGCTTTGAACTTGAGGAGTGAAAAATCTTACCTGCAAACATATTGCCAGGTTAACTCTACAGCCAAGTGATGTGCTGACAGCCCGTGGATGGAGACCGAGGTCTTTAAATAATTTTGAAAATGACTGAGTAAGAGCTATCCGAGGTCGTTCTTCAGCCACTACTACACACGTCCGTACACGTGAAAGGTCCAGTCCCCTTGCCTAAAAAGAAGTTAAAATGTAACAAAGGCCACAAATGGGCAGATTTAATGAAAAACAGTTAGTAGTGCTTAAGTGTGTTATGTGGGTATTATGATTCAAGAGGAAGAGCGGTAAAGAGGCTAAGGTGCCAGTATAATTTCCATCTTTCCTGGAGGCTGGACGGCCAGATGACAGTCTAACAGCTGTAGAAGAGCAGGCACACTTGCTTGTCATCTCAACGTTAGCACGTTGGATGAAACGGATATGCTAATTCGGAAGGGAGGGAATGCCACTTCCCAATATTAATTCAGAAGGCCAGGGAGTAATAGCAAACAGGAAGCAGTGTCTAGCCTTGGAAAAACTAATTAGGAAATTATTACACGAGCATGGTAAGGGCTGGAGACATTATTAGCATCAGCATCCCAAGATCTAATTGATTTCAGTAGCGTACTGGAAAATCTAGATGACTTCAGAAATGTACCTGGCTACGTGGCTTTTAATTCTGCAGAAAAAAAAAGAGAAGATACACACCTTCCCCCTGCCCCCACCAATGAAGACAATCCAGTTAAAACAATCAGTGCTTTTAAGAATGTGACTATTTAACTACAGGGGCCAAAACCAAACTAGTACTTCATATAATCAGGGAATTCATAAAACATAATATACAATGTAATACTGCTTGGGCCTCTTGGACATTTACACCTCTGTTTTCCAACACTTGCCTTCCAACACAGGCTGCAACACACATCAGAAAGCTTAGGTAAATAAGAGCCTTTCCTTGATGTTTAAAAGCCTTGTGATCTGGAAGAGAATGACTGATATTCATACATAGCCTTTGGCAAGGAATAACACGGGTTCTGCGGAAGCTGCCCCTGCCCTCTGATGGTGGTCTCCTCACTGCAGACATTTAGCACAGCCGTTGACGGCAGGGAAGGCTCCCAAACACCACCGTGCAGACGGCGGGTTGTGCAGGATGGCGGAATTACTCACCTTCAGCGACTCTGTTTGCGAACCGAGTCCCTTAGTACAAAGCTCCATGACCGAATAGGAACAAAAAGTGTCTCTCACTTTGTACTGACTCACGGCAAGAAGCCACAGAGCGGGATTGGTCTCCAGTTCTGAGGGAGGAATCAAGATAGACTGGTGTCCTGAATAAACGCTGTGAAGACACAAGATTCATTAACGCACGCTAAACGCCTGTGTCCGCAGATGTTTACAAGCTACGGGGCACTAGAATATAAAGTTTAACACAGCACTGGATGAGCCATGTAAGGTCTTACAGTGCTCTACAGTAGTGTAACACAAAGTTTAACTCTTGTTTTTCGCTATACCTTCATAGTCTATGAGGAATCGTGAGGGATGCGGGCAGAACATGCTCCTAAAATACTAATTTACTCAAAATGCCCGTGGAATTTGCTGTTAGAACTGTACCGAAGAGAGCAAAATAGCTCGGTTATTAATGGTGCTAATAAACAGTATTATAATATCAACAAAAATTATGTGTTGCTGACAAATAATTAAGATTGAGTAATTATCATTTTAAGATACCTTGATTAAAAGAGTACTTGATTGCTTCACATGGAAATAACCCCTCTCCTGCTGAGGCAAGCAAGAGTTTGCAATCATTTTCAAGGGAGTAAATCTGGCCCAAATTTAACAACCCATGTGGCTTTAAATTTCTTCTGTGAAAGTTTTATGAACTTTTAAAACACAAATATACTACATCTCTTGTTTATTGGATACCCAGTGAGCATAAGTATTGAGAAAAGACACTTATCAGGGTCCCCTGAAGGAAACAATTATGCCAGAGCTAATTTCTCTGGTACACAAGAGTCTCCCCAAGGGAAAAAATATTCCCAGTTTGATGTCTTTATTTCCCATGGGTCCTGTGTTGTTCGCTCATCTCAGACAGGCAGATTTACCATCAATTTTACAGTCCTCTCACATCTTTATTTGTGATTTGTAGATATTTCAAATCGGAAAATGGTCATAGCATAAAACCCCAAAATCACAGAAGTTCGGAGAAAGGACCATAAAGCCCCAGAGATTTATGATGCACATAAGAGAAATTCATTTGTGACTTGAAATGCCAGCCTGGTAAAGTACAGCTGACGTTTTCAAAGCCGGGTGCCCGAGGTAAGACATGAAATGGAACTTTATTTTCAGGAATACGAGCATCTCTGTAACATTTGACATTAGGAAGAAGATACACACTTTTGCAGTTCTTGAAGATGGGCTGCTCACACAACTTCCCTCCGTGGTGAGTGAGTGCCCCCACTCCCCCCAAACCCAGATGAGAGTGCTTTCAAAAGCTGTGCAATTTATAACAGGGTTTGTGTGACCTGGCTGTCTTTACTTGGTGTGATAGAGGCATAAAAGGTGTACAAGTCCAGCCACAATGCCAGTTAATAATCCAAATAGTTTAGGTCTCTGCTGGAGTACGAGCCAGAGGATGTCATGGAATATATATGAACTACAGTTCAAATAATTTCATTTATCATACAGTAAAAATTTTATCTTAGACTGCTCATCCACATTTATGCCATTGGTGATGATTCATGACCAGTCTTGCCACGAAGCGATGTGTTCTCGGATACGGTCGACATAACGACTACAGCACAGGACAGTCAAATGAAGCATTATGCTTTTATGTTGCTTTTATGGAATCAGAATAAAGTATGACTGAACCTTGAGCATGTGCTTCATAAACATGTGAAAAGAGATGTTGGCAAAGTTAGCCAAGCCCGAAAGGAGTATGCCCTGAGCTCAAGTGACAGATCAAACCAGCTAGGGAGTAGTAACAGTTTTTACTATAAATATTACTTCACTTTTTTCTTCTCAGCCAATTCTATCAAGTTTAGGGCCCCACAAACAATCAAGCCGTATGATCTGTCTGGTAAATACATAATTCTTACAAAGAGGAAGCTGTAACCGCTTCAGTAAGAACCCGGGACGGGCTCCAATCTGTACAGACACAGTATACAGAGATTCAGCGTCAAACCTTTTCCCCGTCCCTGAACTCCTCTAGTTGATGAAGCCAGTATCAGCCGAAAAACACCCACCCCTGCACAATAATAAACAAGCTGCCAGGGGGTCAAATGTGTGAGAATTATTACTGAGAACCACATTAAGATCCCTTAAGTGCCATTTATTCAAATGGGCAGAACATCCCAAAATAAAAACAAAATCAAAAATACAAACTTTATCCCTGTACTGAAAAGTGCCCACACAAACTCCACAGTAATAAGGGAGGAAAAAGCTGCATTGCTTTCAGGAGAAGAACAGGAAATTGATTCCAAGTGCATTTTACCAGGAAATAGTCCACAATGGTGGAATTTGGGAATACAAATTTACACCAAAGACAAATCTTTTTCCCCTCGGCAACACTAATGAGTTGGGGTGAACTGTCTCCCTCTCTTGATCAACTTACACTGGGCAAGTAAGAAAGATACTCGTGTTTGGTCTTAACCTCCCACCAACGGCCATGCTGCAAAGCATGAGGATTTGGATGCAAAATAGCTGTATCTTCTCCAGACTGAGGAAAAAAAAACATTCTTATGATCAGACTTTGACTAAAAAAATCATTTTGGTTAGACAAAAATAAATAAAGACATTGCCAGGACCTTTTCTGAGTTTTCTAATCCCTCAGAAACATTAAGTTCAGAATTAAACTGCAGAGTTATAACGCTGCAGATGATAGATAACAAGGAGTTATCTAGCAGGAAGGAAACTTTCTGTGGTGCAGAACCTCAGACATGTGCTGCTCTTGTCTATACAGTACCTAAACCTACAGAAAGATGATGCCATGCCTGGAAACTTGATGACCAACACAGGCTTTGCCTACTGAGCTGTGGTTTAGTAACCCATGCATATCATCTGATTTGCTAGAGCAGTTGGTGGAGCCAGGAGAAGAACTACAAAGACATACTTCTATGTGCCAGCGCCACAGCTGAAGTGGTTTATGCAGCACCTGGCCACCACAATGTCAGTCAGAACTTGGCTCACCTCCCCGAATCAATCTTGGAAACATTATGCATGTTTTCTGGATCGCTCCAAGCAACAAAACGTTCCTGGTAGCCACATACCCCTGCAAATTCGCCGACTTTATACTACCATGTTAACCCCTGAGAAGCTGTATGTCACCAATGTTTTGGTGGAGAGAAGCTAAGAAAAAAAAGATACTCCCTTGCATAGCTGGCTGAAACGTTTCTACCACTTCGGTAGTTTCAAATCACTGTGAGATGTTCGAGGGTGTTTGCTTAGTATGGATGTCAACAACCAAGCAGAGGACCATACGCTTGAACAGACTGCAGTTGTGGAAGGCTGCCTTGGAGATGCTGGATAAAGCTAGATACGGTCCCAAACCTATAGGAAGTTCTGTCAATGCCGCCTCCATGTAATTCGAGGTATGGCAGAGATGTCTGTTAGGTACATCTAGGTATGGTACTTTCTAGATATGGTAGAGTTCATCCTGAAACTGAGGCACTGAACAAACAGACAGTTCCATCTCACCTTGAAACACAACAGTCATCAACAGATGGTTAAGCCGTCAGCTTTGCTAGTCTCATACTGGAAGTAACAGGGGGATCAGATGGGATATTAGGAAAAGCTGGGGGCTTAAATATAAATTGTAGAAGCTAAAATTACCGTTCTGAAATTGCAATATATAATATATTGGAGTAGGCACAAGAATTTAGTTCTGTAAATACTGGGAAGGAAACCGAAGCAAGACTGTTTCTTCCACAGCTGTAGATATTTGTTGTCATGAAAGTAATTCCATCTCCTGATACAACTCTTGCAACAGGAGATGACACAGTGCAGAACTGCAGAGCCTATCTGACAGACCTGGACTTCTGTTTACCAGTCTCCACCGTTTTTAGAAAATGCAAAAGGAGCAGGTTAAACAGAAGACAACAAAGGAGAGTGACTACAGAGCATCCCTGCATCATCTTGTCACAATGACTTTTGGGATGCAGACGCAGAGTGAAATGCAGTGGTAGCTGAGGTGGGGGATCACCTTTTAGAAATGCTGTCTTCCTTCAGGGGACTGCAAAGCAATCTGGGGGAAAAAAAGTATCCACGTGGTGGACAAAGCCTTGGATCTTGGCAGTAAGTGAAGAGCCTTGTCTGCCTGCACTGAGCAAGGGCTGCCCAAGGACAGGAACACTCAAGTTAAACGCACCAGGATGTATTTTGGTATGATGGCGCCATCTGATCACAACACCGGTTCCACTGCCTGGCAGGCTGTTTTGGCAGCATATGGAGATGCCTGGAAGGACATCTTGGCAATTAACTGTTCCACTGAATCAAAGATTTACCCCATGTTGTGCTGAGGAAGATTAGCAGTAAAGTCTGAGGTTTTATTATAGTTCCAGAAATTTCAGCAGGGCAATAAATGCTGACAAATGGCAATTGCAATTTGCAATTGCATTCTGGCAGGCCACTGACCCGCTGCTGCCCTTACTTCTGGTGTCCTCAGGTGGTATGAGCTGCTTTCCCACTTAACTGCAGGAGGCAGGTAGGTACTGCTGAGTCTTCTAAGTATACGCACATAGTTTCTGCATTTCTACAGATGATATTTGACATTTGATGATGAGAGACATGCATGGGAACTGGGCACCTGGTAGAGCCTGAAATAACTGAGTTGCCATGTCCATGATCCAAAGTCCATGAAAAGAGTCTGCATGCTGAGGGAACCTGAACGGGACTGAGCAAAAGCCTTCACAATTATCTGGACCAGAGCTTGTAGGAAGGATGGTACAGGCCACAGATGACAGTGTTTGGGCATATGTCTGGCCTAAGCTTCATAGGACTTCGGCCAAAATTAGACCTTCAGTTCTGGAGACCCAATACGCTCACAAAAAAAGAGGCTTTTGGAGAACAAGTAAAGGACCTCACACCACCTGCAGAATCTAAAGATGCCCAGCTGGCATACAGTGCACTAGCAGCATGACCGTACATGGTAAGCAGATAAGCAATCAGTACTGGAGAGACAGAGACACCTCACAAAGAAGTTTAACTGATGTAGAGCAAAAGGGATCATTGTGTAGGGTATGCAGATTTCCCCAGAAAGGAAAAGCTCTCACCAACAAATTTTGATAGGCTTCTGGTGCTGAGAATAGGTCCAGTCTTTACAACTTTCAGATGGGCGTGCTGGGAGGTGGTGAGAGCAGTGCCATAACCCAGCACTATGCTTTAACTCAAGCTCTGGTGTTGGTACCCCCATCAGATACCTGTAAGTCTTTGGTTAACACTGAAATGCCAGTATTTTGTTCCTGTAGTGCCTGCACTACCTGCTGGGACAGTGCTGTCTGCCCAGAACGAGAGCCAGAGGTTAAACTGAACTTCTTGTTTCTTCAAAAGGCTTTAACCTCCCCCTTTCAGAGACGTGTTTCGCAATCTCTGAGCCTCACAAGGGAAGGAAGCTTTCTAACATGGCTCCAGGCTGCTCCTGGGCACTTCTGAACTGATGTGTAACTTCTCACTGGGAAGCGTGCTGTTCGTGGCTCCTGAGCACAAAGACATCGCACAGCAGCACCAGGCGTGGGAATCTTACAGTCATTTGGTGGAACTTGGGGTGCTCATTGCCATTTCAACACCAAGTCCCTTTATCTAGACACTTAAAGAACGTAAGTTTTAAAAACTGGCTATGTTCATATCCTTCACTTTCCATGTCACAATTATCCTTTTCTGATGTGGCATTTAGGCTTCTTTATGCAGGTTTGCCTTCATTTTGCTGTAAATGGGCTGGAAATCGGGTGAAATGCTGACAAGATATCTTCAAGCCTAACAATAGTTATTGAGTCCTAGCACACTGAAGTTTTCTACAGTGCAGTTCTCATGCTAATGCTGCAATTCCTTGCTTACTTCTTGCACAGTTCCACCTGTTTGCTTAACAAGAAACCTTGCAGTCTCTTGCTGCAGAGGTTACCCATCAGCACCACTGGGGACTTCAGCTCACAGCTATGGAACAGAGACCACAGGAGCAGCACAGGAGAAAGCAACTTCACTGCACCTTACCTGGAAAACCTTCCCAGGACCATTTTATAGCATTCACGCTATTTATTATGTGGCCACTGTGGACCAGAAAATTCAGTTCCTCTGGTCCAGTCTGTGTCTTACTGACTTGCGCTATTGCAGTCTTAGTCTTTGAGAACATATTTAAAATTTATTTGAAATTATTAATGCACTTAATTTTAATTTCAGGAAGGACAATTCTATCTTCCAGTAGTAAAAGTAGAGCTGCAATATGGGTTGGCTTAGCTGGGCTAAAATGGAGGGAAAATTCTTATTCTATTGCATCACTCAGCAACTATCAATTAAGTAAATCCTCACTAACGAACTGTAGAATGCTCTATTCTGCCCCAGAGTGAGCAGCACTAAGACAGGGGCATCTTAATTTCAGGAAGCATTTTTGAACAACGGGATTCTGTATTTTTAATTTTACAGTGGAGGACACTTATTTTTTTTCTTTTAAAGAATGTAATACATTTTAAAATGTAATGCAATGCGATTCAGAATACTAGGATCACCCTCTCATAATGGATAAACGACATTATTAAAGCGAAAAACGCCAGAATAATGTATTCTTTATTGAGTCATTAGTAAGAACCTGCTAAAATTAGGAAGTCTGGGGTCTGTGAACTCACGTGGGGCTGATGACTGCCGCCACACCCAGGACGTGCTGTTCAATGACAAAGCTTCCAAGGAAACCCTGCTGGAGCATGCAGCCAGTTTAGAGGGAACGTGGTCAATCCCATTTTTTTAAAAATGTATTGCTCTGCTTTGCAAGGTTTCTTTTCTTTATTATTTTATACCCTTTAGGACATAAAATAATAAATTTTTAAAAATAAAAACTTTGCAAAACTATGCAATATACTCCAAACTTACCAAAGGGCTGGCTCCATGCTCCAGCAGCTTTCCTAAGTAGCTTTAACCTCACAGAATGGGGCATTCTGGGGCACCGCAGTGGAGCAGGCCAGCACAACGTCTAAGCACCTACAACGGGGATAAAACGTTAGTTTTTCTTTCATTCCTTAGTCAATGCCTCCTTTGCTCTAGTTAATAAAGGGATTAAAATGTACTTGTCATTTGAACCGCACCCAGCACAGGAGGTTGCTTTCTCTTCCTGCTGGGCTCCTAAAACGAAGAGTTCCTATTTAACTCTCAAAACCCCCTAACTGATAAAAAATTGAAGACCTAACTTCATTTCCATATGCCATAAGAAGTATTAATTTAGTTAATGGGAGCGGTGACAGACAATCACAACTTTACAGTAGAATCCTCTGAGGTAGAAATCTGGGCTGTAAAATTCTGGGGAGGATTTGGGTATGTTAAGCTACAAAGAATAGTTGCAAAATTTTTAAGTTATGAAGAGTCTAATAACCTCCAGGATGTATTTTTTGCTTTCACATCAAATAATACTAATTTCTAAAATAGTAATGGCATGGAAATTAAGTTTGTAAGTGGAATTAATGAAGCTGTATCTGATGTCAGCTTTCTCTAAATGACAGTTGCAATTCGAGCAGACTGCAAATTTTCTGGTTTTATAGGAACAGGAGATCAGTGGCAAAGAAGAGATTGACATGACGGTTCATAAGATTAGAGTGTTGCTGGCCTGATCTCAGCTCCTTCAGCTCCCTTGTTTCCTTTTTCTTCTTTGAAAAAGCTATAAAATTTTCTATTCCTTCTACAAGCTACAGAGGGGCACGGACCTTGATTGCTTTCTGCCAGAGGCTCACTGCCTTATTCACTTGCCAGTCATAATCTTCTCCTCAAAGGCTGAATACTATCAGTATTGGGAAGGACCTAACAAAAGCATTGTTGCAAATACAGTTCTGGAAGAACAAAAATTTCCGTATTCAGGAGGGCCAGAGGCACCACAAAGTACTCGAGTTTTGGACAGGTTAACATTTACCTGCATTTTATGGCTCTATCGTGATGTCTCATAGAAGTTATTCTTGGATGCTCCATGTCCCAACATTATCCCATACAATAACACACTCCTCAGCTGAACTCTCCTATGGTGCCCTACAACCCTTCCCTGCTCTCACCGAATGCACCATGGCAGGTTTAGCCCCCAGCAGAGAGAAAGCCTAACAGTGTTGACATCAGGGCATGATGGAACACATAAATCTATATCAGAAATATTCAGCTGACTTAAAAAAATCAATATTTTAAAAAGTTAACTTAAGCAGAAAATTTCTGAAAGTTTTTCTGAGTTTTTATGCAGCCTCAATATTGTTGGAGAAATAGCACATTGAAAAAAAATATTTTTCAAAACAAAGAAATCTCTAATCCCCACAGAAAATCTGAAATCATTTTAGGGCAAGTATAGTTTAAATCAAGAAGGACTGATCAAGAATGAATAAGGTAATACTGTTAATCTTTGGCCCATTTAATATTTAATAACAAAGATTTTAAAAGGGCAACAAACCAGGCCAATAGCCTACTTTAAAATAAACAATACTTGCTGAAAACAAATTGTTGCAGTTGTTATCAAATAATGCTTCCTTCAGGTATTTAGTCAATTGTTAAAAAGTTTATCCAGAGTATTTTTGTTGACCTGCATCATCTTCACTTTAGTAACTAAAAATAGCAGTACTGCTAACACTAAAGAACTTTCTATGGAGGGAGCAAAGATGTCAGACTCCTGTCACTCTAACATGTCTTCATAAAAATGTGCTCCACTAACACCCTGATAGCTCTTTCCCTTTGCCTCTGCATCAACCCAGCTAACTTAAAAAAAAAAGAAAAAAGAATGAAAGAAAGAAAGAAATCGATAGAACTGCTTTCAGTACTGAACTGTAACTTCCCTGGAGTATAGAGATTGACAGAATTGTTAAATTTCTAAACTTCTTATTAACAAAAAAAGCTGATACACATTTCACCAGAAATATTTTTTTCTGATAGCTTTGCTACAGCCATAGAAGGCCCCTTCTGCAAGAAAACACACTTTCACGTCTCTACAAAAATCACAGCCAGAAGTCCTGCAAATGAGGAAGCCCCCGATATCTACTCGTGCTTTCAGATTAGGGAATGACAAAGGGAAGCCACTTCCTCAAGGTAATATTGGTAGAGTGTTGCCTTCATCAAATAAAACTAGCCAGACTCTGCAGAAACAGCAGTAAAACAGCAGGAGGTCAATGAGCAGCCGTGTTGATGCTCTGCATTCTTAAGTCTAAATACCTATGCCCGTGCCCAAAACTCAAAGAAAGCACATTCTCTGTACAGCACTCTCCACGGAGCTTCCAGCAATTCCAATTGCCTGTGTCAGTCCCAGAGGTATCGTCTGTTCTTCCCATCCTTTTATCGCTCACATCATCTGGTCTGTTGTGTTATAGTACAATGGAAACGGTATTTCAAAAGGTTGAGGAGAAACCTCACCTGCAGAGGCACCAGAGGACAAACCCAAGTCCACAGTAGGGGTCCAAGCAGATAGCGACTTCTCTGGAGGGATAAAGCTCACACTGCAGCTTAATAGAACGACAAAAGGCACTAGTGGCTGCATGAGACATCTGAAAGACAACAGCAAAGTAATTAAAATGATCAACTATGTCATTCGGAAGGCTCATTCCCCAACTGTGCCAAGTGCTTAAATAAGTTACAGGATAAAGAAAACAAATAAATATTGACTTTGTGCTCAGTGTAAACACACATGTAATTTATATCTAAGAAAACATAATTTTCTTTCAAGAGGGTATCCAAATAACCGTGAAAGGGGAGGGGTGACAGAATAAGTTTGAAGTGATTTAGGGAGAAATCTGTGAGTGGTTTAAAGATGTGCTGCAAGCTGTACGCAAAGCTAATGATAACGAGCTAAGCTTTCCGCAAGAACAAAGGAATGAATGACTGCAGGTTCTGAATGACCTATTTCGTTGATCATCAGTAACATATTTCTAAGTACATATTTCTTAATACAGTAAATAAAAAATGCCAATGCACTTTTTAAACTGAAGAGGATTTTGCAAAACAATACTAAGGACCTAATCATTCAGTGATAAACATCTCCAATAAACTTAGAAAAGGTTCTGTAAAATGTCTCCATGTTATCCAGCTCCTAACTGGGAAACAGGTTGTTAAAATATTGGTAAGAAAGCTCTCAGAGATAAAACAAGCAGGAAGTAGAAACAAAAAGCCTGATCAAAAGGAAATTCTTCTGATTTTTTTTTCTAGTGTTAGGAGGCTTCCTACACTCACCCATCCTGGCTTAGAAGTTCTAACTACGGTGGGAACACAATTACATCTTTTCATCTTTGTCCTCTCTGTTAATAACAAGAAAGACGCCCGTGTTAGAAATACAGACTAACTATAGGATTTAACTCATCTAACCTTTGGTCTCTGCCACATACTGAGCTACTTGCCTTATATACTGTTAGAATCAATGAAGGGAAACGGGCACTTGGAAGGTAAAATTTATTTGACCTTAAGGTAAACAGGGGAATAAACCTCCAGAAGTGGCTTTTTTGCCATTGCCAGTGAGAGCCGTAACTGATGCTGGACATGTTCCAAGTGATGCAAAAGGAGCAGCTCAAAACAGGTATTCACAGAGCGACCACCTGCAGTTTGCAGAGATTAACTCTACTCCAGCTGAATCAAGACCACTTTTCCACACAGGATTAAACAGAATTCTGTAGGGCCGGAACTGGTGTTATTCTGTGAATTTTTACATCATACTGTGTGCAAGCTATTGCAAAAGCTGAGGGTAAACGTAAGAGGAATCTACCACTTCCAAAGTGATTACAAAGTGATTGACTTTTCAGAAGCCACATAAGTTGTTTAGCCATTTTTTTAATTTAGCACCACTCATGAATATAAACCTTGTGGCCTCTTATGATCGTTTTGTAATGAATTAATCCCTAGTAGTGATCTAGTAGATGGTAACTGTTTACATAAACCTGCTGAGTCAGTGATCTCGAGGCTTCGTGATCCAGATATCAGAAACTAATAAAAAAATTCTTGACAGATTTATCTGGCTTTCCCTTTAGCCACATTAACAAAAGGCTGGTCGACTTGCCTGACTATCTTTGAAGCACAGTTAGTAGTCATTTCTGCAAGTCTGATAAGGTGGAATTCAGACCTGATTTAATATGGATGACTGCATCTGAAACAATCATTTAAGGCTCCCTTTAGAAGAAATAAAGACTTATGTGACATTCACCCCATTCAAAAATAGCTGTTTCAGGTAAGTCAGAGAAATTACACCCTAAAAGTTCCTGCTTCTCTCTGTTGATTATTGAGGAGCCCAATGACTAGCCCACATCTGCAGGCATTGTAGCTATTTAAAGTTAGATGAAATGAATCTTGCAGCGGTGTCCAATATGTGACCATCAACCAGCTCAGCCATTTAACCTTGGGCTGGTCACTTCACTGGTCTGTGCTTCAAATTCTCCATCTGAAAATGGGGGAAATGATGCTCTCTTTGTTTATAAAGTATGTTGACAGCTTCTAAAAATAGCTGGATGATGCCAAAGAGTATGAGGAATTCAATACAGGCTGTAAGCGTGATACGTCAGCAGAGACTGCTGAAGTAATCATAATCCTTGGATATGCAGCAGATAGGAGTAAGGAAGTAACAGGTAAGAATTAGAGAGTGATTTTAACTCTGCTTGTGTGGAATAATATACAGGTTAGCAGCTAGGTAAAACAGCTTTGATGAACTATGGCTAGAGGGTTGGAGAAAACAGCAGAACAGAGATTTAAAGAGCTCAAGATGCCTGAGCTCATCAAACAAATACATCAATTAATTCTTTGCTGCTACTCTAGTATTGTACCAGCTGAATATACCAGAGATATCAGCGGTTCCCTTAATTGCATGAAGAAGAGAATATTGAAAACCAATGGCAAGCAGCTGAGTTGCAATAAGGAGGAAACAATGCATGGGCACTAGAACAAGTAGAAAAAAGGATGACTGAGTCTCATTTCCTTCGTGTGGAAGGAAATGGAAAAAATAGATGCATCAGTTGAAAAATGCTTCAGGCAGCCAAGCAAGTGGGCTATCCACGGGGGTATGGGAATGGAATTTTTAGTCTGAAGAGGAGGAGGAGAGGGGCTAAACTCACCACACACAGTACTGTAGTGACTACAGAAGAACTAATTTAACGTTAATGGAATCAAATAATGACTGCAAGTGAGAAAGCAATTCAATTTCTATTACCAAAAATCAAGAGGAGTTACAAATCAGGAGCAATGTACCACCTGCCAGCCAGGCATGACAGCAGGAATGCCAGCTTTAACAAGAAGTCCCTACCTTTACCCCTGCTAGCATGCCAGTTGTGGAGACACTGAAGTCAAGGTAAGCAAGCGTTTCAGGGTTAGAAGGTTTGTAGATCTGTGCAGGCCGCTTCTTTGGCAAATCGTCTAGTGAAAACAGAGAAAGAAAATGTGTGTATCTTACTCCCGTGACAGGTAGACCTCTGAGTGCTTGACAAATACAGTGATAAAAGACACAGAGGTCCCCCAGCCTTAGCACTCACCTGTATCTAGTACCGGAGGCCATGTTCTGACATCCACTGCTGCTGCCGCCTCTCGCGACCGTAACAATTTACATATTAATTGTGTAGTCATTAAGCAGGCAGAGCGGCTCACCTAGGAATTTAAGAAACAAATAGTAACGCAAGGGGATCCTGATTAATTCTCCTACGAAAACGAGCAAGACCGTGATTTATTTTCTGCCAGAACAGGACACAGGTATATTAGTCTTATGTTTTCCAATCAGGAGGGGGAAAGATGCACAAAAAATGCAGCTCACAAAGCAGACAGTGATGTGAGTTTTACAAATTACATGAAAAATGCACTTTGAGAAGAGTGTTGTAATGAAACTGCAGGAACCTTAATAGCGATAATGTGACTTTTCCAAAACATTATATCCGTTATCAACCCAGAATGCCAGTACAGAAGACTGTGACCAAAACATTTCCTATGTGATGGTAATATATCTTGGTTTATAAACAGTATTTTCACATAAACCAAAACCTACCCTGACATTTATATGAATAATTTCACTAACTTAAGTCAATTTTATGTTAGCCATATATTTCCAGTTCCCGTGCTAGTGATAAACCACTGGGAACTCTTCTGATATTGGCAAAAGTAGCTCTAGACCAGAAATTGTGCAAGTGGTACTACGAAATAAAATGGTGAGTTTACTGCAAATACCATCTGCGCTGTATTTTAGATGACATATGATGAAGGTATTCTCCTTTTAGATTGCTATTTTTAAAAATTCATAAGTAGCAACTACAAGAATATTTCTTAGCGATTATAAAAATTAATCTATTTAAAGAAATATTCAGACAAACATAAATATGAAAACTGTTCATCACTGAAGATAGTACAGAGGAAAAAATGAAAAGGCAGCATCGTTCTTCTTTTGCCCGACTCTGTGCAAATATTGCTAGGAGTACTTTTTTCTTTAAGGAATCTGAAACATTTAATTGCACACTGAATTTCCAGTGTTCAACCTAAGGAAATCAGTAACCATATGTACACCGTATTATTCCATGAAGCAGAAGAGATCAGCTTCTGTTGACAGTAATCTCATGGAGGTCAGCTTTATAGGTCAACTTCATGGAGCACATGAGGAAATTAGGAGTACACAAGCACTGATCCAAGCTCTAGTTACTTCCTCTAACCCCATGATTTCCCTGTATGGACAATCTAAATATTTCAAGCTAAAAGTGAAGACAAATGAAGCCACTCCAGCATCCCTCAATCCAAACATGTCACTGCCATGGCAAGGCAAGGCAATTCTTACATAGCTAATCTTAATCGATGAAAATCTTGATTTGGGACATAGTGAAGCCATAAAGCAAAAGGAATTTCAAGAGCTGGTAGTTACTAGCCCTTTCAGGAATTATATTATCTGGACAATCAGAAGATTCATTAAAATACAGAAGTCCATGCCTGGAGAATAGCAAGTCGAGGTAAACATGTAGGGATGGTGAGAAGGAAAAAGAAGACATCTTAGCTACAGGTTAGCAACTGCTCGAGATGGGGCTCAATAATGCTCAGTTATATTTTACTACTACCAGTTCATCACCAAAACACAATTATGTAGGCCAAATTATGTTCAGAAGTCATTCTTACTGACTTCAAAAGGTGCTATGTAGCATGTCATAGCATATCAGAGCAGGCTTTGACCCCAGGAAAATTGTACGATTGCATTGGCAATGAAGGAAGAGCCTCAATATTTTAATTTCTATCAGGTCACCCCTCTCCAAAATGAAAGAAAATCTTGTGTAAAACAGAGCTGAGAGGCCTCTAAGTCAAACTGGCATTAATATGGCTAATAAGTTTCAACATTTTATTTAGAGTTATTCTATGGAAGGGACAATGATTACAAGTCAGCTTAGACCTGTCCTAGTTTTTCATCATGAAATCAAACAGATCTACTTTAGCTATTAAATGTAAAAGAAAAAACAAAATAACACATTTTACATTACTTCTAGAATTTTAACAACTGATATTTAAAACTGTGTGTGCCAAAATATTAAACAATGAAAATCCTGAAGACAACAGGACAATTCCTCATGCCTCTACTGAAACTTTGTGGCATCAGATGCCATAAGGAAAGCCACAAATTATAACTATTGCTAGTACTTATTACTTGAAAATATCAACATTAATTAGAAATGCTGAAATCACATTTGTTTCAGCTTCTTTGTCAGAGACTCAGAATTCCATTCAATAGATTAGAAACCGGCAGATGTAAAAGGCTATCTCTGCAACCATTTTATTTCCCTCAGTAACAAGCACAATGCAGTTATTTATGTGCACCAAACACTAAACATTAGATAAAGTCAAAATACTACAAGAAAGCACTGAATGAAGAAGTCTGAGTAACACTTCTCTGGATGAAACAGAATACCAACCAACTTCTTCACAACAGAACTCTGGAATTCCTTCAGACTGCAAAACCATTAGATGTGCAGAGCTGAGCACAAATCGCCATCAGGTCAAACTAAGCTTTCCATTCGGGTTTTTCTCAATAGTCAGTGTTGCGTTGCCAGGTGAGGAATCCTACCATTCTTGGCATACAGTTAAACACAAGAAAGCACTTCAAATACATTTCTTGAAAGGAGCAGCATAACTACGGCAAAATGTGACAGCAGGATCAGAAGGTTGTGTGCTGTCAAGCAGTGTTGACTCTGTAACACACTGAAGTCTTGAATCTTTGGAAGGAACACAACCCTTCAACCTACACCACCACCCACTTAAGTTACCATTCCTAAAGACTACGCAAATCCATCGCCCATTTAATCTACTTGTGCCCTTTCAGGTGTCTGCTCACCTCCACGATCATCTTCACTGTAGGTAACGTGGTAGCTATGTTCTGGGGATGTGGAGGTCGAACTGTTATTGGCACACAGCCTGCATACAGGCATCCGTAAAATGCGGCAATCAGGTCTATTCCTGCATGAAGAACAAAACAAAAATCCTCCCTTGAAAATCAAATCATTTAATCACAGACGCCTATGTCAGCATAAATATTACTTGGAACTCGCCTTAGAAGGTTAAATGAGCGACTAAGCCCTTTAACAGACTTCTTTTTCAGACCCTTGTCAGTATTTGTTCAGCTTCACTGATTCCTTTCAATTGTACTGTTCTTCTGAGCATGAAAAACCAAAGGCGACACACAAAGCTGCAGCCAGATATCATCATTTAAGTGAACTCCACTTTTACGAACAGGAAGTAACTTGTTAAAAAGACTGATTTCTACACGTTAATCATCTTCCTTAATTTACATTTATAGACAAATGAGAGTCTACGAGAAGAGGGATGCTCCAGCAATAGGATGAGGTAGAACGATGCCTGTTCCAATCAGCTGCAGATGGAACATCTGCAGGATTCATTAAATACTGTCTTTCTCTTGTCATTTTTAACCTCAGATACGTAGGTTCGACTTACTTCCCTGAATTTTTACAGTAAAAAATGGAGTAATGATTTTAGAATCCTGCTTCTAACATAAAATTAGCGATGTTCTATACAAATATTGACTGCAGGTGACAGACTGTGGACAGCACACTTCAGGCTATCTAAGGAGGCTGAATGGAGAACAGCACAAAGATCCCACGAATACTGTTATTTGATAGCTCCCTGGCGCTGTACGCAGCCCGTGATAAGGTGACAATAGGGGCTGTTTTATTCTTTCAGTGGAAAAGGATCTGGAGTACTGGTAGGTTAGTCTTCCCTCAATAAAATGCTTTATTCATGGGAAGTGAAATACAGAAAATAAAAACTTAAGTTTAAAATACTAGTGGAAAAGGTTTTCCCGTATTGAACATTGAGAAATTACTCCTATAAACCATAAAGATTTGAGCAGCCCTTACAAACCAAATAACACAATACAGACCTTAAATCAGACAGTTTATTTCACCAACACGCACGATATACTAAAGATAAAAGATCAGCACTAGATCAGAAATAATTTCAAGCAAATGTCAAACCTGGTACTGGTTAACACAAGCTTAAAAGCCCTTATGTCAAAGGAGGAAAATCCAAGCCACAGAGAGCTGTCTAGGTTAAAAATCTATAGAGAAAATAGTGATTGTAATTTGGTATTTCTTAATCATCTGCTATTTATTTATCATATTTCTACTCTAAAAACATATGGATTACTTCCTAGGTATTGCTATTTTACCCTCATGAAGCACGGCACTTCCAAGAGGGAATTCAACAGGTGAGTCTAAGAACACTCAGCAGACGGAATGCTTTAGCAGAATTATGTGCTCATAAAATAGTATATTTCAAGCAAATTAAAAGAAAAGCAGTTATTATATTTGACTGCTTATAAGATACAGGTTTTAAAAACACAGGTTAATCTTAATCTGAACCCAAAGAAATAGTATCTATGCACATACGGAAAGTTAAATTATTTTAAATATATTCAACTAAGTTCAAAGAAATGCATATAAGGCAAATATTTTGTGTTTTGCCAATTCACATGGTTTGCAGGTTGGTAACACCATCAACGCAGCACCATTCTAAAGGATCTTGATAAACTTTTGTGACTACCAAGGCACCAAATATGGCAGTTCTTTACCTGGTGGGTAAACCAAAGCCACATGGTCTCCGTCTTGTAAATGTCCCCTCTCCATCAACATGACAGCTATCTTCTCAGCTCGTTTATGTAGCTGGACACATGTGAGCGAGTTGGCTATTGTTCCCTGCACAGAAAGAAAGATAAATGTCACAGAAGACAATGCAACGTGCTGAAACGCTATTTTCCTCTGCACCTTAGAAGTTACTGGATGAGATGCAGCCACAGTATGTCACGCAATCAACTTAAATGTGGAAACCTTCAGCCTTACGCCAAACTGTAGTTGGAGGGAAAAAAGACGTTTGTAGAACATTCTCTGTTCCCTTCTCTGTACCTTCTGCCCTCAAACGGTGTTTTCCCTCTAACCAAGGGAGTACAGTAGTATGCTAAAATCCTGCCCATGTAACCTGTACTCCTTCCCTCGCCACACAGGCAGCTACGGCCAGGAAAGTGCCTTTACGATCTCTGCAGCAATCTGGAGAATCTGTGGAGAGCAATCCTGAAAATTGCACTCTGCTGTCTGCACGCTGGAGCGAAGCCAAATGGCACAGCAGAAATACTTTAAAAGACAAGAGACAAAAGACACAGGAGAAAACAATACTTAGTGACAGGGAAAAACAATTAGTCTGGAACAAAGGCTAAGCACATGCATATAAATGAAATAGAGAAGAAAGGCATTTGATGAATTTGACTAACTCTGGTCAGCATGAAAAAAATGGAGAAGAGACAATATGCTACAGAGTTTGGCTTTTTGAAACACTTCCAATAGCACCAACCCAAAATCATCAAACAGATACCGTGTTTTAAATTGGATGAGTGTTACGGTTCTTGCATTCCTTAAGTACATATGTATGCATGTGTGTACATACGCACACACAGAAACACACATTTAGAGAAATATATACATCTGTATCACAAAATTCACTACCACAGCTGACACCTCAGAAGAGAAAGCTGAAAGTTAAGGTGCAGGAGAGAGTGACTGCGGGCAGAGCTGGCCTGGGCAGGTCTGGGCTGAGATAAAGGGACAGGGCAGTACGGGAAGGGCTGCACATCTGCTTGCGTGCTTCTTCTGTGGAAAAAGAGGATTTCAGTCTCCAGTACTGCTACGATATACCTGGCACATACCACAAGCACTAAGTTCACTTAAAAATAGGGAGTTTGAAAAAATTGTGGGAAAAGAAGTTGAGGAAAAAAAAAATATACACACACTTAAAAAGAACAATGTATCAAAACTGCAATGCGATGCAATCAAAAATACTGCATCACTATCCTTATTAAGCGAGAAAGGAAGAAGGTCTACTGTTTTAAAGAAATATTGTTTACACTCATATTTTAACAAGGCAAGGAATAATAAGCATTTGTCCTGACTGCTGGTTTCTATCTATCATCACCATCCCACAAACCACCGCAGTATTTATTGACATCAAGCTTCTGAGATAAGAGAGCAGTTCAATGGAAGTACAGCACTGCAAGAAGTGCCATGTTACCAGGCACCACCTGGCATTTACAAACTTTATAACAAACTATATGCAAACTCAAACACTGTCAACAAAGGGGACAACCTAAGTCAAAATAAAAAAGGCAAAGTCAGGGCTTACCGTTCCTCTTCACAATCTTCAGCAGCCCCACTTACTAAAATGCACTTCAGACAATTTTGATGAGTCTTCTGAACAATGTGGAGATCTTTTCACTAAGAAAGCTTCCTCTAAAAACACATTTAACAATACGGATGCTGGACTAGAGATGGCTTCGATCTGTACAGCCCTAAATATGGCCAAAGTGACCTGAGATCTGAGTGTCCTTCTCACTGTGGACCTGCCAGTAGGAATGTGCTTAAAACTCGTCACTCCTTTCAAGAAATTGCCTGTTTGCACAGCCATGGGAAGAAGGACCCTTTATATCCCCACGTAGAATCACAGAATTGCCTAGGTTGGAAGGGACCTTTCAGATTCAACTAGTCCAGCCATCAACCTAACTCTGACAAAAACCACCACTAAACCATATCTCTAGGCACTATGTCTACCCGTATTTTAAATACCTCCAGGGATGATGCCTCAGCCAGTTCCCTGGGCAGCCTGTTCCAATGCTTGGTAACCATTTCTGTGAAGAAATTTTTCCTAATATCCAGTCTAAACCTCCCCTGGTACAACTTGAGGCTGTTTCCTCTTGTCCTATCACCTGTTACTTGTGAGAAGAGACCGACCCCCACCTCGCTGCACCCTCCTGTCAGGTAGTTGTAGAGAGCGATAAGGTCTCCCCTCAGCCTCCTCTTCTCCGGCTGAACAACTCCAGCTCCCTACATCAGAAGCACGGGCCCCACTGACACAGAAAGGGAACCGCTGCAAATCACGTAAATTTGTGCAAAACTTGTTTATGTTTAGGACTTCTGGCACTTGCTGCACAGGAACCAGCAGAAAGACAGTGTTTATATCGAGTGCAGGGAAGGAGAATCCTGTTGTTGGACAAGAATCACTGGCAAGCACCAGGCAACTATTCCCTTCGGGCCCTTTATACGAGGTGTCCTGCACTGTAAAGGTGTTGCAATCCCTCATGACACACGCTAAGAACAATGCACTGTGCTAATTTTGAAATATTCCAAATTCTCAAAAAGCTTGGGTTACAGGAAAACACTAATCTCAGTGGATTACTATTAGTCATCCACTGCAAGATGCCTGGATATTTTAGAACAAAGTGTACAGACAATGTGCAAGGAAGACTAACAAGGGAAAAGTTACAAACCAGAACTAAAATTCAAAATGGGCAATAAAACTTGCCTAGGCTAAACGCCACCAAACCTGTCACTCCTTTCCATAAAACACTAAATCTCTCCATAAAGCATTACATCTCTCAAACAAATTTCATGTGACAAGATACTCCACGCTGAGAGCAGTGGAGAAACTGAATTTCAAAATTCAACTATTTTTCACTTCTATGGAATGATAAATTATTTTGTTAATCCTTGTTTTGCACATCGTGTCCTTCCCTCCCACTGTTTGAACCCTTCTGCCAGCATGGGAAGTCTGGCTTTATTTAAAGCTCAAAAGCAACAGCCTGTGTGGAGGAGATGGGACAGTACATAGAACAACAGAATGGTTCAGGTTGGAAGGGACCTGAAGATCATCTAGTTCCAACCCCCTGCGATGGGCTGGGACACGTCCCACTAGACCAGGTTGCTCAAAGCCCCATCCAGAGATGTATCACTGTCTCTTTGTCACAGCATCTTTGCTCCTAACTTACAGGATGGAACAACGCACTATTTTAATGGTGCAATATTGAATCTATAAAGATCACTGCCTCTCAAGTTTTTTACTTTGCCACAGACAACTACATTACTACTTCATTATTACCTATCAAGTTGCACATGTCCACATTGGCTGTGGACATTGTCTACCTAGACTTTCAAAAAGCATTTAACATTGTCCCCCATAGAATTCTCATGGAAAAACTGGCGGCTCATGGCCTGGATGAGCATACGATCTGCTGGATCAAGCACTGGCTGGATGGGCGGTCCCAAAGAGTGGTGGTCAATGGAGTTAAATCCAGCTGGCGGCCGGTCACAAGTGGTGTCCCTCAGGGCTCGGTGTTGGGACCATTTCTGTTTAGCATCTTTATTGATGACCTTGATAAGGACATAGAGTGTATCATCAGCAAGTTTGCAGATGACACCAAGCTAAGCGGGAGTGTTGATCTACATGAGGATAGGGAGGCTCTACAGAGAGACTTGGATAGATTGGACCGATGGGCCAACGCTAAGGTATGAGCTTCAACAAGGCCAAGTGCCAGGTCCTGCACTTGGGCCACAACAACCCCATGCATTGCTACAGGCTTGGGGAAGTGTGGCTGGAGAGCTGCCTGGCAGAAAAGGACCTGGGGGTTCTAATTGACACACGGCTGAACATGAGCCAGCAGTGTGCCCAGGTGGCCAAGAAAGCCAATGGCATCCTGGCTTGTATTAGAAATAGTGTGACCAGCAGAAGGAGGGAGGTGATTGTCCCCCTGTACTCAGCACTGGTGAGGCCACATCTTGAGTATTGTGTCCAGTTCTGGGCACCTCAATCCGAGAGAGATATCGAGGTGCTGGAGCGAGTGCAGAGGAGGGCAACGAAGCTGGTGAAGGGCCTGGAGAATAAATCTTATGAGGAGTGATTGAAGGAGCTGGGACTGTTTTGTTTGAGGAAGAGGAGGCTGAGGGGAGACCTCATCACTCTCTACAACTACTTGAAAGGGCACTGTAGAGAGGTTGGTGCTGGTCTCTTCTCACAGGTAATTAGCGATAGAACGAGAGGGAATGGCTTCAAGCTGCAACAGGGTAGGTTTAGGCTGGACATTAGGAAAAAATTCTTCACAGAAAGAGTGGCCAGACACTGGAATAGGCTGCCCAGGGAGGTGGTGGAGTCACCATCCCTGAGCGTGTTTAAGGGTCATTTAGATGTGGTGTTGGGGGATATGGCGTAAGGGAGAACTTTGTAGAGTGGAGTTGATGGTTGAACTCGATGATCCCAAGGGTCTTTTCCAACCTAAATGATTCTATGGTTCTATGATTCTATGATAATATTAGCTATTAATCTGAATTTAAAAAAGGTCATTTAATGACCTACGGGTAGCCTCAAACTGAACTGTAATATGGGCTGGGGAAGCATATCCTGTAAATACAGTAAGTGGTCATTTCACAGGGGTTCACAAATTACTGGAGGTTTAAGAACCCACCCAAGTTGCGTAGGGACCACAGTGGCTGAGACAACACCAGCTACTCCAGGTGGCCTGGGGGAACAGCACTATTCCAAGCCCCTCCTCTCCTGGAGACCCTCACACACTACGTGTATTTCCCAGTTTTGACAGATGTGTCTAGACACACTGTGGTGGTACAGTGGTGGAACAGACTTTCATTCTCTACAGTCATCTAAGAAGTCTTTAATCACCGACTCTTGGTAAAGCCAAGTTCTGTACCATGTGATATACATTAATTCATTTTTGATAAGTAATGAAAAGCTGTGCCAGGCTGGCACCTCATGTAGGCTATGCAGAGAGATTTACTAATGATCGCCTGCAGACCTGGTTGGATTCTGGACATACCTCGTCTTCTCTTCACCTCCCTTCCCCATTCTCACACCTCCCCTAGATGGTCCAGTCTCAAAACCAACAATCATGGCTTTATTTAGGGAAAATGCTTTGATTTTGCCAAGCCTGTGCTTTTCAAATTGGAAATCAGGATTTTGAGCAGTATTAAACACTACTCTTCGGTATAGGAACAATCAGTATTGAAACAGATTTGCAGTGTCAGCTCACCCACAACATATATGTGGTGGAAAAAGAAATGAAAAATGTGTAAGGCGCGCTGCCTGATACAAAAGCAATCTATATTTTGACAACTGGCAATGATTATTCTCTTTTCCTTTCTGCCTCAGTGAACATTAAATATAACAGCTGAGTATTAACGGGAAAAGAAAGAGAAAGGTCGCGTTCAGCCATAGCACAAGCAGGTGCGGCTGAAATACCAGTGTGCCATTTTCCAAACCGCCGCCTGTCAAGAGGAACGGTCTGAGCTTCTTACCCTGCAGTTGAGCAGAGTGTAGAGCACATGGTCAGGAGTGGTCTGAGCTCTCCACTGCAACACTTCGGAGAGGAAGAGGAACTAAAATAAAGCAGAGTCATAGTCATGACACTAAATAACATTTTGGCTGTAAAAACCAGAAAACTATTTTTGCTAGTTTAGCTATATCTTTCTTATTTATATGCTACGTTTTACATCAATACCCAGAAGCACTAAACATGAATTAATTCTTTTGTCATCACACATATTTATAGTAAGGTGCTTTTGCATGGTAGCCGCAGCCTCTCTGGCAGTGAAGCCACTGCTGGCATTATGATAAATTACTACATAAACTTTCAAAGCAATAAACCAGTTCTTCCTGACCTCCCTGAATTTAAGCACAATTTTAATTCTTTAGCTTCCTCTCTTGTTCTTACTATAAATAAATATTTTTACAGCTTAGAACTTACTAATTTAATTACTCACATAAGGCCCCCAAAGAGATGAATTTCAACTTATTTTTACAGGATGAAAATAACAACAAAGAAGGTCAGGACCATGTATGCAAACAAAACTCTCCTGACTCCACTTGAACTAGTAAAAAAGATATAATAAAGAGTGATTTCTGGTAGAAGCCCCATTAACACTTTCCACCATGTTTGTTCTGTTGTCCCATGTAAACTTATTAAAAAAAAATCCATATAAAGGAAATGCAGTGGTCCCCCTCACGACTATTTTATATTTATCTGTAAAAGGGGTTCTGGAATATTTTAGTGTGAATTAAAAAAATGCCATCAGCAAATTCTGCAACAATAATAATACAATCTATGTACTGCTAAGTGTCCAAGTGTGAACTAGTTAAACCATATCCAAAAAGGTTAGCTTACCTTTCTGGCTTGGTCATTATCTTCTATTTGCCCCAAATCTCTACCGCTGGCCTGTGCAATTCTTTTTCCAGAGACCAAGTTCCCCACCATCACAGAGGCAGGGCCAATTTCTAGAATAAAGCAGAAATGTGCTACGTGCAATAAAAATCCTTCGCTTGTGGATGAAAATTCTTTTTACTTCTTTTGCATTACATGATATTTTCCTCATTGCTATCCACAACACCAAACCTTGAGAACATCTCTGTTGATACAAACTTTGGCTGATGGACCAGAAGTAGCTGGAAGAGACGCAGGCCTGGATTCATCCTCTCTAAACATATCTAACTAAGAAGCCCCTTTAGCATGGGCTCTCTACAGCCAGAGACACATCTTGTCTGCCTTGGTATGAGGAATCTTTGGAAAATTCAGCTCCTAATTTAGGCATGTCCATTCAAGTGCCTAAAACCAGATAAGATATATCCAGGCCTCAAGGACAATACTCCTATTTCTCTCTTCTCTTCCCTGGGCAGTTGGATCTGCATTAGCAATTCTGTAATGCTACAGACATGAAGTGACAAGGATTAGGAAGGCAGATGGTGCATATAATAAAATATACGCAAGCCCTTTAGCACAAGGTAGAGACTGAAGAAAAATAATTTAACTTTAGAAGAAAGGTAGATGTCACAGCTGACACTTCTCCACGAGGTGGATTTCACTGATCTTTTGTTGCTGCCATTAGGGAAGAATACCTGTCTCGCAGGTACCATTTATGCTCATGTTAACATCTGTTTTCTGCTTCTTCCAGCATGGATTACTGATCAACCGCAAGAGATACCAGGCTTTACTTCTAGTCTATGATGTCCAGGCTTTGTCTCAGTGACGATATGTGGTATAAGGGTCAAAACCCAAGAAGTTTAAGTAACCAGATAATGTACAATAAACAACATCCACAAACTACTCTGCTTTAAAAAGATGAAAGCAACGTCCTCTGGGTATGTCACAACTATGCAAGATGGGAGAATGTGATGCTATCAGTTTGGTTTCTGCGTTCCTGGCATTGCTTTTGCCATAGTGATATATAACGTATACCTAATGCATCTATAAGTATCTCCACTGCACTGATCCCATTGCAGCGATTACTTTGCAAAGCAGCAACAAGGAAATACCGAAGTGAACACTGCAGTTAAAAGCTTCATTGCTTTTGTTAAGTTAGTGGAAGTCACTGTTAACCTCTGACGTTCTCCGTATCCACAAACTGAGAGTATGGTTTTGATTTCTGAAACATTTGTCCAAAGGTTTTAAATAAAGAAGCAAACTGATGTTTTTGGCAAACGTGCACTGAATTCATGATGGACAGTCCCCGTATTTGAGACCCAGAGCGTAAAACCACTTTATATTCCAAGTTGGTTTCCGAAGTGGAAAGTAACCAACACTTAGACTAATGTAGCTGAACTCAGGTCTTAAGCCTGAGGCTACAGATCCAGAAATCCTTAAAATTAATCTGAGTACTAAAATCTGCAATTAGATTCAAAGTCAAAAATTTGCTAAAATTTGTTTGTTGATTGGGCATGAGTAACCGGAGACTGGAATACAGCAGGCTACAAGGGCCTTCTCGGTCTCTTGAGTCAGTGCCTTGCTGTGCCATTTCATCCGATATTCTTCACAGACTGTGGCAGAACTTCTCAAGAACCATCTTAAAACTAGTTAGAGTATTCCCTCAAATATACCTGCTGTAAGAATAATCCAGAACCTCCCCACTCAGGTAAAAACCTTTATCCTCATTCTTGGGTTTAATTTATTCATGACCAGTTTTTAAGTATTTGCTGTTCTTCCAACACTGTTACTTAGTGTCAATAACCCTCTTCCTCTCTATTTCTACTTTACTAACTCAGCCTTCAAATAAGCCAAGATTTTATCTTTCTCTGTTTCAGTCTCAGTCCATCCTCCTTAAACATAACTGATCAGGAATTTACAAAGAACTCCAGGTGTGGTCTCAGCAATGCCTTGTAGAGTGATAAAAAAGTCTTCATCTTTAATGAACTTAGGTTTTTGGAGCATTTTCCCTTGCGCCTTTTGTGAAGGTGCATCTAGCCTCTGCCAAAACCAATGATGTCCCTAACACACCTAGAAAATTCAATAGGAACAGCTGATCGAGCTGATTCTCACCTGCATTAACAGTTACTCGATTTTGCTCCACACAGTACCATGACCACGCAGCATCACGTCACAGTCCCTTTGCCTTCACTCACCTGGTTGTTTTTGCCTTGGTTTGGGCAGGTTTGTTACACATGTGTGGGGACACATCAACACATTACAAGGATGCAGCGATCCTTCCAAGAAGAGCTGTTTGGTTTCTGACAGGTGTATTCCTCCCAGCGGTGTTTTGGGAAGCGTGTTTGCTGGTACGAGCGCTAGGCAGTAGACTCCCACTTGATGAATACTGTCAATAGCCTAAAAAAAGCAGGAAGTCGATTTTAATGAAAGGCTAATTTTTCATCATTCTAATAAGCACGTGTTGTTCTGAATTACTGCATAAAACAACCCTAATAATTAACTGGCAATGGAAAGGCACTTCAGCAACGTCAGTGATAAGGAGGTTCTTTTCAGTGGGAACAGGTGGACGGAAATGTAACACTGACGTTATTACACTCATTCCAGAAGATAAAAACAACAAACAAAAACCTGGCGATAAACACACAGAAATCTATTAAGAAATGCCACCTAGGCATCCCTCTTAGGCACCCATTGGTAGCACGTATCCTGGAGATTTATTACTAAGATGGGCTGGCAACCCATGTGAAACTGATTTTAACCTGTACACTTCTCAGAATTAAAGTTCAAAGGATTCCTATCAACTTAAGATCCAGTTCATCTTGCAGAGCAATGAAAAATTTCAAAGATTGCACGTACATCACCATATACCTACTGATGTATGTAGCTTACGAATTTTTAATTTTTTTCTAAGATGATAACTGTTTCATCCCCGATTACTGTGTAAAATAGGCAGGAATGGGAAATGACAACAATATAAGGGCAAACCACGACATTATCCACTTGAAAAAAAATCTGTTGAATGAAAACCTGAAAAATAAGCATCTTTGAATCCTGTAGTAACCATGTTCATTGTCCATCAAGTGGAGTAAACTGCATTACTTTCAAGAAATCTATAACGTACAGTATGTATGTAATTTATTTAGGTAAATATGAATATCCATGCACTTAAGATTTTAATTCCATACACATTTTAACTAGTTATTTTCCTTACATTGGTAATAAAAATTGCAGCAAGTTAGAAAAACAACTTCAGACATCCAAGTAGACTGAGAAACAAATTACAGACAGCATCCCCAATGAGTAGTTAAATGTTCAAAAATATAATTTAATTAACTTGCATTTTAATTTTTAACTGTGAGAAAAGTGTACCCATACGTCTGTTGCCTTGAAGATACTATCTATATTCTGAGAATCAAGTAATCATTTATAGTTATGTACTTAAATGCAGACCAATAAATTACCGATTACTTCTACAGACACTCCAAGTAATGCTTTGCTTTTGGCTTCTGTTTGCTTAATTTTTTATTGATATGATTGCAAAATTTTGTAAGAAAGAATACTAAAGCAGTTACTCATTTTACAAACATTGCATATTTAGTAGTGGTAGACCTCATGGTAGGACTGGAAGACCTCGCTGCTGGCCTACAGACACCTTACCTGAAAGGCCGGCAATAGTGAGATATATAAGACAGCCAACACACAATGTCTCATGTTTCTGGCAGAAACCACCATAACCTCCTAATCATAATGTTATTTGTAGGTTCTGAAAAGCAGTGATAAATCACAGGATCCTCACCTGACATCAGCTTGAAGGAAAACCATTACAGGGCAAGTAACCACTCTTACTCAAACGTAAAACAGTGTGCCTCCTAGAGTTGGTGAATGGAAAGCAATACCCAGCCGGGGTGGGATGACAGGTGTTACATATAATGATTCTCCAGTGACTTCTGAACTGTCTCCTTCCATAGCTACCTCTCCAGCACAGAGTCTGATAAAATGTCATGGGTCACTCCAAATTGTCACCTCTCACGCTTTCGAGTTTTACACATTTCTGAAGGAGGGAATGACTTTGTTTCACAAGGATGAGCACTAATGAACTGAGCCTTAAAATTCTGAGAGAGAAGAGTACCAGTGAATTTTAACACTGCTGGCATTTATGCCTCTTGATGAGTTGGCTTGATTTCTGAAATGACTCTGTCCAGCCAGAAGTAAACAGAGTATCTGAAATCTTTATCCCTCTGTTTCATTGCGCTACCATGACTTGCAGAGTCCAGATTGCTATGTTGTTCAAGCTAAGAAAACACCTCGTTGACAAAACTCTCCAGGCAGACACTCTCCAGTCCTGCAGTAGATCTCCTGGCTTTGCCTAGTCCTGGCAAGTCCTCCCAGAGTGCTGGCACTGGTAAAACTAACATCCAGTTGGCCAGGTACAGGAACAACAACCCTGCCTGAAGGGTCAGATCAGTTTGCAGAAGCCTGAGAGATGAATGAGTATCTAGGATCCATCGGACTGAACTGCTGGGTGACCTGGGATCTTCACTCACACTGTCACTAAAATACCCTCCTCCACTGCTTCAAGAAACTCTATACCCAGCCTGACCGCTCCCTCCCAACCATGCCTCTGCTAAAACCCACAGATGCAGTCCAACACAGTCCCGTGCGTACAGCAGCTCTACCGTCCTTCAACCCTCTGCTGACAAGCAGGAGGGGTCAGGGAGAGCCAGAATATGTGCAACCCACTGGAAAGAAGTTCTGCAAATCGATGCAGCTCAACTGTAGGGAAGAGATGCAGAGACACAGCAAGGCAGAGCAGAAGCAGGCAGGGTAGGGCAGGGCTGGCACAGGGCAGCACACGCAGGGTGTCAGATGAGTCTCATAAATATCATCAGAAATTAACAGCAATTTGGTAAAGTTTGCTATCATGGACATCATTGAGATTCATGACAGAAGTGTGATATCATTACATTACTCATCACTAGCAGATGATTCAGATACAACTGGTTACCACATCCTGACATCTGCCATTAAAACTCTGATTGGGAAGGAGGCACAAAGCATCCCACATGGCTTCTGTCCTCCATCTCCACTCTCGGCTGAAGTGCAACCAGAAACTTCTCGTTCACATAGTGATGCACGCCAGAGTTGCAGACTTCACACATGGGTGATGAAAGCAGCCACACATGTGTGTACTTTGATGTATGGCCGACCATTCTCAGACACTCCTGTGACTTGACCATATTCAGAATAACAGGATTGACTTTTGGCATGAGTAACTTGACACAGGACTCCCCCAGTGTTCAGTACTGAATTATACTGGCTATGATGGTGTAAGACATGATTTCTGTAGAAGTCACAAAATGCTCAGCTGACAAAACAGGACAAGCGTTAAGTCCAGAGCTTCAACCTTTTCCTTAGGAGCTTGCTACATGATAAACACTATCGAAGCACGAACAATCCAAAAGCCTTTCCTCCTACAATAGTCGCCCTAGGTGCTACTAGGTGCTTCAAAGGCTTTCTGTGTGATGGACAAGGTAGAGGTTCTAGCTTTTCTCAATAATAATTTTGATCTCCTGTGAATACGAGATGCCTCTAGCTGTATGAAATGTAGCTATCTTTTAAATCAAGAGAGAAGATAAACCTGTCTTGAGATGGATGAAAGCTTGTTTGTTCAGTTTGTTCAAGGGTATGGTAGACAGATTCCCTTTCTTATTCAGTACAAAACAATAATGAACAAAAACATCTTCTCTGAATTGTGTGGGATCTTTTTTTTTCTTTGGCTCTTGGGTATAGCAAAAAAGATGTTTGCAATATGTTTACATGAGAAGAGTCCTTGAGGAAGGACAGAGAGGAAGGACAGAAAGGAAGGTAGGAAAGGGAAGTGGAAGTAACAGGTGACCAGCTGTAGGCAGTGCTGAGACCCTTTCACAAGGTAGCAACAGACAGACTTAATTTGACTACATCTCTATTAAACCTATTGTTTTTGAGTGAGAATTAGCTTAACCATGGAGATGGAGGAGATGACTGCTATCTGAAGTATCTAATTCTTTGTGTGTGGACATTAGAGTTGAAAAAACTTTGAGTATGGTAATGATATGGCCTTAACTTGAACTGCTATATGTAAGAAGAAGATAAGAATTATTCAGTATTCAGTAGCTTATGTCTTCTGGTCAAACTGTCGAACACCAGCAAGGTGGGTTTCATCACAGTGGTATGCGCCTTGAATAATCCACCAGACAGCTGGACTGGGATTCCTTGCAATAGGTGTCCTCTGTGCAGATAACCTCACTGTAGATATCTAGATCTGAGCTAATCAACCACTTCCCTTCATTTCAGTGGAGAGAAATTGGCATTTTTAGGCTTTGTTTCATTCAGTTTATTTTAGCTATCAACATGGTGCACTAGAAACACATAATTCTCTCCCGCTGATTAAAAAAAAATATCTGGAGATCTAGCCCAGATACTCGTATCTACTTTTGATGAGGTCAACTCCATATCAGTGCCAATAACTGTTTAGTAAGAGACTTTGGTAGCTTTTGACAGTAAGAGTATATAACACATTCATTCATTACCTTTTTGAAGTAATGAATGACTATAACCTTTTAAGCCATACGCTACTCTCGCCTTGCTATTACTTACTTCAATTCATCCCTATTTTCTTATAGCATTTTGATTAGGAAAAGGATCAGTCTCTGGATATGTGCGGCCCAGATAGGAACTGTCACTCAGAAGAATGTAATTTTGTGCTTATTAGGTGCAAGTGCAACTGAAGGTGGACTTAGAATTACTCAAAGACAAATGTCAGTTACCTTGGGGGCCTGAAAGATCAATAAAAAGAGTATAAAGGAGGACAAACTAGCTTCCAAGCGTACATAAAGAACATTACCTGGAGAACTCTACTCATCCATTGAAAACTGTCTTCCTCTGTGGAATCTGGCCTTTGCTCAGCAACAATAACTATCCTTTCATCGTGCAGCACGCTCACTGAAAACACTGCTATTCTATAGAAGAGAAGGAGAGAAGAGTATTTAGTGCCAGGAGAGATGGAAAAAACCTGTCTTCTAAGTTAATCCTCCATAACTATGATTTTGTTATTTATTACTCAGACAACTGGTGCATCAATTAGCATTTTATTTATGGGGAAAAAGCAACAAGAACAGTTTTGGATAACTTCTGGAGGAGAAATAGGGGGCGCTTTGCTCTAGAATTAAGTAAATACGGGCATACTGTCACAGCAGGGTTGGAGAAGTGAACATTCTTGGGATAGGAAAGGCACTAAATTTGGGTGACACCAAGGTTGTTGTTAAGCTGTTATATAACAGCCAGCACAAGCACCTTCTTTGGATCCATCTTAGAAGAAAGTAATTGCAAGACCATTTCATAAGAGGTCTGCTGTGTGATCAAGTGAGAGCACATGTTACTGCATTAGGCTCTTCAGAGGTTTTAGATGTCTCCTGCTCAGTTTCAGCACATTAGGAAGGTCACCGAAGGAACCGCTGTCATGTTCAAGAACTCCAGTGTTAGGCATATTGGAAATGTTCAACTCAGACAGAAGGGATCTTGTTGAGTCAACACATTCAGAATTGACCAGCTGTTCAACTGGAAATTTTAATAATCACAGTTTCAGACCTTGGTATCTAAAGTCTGCCTCAACACTGTTGTTCATTTTAGTGGCCAGCCTAGCCCAAACCATGACACCTCTGCTGTCTCCTGGTTCTAGCAATATGAACAGCAATGGAGGGAAACCAGAGTGCAGATCACTGGGTCACTTACATCGAATCAAAGCAAAATAAGGACTTCTACATAATGTAAGAAAAGAAAGGATCAAACCTTCCCCTGTAGACAAATTTCATTGGTTCCACGGCCAGTGCTGTTGCTACAATGTCATCAGCATTATGTCTTCTTCCACTGACAACCATCAAACCATCCATTTTGCCAATAACAAAGACAAGTCCACCTGGTCCTATAAAGCCTAGTAGTCCAGTCCTTATAAAAGGATATTCAGTGATAGGGCCTCCAGAACTGGTCATAGGAAACACCTGTAAGACAGAGAAATACAGGTCTTCAATTCTATACACAGAGATCACGCTGCAAAATATTTCAGACATGCTCTCTTAGATGGCTCTTCTGAAATGAAGTAAATAGGTCGTTGGTGATGCTCTTTACTCTTCACTGACCATAAAGGGACTGTCAGGAAACTCCTGGACTAGCGTGTGCAATTTTCTGTACCTGAGTTCCAGCAAGTTCCATAAACATTTTCCCTAGCCATGGGTCTGTAAATCATTTATGACCTTAAAAAATACATATAAATCAAGATAAATAGTACTGGGGAAAAAAAAAGCTAAGCAGAGTGCAGCTAAACTGAGGTGCTATGTATAGGTTACAGAGAGATTAAATCGTAAACATTACAGTAGTTTCTTTGCAGTACCTCATGCTCATTTCCAGCACAGTTTAGAAAAATAAGGAGGCTAGAAGTGAAGCTATTTTAAGGTACTGTACATTAATGACTCTTGCAGCTGACCACATTTTTATCTAAGGTCAATTAAGTCCTCACAATACCCGTGATAATACCTTCCATAGCACGCCTAAAAGGGAAAAAACAGCTCTATACAGAACCTCTCTAAATGTTTGAATACCAGATGCATACATGACTTCCACGGGGCATATTTCTACCACTTTTTCTATCCTAACTAGCACAGCATTATCCTTCTGGCACGTGAGCTACTTTGAGCAGCATTCTGACACAACCACACTTCCCCGCCATTGCTTCTTTAAACTGAAACAGTCTAAAGGCAAGTTATTTAAGTTGATGGCAAGTAGAAGACCATGGCTATACAGTGTCCTTCAAGGCTCATCTAAAAAGAAAGGTCAAATTCTGCTGCCAGATGCCCATGGGTGACTCTTATTGAACAGATTTAATGCTTACACATCCTCAGCCGTAATTCATTTCAGGAACACAAAACTCTTTGACTCTCTACTACCTGCAACATGAATTGCACAGTAAAACAGGAAAGAGGCCCACTCGGAGAGGGCTCCTAAGAACATGCTTAACTTTAAAAATGAGAGGTCCTGCTCACTCAATGGCAATTTATCTGCTTATCATTAAGAATAAGTCTAAATCAGTCTAAATATGCTGTTAAACAGCAGACTCAGTTATGAATTATGAATGATTTTACAATTAAAGCAAGTACTACAAAATGAACGTAAGTACCTTTCTACCCTGAAATATGTGAAATCCATGATTATGATTCACACTGAGTATTGCCAATTGTACTTGTAGCACAGTAATCAGCTATCAACAAATTTCAGATCACAACAGCATAGCAGCATTCTGGCTTCAATCGTAGGATGGAGAATTGTATCCTCTAGTCTCCATTAATTATTTAATGTATAGTGTTTACAACATTCAGATCTGCATTTTGCAGGAGATATCAGTCATGTTTGGTCTATTAAAAATGGTAATACCAGAGCATTTGTTAAGGGAAATGTAAATGCATTTTTCTTAATTCTTTTTTTCTCAAGTAGTAAAAGAGAAAAGGATCAGAACTTAATAAAAATCTCAGCTCAAATCTTTTCAGTATTTCTCTGATTTGTTCAGCCTTTCATACTGGCTTCAGCAGAAGTTAATAATAATGAGTGGGCAGGTACAACACAGCTATCAATACAGCTGTCTGCACTGGAGCCGAAAACTACTGGAAAACAGATTCCACAAAGAAAAAAAGGCTTTCATCTAAGGCAATTCAAACAAATGCAATTCAAAAAAACGTGGGGACTAATTAGGAAAAGGTATCTGCTACTCAAAGGTATCTACAAGCCTGTAATGCTGGCTGCGTTGTGGAAATGTTGGAAGCTGCTTTTTAAAGATACTCAGCAGCCTTCCTGCTGTTTGCAACCATCCAATTCTGCATGTAGCTACCTCATAGACTTGTACACTATTACCTTTTGAACTTTGTCTTTCTTCCTGCTTTCCTTCTGATTGTTTCAGCCCTTGCTATCTCTTCTCAAAATTAAAGTAAAAGCTCTTCAGAGCCAAAACTAAATCCACATAAAGATCTACTACTGCACTTAATGAAATGGGCTTCAGTGCAGATTATCTGGCTACACTACAGGTCCCAAGCCACAAGCATTGATTACTACTGCCATTCTGATATTATTACTATCAATATTTTATGTCAAATATTATCTCGAAATAGCAAAAGTTAAAAAGTCATGATTTTATACAGCATTTTTTAGTCAGCTTACCTCAAAAGTATTTTTGGTCATGCCAGAGAGTCCATAATATGATGTACCCGTTGCAATAGCACATACACAAAGTTCTCCTATTTCATCTGTTTTACAGAGCTGAGGAATTCCATCTGGCTTCACTGAACACATTATAGCTAGAGGGAGAGCAAAGGACTTTAAAAAATATTATAAAATGAACTACAGAATCACATAAATGCCGTGGGAAAGACATCATGGTGGAGTTGACATAAACAAATAAATTATATGCAGACTAATATCTAACAGTCAGTTTCTCAAACATTAAGGTGTTCAATGTTATCAAATGTTATTTATTGTTGCTATTATTGTTGTTATTATAAATAATATTTGTACAAAGAATGCTAAGATCTTTATGTAAACTCAGTCTTTACACTGATAACAAAACCTAATTTGCCTTGCTCTCTAAAATTTCAGTTGATCCGTAATACTGCTGTCAAATGTGACGATGTTCCCAGTTTTGCATACTGAGGAACAGATTTGCCGCAGTCAGTGCAAAATGAAATATCCTAATGGAGTTCTTGATAATAATTGTACTGCCAGGGGTGCAGGCAACCAGGAAATCCACCTCTCACAAAGTAGCAAGTAACACCATACGAAAGATCACGATATTCTAGCAGACTAGTACGGTTGTTTTACTAAGATTTTATCAGAGCTCAGGCTCCCTCTCACCGGTCTTACAGGACGGTAGAGACAGCAGGAGCTAAACGGCAGGGATTAGAAAGCATTGGTCTGAGGAAGAAGCACTATTCTATGTGTCAGGCATGTGAATAAGAATCAGCTATGCTGCTTTAGCTGTAATCCCTGGAGCTCAAGTCCAGCATGTGTAGATTTTGCAGTTGGAAAGAGGACATGATGAACAAGGGAGACCAGAAATGAATCAGCACGTCTTTTAAGTACCAATGCAAAGAATAAACAGGAGTGTGTACTTTTATTAAAATAATCACAACGTAGTATGAAGTGCAAGATGGCACATCTATAATAATATCTTATATAATAACTATTAGACAGCAACCAATCTTATCTTCCTTTATTTTAAGTTGTTCAAATGAAATTTTATAAGATGCATCATTATGTTTTATTCCTTTGGTGCACAACAGACATTCTCTTATGAAAAACTATAGTATTATCCATTTCTAGTCTCTACATCATCTCCTTTAAAATCTAGCTCTCTTATGAAAAATGTTATCTTCATGTTTAGAAGCACTGGTTTCAGTTTGAATTTATCAGCAGAACTGCTCAGCCACACCTCCTCTTTCTAATAACTGGGTGATAGCGCAAGATCTTTGGAAAAACACTCCACAAGCCTTCAGATAGTAATTTTGTTGATCCTTAGCATAGGTTATGAAAACTTTCACTACCAAGTCTCATCTGGGTCAGGCTTATGGACATTTATAGCTTCCAGACATTGGAATCCAACTTTCTTATTTTCTGTACCAGTATCCCACAGTTAAGGACGGATGTCCTGATGTGGGGACAGGTTGTTTAAAGCACACCACTAAGGCGAGTAAAGACATCCACTGAAGTAAACAGAGAGGAGAAATCTCAGGATTTCCAAACCATGAAGTTTTACAAGGTAATGCTTTTGGACTGAAATGTTTTCAAGTACACATGTTCTAATCCCAAAGGTTGTGGCTTAGTGGCAAACTATGCCCACCTATGGCTTTCTGCAGCTAATTACTTAAATTGATGAACTACAGCGTTTCAAAGACAGTTCCTTACCTCCTGGCATCACTAAGCCAACATCCTGGACAGTCAGAACGGAAAGCTTTTCTTCAGAGTCCACTCGAATCACTCCATAAGTGAGACCATGCATGGAGAGAACTCCTCTGCCTGGTGGCTGATTGCTGTCATCTGTTGGCCTGCAACCAGGGGTTAGAACATCAGCGCACCAGCAGGCAGACGTAAGCATTTACTCATTCTTAATGGACTACTACTGCAAATACTCCACTATTTGGGAGTTTAAAACGTCATCTTTTTTTCCCTACTAGACCTGACAGAATCCCGTTTTTCAGCCATTTCTGAATAATTATGTCTGTTAACTCTCCCATTCAGTAGCCACCCACATATATGGGGCTGCAGAGATGAAAGTAACACCTAACATTTACCCATAACAGCTTGTATTTAATTTTCAGATGGATCTATAAAGATTGCTTGATTACCCAAGGAAAGGCCTTTTGCCTTGTTTTAAAAATACTGAAAGGCAGCACAGACAATGTGGAGGGAAACTGCACTCTAAATATTTGTAACTGATCAGTAAATAAACAGATAAACTCTCTATATGTTACCTATTTTGAGGCAGCCTAGAACTAGGAAACCAAGCTCACCTGCCAGACTAAAAGCCCAACTAACACACTGGTGTCAAAGTCAAAATTAGCATACAAGTATGCTGTATTTAAATCACAGATATGACTTCTCACTCCCAAAACTTACGCATTTAAAATTACTAAACCAAAGAAATTAGGTTGTAACAGATTCACTGCCAAGTACCTGTGGAAGCCGCAAGGACTTTACCGTCTTTATTTTAGTGCATATAATCGAATTTTTCCTATTCTAATTAACCACATGAAAATGGAAACAAATTACACCTTCATCAGTCATGGTCAACATGTTGTGGATGCAGCCTCTTTGTAACACCTCAGTTTGCTCAGATTCAGGGCCGACACGCTGTGCAATTCCACAGCATCAGCACAAGCTGCCTGTCAACTTGTTTCAACGTAAAACTGCCTGTTGTAGCAGCGGATACAATTATACCTACGCCGAGTGTGGACTGAGCAAACCAATGTTGACGTACGAAGTTATTAAGTCAGGGGAATATGCCAGGGCTTTTCATGTCTGGAAAGATTCTTATACTGTCCTGCATTTTAAAATGCAAAACTGGAAGCTAATGTGATGCTGATTTGAGTGTGGATAATGCATCCATGTAGAGCAGTCAGACTCCAGCTATTTTCAAGATGGATAAAACAGGCAATATTTAGTTCAAGATTCTGCATTTTTCCTAAACGCTCCATCATAACACAATTATTTTTTAACAGATAATGTCCTTTTATATGATACTTCTCCTCTGCTGTGCTTGAAATACTAGATGGGCCTTAGCCAATCATGCTCACGTAAGCCTTGCAGGGATCGGCACTATAAATTTCAATTAATAGGTTTTACGAGGCATATTTCTCAAGTGACGTTGTCAACGAAGAAGGATGTGGGCACGCTTGAAAATGCATTAGAGCATAACAAATGGTGCTAGTAAACAAGCAGCTGTGATAAATAACATTCCCATCATGTAAAAGGAACTTTCAGCGACATTATTGATCAACTTCCTCTCCTCTCATCCTTGCTCCCCAAAACACACATTTTACTGCTCACAAGAAAAAAGCTCTCCTGCAGGCACACACAGCTTCTCACAGCCTTCTAGGAGTAGCAGCCATCCAGACTTTCATCACGTGCCTCTTCTTGTGTTATTTATCATACCCAAACGCTGCTAAAAAGAAGAGTGGGTGCAGCTTTGAAAGACACTGGCTGTGCACAGGACAGGGGTGCACGGGAAGGACGCTGGAGGCACGAGGCCTGGTAGGATCACGTTGGAGGACTTGTCAACAGAGCTACAGTTGCTGTGGCCTGGGCTGAAGTAACAGCTTTGCCTGCGTTAGCAAGAAGCGCCATGCAACGGAAGCAGGCGTGCAGAAGGAAAGAGTCAGTGCCGAGGACCTGAGGTCCACAGGACAGGCATTTCAGAGCTGCTATTTCAGAGTACTTCTGGTATCCTGGTAGCCTGAGGTGGATCCTTGAATGAGACACCAGTTAACCATGCTCGAGTCTCCTCTGGCAGGCAACTGGCTATCTGACACCGAAGGGGAATGCAGTCAGAGGACCCGGACGGAGAAGTGAGGTGGGGAGCTAAGCACCCGACAGCACCCACACGTCCTCTTACAAAGTATCTTGTCAGCAACAACCCTGAAATATATAGTACCTTATTTTGTTGTGTGCATGACATCCACACGGGAACATCCCTAAAACAAGTTATCTCTGCCAAGCAGAAGGAGAGATATCACTTGGAAAGAAGATGAGATAGAAATAACTCAATTCCAATGTATTTATAATTTATTTCAAAGTTCACATTTTTTATTTTCTTTGCACATTCAGTATTTCTAATACTGGATTTGGAATTCTGTAAGACTTCTTACAAGACAAAGAAAAATCCTTTGATTAAGGTAGGAGCAACTAAACAAAGGTATAATTCCACCCACTTCATATCCTAAGTAAATTTAGCTTAAATCACCAGACAAACCTACCCCTTTAGTTTCCCTAACTATGGAATAGGGACAATGTGCATCTTCGTCAAAGCTGCTTTGTTCATACTGAGTAGCTGTAGAGAATTTTGAGAACAGTTACCACTACCATTTACAGATACAATCTATTTTACCATTATTTTTCGCCAGCCATTTAAATGGGAACAGACCTGTACTTAAACTTTTGCACTCCCTTAAGCAAGTGGGTTCAGACTCATATGCAATAAACCAAAGGGGAATACCATAAAGAATTATTTGCATGACATATTCCTTTAAATATTAGGCTTTCTGATTGAGCTCTAAGGCTAAAGCACCTATTAGTCTATTACTGACTGTCTTTTTTCTAAACTATAAGGGTATTTCAACTGAGAACTGGTTTTGTTACTCTTCCTTGTAGGAAAATCAGTAAAAATACACCATAGATTTTGAAAGAGTTGGGAGCGTTAACCAGGATCTCTCTGAATCTGTGCTCTGCAGGGAGTCATTTGAATGCGTACTTCAGCTGTAACTCTTTGGAACTTCTATGATAATGACTTTACTGTCAGTGGAGACGGCCTGAATAAAATGAAAAATACTAAAGCTCCCATGTTCAGCTGGTATTATCCTACCATTAAACAGACTTCAAAAAAAGGAGATACGTGTTCAGCAACATTCACTGTAGCAAGAACTGCTCTGTAATTACACAGCGAGGCATTGAAGATAAAAATGCTTCTTTTTTTTTTTTGAATTATCCACTATTTTATGTGCTAATAAATATTTTTATGTAAGCTCTCGATGCTAGTTAATTCGAAAATTAATCTCTAGTGCTTCAGATGGCTATAAGCATCGAGTTTAAGTCTAGAAAGGGCACGCCAGCCATCGTATGCTGAGATGCAGCGAGTTCTCCCACTTCATAGCCTGCGATCTGGGGCAGATTTTCCAGGGCTAGCACAGGAAATGAAAACTCTCTCTCGTTAATCAGTGCTCAGCACAAGAGATGTCTGCAGCCCTCCACCTCCTCTCTGCACTTACAAGCAAGAGCTCATTCCAAGGGAGTGAAGGTCTGCGCAGCCTATGGTAGGGAAACCCAACGCAAGGGAAAAACAACGTAATCCTTGGTATAAAGCTAAGAACAGGCTGGTGGAGCTGAATAAAGGGCTCTCTGAGACCCCGTAGTTCACAGAAAGACGAATAACCTGGACAGGATAAGTCCCTAATGGATAGCTTTCAGATGTTTTAAGTTAATAATGAGGTGGCTGAAAGTCAACCACACTCTTGGCCTCGTGTCTTTCTTCCTGTGATGTTTCATGGGAAAGCCAATCGAAAATCTAGTTAAATTTCACTTGGACAGTGTATTTTAAACGTTGTGGCAGGAAGTATTTTACTTAATGCTATTACAGTGCTTTATAGTTTTATATTGCGTGTCTTAACATGTGAAACAATATAAATGGCTGCAGAAATCTGAACTTAAAAACAAAGTGTCTACTGTTCAAGGTACAGCTTTTGAAAAACTCTGCCAAAACAGACAACAATTATGCCATTTACTGTGTGCTACAACACTCCTAACAGGTGACTGCTGCATACTGACGTTCATGTACACAGGGCTTAACAGTTTTATTAGAATTTATCCATTTTATTTCTAGGCACAGATGCCTCAGACTCAAGGGGCGTTTCCAGATGATTACTGAGAGTCTATGACTGGTTAAAAAGAGCCAGTCAGCCAAAACCAACCTGCAGAATATCATAATCCTCTTTAAACAGACTACTTTAAAGCATGATTTTCCTCAATAGCAACTCCACTTAAATTCCCATTTTTTAATTAATTTTATGCTTACGGTGGCATTTTTCCACTTCCTTTTACAGAATTAGCTTTTGCATTTCAGTCTATTTCATTTAAAATAAGATAAAATTACAGAAATGAGAACTATACTATAAAGCACTCAAGTTAAATTATTACGTTACAAATTCTTTTTGTATGCCTTCTTTGGACATAAACAAAATGAAAACTAAAAACATAATTCAGAAGCTAAGTATGCAGATTCATACTTGAATAAATTTGTCATTTCTTTTCAAATTACCACATATATTCTACAGTGGGTCTATTTCCAGTGGTGTCACACAGTACCTTCGAATAGCCACAGTGAGAGCTTCCGGTGAACTAGCGCAGGGACAAATGACCTCCTGTCTTAGACCTTTGCTTTGGAAGACATTGAGAAATGCATCACAGGAAGAAATAGACCCTGGAGTAAGAAAAAAAAAATCAGAGGAGAAAAATAATCTGATTTCTGAAGTGATGCCATTCAAACTGTAAACTTACCATTGAATATACAGGTTTTTCAGGAGAAAAAAATTTAAAAAGACCCATGTTCACTGGGAAAGAAGACATAGCTACTACAACTATATATATGTATATACAGTTGGGTAAACACCCAGTGAACAATGATTAATTTTTGAGCATAACATCTTTTCACTGTGCTTACACAGAAAAGCCATTACTTTTATATTTATAGTATGCATTTAATTACAATTTTCATTTTAGGATGAGGCAAATTAAAGATTTAATTTAGAAACTCAAAGCAAACTACTACAAACGAGCAGAACACCTATACGTTGGTATTTTAAATAATACAGAGAAACATTTCATACTATTAACTGTCATGATGTGATCCAGATGTGGTTCTCAAGAGTAGTATAAATATTCCTCTAAAATTCTCAATTACTTCTGCCTTTGAGAGCCACCACGCAGAAGAAATGTTCTAATCCTTTCTATAGCTTATTTACTTCAGTCTTTACACATGACTGACATGTTAAACAAAACTAGATTTACTGCAAATTATGTTATATGAAGTATCAAGTTTGCTTCAGGATTAGCTAAAGAAAAATACATTTTAAAGAAATCCAAAATTAATTACTGTTTCCATAAATACTATATAGTTTGCAGTAGCCAAACCCTGTACTTTGCAAATATTTTAGCTAAGATGACTGAATATTGAAACTTTAAACGTAAGATAGAAAACAATTCCTATTCTCTACCGGACTGCAGAAGCATAGCTTACATGGGTTTGCACCATCAGCCACTATTAGCATACGCAGCGAGGAAAGGTTGATATCTCTCTGATCTCGATGTGCCACCAACGCCCAGTGCATGTCTCTGGATTTTACACAGGCAACTTTTGCTGCAATAAGAACGGGAAGATTACTAATACCCCACATAAAAGCTATACAGCTGTATCATCAATTTGTACTTTTGATTTTGACTATCAAGCATACTTTTGTATATTCTTGTTCCTTACCTTTGTATTGACAGACTTTCTGTATCCATGACAGTGGATTCACTTTCATTAAGGAGTATGGAATACTTATAACATGCATCATGTTCATGACACTCTGAAATCAAATAAGATGAATGGGTTTTATACAACCATTGTGATAATTATTTATATTGTGTTCTGTGCAGGGGCATCTATGCAAATCACTCTATGTTTGTTTCATTGTCAAGGCTGGCATTGATCTTTCCCTATCTAGCTATCTACATTATGATGAAACAGACCCCCATTTTCTAATGCTTTAATTAAGGATTAAGGATTTAGACTAATCAGATCATAACTTTTAAGCCGTACTGAAAAAAAAATGAAACAGCTTTTCTTCCTATTTATACTCTAAGCCATTCACTTTTAATAGAAGAAGTAAAAAAACACTGAATGAACAATGTCTGTGTACTTGCTGTGTAGGTTAATATAATATTATTCCTAAGCCTGCTAAACTTCAGTATATATGAAGACTCTTTACTCAAAAGGACAAGCAACAGCAACATCCTGTCCAAAGAAATTAATTTTTGTCAAGACTGAAAAACTACTAACGCTAGCTGGGCATAAATTGTTGAAAAGACAGCAGACAGAGAAATTTGAGTCACAGATTAAGCAGAAGTCAATTTATTTTAACAGAAAATAAATGGAAGAGGTTTTTTATTCCTTCTCCAGGTGAGCTAATTTCAGTATTTTCAACAAGGTCATGAGAAGTTGCAGGAAGTTTAGAAAAAGCAGCTGAGTGAAGCCAATGACAGATCCAAAGCCGATCTCCCAGCCTGAGGCAGTCAATTGCTTTAGTGATTTCTCAAGTGTTAGTGCTAAACAAACAGACTGTAAATGAGCTGCTGCTTTACTTCTGTTACGATTTAGAAACATCTTCTGAGGGTAACACGTCTCCCCTCATAGCAGCTCAGGTTAAATACAGTATTTGTTTTGGAAAACCTAGGCTTTAGAAAGTTGTTCCTCACACAGGTCAAGTGTCCCAGCAGATTAGTCATCTAAAGACTTGCAGAACTGCAAAAGATAATTCTCCTTTCAGACTGGCACAAATGTAGGTATAGGAAGAGCACTTACAGGGAAGTCACAAAAAAAATGAAGTTTGTACTAAGATTAATAGCAAAGGAAGGCATAGAAAAGCTCTATTAGATGCTTGCTTTCAACTTCAGTGATACGGTTTTTTAACATGAGATACTTACGAGCGTTAAGCCTAATAGACCATTTTTGCTTCAGACATGTTACTGCTGCCCTTTTATATTACAAACAGTATAACACCGCATGGAAGAAGTATATTGGATTCCTGGGAATCATGTAGGGCCTGTACATCCTGGGATCCCCAAACAGCAACCCTTCAAAACTTAGTATCTGTTCTTAAAACGATCACTGAATAATAAGTATTTTGTCAGTCACTGACTGCAGCAGCACCTTTGGAAGGAATCCTTAAAAATATGCCAATCGTCTCCCGTGTCAGTCGAGGAAGACATTCAAACAGGAAGTAGACAATTTCATAGAATTACAGAATCATAGAATACCAGGTTAGAAGGGACCTTGAGGATCATCTGGTCCAACCTTTCTTGGCAAAATCACAGTCTAGACAAGATGTCCCAGCACACTGTCCAGCTGAATCTTAAAAGTGTCCAATGATGGGGAATCAGCCACTTCCCTGGAGAGATTATTCCAGTGGCTGATTTTTCTCATTGGGAAAAATTTTCCTCTTGTGTCCAATTGGAAGCTCCCCAGGAATAACTTGTACCCATTACCCCTCGTCTTTTCCATGTGACTCTGTGTAAAAAGGGAGTCTCCGTCTCCTTTGTAGCCACCCTTTAAGTACTGGAACATGGTGATAAGGTCTCCCCTCAGCCTTCTTTTCTCAAGGCTGAACAAACCCAATTCTCTCAGCCTTTCCTCACATGGCGAGCTTCCCAGTCCTTTGATCGTCTGTGTGACCCTTCTCTGGACCCTCTCCAGCCTCTCCACAGCTTTTTTGTAAAGTGGGGACCAAAAGTGAACACAGTATGCCAGGTGTGTCCTGACAAGGGCTGAGTCGAGTGGGATAATGGCTTCTTTATCTCTGCTGGTGATGCCCTTGTTGGTGCAGCCCAGCATCCTGTTGGTTTTCTTTGCCACAGCAGCACACTGTTCACTCATATTGAGCTTGTTGTCCACCAGGATCCCCAGGTCCCTTTCCATAGAGCTGCTCTCCAACTGGGTAGATCCCAGTTAGTGCTGCACTCCTGGATTATGTTTTCCCAGGTGTTTTCCCAGTTTAACCTGTCCTTGTTAAGCTTCGTAAGAGTGTGAGTCCAGTCTTCCAGCCTATCTAGGTCTTCCTGCAGGGTGGTTATCTCTTCTGAAGCACCCCCTTCTCCACTCAGTTTGGTATCATCAATTTATGCAATTTAGAGTAACAAAATTACTTTAATGTTATCAAAACCATCTGTTGGTGGGAGTTTTGATAGAGAAGCTAGTCAGTGTCAATATAGCTATGCCATTGGATCATATCCTTACAGAGGCCAGTACTAATTTAACGTTGTTTGTCCTTTAAAGTTTGATCTCAAAATTATGCAGCAGTAAGATCAAAATAACATGGTAAGAATGGAGACAGGGTACTTGACATGCTGGATAAAAATACATTGGCATCTTTACCATGCTTATTATGGGTAAGGGCACCAGCGGAAGATCATGGGTTTAAGTCACATATTTTTTGCTTTCAAAGCAGAAAAAATTGTCTTAGAAGAAGCAGTAGGAGATCCCAGTTTGTGATAGTAATAAGCATAATAGGTTAGTTTATTTTCAAATAGTCACACAAAATAAAAAAACATACTTACTGTAAGAATCCCATGCCATAAACCAACATCCTTCTTGAAATCTAATACATTCACAATTGTTTCAGCTGTCCAACAAAAACAAAACAGAGTTTATTTTTTAGACCATGGCATTGACCCAAGGCAAACCCACTCAAAGGAAGGAAGCTTCAGTATAACATGACTGATGACCTCAAAGCTTAATTTTCATAGTGAGTCTCCACTGCAGGATTTGTATTGGCTAGGACATTATTTATACCTCTCACAAAGGTATTTTAAATGTGTGCATATTTTCTAAAACCAATAAAAAAAAATCAGTTTTTTAAATCTAGAAGCCTTTGACACAGATCTATTTAAATAAGACAGGAGCCTGGTGAGAAACAAATTACAATTCACACTTGATTTTAAGGACGAAGCAAGGGAAGTGTACTCCATACCTTCTGTGTATCCACATGCCTGGGTCAGAGCTTGGCAGTGCGTCAGCAGTGCAATCCTTGTCACAGTCACCCCAAGCACGCTTCCATCTTTACATGTTTTGTACTAAAAAGAAATAAGCAGGGAAAGTCAATGTGCAATAGTTGTCCTATTTCCATTATTTAATAGCTATGTTTAAAGTGTTTCCTATGTAGGTGAATGATGGACACATCTAATGACTCTATTTTAAGAAGGCAGCAGTATTGAGGAGTTTGGGAGGCATTTTTTTGTTAAAAGACACTTTTTGCAGACAGGCTGCTCTTTTTGACTGAAGCATCCCAGGCTTGATACCAGAAATCCATCTGCTGTTTGAAAACAGGCATTATGGAAAAATAATTCTAACAATTCTGATCACGTTAATGACTAAAGGACTGGCTAGATTTAGCAGAGAATAACCTAGTTCAGTCTGCTCAGTGTCCACGTGTTAGATTTTATAGGCCAACCAAAACCTGAGCTTCTCCTTTCTGCGTCTAACAAGGCATGGGATAAGGGCTGACCGTAGAATTCTTGCTGGGTGCTGTTACAGTAATCTATACGCATATAGTCTGAAAGACACAAGCTCTTTGATCAGAAGAATATGAAAGAGTCATGAGACAGCCGCAAAAAAAGAGGCGGGAGACCATTGCTGATGATTGCAGTAATTTTTGCAACTTTATGCAAGAGTCTGAAAACTATCAGTGGCAATTAAAGTAAATTAAACATTTATCTTTCTCCATGATGAAGATAATCAGCAAGATTGAAAATGGAGGCTTCTCTGCTTCTCTAGCCCAGTGTTCTGACTGCACGAAAATAGGAAATACCTTTGCTCCATTCACTTAAACTTATTCCCTTTGAATAATCATTTAAATTCAACACTAACATCACTGAATTCAAAGCATTTGAGTCTATGTAGAAGTGGGAACAAAGAACGGGAAAAAAAAAAAGAGAAAAATTAAACTTAAAAGCATCACTAATTTTCCCTTTCTGACGCTGGTCTTCCGGGGGGAGTGTGACTCACAAAGCACTAAGTGACAGGCAAGCATTTGAACAAGAAGTTCCTTCTTTTTCAAAGGGTCTGAAGGTTGGGATATGACAACTGAAGCTTCACTGTGAAACTTGCCATCTAGACATCTCAAGGCTAGTGGGCAAGCCCACACTGTGAATGAGACCGAGATCGGTCAAGGCAAGTTTAATATAATATTGTGGCAGCCACACAGACGACATAAAAATATTAACGTTAGAAACCCCCAAAATGCAATTTAACATTTCATTAACTTTTCTGAAATCAATATCCAGTATAATTTATTAGAAAATATTACTTATTAACAAGCTATAACAGGATGTTCTTTGCTTCTGTGACTAGTGAATGAATAATGATGTTTACCTAATCCAGAAGTGCCATATGCAATGACTTGAGGAGAAGATGCATCTTCATTAACTCACCTCAATGTAAGCTGTGTCATTGTTTGCATCCTTGATGTGTGGGAACCAGTCACGAGGCGGCTTGGAGAGGTGTTTGGACTCTGTGACAAACCACAGCAGCTTTGGCCAGCCTGAGGTACAAAGAAAAGTCAGCTTTTGTTGAGCTTCTGCCGGATGAGACAAGACAAAATTCTTCTTTGCCAGTTTTTTCCCAAATGCCTGTGTCACCATTACCTAAACATTGTTCTCTTAAACCTCAGCGCAGCACGGGAAAGAGGATTTTCCAGAACTGCTTTCTTAACATGGCTATCAAGCACCAAGGCCTTCTTGGACAACCCCTGAAGAAATGGCTGGGCAGTTTAAGGTGTTGTTGACCCACATAGTTTATTACCACCCTGGTGTCAGAGGTTACTGTCCCTACCGCTTAGCTATAGGACTGAACTGTACGAATGCTTCTCATTTGCTACAGTCCTAGGTCTGTTGGTTTGATTTCGCTTGTGGCCACAGATGATCTCGGCAGCCTGGCTGAGCCAGCAGAGAACCAAATCAGGAGCACTCACAGTGCTCAGCAGCCATGAGGCGGGAGCAAGATCTCTCCCAGCCAGGGACTCCCAGTGGGGGCAATCGTGTCCCAGCAGCCACGGCTGCTCCCGGGGCAAGTGTTTCATCACAAGCCTGATCCTCACCCACTACAACTAAACAAGTGACTGTTGCTGTAGCAAATGACCCATGATATCCATGATTAACAAGGGTTAGCTTACCTTTAAACTGTGGTATCTCCCCTGTGGGGCTTTTAGGCAGTCCTTTATGGCATGCGTCACTAGTCAAGGCCACAGTAACTCCACAGCTTCCCAGCAAAAAGCCTATTTGTTGACTTCCTGCATCCTAAGAGATGACAAAATAAAAGCAATACACAGAATTGATTAAAAGTGATTACAGGCTGAAAACGTTATGTCCTTGGGCACATTATCTTGAGAGGAAAACAGTCTCTTTCCTTTAAGCAACTTAGCAGATTAGCAAAACTCATTGTACATTGACAACCTAGATGATAGCCTCTTGTCCGTTACAACATAAATCACAAAGAGAACTGAAGCCATCAGATGGCTCCCACTCTCATATTTCTTCAGAAATGATGAGTGGCTGGGAGGGTGGCTGACATGCCAGAGGGCTGTGCCTTCCAGGGGGACCCCTGGAGAAATGGCCCAACGGGAATCTCACCAAGTTCAACCAAGGCAAATGCAAAGTCCTGAGCCTGGGGAGGAACGACCCCTTGCACCAGCGCTGGCTGGGGGGCTGACTGGCTGGAAAGTAAAGGACCTGGGGGTCCTGGTGGACACCAAGTTGAATGTGAGCCAGCAATGTGCTCTTGCACAAAGAGGGCAAATGGTATCCTGTGTTAGGGAAAGTATTGCCAGAAGGTTGAGGGAGGTGATCCTTCCCCTCTACTCAGCACTACTAGAGGGGAAGTGCTGAATCCAGTTCTGGAATTCCAACTATAAGACATGGAGCTAATGGAGAGAGTCCAGCGAAGGCCCATTATGATAATTAAGGGACTGAAGCATCTTTGCTATGAGGAACAACTGAGAGAGCTGGGACTGCTCAGCCTTGAGAAGGTTTAGAGGGGTGTACATGAGTACACATCAATGTGTACAAACATCTGAAGGGAGGGCGTAAAGAAGATCAAGCCAGGCTTTTCCCAGTGGTGGCCAGTCACAGGACCAGAGGCAATGGGCACAAACCAAAACCGAAGAGGTTCCTTCTGAACATCAGGAAACGCTTTCTTACTGTGTGGGTAACTGGCACAGGTTGCCCAGAGAGGTTGTGGAGTCTCTGTCCTTGGAGATCCTCAAAAGCCACCTGGACATAGTCCTGGGCAACCTGCTCTACATGTCCCTGCTTGAGCAGGGAAGCTGGACCAGATGTCCTTCAGAGGTCTCAGTCAACCTCAACCATTCTGTGATTCTGTGATGATTCTAGGAAATAACATGGGCTATAAATCCTTCCACCTGGAAAAAGCTTTCAACCCTTAAGATGTTATGATGGGCATATAGTGGTGACAGTATCACTATTTATGCTGATCTAACCTGGTTTGTCAATAGCCATTTCATTGAGTAGTTACAGGCACATTTCAGAAGCACTACAGATAGACAAGTGCCCATTAGAGAAAGCACATAACATTTTACTTTCATCAAGGGGATATAGGCAGTGAGGCTAAAAGGTCATGTAATGATTTTCAAGTCTAGGCCATAACTGTTCTTTAAGAGATGCTATACTTCTGCAGCATTATGTCTGCTTTATGTTTAGTGTCTTGTCATGATTCTTTCATGAACTTTACATCTATCCACTAGGCTTTTCAACAGAGCCTTAGATGTAAATGCATGTAGAAATACTAACCCTTTCTTCACAGAATGATTCTACAGAAAATAGCCTACAGAGTCTTAAAAGATCAAATTAAAATATCTTTCAAATCAACCATAAAGCACACTTAACCATGGAAGCAACCAGAAATACAGAATGGTTGCCTTAATCTATTGATTTATTCAAAGCAAAACTGTATGATAGAAGGAATCTATCTGACTAATTTTTAATCCAATTTTTATGTAGCCAAATAAAGCCATCTAAAATGGAGAAGCAATGAGAACAGAGGAGAAACAAAAGCTTGTTTTCCATACCACCTCAAAATATGTATAAGGTAGCAATTATCAGAACTTTGATAGCTGAGTAAATAATGTGGGACAATAAACTGATCTGTCAAAACTATGCTATGTAGCTCCTTCCATCCGGAATTACTGCATTTGCTTTTGCATATAAAACCAGGAAAAACTGTCAAGGTATTTTTTCAGAAAGACTTTTTAAAATTAAGCTTGTGCATCATCATTTCCAATAAAAAACCAGACAAGGAAAGTAGCTTTTGAACAACAGAGAATAATACTAGCATATCCATGAAGAACATTTTGGGGAGCATGCTGTTGACTCCATCGTACCTGCACCAGGGGAGCTTAGAGGACAAAAAGGGCTTTGTCAGGCATTGCTGTCCTCACTGGTGCTTGTGTTAGCTCATCCATATCCATGTTTTAAACCCCTGGGACAAGTGCTTAGCCAGACAGGATCCTGGTTCAACATTAGGATGAGACCTGGTGTCTCCACTCTTGGAGCCTGCTCAACAGAAGGAAATGTGGGTACCTGAACAGTGCAGGAGAAATGGCTCTCCTTGGAGGTCCCTTTAGAAGGAATGGCAGGAAGATGAGGGCTGGAGTGCTCCATGCAGAACATCACTCCTTGGACAAGACATAGCCTCTGTCTTGTCCAGAGACTTGCTACTCTATCATGTATAAAGGAAGGTCACCAGTTTTTTGAAGTATCTGATCCATACTACCATTTTCCCAAATTTCCCACTAAATTCAATCTAAAAAATGGTTACCTATGTATGTATATGTATGAATTTCTAACTACCAATTAAAAAAAAGTGCATATAACAGCAACTGCATCATTCTCAATTTCAAATTAGAAATAAAATGTTGTTGTAACTGGATGCCCTACAAAAGACTGCTAGCAAGCTGTTTCACCACTGTACCAAGAAAATGCCGACTCTCAAGCAACTGAATTCCATTTAACGCAGGACTTTATAAGCAGAAACTAACCTAATCAATCCCATTAAGAAATCTAACATATGTAAACCAGTAGAAAGCTCGGACCGTAGAGCATCAGCATATCGTGGCCCAGGGGGATGCATCAGTTAAGAAATGATCTGCCAAGGTCTTCTCATAGCAAAACAAAACAACAGGAAGAGGAAATTTGTATTAACAGTTTGAGTTTTTTAGATAACACAAGAAAGAATGACTATGCTTCCACTTAGTGCCCTATCAAGCAGGTTAGAGCATGTCCACATAAATATTCATTCATTTGTAGTAGTTCACGCATAAGCAGAGAGAATCACGTATAGATTACTTAATACAATCTACTCACATGTCACAGTTTCTAATAACAGGCTGTTTTACATCAGGACAACCCCATCTCAAAAGCATTAAAATCGTCGCTCCATTCTTTTCTGTACAATTACTTCTTTTATTTGAAAGGACAATGTGGCTAAACAATTATGTGGCACAATACTACCACAGGAAATTGCAAGAATTTCACCATGTGTGGACAATACCCAGTGTGTTTTACAGATTTTCAAATCCTATGCCGTGCCCTTGTTGTCCACACTAAATACTGCCTTGCAAGAAAAAAACAAATCAAGATGCTGAAGTAGAGGTACTGTGATAAACACTGTTCTCTACGGCCATAGGAGCTCCAGTTGAGGATTTACAGTACAAACACAATGAAGTTTTCTGGCAGTCTGCGCGTCTGCGTCCGTTATCCCCACTTTGAGTCTCAGTCTCGCACCTCCTAACGAGCTCTCACTACAACTCCTGCCTGCTTCTGGTGGCTTCATCCTGACTTAGAAGCAAAAAGTACTGCAGAGAACAGAGACATGAAGAAGAGGTCAACGTCCTTTGCCCCACGGAGGTGCCCCTGCGATACCTGCTGCACCACAGAAGCAATTATTACTAACTACTCAAGTGGTGCTGAGCTACTGGATTGAGAGCCAGGAGATGGAAGATCTGAAACCATCTCAAGCTGAGAGCCTTATACATCCCACAGAGATATCACAACCCCACCTACACACTCAAGCACAGGAACATGATAGTCTTCGCTGTTCCTCATACCCCAACAGGACAGGCCCAGAGCAGTGAGGAAAAAGCACTTGGGTAAAACTTGTAAGTTTCAAAAATTAAGTTTGAGTTGCAAATGCAGTCATTTGCTTGAAGCAATCAAAGCTTCCATGTGGGCCAGGAAACAGACCACTGACTTTAAAGGCATTGATTATTTCAGATTTCAGAGACAAGCTATTGGCATCCCTTTGAGTAATGTAAAATGAATGTCTGCAATGCTGAAAAGTGCTTTGTAAGTAAAAAAAAAAAGAAGAAATCAAATTATCTGCTGCCAAAAAAAAAAAAGATCCTCCTCCCCCCCTAAATAAAATCACCCTCCTGCCCGTAAAGTGAATAAATTTTCAGGGGGCCCTGTTTTGTCAGCAGTGTTATTTGCTATTTTGGTAATTTATGCTAATGTGCTACTTTGGCAAACCCTCACTTGCCACAAATACTTTATTTTGTTGAATTTTGTGGGGATAGAAAAAACTTCAGGGAGCCAGCGGAGACCAGGTGAAACAACTCAACCACCACAGTCCCAACCACAGACGGGGAGAGACTTGCCAGCAATGCTCATTGTCAAATCCACCACAATTCACAGTTTGAAATGACACATAATGCAGGTGGAAGGCAAAAGACAGAGATGAGATATTGTAGCATGAGGTTTGAGACCGATTGCTGACTTTGGAACTATCATTTTACATTTCTTGAAGGCACAGCACTTGCTGAGGTACGAAAAATGAGGTCTGCATAGCTTTAGACTATGTCTGCACACACCTAGAGAGATCAATCTTTCAGATGAAGCGAGCCGGAAATCCTCTCTGCTGTAGGTAGCCATTCAAGGTTCTCTAAAGACTTTTATTAAAGGATCCCTAAAGGTTTTCACCAGTACCTGCAGGCAAATTGTCTTCTTCCTGCTGCAGACAGTGATAATTCATTGTCAGGATAAAAAAATCCCACGTGTGGTTGCATTTCAGCATGCTGTTAATGTCATTTCTGTAATGCTTTGTGAGAGTATCTGTGTGAAGGAAAACAATTATGATCCTTTCTCTGCGAGTGAGAGTGCATGTCCTTATCTAATAAGGAAGGAAGGAAGAGACAGCCTGTGCAAAGGTTGGCCTGATAAAGGTTACTCCTGTCCACCTGCAAATCCCAGACTGCTTTCAAAATGAGAATTATGTGGCGAGGCCTCGCAGACTGAACTAATCTTGTTTTCTGTTACGATGCTTACTGGAGCTCCATTTGCCCTTACCCTAACAAAAATTTGCTGGTAAAAACAAATAGGGCAACCACCAGACATAAAGGCCAAGCATCACCAGTTCTGAAACAAAAGCAAAAAGGCATTCAGAAAACCTTCTCTTTTTAAAACACAAATACAAAAGACCTTAACAAAAGTTAAACACAAAGCAGACGCAATCTTCGTAACCAGCTTTAAGATGAAGAAATCAGCTGTCTCCTCAGACAGAGCTTTGCTGTCTGGCTGTAATTTGTATGTGAAATCTGCAACTACAAGCAGTCTTAACGTCCAAAACTCTTAAGTTAGAGACAATGGTTAAGTTAAAGACAATGGTTATTTTTGGCAGGGGCTACTGCATGAAACGCTCTCTAGGAAACTACCATTTCCTAAACTCGTATAAGCAAAGAAAAAGTAGACTTTTTCTTTTCTTATATAAAAGAAAAAGTAGACTTTAAAGGATCTGAGATTCACTGTGGCCAACTGAGCAAAGACCTCTGCTCAGTGCCCATCTGCCGAAGTGTATGAAGAGGGAAGGATGGGCACAGGGGTCCAGCAGTGGGCGCCAGGGGCTCATGTGGGGCTGAGGGAACTTGTGTTCTTTGGAGGGACTGGAAAACTGTGTCATCGAAAAGAAAATATATAACATTTTATGCATATTCTAAATCCAGTGGAGAAAGAGGTGCACTGTCAAAAGATGTTCGAAAGTACGTAGAGCGCCAGTGTTTCTGGCACTCTACAGTCCAACAGTGACTAAAGCTGAGAGGAAACAAAGCTCATTTGATCTCAGGCCCTGAAAGACTACGAAAGGCTTCAAGGTGTATTTCCTTTGGAATACAATTCTGCCTTCAAATGGAAGACAAGACTGGGACAATTTCATTGTTTTTAAAGAGATATATCTCTCTGTCTACCGTTAAAGCTTTAATAACCTAACTTCTCAGGATTTAATAAAAAGAGCTCCTGAAAAACAGTTTATACCCTATGAACATACGGAGCATCCTTTAAAAAAAAAAAAAAAAGTGTCCTGGAGTGGATATGTTCAGATTTCCTATGACAATACACAGGGACATTCTTCTAATCACACCGTCAGAGCCAGTGTCTGGAAGAGCACAGAAACGCCTGCTGGAAGCACACACAGCATTAAATCTAACAGGCCAGGAAATAGTTTTTTGACTGAGGAATAGAGTCTTACATGCTTTCATGTCATACCCTGCTACAAATACTCACCACCTATGATAAGGAGGCCATAAAGATCTATGTGGGACTGCTTTGTTCATACGTTCGCAGCATGTGATTGAGCATAACTATGAATGTGCTTGGAGGACAAAAATGTTATTTTAAGATTAAAACTGATTAGCTCCCCTGACTGTATCAGAGCAGAACAACAATAATTTTCATGGTGCCCATCAAATGGAAAAAAACATTAACCTAAAAAATCTAAAGAAAAAGAAATCAAAAACATATTTTAAAATCTTTCCATAAGGGAAATATTAAATTGCTATTTGAACTAGAACTTGACATGTTGAAAATCCCACATCATCTACTTTGATGGCACGCTCTATGATATATAGTTTGCAATTCATATCATATCACATATACAATGAAACAATTTGTAATACTTCAGCTTCAGACAAGATTAACAAAAGTGGCAGCTCTGAAGGAAGAGATGTTGTATAGAATATACTATTCGCTAATGTTTGTGAAACATAAAACATTTGGAAAGAGGGACACTTCTGAAATAACACAGTCCATAATCCAAGGGGTGAGGATAAGTTGTAAAAATTCTGGGGACTGCTCATGACACAGGCATTTCAGTGGTACTAATACATGAAAAGAAGAAGAAATAAAACATGCAGTTTATTCTATTGCTACAATGACCATGGAACCCCTGACTGCTGCGTCTAGAATAAAGAGTTAGTTTTGATGTACTTAAAAAAAAAAGCCTAGGATTTCAGTTTTCAATTTGAGATCTGATTTCCCAAGTCTAAAGACCCAAACCCATGCTGATGTGAATGCCAATTCCCAGGTCTTTGTTGAAACCAGGAAGCGTTCTGGGAAAAAAACTAAACTAGAGAATGCTGCGTGGTTGCTGGGATTCAGGCAATCCACCCCAGATGCCATGTCAGACTGGGCTCCTCAAGTCCCTGGGGGAAGTACAGCTAATTCTATTTCTTCTCTCAACACAAAGATGGGACACAGAGAAAAGTGCCAGGAGAGATGGACCCTCACCTAATAACGAACTGGAAAAAACCCTGCCAAAATCTTTAAAAAGTAACAGTCAAGCTACGAAGAAAAGGGAATGCACAAAAAATCTGTGGGCTGGTAAAACTGAAGTCTTTACTTCCATGTGGATATAGATGTCTGCAGAGTAATATGTCATCCAAAAGGCTATCTGGCTGCAAACATTACTGCTAAATTTTAAACTGTCAGGCACAAAAAATTTCCACAGAGCTGTGAAAAAGTCTTCTTTATGAAAATGCGGAACAGTATTAAAGCTGCTAATTCAGATTTTTAACATTAAAAATGTGCTCATAATATAACTCCCTGAAATAACTCATCTTGTACCAGCTTATGATTCTGTAAGTCTGTATTAGCCTATAATATAATTTTTGGTCTATTTGTTACTTCACATCTCTTTCTTCCAAAAAGCAAACCAATAAAATGTCCACTGCCAGAATGTACTGAAGCATGTGGAAAAGAGAACAAATAATGGGAAAGCATAAAAGAACAGTCTAGGCCATTGTGTGATGACACGAATGACATCTTCCCACGGATGCCAGAAGCAATCCGCTGCCATTTGACCAAGCAGAGGTATTCCTTCTGGGACTACTCAAAGCATGATTTTCATCTCATTGTTTCCACTCCAGTTCCCATTCCACGCAAACAAATGCAAAAATATTTGCAATAGTATATGCTGTGAGATTGCATAGTTTTATTTATAGATCATAGATCATGTTGTTTTTCTAACTGTACCACTGACATCTCTGTTATTGTTTTATTAATTTGATATTTAAACATTATGGAATGATCTTGGCAATTGTTAAACAGTCTAAGTCTGCAGATATGCTTTTATATAAATATATATATGCATGTGTAAGTGTATATTTATATATCCATATATACACGTACATATTTTTTTAAAAAAGGCACCCAAGAGGTTCAGCCAAATTAGGGTAAGTTATTAATTTGACACAGAGTATCTACTTGGACAGCTGGATTTTATAGTTTACTGGATGGATGTGGTATCAGATGTTCCAAAATAAATCAAATTTACATGTATCCATGTACTTTAAAATGTCATTAAACCTTGGAAAATAGTAACAGGGAAAGACTTATTAGATTTTTATCCCTCAAAGCCATGTTGCTTCTTTTTTTTGTCTGGAATGAATGCAGACCTACCCATGTGAGCACTCTGTATGATCCTAAAATGTATATAGTCTCCTTGCCTTTTTTTGTGGATGCATTTATAATCTCTGGTTTATATTGAAATAATGCACCATGTTATGCAACTGTCTCAAACTATCTTAAGGTACTGCATCCACACGTGAAAACACGGTGATAGCCCAACACAAATGTGCTGTATTTCTACTACCAAAATCATTATCCTCATTCTATAGTCATGTCCACCTCTCAGTGCTCTCAATACAACATTTTACAAATCGAGTAGCAGAACCCCATTCCCCAAAGCAGGTAGACTAGTTGAGGTCCCATCCTCTCTCCTTGCATGGCCTTTCTAGCTCACCTGCGCTTTCCTCCAGCCTTAGCCAGTTAAGCTGGGGCACCTCCTGTCTCCTCTTTCCCTCGGTTCCCAGTGTCCTTCCTTCTGCTGAGCTCCTCTCACATCTGCTCAGCTGGATCATGGACTTTTATTGTCGGATCCACTCACTTTCCGCCACCTCTCTACTCCTTCACCAGTTTAGCAAACCGTCCCTGCCCCCAGCTGCCACCCTTTCTCTCCCTGCCAGCTTCTGGTTTCACCATGGCAAGGGCCCACCACAGATATTGGCCAGGGCATGTGTGAACATAATGGAGAAATGATGATATCAACTCAGCTTCTCAGAGATGAGGAAGGTTCAAACATGTTCAGTTAGGAAGGAATCTCCAGATATTTTTAGCCGTTAAATTGCTATGTGAGATGTGCAACCTGTAAAGCCTTTATGAGGGCTTAGAAACTTCTTTTCATGGCTTTTCATTCGAAAGGCGGCGTACCTGTCCATGAAACAAAGATTTCAGCTTCTGCTCCAGGGTGCTGTGATACCAAAGCATTTAAAAAAACCCCACACCCTTGACAACTGAAAAATTGAAAAAGTGAGCAATTTCCCCAGGCCTTTCCTTGGAAACACCTCGTGGCTTCAGTCAACACTTTCCAAAAGAATTTCATTTTAAAATGAAAGCTTATAAGGATTAAATAACACACTTTATGTGGACAATTCCAGACCAAATAATTAAAGTAAGGCATTATTAGTGCTAGCAAATAAAAAAGGGATTATATAAGGGGATATTTGAGAGAACCTTACAACAGGCATTGTGGCCAGCTATGGTAAAATTAAGGGGATATGACAAAAAGAACCTGCAATGAATAAATACATTTTGCTGTATTTACAGCCTTCAAGGCATACATCCTCAGAAAAAAATGCCAGTTCAGCAGCATCAGTGTAAGCATCCCAGCTGTGGCCCGCCTACACCGCTGAGCCCCCTCCCCTCACTGCCCCCGGGCATTCTTTCTGGAACTGCTGTGTCTGTAACACTTCCCTAGGATACACGGTTGAATCTCTGAACCAACACTGGGGGTGAAAGGCTTTTGATCAGCAATGGTCAGTTTTCTCTATGAATGTATGTTCTACGGTAAGAATTCCCAAACTTAATTTGTTCAAAGTGCCAGCCTTGGCAGAGATGATTGTGGTGACAGAAGCTTCGGGATACATATGCACACACAGACACAGGAGAAGGCATTTCCCTGACTGCTTTGAAGTAGCATACACAGCACTAGTGGCATCATAACATAGCTTGGGTTGCAGGGACAGGTGGAAAATCAGCAGTTGTTGCCAATGATTCTTTGACAGTGGCCAACACCAGAATGCTTTGAGAGGCTACAAAGATAATCCATCTAAGACTGGCAGAGCTGTTCTCTTGGAAAATTTTCCCCTCCGTTTCCAGATGGACCTGCATTTGCTGACATTGCAAGCACATCTTCAGATTTTCCATCACAGAAAAGAAGGAACTATATATAACTCACCACACAGCACCATCTTTGTATCCTCAGATTCAGAGCTAGTTAACCACAAAAATGTACTCAAAAGCTATGTTCACTTGTGATTTCGTCTGGCACAAGTTTTAAAATGCAGTATAGAGAAGAAATTCCGTTCCCTACCTTTCTTGTAAGTGGCACTTCAATAGGGACGGGGACAACTTCCGCAAGCAGGCAGCCATAGAATGCTACCATGAAAGCAGCAGGATCATTATTAGGAAATACGAGCGTTACCTGAAACAAAGAGAATTATGTCAAAAATGTTTTATCCCAGGTTTCAGATAATGACAATTGGAGTTTCCATGCTTCCTTTCGGAGAGAGACGATTACCAAAACATTTCTATGATAACTACTCAAACACCTAATGAAAGATAAATGAAGAATCAGAAGCAATTGATTCTGATAGATATTCCTTTGGTGAACATTTTCATTTATGATGGAGTTAAACATTTTCATGCTGCATTGTTTCCTACATTGACAACACCTTTCATCTGGCTCTTAATTTACTGATTGCTTTACAGATGTTAAATAACCACATAAATGGAATTAATAGAATTTTACATTCTAATTTAATAATTTGCTTGAAGTTACTGAAAACAAAGTGGATCTGTGACCAATTCAGATTACCCAGACTTACTATGCCATTATGTCAATCATTAACACATTATGTTTTGTCTCCCTATGTTCTGCCTCATATAACAATTCCATTTTGGGATTGGATTGTTGTCCAAGTGTAGAGGTTTCTGCATACTTAGAGAACCCAAAGAGCTGCTATCTAGAGAAGCAAACGCCACATCCAGAGCTGGCCATATAGCATGCCAACCTAGAGTTGTTAAACTTCACAGCTTTAAGGCTAGGGAACTGTTTAGATAAAAGAATGCCAAGAAAAGATAAAATGTCGTAGCAAATCACCTGTATGCTCACTGGGTGCCCTTCCTCCCCCAGCATGCCAACCTGTGCAGCTTCACTTCTGCGGGCACTGCAGCCAATGCCTTAGATCCTCCAGGGGAAAAGGGGAAGGAGAGGTGAGAGCGCAGGGTCTCGCCGAGGATCCAGCAACTTAAGAGAGTCCGTGACTCTCCTTGCGGGGGCAGGGAAGACTACTGCTCTCCCTCGATGGTGAACGACCTCGGTGGCTGGATCTTGTCTACTTTTTTGTTTTGGTTCAGTCTTAAACAGCTGTAACACAGCTAGTAACTATCTTACACGGTCAGCTGAAGTGACATACAAAAGGCATGGCGAATGACTTCGAACTTAATTCCTCTGGGCTTGCGCACAGGATCAGAGTGTATTATTACAGCAGTTTAAAATTTGCTGAAACTACTTAATAGCTCTTTTGAGTTTTGACTGCTTTGACATCCATAGCAGTTCCGTGTTTCAGTCTCTTGAAGTAAAATCATCGTGTTTTCATGTACACTTGAAGGTCCAGTTACTGGAGATTAAAAGTGTTTCCAGTGATTTCATACGACTTCAAGGACAGTCACCTCCCATAACTTAACTTGATTTTTTCAAAGTAGAAGAAACCTAACCAACCTTGTCCAAGTGGGTCCAAAATATCTCTGTTTTTAAACTGAAGCCTGTAACTTCAGAGCTGTTTAGAGAAACTTCAGAGAAAATACATTGCTACTTTATGTGTACGCTTGCACATGAAACAACCCAACTGCCGGAGATGGCTGCGCAGATCTTACTGTATGCATTCTCCACGCACATGCCATAAATAGCCTCAGGGGAAATGGAAAGGAGGGGATTTTGCTAGGTGCACTGAGGGGATGGTAGAATTTGCTGAGCCCAGCAAACATCTGAAAGATGTTGAAAGATCCCAAAAGATACTTGGAGGATTGTTGGGTTTTGTGTTGGTCTTTGTTTACATACACGCGGTGAAGTTTTGGCTGGGAATCTTTGCAGAGGAGCTGACAGAGGTGAAAAAGTCTCACTGAAGTCCAGTGGGAATGAGGCATTAACTTCCCCTCCGAAAAACATTAATCACTAACAGACCTGAACCAAATAAATAAATAAAGTGTGCAAAAGCAAAAAGGGATAAGGCTGAAGGAAAATAAACACAGAGTGTGTATTATGAGATGTGGATCTGGTTATCTAGTAGATATTTCAAAGGGCAAGCTTAATTTCCAGGCAGCTGTCTGGGGTGACACAAGGTTAAATTTCTGAAGTTACTATAGAAGGCAAATGCAGTTCGTCGTGTACTATAATAAAACCAGAAACAGGGAATCAAATGCAGGCACATTCACCTATTTTTTGGCCCAGACAAAGAACTGAAGGAGTGATGTAATGGTAGTCATGAAAAATAGAGATTGTATTGATAGAAGATGCTTTTAAAGGGAAAAAGCCCTTTCTGAATTTTACATAATGTTAACATCAGGAAACAGTTACACTCTTGTTTAGAAAAGACCAGAAATATATGTCTGTATTTCATTTAGTATTTAAAAACTACCTTTAACTGTTGTCACACAGAACACATTACTTAGAATAAAAAGCCATCTTCAAAGAGGTCAGAAAGCTTTTATGCTATTACAACAGGGGGAAAACAGCCAGAATAACAGCCTAGAACGTCAGAAGTACAGTAACACCTCATCTTCAACATGAAGTTACTTCAAATGATCATGTTTCTTTTACGCAGTGATGCTAGGCAAGATGTTTTTACACCGCAAAGCATATGCTTTCAGCATTCAGCTATAAACATTTGCTTCACTGTAATCTAGGTGGACTTATTTCAGAAGAGCTGCAATTTGCTGTTTATGTGTCCTGCACTAGCTAAATTTCCAGCTTTCAGCCTGAATTATCCACAAATCCTTTCTTAATGTTAGGAGGCGCCCGTGGCTGCTGCTGTAAATGAATATAAAGATGGGCAGTTAGCACACAATAGACAGGGAGAGATGCGCACTGCCCGTATGTGAACTTCATTCCTTTTGGAGCTTTCTGGCTGGATAGTTTTGATGTGTACACTTGAACAACTTGTTTCTTCTGCTGTTGCTTAGAGACACGCTTGTACATCAAGTAAAAAATATTCTTCAGATCCTATTCCTGGCTGAATGCCATTGTAGGAAGCAATTTAGATTAAGGATCTAGAGATCCCTTAGTTAAATTCTTCATGATTTATTTCAAAAAGAAACATAGGAAGGATTGTCAGGTTTAATTTTTTTAATTTTTGTTTTCTTCTTTTTTCTTTTGGGAAGCAGTATCGCATGCTCTCATTTTTGAAGCCCTAAGAAACGCGTAACGCAAACAGATATGTGTCTCACGTGTGGCACATGAGGATAAGTGAACAAACTGTTTGAGAATTACCCCATACCTCGGGGGAGGAAGACTTCACAACTCAAAGCACTAAGGCAAGACTAAAATTTGCATTTCTGACAAACTTGTTCTGGAATCTCCATTCTACGGCTTAAAGCCAACCTGGAATGGGACCTGTGGAAATTTCTATCCACACTCTGGCAGAGAAATGGGGCAGCAGGCTCGGGCAGCCTTGACAGAGGAAGTGGTAGATTTGTAAGTACGTCAGTAGCAAAACCAGAGCATGTTCTTGTCTTCATTTAACAGCTTCAAGCGTTACCTCTGTAACCCTTGCTCTCTGTGGACTTTACCCGCTCACCTAGATTCAGCCTCTAGCAGTAGCTGCATCAGATTCAGGAACCAGGAATGGAAATATTCTCCATGTTACCAGTCACCGTAATTTATTTATTCAACTGGCTGCCAGAATGTGCTTGCTTTGCTTGTCTTTGTCCTCCACAATGCTTCTCTTGTTTCTACCATCTCAACGACTACAAAGTCATTAGTAAGTAAGTTTTTTACCCACATGACACCTCCGGGCTCCATAAGCATGCTTTTGCTAAACGGACTGCTGTTCTATGTCCAAAAATCACTTTCCATGGGAATGTTTATTGTTGATGTTGCCACAACTTCAAGTGGCCATTCAGGGAGCACCGGCTCAGGTTATTTATTATACAATTCAAAACATCTGTCTGAATGATCAGTCTTCTTTTTGAGTAAAAGGCAGATTTCACCTCGCCAGCATTTCACTTCATTAATTTCCTCTGCACACCCCAAATAACTCATTCTCTCTTTGTCAACGTGGGATCTGAATTATTATTAATTAAAAATTATTGAGATACTCACCCTGTCTCCAGGTCGTACCATTGGTTCTTGTTTTGTGCCTAGTTTATGTAGTATATTGTAAGCAACCTTCATACTTCTGGTCCAAAGTTTGCCTATTAACACAAAATTTGTGAAATTAATTTTAAAATTCTTCTAATGTTCTACAAGATTCTTAAAGGGAAAGAATACCTAAGCAGTGGAAAAAAACAGTAGGAATATTATTAGTTTTCCAACTAAATACGACAACACTACCAGGACTAGTGGAAATATTTAAATCCTTATCAGAAGCTTTCTTTGAACTTCTTTTTTTCAAGACAGCCGCATTTTTAAGAAGAAAATAACAAGTAAGAATAGTCTCCTTCATGGCAGAAGTAGTTTTCTTACTTTGTGGCTAGAATATCATCAAGTCCGGAGAGACCATTGTAACACCCTTAGCTGTAGCAAGATGGACAAGCCCAGGCTGACCTCTGAGGGTGTTACTCAGGTTTCATGATGGCTCTTCCCCCACCCCAAGCCACCAAGGGAAAAAAGAAAGGAGTTTCAAGAAGCAGAGACAAGAAAAAACCCAACAAACAGAAAACACCCCGCAGCCAAAGGGGCACACTGAAGCAGCAGGGACCCTCTGATCCTTAGCACATCTGTACGCTGTATTTCACCTTTAATTCTGCGCCTTCTTTCATTTAACTTGGCTTTTTCTTATCACCCTTTCCCATATCCTCCCTTCCCTCAGTTTCATTTCACTTGCCCCAGGTACCCTTCCTTTTAACCATCTCTCCCTTGCTTCAGCTCTCCATCTCTGCACTTAGCTAATCCTTATCGAGACCTTACCCCAATATTTTTTAAAGAAAAACGTCTCTCATGAAGACCTCACTGGCCACGTTACATGCCTTTCATTAATCCTGCAAGTGATCAGCATCTTCCAACTACGCAAGCTCTTTCAGATTCCCTTTGTTTAGGGACCCTGTTACTTCCATTTACAATACTGAGAGTAAGAGCCCTTGTTCTTGGCTGGCCCCCAGGTACTGTCTTTAAGCAGTATTCAGTCTGACAGTAACAAATCTTTAATTCATGCCAACCAATAACTTAAACGATAATAGGTTCTGACAACGGATTACCTATGGGGTTCAGCAGTTCAGGCTCCCAAACAGGCAGTATTGCTATTTATAACTAAGCCAAGCAGTTGTTATAATAAGTTCCTCTACATCCTGGTTATAAAATGCAATACTATTGAATTATTTTTAAGTCTAAACTTGATGTAAATATAACATATGATGAGAAGGCCAGATTTTCTGTTTTCCCTCTTAAGGAAAATTGGAAGGGTCACTGCTGCTTGTTACTGAGAAAGTACTGAATGCAATTACTTCTTATGAAAATGGTAATATTGTAACATCAAACTATGTTTTGCAAAGCCTTTAATTTATTTAAAATTACTCCAGTATTTGCATACTGAACCGCCTCGATGCTCAGAAATAAACATGACTCAATTCTCTTCCACCAGAAACTCAGCATGGATACAGCATCTGCAGGATTAACCCTCACAGCATTACGGCAGAACTACCTGCATTTGATGGAAAGAAAGTCTTCAAAAGCATCCCTGCTGCTACAGTCAACACTTCAACTTGACAAGCAAGCAGGATAAAAACAAGGATGCCTTAAGAAAGCAAATATTCTTTTTCTTAAAGGTTTCCAACATTAACGTTTCAGTGGCGAAAAACTTGAACAATTCGTAATGATACAGAAAACTGGAGAATAGAAATCAAAAGCCTGGCAAAAGTTCTGAATTGCAAGAAAGAACCATCTTTACAGAAAACACTTTAAAGTCTGAAATGAACACTGAGTTTTTAATCCCTTTTCTGAGGGACATAAGGGGCTGTTGTAAAAAATTCTGTCTGAGCTATGGAGATTAAATCTGTTACAAGTCTTAAATTTGCATTTGTGACATATTCACACTAATTCATCATCTATCAAATGTGCCATCTTACAATATTTTCTTCAAAATCTAAGGTCTCTTCATATATTAAGATGCCTTCTTTCAGAAGTATCTGGGTACGTAGTACAACCATCTCCATGTAAGTGATCTGAGTAAATGCAGAAATTAAGTTTTCTCAAAGACTAAGAAGACTTAAAGGACTACTTTCTAGTAAACTTTTAAATAATTCTTTAAATACATTTTGTCGTCATGCTCTTTTATTGCCAAAATTATATTTCAGCTTCTGAAACATAGAGCATGTAAGGCTGCATCCCTCATTCCTCACTTTTCTGCTTAAACACACTTCACACTGCACAAAAAACGGCTGTCGTATTTTCTAATGGTCAGAAAAGACTTGAATTTTCTGCCACCACAGCCCTTTCCTGCTCTATTTCCTGGTGCAACACCAAACTGTGTTAATTAGTCGAGCTAACTGCACGTGCATGGGGTATGCAAGTGTGGAAAACTGGAACAAAGCAGCTCGTTTGCATCCAGCTGGGAAGGAGCTGGAATACTCGGTCTCTCCTGTGGCCCTTGGAAGCCCCAGGACTTCACCCCGGCCCACGCGGGCTCTGCCGTCCCCTGGCTGCTGCTCCTCTGCTCCCGACGGCCAGGGCAGGCAGAGCCCGCGGGGCACCTCGCTGGCAAAGCCCACGGTGACATCTTCAACTGGATCGTGTTCATCAGGAAGTCCATAATTTTTCTTCCAGGGTATATATGCTGCATTCCAAAAAATAAATTAAAAAAAAAAGGGGCTACAAAGGGAGGAATAATCCAGAAGCTGGAGCCAGGAGTGTGTGAATCATCAGGGCTGCTGGATGGGGCACAGGCTTTTGACCAGAGGTGGACAGAACCATGTGTTGATTTTTCCACCTTGGCTGTTTGGCCCCCTCAATGTCACTGGGAAACACAAAGGACTCCAGGACCGCAGGATAAAAGCCCCCAGTAACGGAGGATGTTATAAAGAAGGAAATCTGAAGTATTTCCTTCCTCGCTTCTGCCTAGGTTGCAATTCGCTGCAATTCTTCCTTTTCAAACATGAAAGATTAGACGTCACTGGGAAAAAGCCGATTGCTGAAACCTCTCCCACAAATCCCGATGCTGTGACCTTGGCACAACCTCCGTAGGGTGCCACATCTGGGCCACGGGAGAGGGCGCGGGGGGCCCAGCTGTGCCTCACCCACAGATGTCGCCCCAAGACGGGGCTCAGTGCCGCCAAGTCCATCCTCGTGTGGGGAAGGTCATCTTCATTACGGGGTCTGCATCCGAAATCCGGGTGTTTGGGGCCGCCAAGGATTGTCTTCAGCCGGAGCGCAATGAAGCATCGGTCCTCCTCAGACAAACATGCTGCCATTAATCTTCTGGTAAATTGGCTTGAAGACAGGAGGGCAGATGTTGGAAACTCAAGCAACAGTTTCATTTTGCAGCGAGCGGACCAGCCCGTGTTTCGGCTCAGTGCCAGAGTTCCTCTCCTCCAGCCATGCTGCTGCCACTGAGGGCTGCCCCCGGCCCGGCCGAGGACTCACCGCTGGGTGCAGGAACCCCGAGCACTGCGGCTGCTTCCCCAGGTACAGACCAGACCCCGTGAGCCCTCCTCTTCTTCACCTGCCCACCTGCGTCCCTGCTGCCGCGGGGTCCTTCCGAACAACGTGCCTACCTGCCTTGCCAGGGCCAGGATCTGTCCCCGCCAGGCTCTGCTCTGCGCATCAGTCATATGTGAGCAGCCACTTTCTTGCACTTAAAAATGAAGAACTATTACACCATCTACAGCGATAACTCATTAGCAAGAGGTTTGCGCATCCAGTGGTGTTTCAGGCAGGAGGGTACCCTCTGGAAGGGGCCTGTGCCGTGTCTGCCACTCACGAACCCATCGTGGGTAACGCAGGCGCTAGATCTTTAAGTACCTGAATTACCCCTCAGTTTCCAGGTCACAAAACTATTTCCTGAACAAAGCAGACTGATAGGTGTTCACAGAAGAGTTTCTCAAGTTGATTTTGGAAAACAAAACCCAACAACATCCAGTTAACGCACACCTTGCTGCTGCTACTAATTATAACCTTGTTCCTACCTCCCATCAAGCTGCTAATTGTGGTGCTGCTTTCCAAGATCTTGAATAACTCCACAAGATGGTAAGAAATTAAGCTCTTCCTTGCATCTATCATTGCCTAAGTTATAACTGCGTAAGCACTTACTGAAATAAATCTTCTTCTGAAGATCATCGTATCTCCCTTAGCCACCTCTGCTGCTTGCCCAGCACGCTGCTGCCAGCCTCGCACGCCCCAGCAGCGTGGTTATGTAGGAAAGGCCAAGTCGCCTTTAACGCTCTTCACACACTCACAAACTAAGCTGAGTGTTCCCGCTGCCCAGCAAGTACCAGCAAGTGCCGCTACGCCTCTGAAGCCCAGCCACATCCTGCAGATGCTCTTGGCAGGACAGGATGGAAAACAGCATCTTGTTTTCTGGCAGCTACGACAAACACTGTTAACATCTGTGCGGGGCGAGCCCCTTTTCTTTCGCCTCTGGAATTTTGATTTAGTTGAATAGTAGCAAATCTACACCAGCAACCACATATTTCATATTTCACTTGTATTCAGTCGTGTTCTTCTTTTAACAGTCTATTCAGAGGGCAGTATCTTTTACCAACTACAGCGTAGCAAGCCGGAGTGAGTTCACAGCCAGTCCCATCTGGTTAAGCAACACATTCAGAGGAATAAGGAAACCTCCAGGTCTTAAAAACAACATAAAAAGGGACCAGTTAATAAAAATTAGACGCTTTCCACATGCCACTGAAGTAAATCCCCTTCCTCTTCTTTTGCAAATCTGTAAAAGGACTATACGTTTGTGTTGAATGTAAAGAAGGTTATAAGAGAAAAGCTGTATCAGGGAGAAAACTCAGACAGAAAACAAACCACGATCAATTTCCTTATCATCTTCAGGTCGCTTTTCAGAACGACACAGCACTAACTCAGCAAAGCCAAACCAGTGGTCGCTTACCAATCTCCGTGCACAGCAATTGCGCGACTGCCAAAGTTTAACTGCAAACAATTTTGTCAAATATTCATTTTCTCAATAGCACAGTATGGCATTTCTTACATTAAATAAAAACAAGAGTATTTATTACATCGGGTGTAAATGGCAAACTTCCTAATGCTATTCAGGTAAAGGGGCACTTCCTCTGCTTTGCAAAATAATGGTTGCAGTTCTGCTGTTCTGTTAACCCCTTCTTCATAAACTCTTTAGTTCCACCCCGCGCAGCAAACGAAGTTGTTGTCTTTTGGGAGAAAAAAATCCAAAGAAAAAGAACAAAAATGTTCTGTTGCAGAGAACAAAAGACTCCAAACATACTCAGAATAGAGGTAAACTTGCTATTACAGTGCTCGATACTCCAGTCTTAATCATAGGTTGTAATCCAGATTTTTTTTTAAGTCATTTTCTGTCTTTTTATTAAAGAAATAAAGGTTTAAAGTATTAAACTATCATAAAATTATTGATATCTATCTAGGGTTATTTCAGAGCTACAGACAGTCTGGTTATGTAGCTACTTGGTTAGCAGAGTCTCAATACCCTCTCTCTCCTCCTCATAATTCCTGGCCTAGGAGACTCTCGCAGCAAGAGGACATGGGGGGCCGAGTCGCTCACCAGATGCAGCACAGCTTGGGGTTGGCTATTTTTGGTCTGTTGTTAAGTTTCAGCCATCTCAGGGTATCTCCAGTATAAGCTACATCACCTCTGCTAAAGCAGCACGACTTTGGCATCAAAAGGTTTACAGTTGCGTTGAGTATTTTTTGTGGGCAATTCAATTGAAAAAAATGCCATTTTTCAGGCATTTCTTTCCTCACAGTATCCAAATGGATAAAGAAAAAAATACTTCTCTACCCAGAGAACCTTCTCTGCTCTTTTTTGCTAGGCTTGCTGTCTCCAATGGGCCTCTGATATGGGAACCAATACATCAGAGCTACTGAAAATGGTTTTTAAAAATCTGATTACAGAAAGTGTTAGATAAAGGAAATGAGATTCTTTGAATCAGATGTATTTAACTGCTACTCATTTTGTTGTTTTTAATAATGTTACAGTAAGAAAACTCTGAACTTGCTCATTCCCAAATTACTTTCAGCTTTTTACTTTATCCCTAGCCTTTCTGATTCTTCTTAGAATAATCATTTTAAGTGAGAAAAGTAACTGTGATAGCATAAGTACTATATAGGATTTAATTGTCCTTTATGCACATTTCTCCTCTAAGAAATCATTAAGAGCTTCATTATTAATACCAACAGTACCAAAACCAGATGCCTGACTACTCTGATTAACTTTGTCTGAGCCAGAAACTGTCTTCCTTTTCCTCAAAATACATATTAGGTTTCTCGTCAGAGTTCAGACTTACATAAAACCGAATAAAGACATCTTTCCTTCCCCTATCTCAGACATTTCAATTTATGCATATTCAGTGATCTGATTTGTAAAGGGATTGTGAATAACTTAACTAAGATGTTCTCCACTTAACCAATTTCCCAGAGGAACAAAATATTTGAGAAATAAGTAATATTCATAGTGTTTCATTCACTAGAAAGAGTTTAAGAGTTCTGAGTACATTAAATAAAGATTACAACTGGGGCACTGAGAAGAACTTCAAGAACTAAGGCAAACCACTTCAAAAACTTGCTTGAAAAAAAGACCAAGTCTACAAGTGCAGTTATTCATTTCTTCTATATACGGTAATCTGAGACACATGGAAGAAAACAGTCCCGACATGCTATGAAGACAAAAAGCTCAAAACACATGCCGAAAAGGACACAGGAGATAAAAGGCATTACAAATAAGATGAATTCCTGCAGAGGAATGGGAAGGCAGAGAGATGACTTCAAGCAACAGCTGAAAGAATTACTTCTTTAAACTAGTTCCCCTTAAGGCACAATAGCACATCATGACCTAGAGCACTCACCACTGAAATCCACACTAACTCTATCAGATCCACATCAGCCACTGGTAGGTAGGGAAATTCATTCCAGTAAATCACACAAGGTGGTCTTATAACACCAATCTACCGCTGTCCGCCACGGCATAGCATAGCTTGGCCACTGGTCTGACCACTCTTAGGTACCTCTGGACAGGACAGCAAAAAAGTTGTGAGGAAGGCTTCGGAGAAGGAGAATTTTGTGGACTCTCAGAGAGCTCCTTTTCAGCATGCAAGGGAAATCATTTTGGACAGATGCGACAGGCCAACACTGCATTTTTCAGGGCCAGAGAGCCTGCTGTAGGAATCAAGACTAAGGTGACAGATGGGATGAGATTTTGCCATGTAGATGTAGCAAAAGGTCCGCATTTGACAAGATTTGCTCCCAAAATAACCTCCGAGGTTTGGACACAGAAGGGCTGTACAAAACTAAAGCAACGTCCAAGTCATGTATGACACTCAAGTTACAGCCTGAGTGACAGGCAGGATGGCACGATTGTCTACAATGACCTACAAAGGAGAAGATAAATATGCTTGGTGTTAAGTGAATTGCACTCAGACGGGCTATCACCTAGCTGACAGCTACAGAGACACTCCTGGAATCCAGTCTGGAGTGATGGAAAGAAGTGTGGAATACGGAGGCAAACCTGGAATTCATCCATGTAGAGACAAGAAACTGGAGAAGATGCTGTGTATCAAAAAAGCAGGGAACAAAAGACATCACGTTGAAGCCTTCTCTTAACTGGAAAGTTGGAGGATGAATGGAGTGGGTGTCCATTAAGACACAAGAGGGTGTGAGAAGACACTGAAGCAGAAACAGTAAACAGGTAAAATATTCAAGAAGAGATGCATAGTGACCATGTTGGTAATATGTCAAAGACTGAACCTCTAGAAACTTAGAAGAATTATTAACACTCTTGAATATCTGTCAAAATAGTGAACATATAAAAAATCTTGGTAATGGTGTTTCCTTAAATTGTCTAAGAACCTGAAAATAACTGTGAGGTACAAACTCAAAGGCTACTGAAAGTCTTCAATGTCGATATTTTAAAGTTTTAGTCATCTGATAATAGCACGCACACAAAGAAATGATGTGTCACATTAATACCATGTGGCAGTATTGTGGGTTTAGCTTATCTTTCAAAGGTTTATTATGACTGGGACCAGTGGAACCACGCACAGAGATAGAAATTCATGAATAAGAGAGTCTTTGCTGAGTTCACAGAATCATAGAACCATAGAATGGTTTGGGTTGGAAGGGACGTTAAAGATCATCTAGTTCCAACGCCCCTGCCATGGGCAGGGACACCTCCCACTAGACCAGGCTGCTCAAAGCCCCATCCAGCCTGGCCTTGAACACCTCCAGGATGGGGCAGCCACAACTTCTCAAGTTCAAGGCTTAATGTCTGTTGATGTTCAACTTTAACAAATGCCATGCCCACAATTGCTAGAAAATATTACAGACACAAAAGGTGGAACAGCTACAGCAAAATCATTCATAAAGTCACCAATAAAATGTCTGGTGGCCGTAATGTTAATGATATTTCAAAAGCAGTTGTCGTTTAAGATAACTGCTATGGCACAGTGAACGGACATTTCCCATGAAGAAGAATGCCAGCTTGAAATCTAGCTAGCAGAGAAGAATTCACTAAATCTCCTATGAAATGTTTTTGTTTGTAATTTTTTCTATCTATAAAAAGAAGGGGAGGGGGAAAGAAAAAAAAATTTATTTTTTCTGACCTCAGGAAGCTATTGAAAGGCAACAGCAAAACCCATATCCTAGAGTGCTGCCAAACAGACGCAACGAAAACATGAGTCTTGGTCCATTTTCCTCAGCATTTGGACAAATTAGAAGAGCGGTGTGGAAAGAGTTAGCTTAGGACAGAGGAGCAGGCTAGGTGGCTCCATCAGCCACGTCGATGAGTTCCTCAGGTTGATTAGCTCAGCCTACAGCCCTTCAGGCAAAGTAGGACACATGCTCAGACTCTCTGGACAGAATCCCATATTCAGAAAAATGGTCTGATTCTCACTAACATCTAAATTTCCTTTCCTGTCCAATTTATTTAGGGCATTCATCAGATGATATGAATTGCTCTTCTGCAAACATGTAATTGCAAACTGTAAAGTTCTTCTCTAATTCTAAGTAAATGTCCTTAGGAAGGAAAAACATTGATCAATGGCAAATCATATGTTTGCCCCTTAATTTAAGTAACTTCTTAACTCTGAGGTACCTGAGGGGAAAATGTTTCATGCATGACCTTCAGTTGCAAAGGTTCTGTTGTGCTTTACAAGCTTTTAACTATATTGCAATGCCAAACATGCAGCAGACATCTTTTCGGAGAGGGACCGTCACTCAGTCTGACTCCTGAATAGAAAGGAGCATTCAGCACTGAACAAAACAGACAGACCTCTATATCACAGCATGTAAAAACATTCTCTGCACAGAACTCTAGGTGTCTGGGAAGGTAGAAATAAAAAAGCAAAATCATTTTTTCATATCCATATCAATAGCATACAGAAATGCTCCAACTTGTTATCAAAGTTTGACAGTTATTCATAATAACTCCTTTTAACGTCTCCCAAACGTCCCCTGAACATCTCAAAATTAGAAGCTATATGGGAGTTATTTGTCACAGATATCCTTATGTTTATTTTTCTTTGGCCTTTCTTGGTTGCAATAGATTGTCAGGCTGTACACATTGAACTATATCAACATACCAACGATCACACCGAAATATATCCTGGTAAATCTATTTCAAGGGGGTACATTTGCTAGCTGTACAGCTACATATCTGGAGGAATAATTCAAATCACACTTACTGCAGTGTCAGTAGAACACGGGAAAAATTCCTATTCTAACTTCTTCAGAAGCTGGTGAATTTTGTATACCAGGTTCTGCTTTTGCAGAACAAAGCCTGGGTAGTATCCAAGGGCAACGGATTTATACATTAAACTTCAGGAAAATCTGCCCTGGGATGTATTTCTATTTAAAAGGTGGTTTTAATTTATAATCTGTGATTCCATGGGTGGACCTACTCAGTTCTTTTCCTCTTTGTGAAACAAATCGTACTATAACATCTCAGCGATCCATACTCAGACACCAACAGGTTCTGAATTGTCTTACCCTACTCAGAAATGCATCATTGGAAGGTTTTTTTCACTGTATATTTATGCATTTACTGTACACATAGACACAGTATACAATATATAAAAGTACAAGGACTTATGAAAAGTGCTCACCGTAAGTGAGAATATACAGTGGCTTTCCATTAGTATCCATAGTGGTTAGGCAAGGAGCTTTCGGTGAGATGGTCCCCCATCGCTGCAAAGCTGCTTCCAGAGAAGGCGGCCAATTTGTAACCACACCTAATTGTTCCCCACGCATAGCCAACATCTGGGCTCCTTCTGGCTTTGGCTGGTTTGGATCTGGCTGTTGAACTTATGATTATGAAAAGATATACAGTTACCATGTAAATTCTATACCTTGTGTACACCTGTGTAACCAAGAGAATAAGTTACCTTTGCAAAATATCCTGAAAATAATAACGTGTTAGAAGGTATTGAGAAGCAACAGAGAAATATAACAGAACAATTAACTTTTAACTTTAACAGAGATGAAGTCACTGAAACATCTCAGGAACGCACGTGCTTATCCTTACACTAGCTCCACAAGCAGGGAAAGAAACTGCTGAGGCAGCATGCATATATTTATCTTCAAAATGATCACCCTTTCTTTATTCCTAAAGAGAGATGGAGAATAGTTTTTCCTCGTAAAAATGCAGAACTATTGAAAACATGTACTTTAACAAGTCATCAGTAACAGATTGATTTAAGTCATGTTCTGTTACAGTGCTTTCTTATAAATGACTTTAAATCACCACATCCTGGCAAATCTTAATTCTTAAAGCACCGGCCTCCTTAAAAAAACCCTCCATATTTCTATTTTGCATTTAGTTCTTTTTTTCAATGCTTCTGTTAAAGAAAGGATGTGTAAAACATTTAACATGCTTCCTCACTGACAGTTTTTCTCATATAGGTGTTCAAAAGCAATGGCTGTAACCCACAGCTGAATGTTCTCAAAGCAAAGCTTTCCTCCACTCTCTTCTGTGGTTTCTTTGCAAGCAGAACCAGGAGCTCAGCAGACAAGAGAGACTTTTGACTCTACTGCTTTACGTCCAAGCGCACTACAAGCAGATTTCACTGAATACCGATGCTTTTTGGTACTTGCCAGTACAGGGAGGGCTTATTTAGCTTTCTAGAAAGTCAACGTGTGAGACAAACATTTTACAGTTTTAATAAGAGAACCCCAAACCTTTTGAAAAACAGTCATTTTACCTTCTAACAATTCCTCAAAGTCATCTACAAAGAACTCTCGTAATGGTGGTCGTTTGGGCCGTTTTAGTGTATTGACCAGCTGCTGAATCTTTGCTGACACTCTGCTGCTCACTGGTACTCCTGCAGGACAGGGATCAATGGAGACATCAGTCGACCGCTACGCCGAACGCCACCAGACGTTAAGTGGGGTAAGAAAAAGGCTAGGACTGCAAGGCCACCACAACTACAGTTTCATGCCATACCGTGATTCAAGTATTCAACATTAAGACATTAAGATCATTTCAGCAAAAAGGAACAATGATGCCTAGTTTAAATAAAAACGATACAACAACGTCAGAGTGAGCTTGCAAAGTGAGAGGGGAAACAGCACACAGACTGAGAGAAGCACAGTGAAAAAACCTTCCCTACAGCAAATGTCAGTAACCTTAGAGAAATCTTCTAGGTGGCACTGGCAATGGTCAGTCAGAAGACATGGGCTCTCCCATGATCACTGGTCATACCAACGTTGTCTGACTAGACCACCGCTCAGCAAGGAGTGTGGGTCAAACCCGTCATTTATTCTGGGTTGCTCTTTGCACTGTAGTGGATATCTGTCCAGTATCCGTCTTAAACATGGCTCACATCTGTGTATTACTTGAGCATGACCCTGTATTCACTGAAGATCCCTACAGCCAATCCCCCCAGCCAGCAATCTCCAACGGGAGTGTGCTTGCCTATACAGCACTATGGAAAACACAATTCTGAACAGAAGCGTGGGGCAAGGGACGCTTGTATAGTATAATCCCATCAATCGCCCCCCCCCTTCCTGTTCCCGAGTCGAGTGCAAGGCCTCTGCAACATTCGTGTCATCTGTTCCTGAACTGATAGCTTTCTGTCACTGCATTGAGGAAATTTCAACTTCCTACCCTTCCATAAGGTTGGCTCCAAAACTTTTACCAAGCGGTTTTTAGAGCTGAAGCTGCCAAGTTTAGATGCGATACACTTGGTCAACAATTCCACACCCTGCTGAAATATTGTTTAAAAAGTTTTAGAAAAGAGGAGCAATAAATAAGAAAGGGTTTACAAATAACTGTTTTTCAAAAAAAAATATGCTCAGAAAATAAAACTTCAAACACATCATTTTTCAAAATGTAGCCATTCTAGCATGTCACGTTCTTTGCCGTTTAAAAAACAGACTAGCTGTAACCAGGCAGCATGATAAAAGGAGATCTAAAGAGATTCACTGCCTTCTTTTGCCAAACAATTTCTACAGGGAGTCAGCTCTGATGATTAAGAAATATTTTTCTATGTCGGCTTCATTTATACCAGTTTATTTTAAGACTGTAAGGATGCTGCAACTTTGTATGTGTTTATAAGTGAAAAGTGCCCAGAAGAAACGAAGACCAGACACATACAGTAACCACTAAAAAGGTTACGCTACTCGAAAAGAAAACAGTTTTGCTTTGTGACATACCATCACCAGTCTCCATAAGTTCAGCGTTTCCATACTTTGGTGCCACCCGTGCCGTTGATCCTTGTGGTCTTTCTACTTGTATTGAGTGTTCTGAGGTGTAAGTGGTAACATCTGGAGGGGCAGAATGATTTTCTGTGAAAAATAAGTTAAAAGGTTTAACCATGTACCTCTGGTGTTGAAGGGCAGAAAAGCAAAGTGGAGAGGAAACGATACCATTTGATTTGTTTTTCCCAACATCTAAACACATATTAAAGTTAATGCACAAAATGAATGTATACAACTGTAATGTACAGCATGATTTTAATAATTTTTCCACTGATTAAAACAGGGACTGTATATCTGCAATCATATAAGCAATAGGCTAAAAATAGATACAATTAGGTTGTAGGTTCTCCAATGACATTTAATTTTATACTACGTTAAAGCTTGTAAACAGCCTCAAAAAGAAAAGACCCAGACAAATATACCTCGGATAGATTATTGCATCGTTTTTTCTAAATGAAAAGAATACGGCATGTTGTCAATCACTTGCAAGTGCCAATGCATATCCCTTTTATAACCTCTGTACTTTGAATATGCCCATTTTAGTTAAGAAAGGAATTTGTTCGTGTATTAGGAAAAAAATCAATCATAGCAGCATTGGAATCCAGGGGAAAGAAAGAAAACGTAAAGAAACATGAACTTTGCATTCTGCGTGGACACTTGCTTGTCTACTATTTTTAGACAGAGCTATTTCAATTCTTTTGCATAACAAAGACTTGCCTTCCAGAAGGCAAACACAACTCGGTCTGACTCATGCGAGCACTGCTAAACAATTCCACAGAGCTAATCTTTCTCTTTCATAGCCTGATAACTCAGTGTGCTACCACAGTTTGTTTTTCCATGTTTTCAAGCCAGAGTCTGTATTACCTAGCTATTTGTACTATTTTTGTGGGTTGTCTCATAATTTTTTTCTCAGTTTTTATCAGCATTAGAGTAGATGGAGATAAATACCATGAATAAACCACAACTTCTCTCTCAATTGACATAAATGATCCCCACCAGCCTCTGAGATACAAAAGAAGGCAGGTCTTCATGCTGCTGCCGCTGCTGAAGAGGAATGCACTCCATTTTGCAATAGGGGAAGAGTCTTAGAGTCTTTAAAAATGCAAAAATTCTGGAAAAACTTCATCTTGTTCCAAATTTTCAAGATGTGCTTTTTAATAAATCTGTCTTATAAGCATTATGGTGCCATAACTCTACTACAACACCAACTTCCACAGTAAATTTCACCTCAAATGTAATTATAAAGCATTTTCATGAGTCTTGAACTTTGGATCACTGTAATTCTTGTGCATTCAATCCCAAATTCATGCACCATCAACACAGAGAGCTAATTTTTAAGGCTACACATATAGTAACAGGATGCTATATTAGATGCCTATTTTTCATACTTCTCATATGAAGATAGCATTTGATGGATAAGCATGAAAAATTAAGACATGATATTAATGTCTGTAGTTGCTATCTAACGTTTACATTCACAATGTCATAAGGACTCAACTATATCACTCAACCACAGTATCTGGTTGAGGAAAACACAAGATGGCTTTTATCACTCAACTCAAAAACATGAGCCTTTTGATTCTGATCACATCCATTGTTATGATTTGACTGAAAAAAACACCTTATATTGTGCTGTAAGTAAGTGACCAACAGAAATATAATAGCTTGGACAACCAAGCTTATGGTGGCAATTGTTTGAATAATGTCTTCACTTTAGATATCTTGTCATTATCAACTATTTTAGACTCAGCACAATTTTTGCCCTTTCTTGCTAAGTGGCAAGAGCTTTTTATAGATCATGACTGAATTACCCAATAACTAAGTCAATTAAAAAACGCTGATATTTATCTTTTTATCTTTTACTTATAATGCAGTTTTGCTATGCAAATAGGAAAGGAGATCATGACTAAGAAAATAATTGTACTTAGTCAGCTATTAGTAACACGAGAGAGTATTTTTCAAGTTAGCTATAATTGTTTACATCTTTCCAGTGAAGCATTTCCATCTTTCAGACTTTACAAGGCAATTGAATTGGAGTTAAAGTATCTCCTTTCAGGTTTTATCACTGAGATGAACGCGTGGAAGAGAAGATACGTGACCCAAAGCACCACAGAGCAGGGATGCTCTCCCTTCAGATCTATACACTTGAAACCAAATACTCTGTAACACATGGTGCCCAGTAGGGTGAAATAACACAAGAAAGAAGCTTCCTGCTCTTTTATAAAATGATTTCCTTCAAAACAAGCAGCACTGACACTTGAAATTACCTAAAAAATCCTCTCTTCCCAAGGTGGCCACCACTGGCTGGCCAAAGAGCGGGGTTTTAGCACCCTGGCTGCCCATCTGCTACTTACATTTCCACTAAGAAGAACTCTTATCCATCAGAAGAGGAACACTAAGGTTTGTCTTGCTGTGTTCATTTATAGTATCTGCTTAACAGATGTCTTATCATGGCAATATCTACAGCTGTAGGTTTCATCCATTAGATTTACAAATCCTCAGTCAGTTCCCTTCTCAGAGTCAGTCTTGGAGAAATGAAAGCCATACAGACAAAAATTTGGTCTGAATGACTTCTAAAGAAACAGGTAATTGTTATGTTATGTGAAATGTACCCTTTTTTGTATAGAACAGTCAATCGGGGCTTAGACTATGGACACAACCTGTACAAAGCTGCTTGGTCTTATGTCAGGTACCTTAAAGCACTGTTTGAGGTTTAGTTAAGAATAATGATCCTGACACATCTGTTGACTAAAAAGCAGAAACGGTGACAGCTGCTTGACTTCAAAGCATTTCCTCCATCAAACATACATATTTGCGTCACCTCCTTGTCCCATCTCTTTCAATATTCTTGCATTAGAAGATCACAGACAGAACAGCTGTTTCCAGTTAAGGCTCTCTTCATTTCTAACGCTGGAGTGATATAATTTACCCCATTTCATGAAAATGAGAAAAAACCAACAACGCAGAGCACATTCACGCAGGGATAGATTGTGTGCACTGACAGCACCCCATATTTGAGGACAAGCAAAGAGGTGGAGGAATACTTTCCAGTGGCAGTTTAGAAGCACACATAAGCACCATGTATTTGAGAAGCCTCTGGGAACTCCAAAAGCATCCGTGCAACACTATACTTGAAGAAAATGTGTCTTTCTCCCAAACAAGCTGGCTCTTCTGGTTGTCAGGGAGGGAAATCCACAGCCAGAGCTGTGGCTTTTTCCAGCACCTGGGTTTCTCCCATATTGATGTCCAGGTGACAGGGAGTCACTAGTCTTCTGTATGATAAGTTAATATTCCCCCTCAGAACACGTAAGATTTTTACGGTTGTCAGAGAACTATCAGTCATGCCGTATGGAACATGTTTTTATATTTACTTTATTAGAAACCTATGTAGCCTTTAATTTGGATAGAGGCCTTTGATTTTCAAACAGAAACACATTTGAAGCATATAAAAGACACATTGAATGCTTCTATAGGACTAAAATTTTGCAGAGATGTTTAACTCTGTGTAAAAATTTACACTCATAGGTAAGCGCTGCGTGATTTTCATTACATGGACTTCCTGAGCTTTGGGATGTGCTCTCTCTCCTTGATTTTTATGTATGTATAGATGAAAAAAATGTAATACAGACAAATGAAAGCTTAAGGACCTTAAAGATATATACAGTACTGAGTCAAAGATGGGTCAGAACATTAGATATTTTTACAGATTTCACTGGTTTGACCTCTAAGAGTTCAAGAATTATCCAACACAACTGTGATACCTATGCTGAACTAGAGATTCTCCCTGTAGCTTAGTACAGACACCTGAGCGTCTTAAAGCTGAGAATAAATATTTAAAGGATATCTATCCTGAACTATAACTTTGGCCATAATAGAGCAGCAGCAGCCAAATTAAATGAATGGCATAACATTAAAAACATATAATAGCTTATGCAAATTATCTAAATATCCACAAAGCTGAACTCTGATTATATTATAGCCAAATCTTTTTATCGAAATCCTTCTCAGGACTGCATTACAGTACTTAAACTGGAAAAATCTCTCTTTGATTCTGTGATGCACTCTGGAGGTCAAATGCTAATGGATATCAGAATGAAGGGCTTTTTTTGGTTATTATTAAAGGTCTTTCTTGTTGCCCCTTAAATTTGTATTTATCAAAATTGGCATCTTCAGAGTACAGCAGTACGTCCTTACGTATTTACAGATGATTTCTCTCTTGTAGGCTGATCTGTCTCTGGAGAACAATTCCCTGGACAAAAGAAGCATCAAGCCATGGGAATATATGTTCTTTGTGACCAAGAACAAATTGTCTCCAGCAGATCAGGAGCTACAGAGAACAGGATTACTCGTCTCTCTTGCCTTCTCTCCTACCAAAGAGGATTATTCATCTACGATCACTGGCATGCTGCCTCTGAAAGAGCAAGGCTATCTGTGGGAATACTTCAAATCTTTTACCTCTTTGAACACATTTAAATGCAAAATCCACCTCCTCGGATTGAAAAGAAACAAAAGAGCCATTTAATTTCAAATTCTTACAGAAAATAGCTCACCCATGAAGAAATACATCTTATAGTTATCATCTGTGCAGCTTCTCTTACATTTCCAGTGATCTTAGCAACACGGACTGATGGTAACCTTAAGATCACAGTCTCAATCTGTTAGCAGTATCACTCATATTTTGCATCCAAATAACCTTTACATTACTACGTCACAACTACTGTCCAACTAGAGATGTGATTTAAGGTATCTTACTGTCAGAACAGATAAAAATATGTATACACTGAGGTAAGCTTAACTGCTTCCTCCCTTCGAAGGAGAGATCTTTGCAGTCAACAACAACAAGGCAAAATAAAACAAGGAAAAGAAGTAGTATTTTTCCTCTTCTGCAGAATACTGCACTCTTAATTTAGCTCTATAAAGGCTGTATTATTTACCGAAAACTTAGTGATTATAAAAGAAGACTTACTGTGCCAGATTTAAAATTACTGAAATGTCACATTATGAAGAAGCTATATTTAAAGACACATTAAGACTTGGTGTGTGAGTAATGCAACCTTTTAGAGTTTGGATAAATTTAATTCTCTATGCTATAATTTCCTCTAGCATTTCAAGATGAAGTCACAGAAAATAATCAAATGCAATGATTAATGTGCTCAGAAGTGTATGTGTTTCTAAAACAAGGTTCTAAGCTATTCATTTAGCATGAATTTAAGAATACAATAGAAATTCTTCCCCAACTGCAATTCAGCAATTCCAGACCATGATGAGAGAATTACTGATCTGAAAATACAGGTGTTACATCAAGCTATACTCGGAGCAGAAAAAAAGGGATACAGACTACTGTTCCAACACATAAAATCAGGAACATTTAAGACACTTTCATGTAGCTCATTACGTGTACTGGAAAAGGAAGGATCAGCTGAGGAAGCGTCACACAAAACTGCATTTCGTATGTGTAGTAGAACAGTAGCAAGGTTCCTTTATCTGTTTCAAGATTCCAACAGATTTCCAGTGAGGCAACACGAAATACACAGCCACAGCAAGAATGCACCCAAAGCAGATGCCTCATATGATAAACAGCCATTACTGGAGAATGAAGCAAAAACAAGCTTTCCTTTCCATGTGCCTAATCGAATAGCTGCCTCATTTTAATGAAGACTAATGTCAATGGCACAATATTCAGAAATAATTAATGTCTGTGAAGCTTAGCCCTAATGGAAAGAAAGCTTTGACTTCCTAGGATATTTCCAAAGGATATAAACAAGCTACTACTAATAATAACAGCTCCCTTCTCCAAAGATATATAGTAGTCTTTCCCAAGGATTATAATAGCTAAATATCCCAGCCCAAGTATGTTTAAGAGGACCTACTGTTAACAGAATTATCAAAAATCACTCAAACTATGTAATTAAAATGGTGCAGCAGTAGGGAATACTCATATGCAAGCAATCCCTAATGCTGCATGCACTGATTTTCCTCACCGATGGATCCTACAGAGATCTTTTTCAGTGCTAAGTAATGGAAGTCACGCAACTACACATTTTAAGCTATTTGGGAGCTAACAGTTAGACCCTGTTTCCCACAACATAATTTTACCCCCAAATCTAAATTGCTATTATTTTTTTCTCACAAAGTAAGAACATAGGACTATCTCTCCATGTAATACCTACAAATAGAAAAAACGAAAGAGGAAAAAGCATAGGAAAGACTTTCATAAGACTTCATACAGCAGCATCAGCTGAATGTGAGAGACAAAATTCATGTTAAACTGGACTACTCAAAATGTCTGTATACTAACCTATATGCGTTTGAGCCATAACATCAGCTAGTCTGTGTGCAGCACCACTACCTCCACTTTGTGTTGAGGAGGAGGAAGTGGTTGATGTGGTAGAGCCGTGGATCGCTTGACTGATCCAATGTTCCATGTTTATACTCCCCTGACTTGAGGTGGGAGTTCCCTGGGAGTCTCCCTGTACGGAGCCTTCATCTTCTGAACCAGAAGAAGTATCTAGTAATTAAAAACAGCCTGTTAACTTGCAGTGCTTTGGGAGTTTCTTAATAGCAATATGCATGTTCATATTACAAATCTAAAGATAACCGTCATTAAAAAAAATTCATGAAAGCAGGCAAACACAGTAAGAACAGTCTCTAATACTGAAAGTCCTGAAACAAAGTCAATTTCTCTCTGTGCAGCGAGAGAGCTTTCCTGCTCTAATGCCATGGCTTGTGTATTATTGTTCAAAAATAAGGATAATAAAGGAGTCTTCCTTTATAATGTGGCTTAAGAATCTTCTGAAAATCTTCAACCATGTATTAACAGTACAGAACACCCAAGATACGTTCCCAAGTTCACTCCACAAAGTTTGTGAAAAATTTTTCCAATTCTAGAAAGCCCACCACTCAGTGAGGAATAGAGTCCCAGCTGGATTCAGCGAGTAGGAGAATGCATGAGATGTGGGGTAATTTCACAGTCTAGTAGGTAAATTTGAAAAGGAATGGCACAGTTAATTGTAAAGACAATGTTCCATCATAGTGTTAGGGAATAAACTACAAACTTGAAAGGACTTTGAGTTCCTAAGATCAAAAGGACTAATGCAAGTTGAGGTACCACCAAGGCCAAAGCAATCATGCAAACTGCCCCAGTTGACTTTCCAACCATTCAGTTCACCTTATTCTCTTCAAACGTACCTCAACGTTACACTCAGTGTGCTTTCAATGACATTTCGATTACTATCTATGCAGGCACATTACTAGTTCATAGCAGCACAAAGAACCGTTTTTAAAATTCTCATAAAATACAGAGAGATGCTCACCTGGAGGTGTGTAGGCATCCATTGATGTTTGCACCACCAACGAACGTCGTTTTGAGGGCATGGGGACCGCCATTTTCCTTTCTTTATGTTTAGCAAGGGCTGCCTGAACTGCTTCTGTGTGGACATCTGGAAGGAAAGAGAGATTTCAAGCTAGCATTCAGACAGAAGCGAGCTGTTTGCTTGTGCATTCAGCGCACCGGCGCGCAGATCCGTGTGTATGCTGGCCAGGAGCGCACGGGATCTCAGAGGGACTGTCTGGGTTCTCCTCGCTGTAGAAAAGGCAGCTATAGTGAAAAGTGCCATACCAACAGACAAGCCCATGGAGCTGTACGATATTCCCAGAACAGTGCTGCAGTATTTGAAAAGCAGGAACTCCGCTTCCCCAGAGCAAACTTTTGTTTAACAAAGAGCTGTTACTTCAGCAACCATTACTGTTTTCAGTGAAAGCGTGGTGTCTTAACATAGCCTGTTTTTTAAATGAATGAGGTTTCCAAATTGCACAAAAGCCACACAGATTAAGTGACCCGGAACATATGCTTGAAAGGTGAGAGGTATGTGAAATGTCACAACAGAAATGGCAGCTGGTCTCCTGTTCCCAAAACCTCTTCTTGCCTCCTTCACTTGGCTTTATTCACTGAAAAGTAAGCATTACGTAGGGTTGGCCTGAGGTGGAATGACATGAAAAATCACGAGGCCTTGTGCTCCAGAGGCATATGTTACACACAGCTCACACCAGCCCACTCCAAAGCATCCAACAGATCCCTTCTCCATGGGGGCATGCCCAAGGAAGAGCTTCTCTACCTTTCACTGCCTCCCCAAGTCTGGAAAAAGCCATTTATTATGTCTAAAAGACACTAGCGACATGTTTTGATTACTTTGTTTTGTGCAAATCTTCTAATTACTACTGTAACTACAGATTGAAATAAGTCTGCCTTTAGTTTCCTACCTTCTACTGTTTGTCTGCGTATTTCTATGGGTTTGGGACAAGACACGCATGAGGACACTGCACGCAAAACACATGGCAGCCAACAAAAGTCACTTATAGTTAAAGAAGTTGCCACACACTGACCATCTGGCACACAACTGGAAGCACATTAGACATTGTCTCTTAACCAGCTGCCGTTAGTCAGGTGTAGAGAAGGCAGCAAGTTGTGTGCACTGTTTAGCTGTTCCCATTTCTGAAGCAGGGGCACAGCGAAGCAGGTTTAATCCAGAGCGGTCCCACTTCTGCTGCTGCTAAGTCTGTTTGAAGACCACCCTTGTAGGCTGGTTTGGCAGCACACAGCCTGTTGCCTACTCCTTTGTTGATGTGGTGGCAGCTCTGGACAGGCAATATTCCCCAAAGGAAGCAACATGAAAGAGAAAAATATACATATATATATATATGTATCTATCTTCAAATAAAGAGCTGTTGGTTGGATCACATCAGTGTAACTAACTTGTTTTAAGTAACAACTGGGAAGGATGACTAGAAGCACTCGGTGATACACTCTCCTTGATAAGCCGCAATGTCTCATTTTTAGTAATAGTGTTCCCTACCTTCTGCCAGCGTTTAAGCACCGCTCAGTGGAAAGGCTGCAAGGAAAAGTCTGAGGAAAAAGAACGTTATCAGCTGCTTCTGTGAGTTGTTTCTTACTTTTGTTTTAAATCATGAAGAGGATGAGCACGTCAGCAAAAGCAAAGCAAGAAAAGCAAACAGCAGAGGTGGAAAAGCATACTCAAAAGATAAAAGAGCTGTGCGGCTGACAAACCGAACCAGAGGAAGATTACAATGCTAACATCGCACCAGAAAACGATTTCTCTCCTGTCAACTCCTTATTTTAAAGTGGAAGGTCGAAGGTCTTTTTCTTATAATTAAAACCTGATGAAAAGTTTATGTGAAAAGTATCAGGCTAAGAAAATAAACAATATAAGTCTTTACCTAACAGCATGTCCCCAAGATAAATTCCTCCCTGCTCACTCCACACCGATGCCAATAACCTATACAGGACTGAACATGCTCACTATTAGTTTGTGTTTCTTATCCAACAAACAGAGAAAAATCTTTGTTTTCCTTCAAAGGATAGCAATTAGTTATCAAACAGTAGAAACTGAGCTTTCCCTTTAAAAAAAACCCAAAACACTACAGCACTTTTTTGCTGATCAAGACAGGAAGAATTATTTGTATACTGCATTTAGGATTGTTATTTACCATATTAGGAGGGGGATGAAGTGTAACTCAAATTCTTCAAAAGTTTTTCAAAGGAGGACAGCTGACAGAAAATCATTATTAAAATGCTTAGTGACAGCTGGACACTGAATCATAACTTGCAAATACTTTGATTTCTTTTTTGATGCTTTTTTGATGTAAGAAGTTAAACTGATCTGCTTAATTAAAAAACACTCTGCAGGGTTTTGATTTCCAAATGAGTCCACGGGAGTCCAGGAATTGAATTGTTTTCTTAATAAAGCACACGTCTGATATGTTTATTTGTAATGGGTTACTGTGCAATAAACCAAACTATAGATTACTTAAAAAAAAATAAAATCAAAACCCCACAGGAAAGCAAAAACAATGGAAAAGATAAGAATCTCTGAATAAACAAGAGGGAAGCTGACTGGGGTGAAGGAACACGCACACCTGCTCCCAGCCTGCAAGGATATCTATTCTGAAGGCATTACTCAGAGTATGGAGGCTACCAAAAAAACTAGGACACGTGTCTAAAAAAGGCTGAGGACAGACAGTACAGAGATGGTCCAGGGACTATCAGCAAGAGCTTACAGGCTTTTAGGGGGAGAGGAAAAAAAGGCAGCAGAAACAGTCAAGCTTGGATGAAAAATCTTTTCACAATATTCTCTCTCAGGAATAAAACTCTTGGCTAAATGAAGTGTCTCTACGCGTATAAAGAAAGGCTAAGGATTAGGTAAAGAATGAGTAACAACCTATATAGTTTGTATGGTCTTCTGTTTGAATGAAAGCCTACTGATGGGTTCTGAAGATGCTCTTCAACCTATTTTCACGGTCTTGTACAGAGTTGGACTTGTTAAGATAATGAAAAGCATTCAAGACATTCATGCCAAGAGACTAAGTCCTAAGTGTTGTGAAATCAGAGAGGTGAGGGAAAGCCAGACCGATACTTAAGAATTACACTTGAGAACAACTCACAGGTTACGACATCTATCCTGTAACTACAGCAAGACAGGAACAGTAAGGAGGTTTGTTTCCACCAAATACCAGCTTCAGGTATGTACGCTCCATGCACATGCTTTGCTTTTCTCTACATTTTAGCTTTGCTTTTCTGATCTACTAGCCAACTTTGCTGACGTACCACAAGGAAAATCAATCAAAATACAACTAATAATCTCTTTTCATAGTTTTATGAAGCATGGATTTCAACTTAAACTGAAATATACATCCACCAACAAAGGGTGACCTTGCTGATTTGCTTCTGAGTAATCTGAGCAAGAGTGTGGTAGCTCTTTGCCCTTATCTTGGTGAAAGATGGGCTATGGTGTCCATCATATTGTATCGTCTGACCCATTCTCCCCCTCTGCTTGCCCACAGTCTGTCCCTAGCAGATACTGAAAAAATACAAGAAGGCTTGTAATAGGAATTTATACAGTAGTAATTGGAAGCTTCTTGTTCACTAAAGGAAGGAACCAAATTTGTGATACACACTGGGACAAAGTATAATGAAGGTAAGAAGACATATCCAAGTTCCCTTGGGACAGGAAACTGCTTATCCTCCCGAATCCCATCGGCACTAAGCAATTTGTATTCTCCAAATACAATTTCTCACCTACTATAAACTTCTGATAGAGGTTCAAACACAGATCATACTTTGATGTAGTTGTACTCAAGCCTTCCGAAAAAGTCCTGGGTCTAAGTGGAAAGAAAATACTTTTAGGCAAACTGTTCTTTCATGTACAAGTCTGTGACATTCTAACTACACTGTTACAGCTGATAAAATGATTCCAGGTCCTGACCCTTCAAAGCACTCCCATAGGTAACAAAATCTTTATACTCTTCCCACCTGGCTTTTCCACAAGAAAGTCTCAACAGAAAATCTAGAGCATAAAGGAAAATATCACCACCTCTATATACAGTAGTAGGAACCAATGCACAGATCCTTATCTGCTATTGTCCTCCACTGGTTTAGGTTGGCCAACTGTATATTGAATCCAATTTGTGAACTTCTGCTCAAGGAATCAATAAATGGGAAAGAGTAAAGAAACACACTTGGGAAAGGTAACTGCTTAACTTGTGCAGTGGCAATCAACCTGGTGTTCAGTATTCAACCTCACACGGATTTCTTAGAGGCTGCCTGATAATACTTGGCAAACTTCAGACAAAGCAGCTCGGTCCCCAGTCTCTTCACTGTTGTATTCAAGCGTTTCTATTTGTTTACTCTCTCTTTTTACTTTCTGTGACAGGATAGAGAGGGCAAGCATACATCTGGAAGCAAAGTCAGTAACTGAAATATAAAGGAAGTGGAACTGTAGAAACAAGCACGTGGTAGAAAGTTTCCCTTCAAAGAGCTAACGATCTATTAAACAAGAGATGAGGCCTCAAAACAAAAGGCAGAGAAATTACAATTGGCATAGAGAATGAAGGTCCATGAGCTCAGACTCCCAGAGCGATGATCCATGGCTTTGGTCACTGCGATCCAAAATCAGAAACTCTCACCTATTGCAAATAGAGGTAAATTCCTCATTCCATCAGCAGGATGGAACGTCCAGCCTTCCCAGGAGGTGCTCTGCTTAGTGCAAACACTCTTTTCATCTGGTTTATCTCATAAATTGGCACAATGTTGTGCTCCTTTAACTGAAAAGGCTTAGGAAAAAGAACCCAACCCAGTACCATACATCACTACACTTCCTGATATGGACACCATGTTCTCCATGGTCTTTCCCAGTTTTATCCCTCAGTGTGATCTAATGGCTGCATGTTCAACACGTCAGTGCATTTGATTGTCCATGGAAAAGGCAGCAAGCCCATCTCTGTTTCTGTGGAACAAAGTGACATCCTACCTCTGCTGGCACGCTGCTCCGGTGGGAACCCGCTGGCATAACAAACCGGCGGGAGACTGGAGAGTCGGTGGTTGGCACACAGCCGAGCCACAAGGATGAGCCTGTGCTCAGAGATTCCTCCTTTTCAATGCATGGTGACATGGGATGGAGCAACCTATTCTCAACAGGGTGAACTGGGTGAAACAAGATGTTTGGGAGATAACCATATTAACTGCTGAAAGGTGGGCAGTGTGACTGGATGCACGCGTTTGAAGGTTAAATAATAATGCCCAGAAATATAGAAGCAAACACCATTAATTACAGATTGCTCATTACTGTTTACCCCTTCTTCACAGTGTTCTTTAATCATTTATTCCTTATATTTTTGATGACCTGGAACACAATTTATTTGGGGAGGAACATGACAATTCTTTTTTTATCCAGTAGTTGGGTCGGCACACAGAAAGAGATCCTGGCCGAGAGTTTTAGTCTGGTTTGTATTGGCTGTGGCACAGGAAAAGTCTCTTCTGAACTTTTACTGAAGTGCTTTCTGTAGAACATACTTTCTCTACTCCTTGCACAAATATATGTGTATTTATAACAAGTGGTGAGTTTCCTCTGTGACAAGCTGTCCCCTCCTAGCTATTTACTTTGGGGAAGGCAGTATGGAAGATCCTTCTAGGCTCAGATGAGCTCCACAAGCAAACCAGCCTTCCTTTCCTGAAGGAAGAAAGCAATTGCTGTGCGAGGAACAAGGTCAGCCATTTCCTGGTCCACACATGGAGCCATGCTGCAGTATCTCATGTTTCTCTACAGCTGTTAGAAGAGCACTCTTCCAAAGTGTGCATCCTCGTCTGGCACGGAGCATAATCCTGACTCGCCCTTCCCCTTACACCCCATGAACAGGGATGCCCCGTTCCTTACTTGCACCAGATACAGTGTCCTTGAAAGCTCAGAACTGTAGCTGAGACATTTGAAATATGCTGCATATTCCTAGTCCTCCCCCAGACTTTTGCAGCTTTTAGCAGCAGAATGAGTTTGCTCCTTTTTGTTCAGCTCTTTTTTAAAAAACAAAAGCTTATTCAACAAATCACAGTTGCGTTCTTCCTCAATGTGGAGGGGCTGTTAAAAGTTTTTTTCCTGTATGAGTTTAACATGCCTCAGCAGCTTCCTCCATTCAGTATTAGCTGCATTTGCTCCACAGGCATGTCAAACACTCAACATACTGTAAGCAAAGTGATATCTCCTCACGGATCAGGGATCTGGGTGTTAGTTCTGCATGGATCACAAAACAGGGCGTTCCTCCCATGGTAAGCATCAGCTACATTTAAAATTTCCACAGTATAAACCACTCCTCACACCCCTTGCATAAAATCCCTCAGCACACAAAAGAAAAACAGCATCTTCTTTTGTACCTAAATCAGGTCTTGCAGTTGTGTGTCAAGTAGTCCTCTTGCATCTAATTTATCACACAGCCCTGTTTCTTTTTAAGACAAGAAATTAGATTGCTGTAGATAGGCGTCGTGCATTGCTAGAAACAAGACAGCACAAGTCTGTTTTTACCTGTTTCAGAAAAAAATATACTACTGTTGTTGGTTTTGCTCAAGTTGTCAGTTTCCCAGGAATTATAAAGCCTTGATACCCAATCACCAGCTGTTCAAGAAACACAAATACGGAAAAACAAGCTGTTGCCAAATTTTTGCTGTACCGATGTAGAATTATCTAACAGAGTCCCTACCACCTTCTGCAGTCTGGTTTTCCAGATCTGAAGTAATGGTACTTCCATCCCTCCCTTCAGGGGACCTACCACTGGAAGAATAAAACTGCTGGGAGACGTGTCTAGATGTGACCTGAATTCATCCATTTCATCGGTTTGTTCCTTTTGCCTCATGCAATTCCTCTCCCCTGAACTCTTTTTGTCTTTTTTTTTTTAATTTTATTTTTATTTAGCCTTTGGAAACAATCTATCTTCCTTTGCTTTAGTAGCAAATTCCTGGTAACATGATGATACAACTGGGAGCAGGACAGGCCCCACGACCCTGAGAAGGTTTAGCATCTTTGCTTTTTATGGGAGACTCCACAAGCACAAGTGACTCGCTTGCAGAATGGCAAATTATTAAGATCAAGAAGGTTGATGCTCTGCACTAATGAGTTGAGAATGCCAAATGATTTTTAATAAGAGGTTATTTATTATGTACATATAATACATATTTATATCTTATTTATATTGCAGTAGGGGATCAGCCCTGAAGTCAGGCATTTAACAAATAACTAAAACCACAAATAAGTCTCAGTCTCAGGGAAGCCAGCATCTGGGGTGGCATCAAGGAACACAACTGGAAGGAAATGCGGAGAGGCGGCTTGCAGGAGGCAAAAGGAGCAAGGGCATCAACATGTAGTGCAATGGGAGAATCCTAACAGGTTCCGAGTTATCACAGGGAGGCAACTGATATTATGGGAAAACAGCACTATCCAAGGTGAATTTTGGCTGAAAATTCTAGATAAGGCAATGCTAAGTATAGCAATAGTATGCTAAGTAATTATACAGAGGAAAGGTTGGCAATTGCTGCCTTACAGGAAACTAGTAGTCGAAAGCATGAAAGTCTCTTATGAGTTTAATCAGACCTTTGTTATAGCTACCATGGAAACGAAGGATATACTGAGAATTCATTTCCTAATACGTGGCCTGTAAATACTCTGAGTAGAGATAATTTGGTAGCTACACCTATTGGAAATGCAATCAGGACGTACTAAATAGGGTGAGACATGGTAGATGTGGTATCATCAGAGCAGATTACAGTTCGGCTTTGTCTTTTCATTGTCCTGGGCTGACAGCACTGACTTATTTTCAGGCAGACACAGGGCAAGTGATTTCATAAAAATTGCTGTGTTCATCCAACACAGATCAGTCCTTGGAAAATCATCTCGCCCCTGGGAATGAGAAAGTGAGTGAGTCCATACAATAGCGGATCTTTGCTGTGGGTGATGCTATAATGAAGCAGTTTCAGAATACTTTCACAATCTCTCTGGGTATTAAGATAGCAAAGCACATAGCCCGAACAGTGTGACACCTAATTTCTCTCCAGCTGCAAGCAGGTGTGTCATTAATTCAGAAATATGGCATTCACAACAAACACAGGGAATACTTGACCGAATGCAAGAACATCTGCTCCAAGACAACATTCATTTATATGAGGGCTGTGGAGGTTACTAACAGAAATAAATTGTTGTTTACATTTCAAAAAACAGTTTAAGTGTGTAAGTTTCAGTCTTTGGGATGTTTAAACTATATATACACTGTGCCTCTGGTCTTACTGGGAATACATGGATAGGCAGGGGAAATTTCTGCTGACTTTTCATGAACTCGGGGCCAAATTTTGCACAATTTTTGACAATGAAAAGCCAGCATTTTAGAAAAAGTCTGCACTCTCGTGAATGTGCCACCAGAAAGGCTCTTCTAGGATGCTGCAGCCAACAAACTCCCCTGGTGCAGGAGACTGTGGTCCCTGCGCTCCGCGGAGGGCTGGGCTGTGCCGTGCCATCCCTCAGCACCTCCCGGGAAGCCGCTCTCCACCTCCTGGTGCACATGTGAAGAAGCTGGAAGCGTTGTATCTCGTGTGCTCGGAAAGCTTAAGTCTGAAGAAGAAAAGCATGACTGTCATCTCCCACTTTGGATGGCAGGGGCGATAATCCATAACTCTGGGTGGAAGGAAGGTAAACGCTGAACAAGGAGCTGGGAAAGCTGCACGGGCAGGCTGCGAAACACAGAGGTTATGTGATGGAAACAGAGGACACCAACACAGAAGACTGAACTCTTTGTGACTCCACTGCTAGTTTTGCTGAAAGCCACAGTTTTTGCTTTACTTTGGATTCTTCATCTATTATAATAAAGTTGATTTTAAAATGTTTTTCTCTAAACTCTAAGATTTAAAACTATATTAACTCTACTCATACGTGAAATAAAAAACCAACATGCAGGCCTCCTACTAATAATTTCCATCCCTGCATTTATTTATTATCTCATTTGTAATGCAATCTGGAAGTCAGCTTCACATAGTGACTTCATCTCAGGCCCCCTTATTATGCGATCTGAAGTAAATCAACTTTCTATTTGTTTCTCTCTGGAGATCCTTGAGTAATTTTCCCCAAGAGTTCTGCAATTATCCTTAAAATTTTTTCTGCTAGGTCAAAAGTAAGGATGTGGTCATATAAATTACATATCTGCAAAAGTCTTTCTTCAACCTCTTTTTTGTCCTGATTGAGTTGTAGCTTGAAATTAAATTTGTAAGTAAGCTACATCAAATAGGAGATTAATTAATGTCTGAATAAGTGTGTCTACATCCAGGTTAATTAATTCAGATTAACGTTTCCAAGTATCCCTCACTCACCCGAAGGGTTAATAAATTCTTTGGTTTATGACGAGCCATTCTAATATATATGCAGTCCCGTCTTGAAACACAGCACATTCATCATATTTTTCTATCTCCTTGTTCTCTGGAGTCATGTTAGATGATAAGGATTCATTAAAAATGTTTCCTCAATCTTCCCATTCCACCCTTTCCTCTACCATGCACTACAACTCTTACATATTCCCATAGCGTAATGCTTTTTTGTCAGTTCTGGAAAGATTGCAGGATGAAATCTTGAATGTCCTTTCAAAAATGCAAAATATAAGTTACCCATATATTTTAAAGCCACTATGAGGTAAGCTGTAAACATGCAAAATGTCAGCAACCTTTGCTACGGTTCCTACACACACTTACCTCACGGTAAATGAGAACAAATTCATGGTAAGGCACGTACTGAAGCTGCTTAGAACAGAGCACCTAGGGTCTGGTGCCAACTCCTCCTCTAGGATTTGGGTCTACAGGCAATGTTCCTCCATTGCTAGCTCCCTTATTTCAAATGCTCCTCAAACCTAGCCTGGGATTATTTGTTTTGAAGTTTAATGACTTCATGCTCAGTATAAGCTGTTCAGTCTTTTCCCTATTGAACCACAGTGTGGGAAAGGTGGCTCAGGAATTTGAGCCAGGAGAGTTGTAGCTAGAATGCGTTTGTTTTGGCAGTATCTCCAAAAATCTCCCATATTAAGATGTCTTTTAAAAGAAGTGCTGAGTGTGCTTGGAAAACGAGACATTCTCTGCAGTGGTGGGATCTCTGGGGCAGAGGTTGGCAGCCCTCCAAGAATGGTGTACCAGACTGATTTTCTTTCTCATCTTCAGAAGTTAAACATATGGGGAAAAAAATCAGCAAGAGCGAGTGGGAGAAGAAAGGTACCACAACCACCTCACCAGCAGTACCCTCCCACCCTACCAGCTGAGAGATGCTGATTCCACATATGGCATTTCTCAAAATACTCCATTTGTCAGCTTCCAGCTCTACGCTCAACCACTGCCTTTCAAAATCTGTCCACGTAGTTCATGTAGCACATGTGCTCTCATCTGCTGGTCTTTCCTCTAGGACTCCATGAACCCTCGGAGACAGAGGCAGTGCAATTTCACTTATACTGCTACTTCCCACATAATTTCTGACATCTGGAAAATTCAGGTTTTAGAGCTCACTGGTCTCATTTTTCTTAAGCATTATGCTTGCTCCAGGCAGTGCAGAACATTGGTCATCTTCAAGGCCTCTTAGAGACCTCATGACAAACAAGGGACTTAATAAACTTGGCCCAATCCATCTGTCATATCCTCATCAGAGGAGAATTCTACAGCAGAAATCATAGAGCCAAGAGCCGCTATCTCATTCCAAACACATGCATGTGCATTTGAACATATTACACTACATTCCATATCATTTAATGTTGATTTTCTTTAGGTTTAATTATTATTGATGCATACTTTTTGTGTATTTATGTCATCCTTTATTGGTTTTTTACTGACAGGCGTGGAAACGGTAAAAGCCAAGGACTGGCACATGAGAAGGTGCTCTGGTTTTCAGTATTGGGATGGAGAACTGAAGCTTTTTGTTTTGGCACAATCTAAAGGCCACAGGGGTGTCCCTTTGGAAAAACGAAGTTAGTAAGGACCTGATGTTTAATTTCTCCATGTGTTGAACACCCGGTTGAGAGAGGATAACGTACTTGTTCTCTGGAGAGGAGTTAAAACACACGCTGAAGGTCTCTGAAGGAGAGCTGCTCTCTGAACCCCACAGACCACGACTGGCTGAGAAACGCAGATCTGGGGGAGGTTTATCGCAATCAAGAAAACAATTTCCGCTCATGAGGATCTGCCCAGTTTACCCATGGGGTACTTGGTTAGGAAGTGCCACAGCAGCAGATGCTGCTGTACTGCGCTGCAGCCTTTACGTGGCAGTAGAGCCCAGCTCTGCTTCAGGCCACCACAACAGCCAGCCACAGGCAAGGGGCCAAGCTCCAGCGCAGTATTACTGCAGGGCTACGCTGTAGAGCCGTTACAGATCACTACTTCAAGCACCAAATCAGTAAGACTGTTCTTCCAAAAGCAAGACAGCCTATATGATGGCATTTTAAATAATGGTGGCAGAATCTTCAGGTCCTTCTATGAGGGAAGTCAACGTTAGCAGGAGCAGAATGTAGCCAGCGCTTACTAGGGAGCAAACAGGTCCCTAGTGACTCTGTGGAAGCCATGTAGGGCCAACATCCTCTGAAAATCTCGGTATTTGACTGAGTCTGTTCACTTAGATGGCATGGTAAGACTGTGAAAGCTAAGCCATTCAGGTTACCTACTTGTTTACTCAACCACGTAATTCCTATCTCCTTATCTCAACACAGCATATCAAACCCATGGATACGCAGCTTCCAAAAGCACCTGAGAAACCTAGTTTCTGAAGTGCACTAAGGAAACAAAGCTGTATGTCCAACTGCAGCTACATCTACATGACCACTGTGCACTTTGTGCTCTCGTCTGTGCCTGATTTTGCAGCCACATCACTTGAGCCAGATCGAGCCAGATGCTGACGTCTGTTCTGCACGCAGAGGCAGAAGTGAAGCACAAGCCAGTTTTCCTTTGACTGGGTTTTCTTGCCTGAAAAGCCACTGGCCAGAAAAGCCTCTTGGCAAAAGTTACTGATCCAGCCGACAGCAACACTTGGCTTCAGAGTCATCCTGAGCCCCCAGACAATGTTACAGAGGCACAGGCGAAGGAACGGCAGCTGCTGAGAGAAAAACATTGCCGTGATCTGCGTTTGGCAAACCTTTCCAAATACTGTTTTTAAGTGAGTAAATACTGAGAGAATTTTTATATTCAGTAGTAAACAAATCAAAAATGCTTTTGAATTAATATCAGCTAAACTAGCTGCCACATTTTTATAACGTAAATAATATAGCTTAACCCTGCACCAATTCAGTTACTGCGCTTGCAGCATTATCTGTTTCTTTAGACATCTGAAAAACGATCAAAGCAGTTGGCATTTTAGAACATAACGATTTTAGAATCCCTTCCTGTATAAAAAGAAGCAGCCAGGAAATTTTAAATCTTTCTGGTTTTAAAGAATTAGACTAAATTCCCAATATGGGCTGTATTCTAAAATCAAATTATCTTAAACCACAAAATGTACCAGGAACACTTAGGAAAAAATAGCTTCCATAAACTTAGAGTCAATTTTATTAAGATATAAAAATCATAGAAACCAGGTTTTCAAAATTATAGTGCTGAAAAATTCTGTTACAACATTAATGAAATAATAATAATAACAAAGACTGAAGTGAGAAAATAGGTAGGGATTTAAAATGTCACAGTCTGACATTTTCCATAATAAAAGAGCATAAGTTGAAGGTGATACTAGTGGCAGCAATGATTTTGAGTCTCCAAAGAGAGTTCATTAAACAATCTTCACTGACATCTAAATTTATGTAAAAAGCTAAGGCATGGAGGAGCGTTGGATGACTTTCAGGATGTTAAGACTGCCAATTAGGAAAACCTTACCAAAAAGAGACAGAAAAGGACTTTGATCAGAGTTGGAGTAGGGGATTTGTTTGTAGATGTTAATTGAAATAGATTGTGCAAAAAAACTAAGGAAGGGAATTGTTTTCCTAGAAGTGAATTACTTATTGGTTAAAGACTGCACATTCATCTTCTTGTGGGCCTTTTCCAAGAAGATGTGCCAAATATGATAACAAGCACTGGAACTGGGTAACAGCTAGGATCTAATAATCACAATATGATCAGAGCAGAGATGCTGAAGTATTAAGCACAGGAAAACAACAAGCAAAACAAAGGCTTCTACCTGAAGCAAATCTGAATTTGAAGACAAGACAACCAGAAAGAAATCTGACTTGCAAGTTTGTAACCTTCAGTAAGACAGAATATGAGTCATCGGACCAAGAAAGAAACAGACTTCGGATCTCACAGGGGTGATGTACAGAAGCGGAGAGCGTAATTCAGGATAGGAACATTGCACTGTATCTTAGCAAAGTTTCTCAGAAACTACATCTAAAGAAGATGATCTGGTAACTTTTAAAAACTGAATTGGAAGTTTACATTTACCGTCATTGACATTTGCTCCTTACAGACTTCTTTTGGGTGAGTGAAGATGCAGAATCTGTTCAAACTCACTTGCTGGAGAGCTCAGTGACCTGCTGAGGAGTCACGCTATACAGCAACCAAGGTAGGAGTTCAAAGCCCTGCCGTAAGCCCCCAAAATACTGTCAAGTTTTCCAGTTAACACCGAGGACATTTTCAGAGCAGCAAGAGAGAGATGAATTTACACCATAGTCCCAGCTCTCCTAAGACAAGACTCCTGCACTAACAACAAGCAATCCGCTGCACTCAATTCCTTACTTTTCCTCTCAGCACTGCAGTTTGTGTCTTTCTTATTTATATATGTCATTACAATACTTCGCCCCATTCCTAAGGCAGGACCTTATGTACCATTTCACGGAACAAATGCCTTCCTGCAGCAGGCAGCGACTGAAACCAAGAAGCGGCAACAGCAGCTCAGAGCGCTCCTGGGGTATGGGAGAGGGACACGGGGAAGACCTGTGTGATGTCCCCTCTCGCCCATCCCCAAACTGACTCAACATCTTAGTTTACAAACAGCAAGCAGAGCTCAAGCAGACGACTTTCAACGTGCAGTCAAATACCCATGCTTTTAACAGAACAGCTCTGGAGAGTCACAGCTTGGAGGTTTGAGGACCGCGGGTTGCACACCCACAAACTAGGTAACTTCAGGAACAGTATTTTTACCTGTTTAAAGATACTGGGTAGAAAACAGACAAGTTCAGATAGCGTAATGTGGGAGAAGCTTCTAGGAGCTTATATATCAAGGAATTATTACGCAAATCCCACAACCATTATTCATTGAAAAACTGGCAGGATCTACAGTGTGAACCCAAGGTTTCTGAGGGGAGAGGGGAGATTTTCAAATTTATCAGAATGGTCTGGACATACATGAAGTTTCTCTGCCAACCTTTATCGTTTCATTTTCCTTTAAATGGCACTGGCAAGCTCTGTGACTAATGGAATGAACCAGAGATATGTTACAAAAGGCTTAATAAGGAGTTCTCTATAATTTTCCAGTTGTGTCAGCACAATGGGTCTGACTGCGTCCAGCAAGATGCATCTCTCAAACACAATCCAGAACTTCCACAGCTGGCTGCTCCACGCTCCCCACAACCACCAGCCCCTGGCTTCTGACTCTCAGCTCGCAAGGGTCTCTCTGCCACAACGTTTGGTGAGCGCTGCTCTTTACAGCTTCCTTATTCTGCAGCTGCAAGAGAGGCAGTGGCAGACAAACCAGCCCATGGTCCTGGCTGTCATCTGAGCAGGGCACTTACACTGCAGCAGTGCCTGCAGCGAGAACCTCCCCTGATTGCCACGTTTCAAAGAGTTGAGAGTGGCCTCACAATGACGTCGGCCAGTGATGCATTCCATCAGGTCTCAGGGGCCTTGGATTCCTGAAGGCAAGTCTCACCAGCAAAGACCCAGGCAAAGGAGACATTCAGTATCTTGGCCATTTCCATGCCCTTTGTCACCCGGTCCCCTGCTCCATTCAGCAGTGGGCCCACATTTTCCCTGATCATCTTTTTGCTGCTGATGTACCTGTAAAAGCCCTTCTTGTTGCCCTTCACATTTTTTTCCAGATTCAATTCCAGATGTACTTTGGCTTTGTAACCCCACCCCTGGGGTTACCCCAACGCCTGGATGGTGTCTCTTGTATTCGCACAACAAATATTTCTCGTGCATAACTACCTCAAGAGGTTACAACAAAATTCTGTTTAAAAAAGAACAGAACCAGCCATTTCAAATTTTCATTCCAGTTCTGTGGTCTTCAATTCTACTTACCTGACCTATAGCGCTCATCACGTGACCCTGAGGACCTGCGACGGTGATATCGAGAGGAAGAGGACGGAGTAACAGGAGTTCGACGTTCTTGTGGTAATGCCTGGTCCACCCCTGCATTAATAAAAAAAACCACAAGCTCATTGTGATTGAATTTCAGAATCTTAATAGGGAGGAGGAATTCAGCCTACACTAGAAATAGGAAATGAACATTCAGTGGAGAAACCATGTCATGTCAATTGGTTACACGGTACTTCCCTCTGGTCAGCTCTTCTGGTGTGGTTTATTGTCCTGGTTCTCTCTAAGACAATCTTTTTCCAGGATCGCAGACTACATAAGAAGAGCATACAGACAGTAAGCTTGGTGGTCACTTTTTTTCCCAAACAGGTGACCTTTCATCAAGTAGTATTCAGGAAATATTATAATATGCTAACAAAGGCAGACACTGTTGCAGTGGATCTTGAAGCTTTCCCGCAAATTGGTTAAAAACAGTTCCTAAGAAGACTTAGCCAGTGCTTATTCTCTAAAAACTCATGTGGCTGGATGATATCAGCTGGTAACAACACAATACTAACCTATGGAGACTAGATACCCTGTGGGAAAGAAATTATATTAATATCTAGAGACTTTTTCAGATACCAAGGGCCAGAAAGTAAACAATAGCTGCACCAAACCAGGCTGAAAATAGTAATGCATTCCAGCAAAACAACAAAAATAACTCAGTCTTATAATATATATACCTGCAGCATCTCAGTATGCCGAGCCGAAACATCCAGTATTTAAGATTCAAGCCCTGTATTCATCCCTTTCTCATAGTGAATTTGCCTTCTTAAAAAAATAGGTATTAGTGGTATAACACCAGCATTGTATATAAACACTTCTAGAAACTAATGTTCCTTGACAACTTCCAGAGAAGAGTGAAGTGAGTTACTTAAGCAGGAAAATTCAACCAACCAACAGGAAAAGAAAGCAAACCTGCATCGGCAATAGTGGCATAACATGCTACCTTGCTCTCTCCCAGAGAAGAACGTGAGCAGACAGGCCCAGTAAGCGACGCATTCAGCTTAGAGCTAATAAAGCACAGAGCCTTAGGCACTGCGACGCACAGGGGCAAAAAGCCAGGACTGCCTAAAGAAATAAAATTAATTATTTCCTATTATTTTTTGCCTTCAAAAAGTAGTTACACACTACGTGTAACTGTAAGGACAGAATTAAAACTGGCCTCTTGCACTAAGGTTGGTGGTAGGAAAGATCTGTTAAAATTACTTTATTAAATGATTAATAATTAAGGATTCAAATACATGACTAATAAATTGAAATTGCATTCAACAATATAATGCTTGGAAATATGTTCAAATTTTTTGATTAAAATACAATGTAAAACCTCTCCACTACTATTTCTGAACTATTCAATGCCTGCTTGTTGGAGAGGGATAAGACTTTACTTTTGCAGAAACAAGATTTTTTACGTAGAATACAGACCAACCAAAAATGCTACGTTGACTTCAATCAGTCTCAATTATGTTTCAATTGACTCTTCAAAAAGCATCTTTTAAAAGAAGTTGGCATTGAACACTTATTTCTTTGTGAAAACAAACTGAACTCAAAAAAACCAGCTTCTCTCATAAATCTCTGGAATATCAGCAGTGTCAAGTCTGCTTTTATTCTGTTGAAAAGTGGCTGGTTGGCTAAAAAACATACTTGGAGTAAAATCTCATAGACGCATAAAAGACAGAGTGAATCCATAAATTTTCTTCTGCTCAGATTGCGATTAATAATTCATACTTTTAAATCAAATAAAATGTCTTCATTTAACTGCTCTGTCTCCACACTATAGTACTGTTTAATTTCACTTGCCCTCAAGCCTTTATATTCTTTAAGATAGGTGAACCTAACTTCCAAATCATTGAAACAATCAGAAGAAATATTTTCTCATTTGTACACTTAGAGTTTTTCCTTCTTTATTGGGTCACCCTGAGAACCAGCAATATAAAGTTAGCAATAAAATTAATTTTGATCAAAAATTTTCAAAAAAACATGTTTCAGTCTATACGAGATGCTAACCACCATTGTTCATCTCAGTCCTTATCCATATCGTCAGGAATTAAATACTTTCTGGAAATCACATATATTTACAAAAATCCTTAAAAAAACCCCACACCCAACAATCGTGCACCTAAAATTGCTCCTGTGTGGCAGAGGTCTTTTGAAGATAGCAACGCCGCAACCTCCCATGGCAAGTGACTTGTGTAGGGCAATGGCGTGTGGAAAAGAACAAATGAAAATAATTGAGATGCTGCTACTGAAGTGCAACACCGTGACTATACAGGAAAAGGGGATTAAATGCATCCTTCCGACAACAAAACCACATGTAATAGGCTTTAGAAACACTATGGGGAAATTAAATTGTGAGGAAAAGCATCAGTTTCAGAGGTGCCCAGCTGCTGCAGGAGGGAGACCTTTCAGGTAGACCTGAAAGTCATTGGACAAAACACATTCAAGCCCGTGGTTTCCTTCTCGTGGCCATGTGGCTATGAGACACCTCAGGTGTCTCAGTCTCTTCTTCTGCAGCTGTGGGCAGCGCACAAAGCTCTTTTCCAAGGTGTAAAAAAAGACAGTGTGTGTAAGGTAACCACAGACACTGACCCTGCCGCTGCAGAAGACAGCAGGATGCCCAACTGGCCAGGCAGCACTGGCGTCCACGGCACCACCAACACTGCAAAGGGCTCTTCCCTCCTCCGGTTCACTACGGAGGTGATGCTGCTACACGTTCTTACTACATAAATCCCTCACCTAATCCTAAAATTGAGCCACTTTAACTAGTTTACCTCCTCCTACTTTGTATACATGTGTTTGTTCTCTTAATTAAGTCTGTTCTGACACAATGGGTAACGGGGAGTTTCTTCATACAGTTAGGAAAGAGACAGTCCCAATGTCCTGCACTAGTAGTCATTTAAGGCCATAGCAAACGAAATGAGAATATCAAAAGTATCTTCTCCCTTTATGAGGTCTGGAGATCATTTGTTGGCTTTACTTCCCACTTTCCCATGAACATAAAAACAGTGAATAAACCTCTACCCAGGTACAGAGCAGGACACGTGAACTTGGCTTGCTGAGAGCACCAATTTACATGAGGAAGTTAATTCTGCACTAAAATACAGAGGAGAAGCTCTCCGTCAGCCATCTGTGGGGAGACCTTTCCTCATACTAAGTTCCTTTAACGTGAGAAATCACAAAGCATCGCCCCACTTTGGAGAGACAGTAAGAATGCTGATGACGGTTCCTTACTTGAAGGGGCAGGAGCAGGAATTAGCCAGCACCGCCTGGACTCACACCTTGGCTTCCTGAGCACCTGCTCCCTTGCACAGCACCAACCATGGTGTGAGACAAAGTACACAATAGCGAGAACCTACACGCTGCCATTCCTGAGCGATGGGTAGGAGTAAACGCCATACAGAATAACGAATACCATGAAATCAGTGAAGTGTTGCCATAAATAGCGAAGCGGTGTTAACAGCAGAATTGTTCACCTCCATGAAGGCTCTAGCAATACAGTGCACTAACAAGCATCTTTTTTTTTTCCCACTTCTACTTCTGAACATAACTAAAACCCCAAAATTGATAGCTCTCACAGCCAGCACACAGGGTCCGTGAGCTAAGTGCTAATGCTTGTTCAAGTGCAGCTTCGCCCAGATGCATTTGTGAATCCGTGAAAGCGGTGGTGCAATGGGCTTTGAGAATTCATACTTGGATCGATTCCTAGATTTAAGGAGGCAGCAGAGCAATGAATGGCTTTCATAAAAGAAAGGACAGCATCACGCCAGTGCCCTGCACGCAGACACAATCACAGGCACTGCCAAACTGGCACCGTTCTTAATAATGCCATAGTCCACCCCAGTCTTGCAGCTAAGGCAGGACTTCAAAAGGTAAGCATAATTAGCATTAATGATTGACTCATTACAAGTTATGAAGAATTTTAGCGAAATACATATGCCTGGAACACAGTTATTTTATATAAAAGGCTGAGAAATCAGTGCTTTATGCTCATCACATTGCACATAAGCATTACCAGGTGCACCGGAGCAAACAGCCACGTTCTTAATACAAGCATTAGTTTGTTTATCTAATGCTGCTAATGTGGGATTCAGCTTGCAGATTAAGACACCTAAATATAGGTGTCTACAAGAAGGTGCTTAAGCTAAGCTCCCATTATGAAAAACAGAGACCTAGGCCAGGACTCAGGAGTGCCCAATGTCTTTTCAAATGTTGTGGACGGTGATGCCTGACTTGACCAGAATGGCACGCATCGCCTCTTAGCCCTGTTTTCTATGTGCTCACTCTGTACACATGTCTCTGACACCGTAGGAAAGCCTGAACAGTATTAGACATCTATCTTCAGGCAACTCCATGAGCCCAGAGAAGCCTTGAAGCTCCGCAGGTGGTCAGTGGAGGTATCTGCTGAGAAGCTCTCTGGGTTTCGTCAACTGAATTAACTGTGTCTCTTCACATAAGAATGAGAGCTTAAATACCAGGTTTATAGGCAGACAATTTAATGCAGATATATCAATCTACAAATCCTAATCTGCAAGCTGGATCCTGCCCTGACTGTATTTAGCTAAAAATGCAAGAGCCCCAGTAAAGCTATTTAAGCAATACCACTGCAAACTGGATAGTTTTATTTTTAAGTGCACGGAAGGCACAAAACCGTCAGCTGGAACCGGGCTTCACCTCCTTCCTTCTTTTTTTTCTTGCCTTCACCTCTTTGTTCCTCCCTTATTTATTACTTCTTTTTGTAGGTAAATTGCAGTGCTATGTGCTGATAATGTGGCAATAGCTGCATGGCCCTCTCCAACAGAGGACGTTTCCTTAATGACAGCTGACAAGCTGCTTTGATGTATCTCTTACTCCTATGCCTATGTCAAATTTTTGAATCTAAAAATATTTAAAAGTGGAAATGTCTAATTGTCAAGAAACAGAAGGCATTCTTAGACACAGGCTACATTTATTGTTCTAAAATTAACTTACGGCGTGTGACCCCAGGAGAGCGAGCCGTAGGATAAACCCAGCAGCTCCAGGGCTAGAGGGAAGGAAGGCAAACAGTGTTTGCAGTGCAGTTGTAAGAAACAGTATTTACCTTCCATTCAAAGGATTTCCTCAGCTTCTGTGCAATGGCTGGTGGCTCAGCTCTAAAAGCAAAGCCAGGCGATGAACACACCGTGTATTTTGTAAACAGGTTAAATGTCACACCACCCCCACGGAACTTGTTACTTAGCGTGGCATTTCACTCTTCCCATCAAATGTACATCTAAGTAATGAATTCACTGGATAAGCCAAAGGAGATTTAAAATGTGATACTCCCAAGCAAAGACGTCCTGGAAAGTGGAGCCCCTTTCTGTTAGATAAATGCGGAGAAAATGGAATTTCTGATTAGATCTGTTTAATTAACAATCTTTCCTTCACAGGTGAGCCTTCACACTCATTCCTGCACTTGGTTCTGATTTCAAACAATGCACATACTTCAAACTGGTCGTCTTCTTTCCTTATTACAATCTCGATCTTGCCTTCCAGGGCTTCCTTGAAAGTTATAGCTTTCAGTTCAAGCTTAGCATGGCTATCGTGGGCTTCTTTTTGCTCCCCGCTATCTCAGACATGGTGGACATCACATTACAGCTCCAATTCACATGTGACGTTTGATTTTCATTTTTCTCTGGATAGCCTCACAGTTTCAGTGTACCATTTGAAGATTCTTTTAGGGGAATATGAAGAAAAAGGCCATCTATCCACGTAGCAAACACATTCACCAACGTGCTGGACAACTTACGCTGCCAGCAGTTTAACATCCATCCTTCAGAAATTTACTGCAGACAAATTTGGGCAGTATTGTGAATTCCTTCAGTTTCTGATTTTGACAGCACCACCCAGTTCTTCACATGGCTCCACCTCCTCTGCTCCAGCATAGACAAGCTTTGTTTCAAGGCCCTCAGTGGTATCTCCCTTTCTATCCTCCCAAAAAACCCCATCATGCTGAGTGCTGAAACCACTACCTGCGTTACTAACTGCTTTCATCATGTACTCATTTCTTCCCTTACACCCACTTTTTAGCCTTACTATTAGGGTGTAAAGTCTTTGAAGGAAGGTATTTTTTGCTCTGTATTTGAACAAGGTTTAATATTATAAGGTCTTAGCAGCATAGGGGAACGGAGGTGCCACCATAAAACAAAGAATGCACAAAACGATAACTGTCTCAGCACGGCAAAAGCGAAGCAGTAACCATCACGCTTTAAGTGATGGCGTCAAGGGGTAGTTCTCAGATGCTTTCAGAACCTTCCTTTTTAACCAAAGTAGGCTCTGCAAGGCATCCATCAATTCAGACCAAAATTCTTTTTAAAAAACAAGACTTAGTAAGCATTCATACATGTGCCATAGTTTCTCAGCTGTGAAATATCTGTCACACTGTTTTCAGAAATGTGTCCATGAGTTGCGCAAGGCATGTGCCTTTCAATGAGATCCATGTTCTCAACGTACATATATGCTTTGAAATGCCCCATCACGGTTATCCCTTGATAAGATCTTTAAGAATTAGGGAGGCAGATGTGATAGGAATACTTGTTACTATTATTAAAGTGAATACATGGGGCTGTTCTTTTTCAATTCCAGAATCAAGCTTTGTTTAAACATTTCCTTGCAATCCAAATAATGTTAAAATCCAAACAATGTCTGTGGAAGAGAAAATGAAATTGTAATCACCAAGTTTACTTTGAGTGCCCAAAGGGCTAGCAGCAGGAATAGTTGAAAGCAAATGTATGCATGCATACACACAAAAAAGTATGCAAATGTATGCACACATTACAGATATATATAAATATGTGCCATGTTAATAACAGAGGATATGGAAATTGGTTCCTGTAATTCTACAGAAAATTGTTTCTTCGTGAGGTAAAGGGATCTTCTGCACAAATGTGTTACCCTCTCTGCACTGCGTAGCCTGAAATCTCCCCACGCTGCTGCTGTTGGGGCTCCAGCAGCGGGAGAGGCAGTGATCTGTCTCCAGGCCTGTGAAAGGCGCAGCAGGTCCTTTTAAACACCGCATCTCACAGGTTTATTAGCCTTAATAAATAAAGCACTGGTGACTGGTCTACATGGTTACGCTACAAATAGAGCTACACTGGTGGTACCAATGACGGGAAATTACAGAAAGTAATCTAGTGTAGACACAGCACTTGATTAAGAGAGAATGAACCACCCATGTCTAAGCTGTTAGAAGCAAAGCTTAATTGACAACAACATCGTCTCTGTTCTGTGAATGAATAATCAAATTTCCTGGCAAAAGACTGGGAGCAAATTGGGCAAAAACACAGCTTATGGGGGATGCAGGTAATTTAGTTATTTTTTCTTCTAGGGAGGGTTTCTCTTAATAGCGTGCACGCAGCTGTCCACATGTTATCTTACCCAGAACTGACTGATCTAATCAAGATAATCTTCAGAAAGACATTCTGAAATAAATGCCTGTTTAAGTGGTTATTCTTTCAGCTCTTGGCTGTCAGGGCTCCTCTACAGAGGCAGAAAGAGAAAGGTCACAGCACAAGAGAGACTGGGATATACGTGCAGATATAAAGGTCTAGATTCACTATTATTTTTAGATGTCTGACACACAGGTACACTAAGAAAAGAAAAACTACTCTGTGCACAGAACATCTCCAGCTACAAACTGACATGCTGAGAACGCGTTTTGAGGAAACAAAGCTGTACTTTTGTCTCCCTAAGTTAAGCAGGTGGGGATTTAATGGGAAAGAAAAAGGGGACTCCCCCTATCCCCTCTCCCATTAACATTGTCAAACGCAGCACATCCGTTCCGGATTTCTGGATGTTCGACAGCCCAGCTGGAACAGTACAAATGTCCTTTGCATATGTGCAGTCTGTGCAGCATCTGGACGTGTCAGACCTATTGTGCATGCACTGCGGAGTCAACTTGCAGATGTGCAGCAGATCCAGCACGTCCCCCATGTGTCAGACTCGCTGCACGTTGCTGCACACAGATGTGTCAATACAGAACCATAGAATCATAGAATGGTTTGCATTGGAAGGGACCTCAAAGATCATCTAGTTCCAACCCCCTGCCATGGGCCCGGACACCTCCTACTAGACCAGGTTGCTCAAAGCCCCATCAGCCTGGTCTTGAACGCTTCCAGGATATGCTCTCTGGGATTGTCCTGTCAAAAATAGGGAGCCTAAGAGTGAATGCCCACATCACCTGGTAGTGTATCAACCACATGGTTGCCCAGCTTTACCCTTCAGATTAGGATTAATCCCATTCCTGAAAAGTAACAGCTCTCCCTTTCTAAAATGACAGCACCCCAGTGAGTGTAACAAAAAGAAGACCTTTGGTATATACCGATATATGTATGTGTGTATATATATGTACATAGCCAACCCTTCTACTGTCTACATTCAGCATTTACATGATTTTATATCATTAATTCTGTTAAACCTGAAACTGCAATTTAAATTTAATCATTCTTATTTTGCAAAAATCTTGGGCAAAGGAAGTTAACCATGTCAGACTGAGGGAACTTGACTTAGAGCAGCTTCAGAAGTTCATGGACCCATTGGAGCGAGTCCAGACAACGGCCATGAAGATAATCAGAGGGCTGGAGCGAGCAGCTCTCCTATGAAGACAGGCTGAGAGAGCTGGGGCTGTTCAGCCTGGAGATGAGAAGGCTCTGGGCAGACTGCCTTCCAGTGGCAGTACCTCCTTCCAGAGAGCAGCCTTCCAGTACCTAAAGGGGGCCTATAGGAGAGATGGGGAGGGACTCTTCATCAGGGAGTGGAGTGATAGGACGAGGGGTAACAGTTTTAAATTGAAAGAGGGGAGATTTAGGTTAGCTGTTAGGAAGAAATTCTTTACTGTGAGGGTGGTGAGACACTGGAACAGGCTGCCCAGAGAAGCTGTGGATGCCCCATCCCTGGAAGTGTCCAAGGCCAGGCTGGATGGGGCTTTGAGCAGCCTGGTCTAGGGGAAGGCATTCCTGCCCATGGCAGGTGGTTGGAACTAGATGATCTTTAAGGTCCCTTCCAACCCGAACCATTCTATGATTCTACAGAGGAATACAAGCAATGGAGTCAGAATCCAATATGGATCTCCTCTACAGTATTAGAACAAATTGTTTTGAAAATGAGCCGGGAAGGGTTTCTCAAAGGGATCGTCTTTTTACATGTGTGTGTTGTCCTGACAGAACTGCAAATCCAATCTTCTCTCTAGCCATCTCTTACACAGTGTCTGGACTGCCTTGTGGGAGTGTGGACAAGCACACAGGCAAGAGTGTGATGTCCTCCATGTGCCCAAGCAGTTGGCAAGAGAAAATCTGGTGTCTTGAGGGGCTGTGAATCCTCTGCAGCCTTGCTACAAACCGAGGCAGTAGGAGCAGACTGCCTGCCACCAGCCACAGGCCACCCCCAGAAGGCAGGACAGGTATCTGCTGAAGGACACAGCTACGCAGGCATGGCTGGGGTCATGCCTTGCCTGTCTACACTGCAGACACGTAGCCCTGCAGAAGGTTCTTCCTCCAGTCTGCTCTACCAGCCTGATGCCTGTTCCTAAAAGTCAGTCTGCTTCTGAATGGTTTAGATGTGAGTGGAGATCAGGTGGAGATCTCTACTTGAAAATAGCACAGACTGAGGGGTGCTTAGATTTTTACAGCTTCCTCTGGATTCTGGTGGGCTTGGACCTGTCCAGAGCTCTGTAAAAAGGCAGTGCCAAAAAGGGAATTAGAAACACATGCCTTCCTGTGTTTCACCAGCTTATTGTATGAAACCTTCTCCGAAGTATCCATGGTATGGAAGCTAGAGAGATGCTAATGTGTTCAAATGTTACTAAGAAGGAGTATTCCTTCTCCCTTCCCATTACTAGACAGATAAAAGTCGGTAACGGCCTTCCAGGTGTTGTCTTTTGGTTGTCCTGCCTTGTCACTGGCAGCTCCTAGTCTATCATATTGATGTAGGCGTCTACCAGAGGCTTCCAGATGAGGCACAGTTACAGACAGATATGGACTGGAAAAGATACATTCATTGTGCTCACCAAAACGAAAATAAAAGAGAGGCCGGTTTCCTGCCGTGCTGGCTGCTCTCTCTCTAGCGGCCGCTTCCCGGATGTCACAGACACCAATGTTGGCAGTGCGGAGCATTCTTCTGGCAGCTCCTTCACTGTGTTGCAGTCTACACCGTACCGCGGCAGCTCCATTCGCTGCTGTAACAAGTTGAAAAAAACTAATTAATTCACGTTTAGTTTTTTTACATTTGTTACAGCAACGAATGGAGCTGCTGCCCCCATGCAGTAGAGCACACACGCACACGCACGCACAGACACCACAGGACACTCACGGAGCCAACGCGGGTCAATGTTCCACTCTGCCAACATGGGCGTTAGTAATGTTAGCAAAGGTGCAGCGAGAGGACTGGATGTCCCAACAGAGGGGAACTGCCTTTGGACTTCCTTTAGTTTGTTGAACGCTGTCACAGAATGCAAATCCCTTCCCTTCCCCAATGCCTTCAATCCCAGCGAAAGAGCCATGTCCATTCCCATACTGTTTTAAAATATCTCTAAAACATCTATTCCCTTTTAATAGGAAGATTCAGGACCACCAAAACTTATAAATTCTTGCAGTTCCCCATCAAAACAGATTACCACAAAGAAACAAACGACGAATTAGTCATGTATGTGGTTGTTCAGATATGAACAGAGGCTTTCAAAAGGCAGCATCTGTTTTGTTATCCTATTTCTTCTTGGAAAGGATTCTTCTCCCCCTTCCTAGTGAGCAGGGACCTCAAGACATTCAGATGAGTAAAGTCTTAAAAGGAGAATATCAAGTTGCACTGTTTCATGTTTTGTCCAAAAGGTAACACAACAAAACAAACAAAAAATACAAAGACAGCAAAGACCCAAGCACAAATAGTATCAGTTTCTGGAAGAAAACACTTTAATACAGTAGAAGCAGTGTCTTCCACTATGATAAAATAATTCATCTAGCCATCAGCGAACTGACTGAGCTTGATGCATGGACAAGAAAAGAGTGGACAATATTTCAATACTTTTCATCCTATCATCATCTTCCTCCACTCATCCATACCCCACATCCCCAGTGCAGGATTTTCTGCCAAGTGGTAGAGCAGAAAACATTCACTCCGTTCCTTCCCATCTTTGAAACAGCACTAAATCACCTACCTCCCTCAGTTGCGACCTCTTCAAATTATTGAATAGATGCCACTATATGACTGGCTTACAGAGGTGCCTCCACTTCTCCTTGCACTGAAAAACTTAAATATCACAACGCAGACCTTGAAAGAGAAACCTCAGAGGGTTCTCCACCTTCTCTCTTTCATCATTAGATGTATGATGAATCTCCAGCAGTTTCAGCCAAGAATACAGTTTAACCAGAAGGCTATGAGCTTTCTGGAGAAAAGCTGTTATTTTTCTGTGTGAAGACAAAAAAAAGGTACAACTAACTGTCTAAACAAATACCGGTACCAACTGCACCGCTGTGTTGAGGATTACTGTGAGGCAAGTCTCTCCATAACTCAGTAAAACTCAGTAGGTCTCATGAGAACATACTGTGAAGACTATTGTATGTCTGACAGTCTGGTCAGACTAATAAATACCCAGAAATTTAATAACAGCACCTCTGGTATTGTAATTCTGTTGATTTGATTTGTTTCATTCTCTAATGGCTCCCAATGGTTAGGAAATGTCACAGACACCCTCAATCAGGCTGTATCACTTCAGAAAATGGATCTGTCTGTAACACTGATCTCTTTTGTGGATTTCCCACCAGTGGAGCAGACCAAGTGAAATCCGAAGGCACAAAAATACCATTCCGCCATGGAGCTAGCTAATATATATACACCTAAAGAAGAAAGAACAAGGCAGTGCCTCCACACATAAGTACTTTAAATAGAAAACCATCAACTCCACCATAAAGGCAGGACTTTGTAAAAGGAGGAGGAAATTAGTTCCCAGGCCTGCCACAAAAACAGTGCTCAAAGGACAGCCAGGCCCAAGTGGAGCCTCCGTAAGGTGAGTGAGGCCCCACAAGCACGTGGGGCATGCTCCTCTGAGGCCAACACAAGATGGAGGCCTACACCAATACCTACAACTACATAATCAACTTCATGATCCAGTGCCTCAGAAGAGTGAAAGAACCCTGAACAGTTCTCATACACATAGGAAATAATTTCAATGAAGCAATACATTATTAGATTTAGTCTGAAGATATTTTTACACCTTTCGGACAAGTACACGCAACCCATCCCTCAACTCTGAGACCAGGAATCCATAAAGGACTGGTTGCCCACACGTTATAGAACAAGCTGAACTCTAGGGGTTGCTGGTCTCTCTAGTGTCTTCAAAAGGGAGATTTGGAAAGGAAACCCAGAAATGGAGGAAGGTACAAAGCTCCAAGGTTCTCTTCCACTCTTGTGTATACCTCTGTTCAGAAAGCTTTACTTGGCTGAGGTCTTAATAAGTTAGGACATCACGTATTCCTTTGTATTTTTGCATTACTTCTAACAATGCCTCCCTAACGAGCCTAGGCTGATTTTATTTTCCAGACATGACTGCCAAACCCACAGCAATGTATGTAAAAAATGTACGCACACATCAAAGCAGACATATATATAAAAATATACATAAAATGGATGGAATAAACTTTTTCTGCATAACAATAGCTTTGTTTCTGCCACATATATTTCTTCAGGGATGCAGATTTTTACTGTGGCAACTATCAGTATGCTTCACATTTTCATATATTGCAAGCACAGATACACGTACCGGGAGGCTGTGGCAGGTAGGCCCCAATTAATTTTGATCTCTTCTTTTCATATCCCTTCTGTGTGATGTCACCTGCCAAGAAAGGAAAAGCAAAATCAATAAGACGTGGATAAAGACAGTGTCTAACTGCTTAATGGCAGCACCATCAGCTTAGCCACCACTGTGCTGTTTGTCTGTCTTGACAATTATAATGAACAAATGAAAAGCACAGTATGATCATTCCACCCAGAAAAAACTCATTTACGCCAGAGCCATCCTGACAAGTAAATACTCAGCCTTGATTTATTCCAGCACTGGAGTCCAGCGGCACAGAGTTTTAAAACCACTTTGAGATGCTGTCACATAAGCTTTCAAAAGCTACAATGACCTTCATTAGGTTAATAAACAATGGATTATATAGAGTGTGTGGGCCTGTGGTGGCTGGCAAAACACATCGCTGATTAGCATTTTCTATCATTAATGGGATTTTTCTAATCAAGCATGTAAGGCACAAAAGACTTGAAACTGCTGCTATATCATTTCTGCAATATAAATATTTTAGCTGATTTCTAAAGAGTACTGAAAGGAGCAAAACCAAACCAAAACAAATCTATCACAGATCCACTAGAAAACAGTAGCATAAAGATCCTTTGTCTGACTTTCCAATTAAATCTCAAAAAATTTTTTGAAGACCAATGTTCAGATTTCTTAAATTCAGGTATCTGTCACAGATGATCTTACATTCAGTATCTGCTATTGTGAGACTCATCACGCAGTTAAAGTTCAGTTGCAACACTGGTCTTGTATGTTTGTAAAAGACTGAGGGCTTAGGAGGGCAGAAACCACAAAAAGAAGCGGAGATTTGGCAGTAATCTTCAGCTAGATACAGTAACGCATATCTCTTAATGTTCTTCCATCCCTTTGTTCAATCTCCACCTGAGGAGACCATTCGCCAAGAGGACTGCATACTCATTTTAATCCCAGCCACTCTGCTAAATGGATGCTCAAATAGCACCAATGTATAGAGAAAGCTTCCTGTGGGTTGGTCTGAAATCAATAACTACATGAAAACACCTTCAAATGTTGTTCCTTGATGCAAGACCTTTCCTTGGCGGTGGTTCCAATAAGCAATAAAGGAGGCAAAATTCTCCAGCCCTCTCAGCCAGTGTCCTGAGCCAACCTCTCGCCCCTGCTTAAAAAACAGTGCTTAAAATAACACCTATCCTCTTCACTACCATATCTCAAACTGCTCTACAAAAGAAGTCAACTGAAATATCTGTGGTTTTAAATGAGGAAAGTGAGAGTGAAGCACTTCAAATGATAACCGTCCCGTATTTACCCACGAAAGAAGTGGCAGACTTGGCAAGAGGACCTAAGCTTTTAAAGTTCAAACCCACTGACTCTTCAAGCACGTTTCTTCCCATTTTGAATACTTCTGGCATGCGTTCAAACGAGTGGAACAATCTCCCTCTCTATTGTAATCAACAGCTTCTCACAAACCAGACAGTAACTATAGATACCACTTCATTAAAATGTTTTAATGAAAAAGGTCTGTATTTCTACTTGAAAATATATTATAAAGTATGAAGAAATTTTTCTTTTGAAGTTTTGCTAAATAAATCACCATTCATTTCCTGTGCTCATCAATACCAAATTCTTATGCATTCCAGACACATGTTAATTTGTGTAAAAATTTGATTTTATTAGTTTTCTATTGCTCTTAAAGGAGAACAGAGATGTCCTACAGAGAACCGCCGCTCCACTGCGGTATGCGCAAGTTGGCAAGGCCATTTTTAATACGAAACTACTATTGGTTGCTCTCCCACACACATGGTAGAACATACACATGCAAATCAATACTGAAAGCTATATATTCTAGGCACTTCTCATGAAATCTGCAGCCATTCCTGCAATAAAAGTTTCTTTTGCTAGTTTCTAAACCTCTAATGTCCTTAATGGGAAGAAATGCAGAGGACAAGCAATTTCTTTGACATCAAAGTAGGAAAGGTAACTATCAAGTGTTATCTCCTGTCAATAATAAGTTTTCATTCCAATCAGTATCCAGACTCACTCTTTTGAAGTTCGCCACATAAAGGAATTATTCTGAGAAGGAACAACGGCGACTCCCTCCTCAGCCCACTGTCTCCCCCAAAACATCACCAAGAAAAATATTTTTTGAGACAACTTAATATGAAATTATTTCCACTTCCAGGAACAAGCAGCAAAATCATTTGGAGTTATCACTAATCTTTCTATAATTGTGTCCATCATTACCCTCATAAACAAATCTAAAAAGAAAAACATGCAAAAGCAAAACATAAAATCATCAAAATTTTTATTGTAGTATCACTATTACCATTCTGAGGTGGAAAGAAGTCAACTGTATCATGTAGTTTGGAAAAGTACACAAAACCGATTTATTTATCAGGATTAATTGTATTTGTATTAATTTGTATTTTTTCAGGTAGACTGACTTCAGAATATAAACAGTAGCTGAATTACCATTAAAATACTATTACAATATATGCAAAACTACTGCATTTCAAAGCTATGTTGAACCCATTGTGTAAGCTCCTAATATATACTAAACACAGCTCACCAAAAATTAAATGAACTTAAACTCTGCTCTTATTATCAATTACCATTCACTCAGTTTTTTAAACACAGTATTAAGACCTTTGGTCTATGTCCTTTGTCCCTTTGCAAATTAATGCAATGATTTTACCAGTATCATACGAGAAACAAACCCTTTTCAGTTAGGTCCACCCAGCTTCTCTCATTCCACAGTACAATACTGAATTTAGGCTTAGCTTTTGGAGAATATCAACAGGATTACATGGACCATACTTCCTTGCCATGAGAATACAAGATTTATGCTACTTTTCCATTTTTAATTACCCCTTTTGTCTCTTGAAAAGCCAGCAGACCCCCAGGACTTCGCTGCATGCATTCAAAGTCCACCGCCAAAGACAGAAGGGAAAAGGGTCTCACCCACAATGACCTTTGAGCAGACAGTACGTGTTGGCTTTTCTACTTTCTACATGAACAAGCTCTTCAAAGCCCCTGCACATTTAGACCTCCTCGTTGCATCACTCTCTAGCTTTCTTCTCGTGACACCTTTGCCTATGTTTGTGTGGCATTTCCAAGCCACGCTGCAGGGCTGCACAGAACAGCTCTGGGAAACACACCGGTACGAGCCGGGGACAAGGCTGGCAGGAAATAACAGGAAAAAGACCAATGGATGGAGGGACGATGAAGACTCCATCCAGCACTAAGGACACGCAGGAGCAGAAGGAGCACAGGGCTGCAGGGAGCTCTGGGGATGGGTCTCCCTGGGACAAGACACCACCACATAATGTTGGCGGCACCTCTGTTTAGCAGCTCCCTGCAGCCCTCTGCTCTGTCTGCCTGTCTCCTCTCTCGGCTCTCGCCCCATCCCCTGGTCATGGCTCTGTTCCCAAGCACTCTGCCCTGCTCCGCTGCTTCTCAGCTTCATCCCACAGCTGGTCCCCAGGCCCTCCTCCTCCATCTCTTCCTCCTCCTTCTCCTCCTCCTCCTCCTCCTCAGTCCCTTCCTGCCAGGCTGCATTCACTTCACTGCACCCAAGGATTTCAGCCTCCTGTTTGCATCAGCACTCTCCAGGATTTTTTCCTCTGGACATGTTGCTCTTTTCCTCCTCACCTCCACTGGTGCTTTGACAGGCCCCCACCATCGGAGGGGCACAGCTGTATGCCCTGGAGGGTATGGTGTCCGAGGGTCAGCGAGGGAGTGCAAAGCACAAGCCTGAGAGATCTGAACTCCCCAACAGCGAGCAAATTTTACCCTGATTTCTTCCCCATCCATATTTAAAATTGACTGTCAAGGCCTGCTGAACAAGAAGCATGCAGCACGCTGATCCTCTTGCCACAAAACAAGTTCATTCCTTATTTCTGCTCTTCCAGAGTCCCTTCAGGCACAGGAAGGAAAATGCCACTTTTGCAATGAAAGGGACAGTACAAATGAAAGACCACCCAACCCTCCAAGGGAGAAGGTTGCCCGGTTGAGTGAGCACAGAACCCGGGTTCTGGCACTCTGTAATCCTGTTCCCATCTCTTTATTCATGATTTGTGTCCCTGTTTCTGCAGCTTCCCGAGTTGCAGATGGCAATGCTCTCCTAAACGGGCACTCACAGACAGCAAGTATTTTGTAGCTATATTTAGCAAAGTCGCGCTGTAGTGTAAGTTCATTTGACTACGCTCAGCACAACTGCTACTGCTCACATTCTAACCCCCATTCTCTTTGAAAATTTACTGTATTTTTCTCTTTCCTTCAACAGTGTTGGATTTCCGCCTCTTTACAAAGTCAGCGGGGCAAAGCCGGGGGAGGCGGGTCGGTGCAATGTAACCCCAGCGCACAGGCTCATCACAAGCGAGGAAGAAACTCCAGGTAACAGAGAGCCCCTTGGGATACTCCAGGTTGTACAAGACGTTCTGAGGAGTAAGAAATGCCTGTAAATGTTGCAGTCGTTCCCATTATCCTATCCCCTTTCCTGGCCCCTCCATGAGTCAGCTCCACCCATTTATATGCCATGTCCCAGACTGATCATGGAATTACACCTTAAAATGAAAATAATAAAAAGGCGCATTTTAGGTAATCAACAAAATACTCACTTTAGCATTTTGTTGGTGGGAGGGCTATTAAATGTGAAAATACTTCTTATGAAAAGTATCTGTACATTACCACCCTTCTTTAAAGCATTTAAACTTTAAAAGCTGATAGCGCTTAGAAATGCTGGTACCACAGACAAATAAGGTGCTGTTCTTATATAAAAGTTTCCCTTTCAATCGAAATATACATTAGCTGATCTATTACCGCTTCCTGAACACAAACATGTTCAGTCCTGATGGACTGCTACCATGATATATGAAGTAAATTTATTCAAGCAAAAGATAATTGCATTACACAGGGAAAAAAAAAATAAACCAAACCCAATAGAAGATAAATTTCATGAAATCTTTCCTTTTTTCCGGAAGATGTCAGTCCTCCTTACTGATCACAGTCTTTTAGGACACGGCGCAGGTGAAAAGCTAATGATAAAACCAGGGACTACAATCACCTTGTTTAGCGCAGTGAAAACTCAATTTCATGTTCAGTGATCTCGAAGCCTGACTGATGCTGCTGGTTTTCACTACACACGCATGTTTCAAAATGAAATTTCAGACTGGGACTTTGAATTAGTTTAAGGCACTTATGGAAAAATCCGCCACACGAAATAACGCCATCACTAAGTCCTCTCAAACACCAACTAACCCAGAGCTCGCCGGTGAGTGCCTTTCCTTTGCCCATGATTTTCTGCCCTCTAAAGATTCAATTTTCTGTACGGCTTGTTTATTGCTGATGACTCAAATTTAGTGTCAGCATCTTGGCAAGAGGGATTTGAATGAAACAAAGCTCCTCATAAAGAGAACTGTGACTCATTTACTTCTCCCACTCATGATGCAGACAGTCTCCCTGTCTGGTCTCCCAAAAATACGCCAAGAGACAAAGGATTTCATTTTGGATGGTGCAAGCACAGAGATATCAAAACTGCACAAATATATCTCACATAACACGTACATGAACACAAAAATATCTAAGTCAGGAGCCGTTTTCTTTTCCAATGTCTTTTTTAAAAGACGTTTAACCTCATTAGCAGCTTAGAAAACTACTCAGAACTATGATGAAGAAACAAGTGGTAAACTATGGCACTGGGCAGATAAAATAATGGGATTTGCACACTTTCATTGCAAACAGCATCATAAATTACAGCACTGTTCAAGTACCTTTAAGGAGAGTACACTGTAGCTTAAAGGTTTCAATGATAATTTTACCCATATATAGCCCAATTCTTTTTTTTCCCCAAGGATACATTTTGTTCCTGTATGTTGCAAGCAAAGCAGAAAATGGCTGAACTTCAATGACAGACAAGGAAGAGGGCTCCATGTGTACTCTGCAGCTTATAATGTTTTCTAAAGTGCCTTCTAATTCAGGAAAAAATATTTAAACAGATTATGCTATTAACAGGTAAGATAAACTATATTAGTACTGCTAAAATAACAGATACAAGGTCTTTTGAATTTTAAAAGTATTCCTGTTCAAAATAAATACCTTTCCATTCTTTTCATAGCCAAATTAAGTATTTGTTGCATAATCTGCTAAACTTTTAGTTTTAATTCGAATTCTAAATTTTTAAAAAAATTAGTAGCAAATAATTTTACACAGAAGACATTTTTGAATATCTCCAACTTGAATCCCAGAAGATCCCTTAATGCGTTTCCCCACTTACTTTCAGGTCCCAAAGTCTTCAGCACATTTTTCCAATACCCAAAATGTGCCTGGGCTTCGAAAGAAAGAAGCAAAAAAACCCATAAAAAAACCCCCACCTCCTCAAAAAAAAAAACCCAAAACACCTAGCTGAAGCCAATGAAAACAATCCTGGGGATTTTCTGACTGGGATTCCCAGCGCGGGGCTGAGCGGGGTGGCTGCCAGAGGCGGGACAGGTGGCCAGGCGACGTCCGCGCTGCCGGAGACCCCTCTCCTTTGGAGCTGGAGAACTGTGTGGTCCTCGGGCATCCCGGAGCTGCCCCAGAACAGAGCATCGGATCGGTGCCGCGCTACTTTTATGGCCTGGCTTATTGTAAAGTAAACAGAGGCCGGTGGAACAGTGAAGGTTTCCATTCTCAGTGTCGAGGGTTTATTTCATTATTTAAAGCTTTAACGAACACTTTATATAATGAAAGCAATCCTTGCCATTTTTGGAATTTTATGGCTGTTAGGACCCTTCATAATGTTGTTTTCCTTCCTTTATTGCTTTATAAGGCTTATAGGGCACCCTTGAAGTGTATTTCCTTTTTGCAGCTGCTGGAAGCTCATCCTTCATCTCTCCACCCGCTTTCCTGTTGCCTATGAGGCATTTGCCCGTTCTAGTTATTCTCCCTGTCTCTAACACAAACTGCGCAGAGTCAGATCTTGCTCAAGATAAAAATAAAATACAATTCTGAAAAGCATGCCTAAGGAAACATTCCTGATAAATGTTATTTAATAGACAGGCTTTATATTTTGAGTTCGAAATGTTCCCTAAAGAAAGATAATTACAGCAGTAATTCCACTTATCATTATTTAGAATTTACAGTTCAGAGCAAATCAGACATTTCCATAAACGCTGCACTGGGCTGAGTACTGCAAATTTTTGTCCCGTTTTTTTCCCAGCCCTGAAAATGTCTTGGGGAAAAAAAAAAGGGGGGGAGGAGGAATAATTCTAAAGGAGGAATGTATAATAAATGTATGAAACAAAATCAAGAATACATTCTCTGAACCAGTCTGTAAGCATATTTGCTCCTCTGGGCAGAAAAATATACCCAGGCTTTCCAAAAAGGAAAAACCTGCAATATCTAAGTAAAATGATAAAACTGATAAATGGGGAAATTTCTTATTTTGCCACTTCTCTATGAAGCAGCCTATGGAAATAAGTCTCCTGCTTGTGACCTTGTCTTTTTAAGTATTTATTTTTTCATTACTTTGGCCCTTACTAAGTTTAACCAAAAAAGTCCAAATGGATTTTGGAAGAGAATGCAAATCTTCTAAAAAGCATCAGATTTCTAAATCCTTCATCCATAATTTTGCACCACAGTGTAACTGCAGAGCTCTTCACAAATTTCAACTCAGAACAGAAATCTGGAACTCCTATTTTCATATACTAGGTAAAAAAAAAAAGAACGGGTTTTACCTGATGCATTGCAACTTTCTCCCTTTTGATTTGGGTTCACCATAAAGCTTTTGTATTTGAGATTAGTTATGCTAGTCAATAATAGAAGTCTTCCAGCACTACCCAAAATCATTTTATTTTACCCTAATGTGGGTTAAAGACATTACATTGATTTAAAAAATAGGTATTTAGAGCAGTTGCACTATAGTATTAGAATGCCAAAATGTCCAAATCTCTTCCCACAGTTTTTATAAAAATAGAACCTCTTCTGGGCAGAAGAAGCCCTTCATGCAAATGCAAATTTCCACATACTTTGACAGTTGGATGCAAACGCAGAAAAGCCCAGATTCCTTAACTACCACAGGGAAACTGAAGTAGGAATACTCCTTTTCAGACAATTAGAAGACTGCTAATGGTTGTGGAAGAATATTGAGGAGTTGTAAGTAGTTGTGAACAGGGACCTGAATTACCATAATGATTATGCTGACCATAATGTCCTTTAAAACACATCACTTGGGAGATCATCAAGTTCAATAATCAGGTCTACCATCTTAGTACACCATGTTTTGTTACATGACACATATGATTTTGAAGAATTAAAAAAAAGAGGTTATCATTTACGAAGGGAACACAAGTGTCTTCCGTGACAATATTCACATTTTTCTGTTGAAATGACAGTGCTGACTTCTACTAAGTCCAGTTAATAAGTTACTTCCTACTACTTCTTTCAATTCAACCACGTCAATCACAAACTCCATCACCAATGTCCAAGAATCCTAAACACCTATTGCTTACTGACAGCATCATCTGCTTTTGTATTTCCAACAGTTGAGACACAAATCTACCATAAACTCGGCGTGCCCAAGTATAATGTGAACCATGCTATGTGATGCTCTAGAAAGCCCCCACACATCTACAAGTTCTAATAAGCAACTCTTCCAACAACCTAACCCACACTCCTGTTACCTCAGCTCCAGTCACAAGTTATGGTGCTTTGCCAGGCACCAGTAACTCCGCAGTTTTTTTTAAGCTTCCAAACAAGAGTGAAATAACTCTAGTGTTTTTCAAACAAAACCTAAAGTATACAAACATATTATTTTTAAAAGCATTCAAAAGGGAATGACCTCCTCAGACACCCAGGCCAACGTCCTGCTATGTAAGAACAGCTGATCAAAGTGTGCACCCTTCCTCTGAGTGACAAGTGCTGCAGTAATAACGTCAAACAGTTGCTTACGTCTCTGTCTCAGCAGATTTTTAACTACTCTCTGCAAAATAAAACTGCTTTGTTTAGAGTTCCCTTCTCAGAATGCCCTCTGAAGGATGGTTATCTACAGATTTACGGAAGAGGTGAGATGTTGCTTCAGATCTCCTCTCGATGAGAATGGGAGTTTAGTTTTACGTGCTCAAACACGTGCATTAAATTAAGGCACCTTCTCCAGTTGTATTTTGTGAGACAGGCTGGAGATGGTCCAAAGCATAGAATAAGTCCCCTAAATTTAAAAAAACCCCACACCTCTTTCTAAAGTGCTTCTTCTTGGCTTTCAATTATGTTCTTGCTAAATGGCTGTGATGAACCCTCGTGTTATTTTACCTGGGAACACGAGTTTCACTAAGCAGAAAAGCACTTACAACTAAGACACAGCAAGAATTAGCGTTTAGGTGCATTTTAGGGATCTAAACAACATTCTCTGATCCACATCCAACAGCCCAAATAAGCCAAAACAGGTACAAAATTGTGTTACTTTTTCTCACACAGTTGAAAGGTAATTCTGATATTACTGCTAGACCCACAAAACACCACACTCAGAAATTCCTGAACTGTAAGACCATAGGACACACATATCGATGCTGCCTTTTTAAGAAACCTGCTCATAATTTTGTGCCTCAGAACTTTGCTTTAGCAGAACATTAGATGCCAGCTCCGAAGCAGATCACCTGAAGTACTGCTTGTGTCCCAGTGCAGGTTGGTGCCGACCAGTGAGACAGAACGTGGAGACTGTGTGTGGAATAGGCAGAGGAACCTGAGAGAGATGCCTTCACTGGAGAAACATTGCAGGGGTACGGATTATACTTTTATTTATAAACCTCGTCGCCCTCTTTCACTTGAGGAAACCCTGACCTCCCATTTTACTAACCTTATCCTTCAGGAGGTCTTAAAAGGTGTCAGACAGGTACATGGCAACTTCTTTGTCACTGGGTCCAGATCCCTGTACTGCACGAGAGCATGTCAAACCCTTTCAGAAAATAATTTAATTCCATCTGGAACTAAATTCAGCTGGACTCCTTTTTTAATTCCAAGCTGTTACAGCATCGTTTTTACCTTTTTTGCAATTTTTCCATTGATCTGCATCTTTTCAACTTGAAATAATTCTTTTCCATTTAACCCTGTTATCACAGGTTTTCCTGGCCTCCAGGCAGACAAACTTTATTTGTCTAAAAAAGTAAGCTACCTTAACAAAGCAAGAGATCAGGCCAGTCTTGTACAACCGATCTTATCAAAGATAACTTAGGCTGTATTTTATCAAGTTTTCCTCCTGTCTCTCACTAAATTTCCTTCAAAATGCATTTAAGCATTTCATTTCATTAAAATGAGACATGTGGCTCAGATCATCTTTTCTTCCCATTCCTAAACATCATTACTAGTCACTACTCATAAATCTCACTGTGCCACTTACCATTTGAGAATTACAAATTCTTACCGCTGGACTTTCCCCCAACAGTTTTTTTTGCTTGTACTATTCCACTGCTGACATTATCTAGTTGCCTACTTCAGCGAGTTAAAGTTTTTTTTCTGTTGTGATTAATATGTAATAACCACTATCCAAACTGTTTCTAAAAAGATAACGGCTTCCCAAACTGCACAGTTCCTGGAAGTATTTATTTTCCAACTAACCTGAGAAAATTAAATATTCACTGCAATTAATTTGCAATTCAAAGAAAATCCAGTTCAGATTTTTAACCAAATCTGGGCCTCAAAACTAAGGAAGATGTATGCAGAACAAACTGATCTATCTCAAATTATAAATATTAGAATATGCCTGTCCTGGTAATGCAAAGTAAATGAAATCTGTCTCTAGTCTCAAGAAATCAAAAAAATTAATCCTTATTTTACAGCCTGCAAATGCAATTTAGGCTGATATTTTAAAAAACATTTTGTTGACAGCTTATTTGATGCAACAGACAGATACGATAAAACGAACGGCTATTTAAAGGCATCCGCAATACGTGAACTGCAATACATGTTGATAAGGTACCCAGATCACTTCATCTCTTCTGTGTAAAAAACTACATTTGAAAACTGTCGCTAGCATAACTTCTGCATCAACCAAAGTACTGAAATTCCACTCTTGAAAGAAATAACGTAAAATGTATTCATGTCATTTTCCCACTTTGTTACAGAAGGACCTCAAACAGCAAGATGAATTAACATCATCTGGTTACTCAACTCGATTCCAAGCGCATTACTAGAAGAACAGAAAAGCCCAAAAGCAGCTCGCTGTTCTCCTGGTATGTGGGCAAAGTGTTTATGAAGCACTGAAAATATGCATCCTTTGACTCAAGGACTTCTATTACCCAAAGGCTGACTCAGATCCTACTCTCTCAAGTCTGCAGAACAACTCGAAAAATAGTTGCATACCTTCAATCACCTCAAGACACAATCGATGTCCCTGTTCTCTACAGCATTCACAATATTTGACAATTCCATTTTTTCCCTGCTGTAGCACCTCTGAAGGCTCCTAAAGGTCCACGACATTATTATAGACCTAATGTGACAGCTCATACTGATGCTAGCACACAGCAGCTGTTCTCATAGGAGGAATTACCCTCCAGTGCCTCTAAAATATGGCACTTGGAAATCTGCAAGTTCCTGCTAGGTCCGAGGCACACACTTCTGCGCAGCTGGAAAATCAGATCTCCATACTCTCATCCTTCTTATTTTTCTCCATTTCCAGCTTACAGCTACACTTGATCAAGATATAGAAATTCGCTGTGGTAAGCCAGATGTGCAACATTTTTTTTTCTTCCTCAGTTCTGAGTTCATGTTTTATTTCATATGTTAATGAGGTTATTCTGTGATTTCTGTAGCCTTTTCCCTCAGATTTCAAAAATAATAGAAGATTTCAAACCCAAAAGAAGCCACTGCTTTCACATCTTTCGTACATTCTTTCATGCAATCTAGAGTTCTTTTAAAAAAGAAGATGGAATTAAATCATTGCTATACTTAATAAAATAAAAGCAAGCAAACTTTTACTGAGTAGTGTTCATTTTCGTCTGTACTAGAAGCCAAAACCAGCAACGCCTCTCTAGCAGGCACATGTCAGCAAATGTCACTTCCCATGATGATAAAGTTCAGCACTTGAGTTTGGCTGTCATGGGAAGGGCTGGTGGTTTGGAAGTAGAAGTTCCTGAGAAAACCCATGAATGCATGTTTTTATCAATACGTCGAAACAGATATTGTTCTGCTCTTGTTCTTCAATTGTCATAAGCTAACAGGTAACTAATCATTATCACAAATGTTTCTTAATTCACTGGTTTGCAGGAATTCCCGTTGTGGCTTACTTCATTTTGTGAATCAGTAGGTAAATTGGCAAACATGACAGCCTGAGGACCGAAGGAACACCAATAACATACCTTACAAAAGCCATCAGTCCGTTTGTTTTTACAGTTACAATACAGCTATACTTTATAAGTGCCAATAAAGATTACTTAACACACAGAAAAACAACACGAGACTTCATTTAATACCCTGTTATTAAGTTCTAGCTGGGAAATAGGACTAGCAGAGCCTGGGAAGGTAGCCATTTTAAAGAAATTAAGAATGCAAGAATTAAGGTAGGATTTACATCCTCTTGTAAATATACACAAAACACTGGCTTATCAGCGTAATTCAGGTAGTAGATACAGGTAGATTGTTTTGGACAGAAATGCACGTGACCAACACGCACACATCAGCTATCAGCCTTCAAACTTGGACACTGAAATCCAAGATCCCTAGTCCTGCAATTGTGTCTTCAAGCATCTGTTTGGCCCCCACATGCTGCTGATCCGAGTGCCCAGCATGGGTCGACAACTGTCCTGAGAAAGTCAGGGATGAAGTATCAGCTGAAGTGGTACCCTTGCTTGCTGTCCTACACAAGCAGATCCACGCGTCCCAACACACCTCCTCTGACTGTAAGTCCACATCAGCAAAGGAATACACCCACTCACATCAGCTGGTGGCCCAGGCAATGTTTAAGAAATAACTTGAGAATCCTGAAATACTAGGCACAGCCCATGCTTTTATTTTCTTCTGCTTAATTCTTATCCAGATTTCACATTTTATTCTTTCCTTTCTTCTCCTTTCCAGTGGGCTCTGATGCTGTAAGGCTGTGTGAGAATCACATTTTTGGTGATCTTCATTCCTTTCTGTCTTGCGAATAATCAGCTGCTCAGCTCTGCTTCAGGTCATGGGTGGCCAGATCCGGGTGGCCACATACCACCGGAACCCTGGCCGGCTACACTCAGAACTGATGACCCTAGAGCTGCATCACCCTTTTGCTGCTTAATGCTCACAAAGCTTATAATCTTTTTTTAATTTACCTTCATTAGTCATCTGCAATCTCAGATATTGCTCATTCTAACATCCTCTTGGATCAGTTGCTGTCCAGCTAAGGCTTACGAGGGCCGAGGTTGACATCAGACCTTGCAACTGCTCCCTTCTGCGCACAGTCTGGAAGTTTCTCTGCCTGGCCCACTTAGAAATGCCTCACGGTTTTCATCTGATGTCACTGCTACTGTACACGTTACTTGCAAGATGCTAAAGGTATGATTTCTTACCATAGTAGTACTGCAAAGCCCATCTCCCCATCCAAACATCTCTCTTTTCACTACAGTCTCCAATTTTATAATTCGAACATGGACAGCACAACTAGAATCAGAAGCTTTCAGTAACTAAAAGGTGATTCCCATCATATTTATGTAACCAAAACAGTAAGAGACATCTGAAAACCTGTACGTTTACGATGGCAAGATACAGCATCTTTGTGTCTTCCAGAAGACAAGCGATTGCTTTTGCCACATCTCTAATAGTGTCATGCTTTGGATGTCTGAAGAGGTAGTTATTAATTTTTATGGCTAGAAGAGTGTACGAAACACAGGAATGATCACACTGGATTCCATCCAGTGTAAGAAACAGAGGAATGGTCACACTGGATCCCTTCCAATGCTCTTTCATGTCTTTCAGCACTTAATAACGTGGTTGCTACTTAGAGGACAGAGTAAGGTAAAAAGTTTGAAGTGGAAAATGTAAATAATTGATCCTCCTTCTCCTCTCAGTGTCCTTTGATCAAAAGCTATTAGAGACTCACCTAAACCTCAGGGCACGGCATTGCAAAAACCTTCTGGCATTCACTGCTACAGCTCAGAGTGTCTTTTCCTGCCCAAATAAAACTGGAATCCCGTTTTGAATCTTGCTCAAGTCTTGGCTGAAGTCTTGGCCTCAATAACTTTCTATGAAGAATTAATTCCACAATGTAATTACACTCAGTGTGAATTTGCCAACTTTTAAGTTAATTAAATATCCCCCTACCCTCTGCCATGAAAAGGGTCATGACATACCTTCTCTCCAGCACTCATTACTTGACACACTTTTGTCAGTTTGTCTCCTTGCGAGGTAATTAATTCCAGATTTTCAACACACTTTAGATACAGATTTTTTCCATGCTGCTCATCATTCCCATCCTGCTGTCACAGCGACAGGCCAGTTCCCCTGTGGGTGAGGCAAGGCGGAGGGTAGCGCAGGGCGAAGTGCCTGGCATGATGCTCCAGCCTGGGGTTTCCCAGTGCTCCCAGCACCAGCCCTGCACAGCGTTGCCACTTACCCCAACTACTGACACCCGTGTCCACGTCTCTCTTCTGCCCTGACTGTTTCCATCTAAAACACTCTAAATGCAAGACTTTATGCCAGAGTGAGTTTTTACTACGCATTATCAGCTCCCAAAAGCAGACATCAGCTACATGTAACTGAGAAAACTTGACAGATCTGATTTTATAGTGAGGTTAAGACTCAGGCGGTCCAAGGCCAGAGGTTTAAAATAAAAATTATTCATCCTGACACACAGATCACACACAGAACATGTCTGGAGTACTTCATACATCCAAATAAAGACAAAACTTATTTTAGATTTATAATATTATATGCATTAATTAATTCTATATTACATATACTTATATATATATAAGCTTTCCTTATGATGCTTGTGATTTTAGTACCATCAGTCATTATGTTCTCATTAGGACTGAGTGCTTCTGTTGGCTGATTGGCTTTTTCTGCTGTATACTTCCCCCTCTGCTTTCCTCGGCTGCCTAGTTCTGACTTTGCAGGGCTCTGATGTAAAACCCACTTCTTCTTTAGGACGGCACATTTTCTTTGGTTCTTTTCTACCCCAAAACCTCTGGATTGAAGCTGCGTGGTTTGAACATCCACTTGAGCCTAAGCCTATCTTGTTTGAAAATATTAAAACCGGAAGAATAAGAGGGTTGAAGAGACTGCAAAGACAAAGACAAATTTTTCCTTCCTCAAAGTTAGAAAGAAGACTTTAGCTAATAAAAGAATGAATCCCTTTTCCCCTTGCTTCTCGTTAGGATTCTGTTTCAAATCTTTCAACAACAAAAATAACATTGCAAGCACCACACTCTTATTAAACCCTTGCCTGCAATTCCTCTCCAAAAAGCGGTTAATGTAGTGGCAAATAGATATATATTTTTAAAGTATTCTGTGATTTTAAATCTGAGAAGCACATACAGTTTCCTTTTCTTTATTTCTCTGAAATGCAATACATATGCATTTCATGGATATAATGAAGGGGACTGAAACTAGAGAGACTGGAGGGCAGAAGCAGAAGAGAGGGAGCAATGTAGCACTCCAAAACAGACCAACTGCATGTCTTCTCCCTAGTGGCTATTTTCCAGCTTCCTAGAAGCTGGAAGAAACAATACCAGAACAGTTTCCATGTGAATCTAAAAAACAATGCAGCCAATCCTCTACACCCAAAATATTTGCTTGTTACTCCTACAGAAGAGTTCTGCACAACTACAGGATTACCGTAAAAAACTCAAATGTAAATGTTATATAAATGACATGAAATTAGTGCCCACCTCAGTAAACCCGAGAAATAAATTCCTGAAATCTCCGAAGTCCTTAATTTTTCAACTTGTGTTTGCACTGGTGTTTAAGTATTTGTCTTATGTAAAGGTTTCTGAGACTCCTTTCGCACAAAATTATGCTATGACATAAAATCACTAACTCCTTGGACCTGTAAATGCTGAAAGGGCACGAAATAACAGAGAATGCTAAAGCCGCAACCAGGGTCATGATTACCTGTGTACTGCAGGCATGTCCCGCTAAGACTGGCTGATGCCTTGAAAATTTTGGGCGAACTCAGGAGTGGCTCTGTAGGTATCTTCACCTACCAGTGAGCCACTGCTGGTAATAGTTGACTAAGAGAAGGTGCATGAACAACTAGGATACAAGTCTAAATTTTTTAAAAATATATACTGACTACAATGTTTTTATTAGGTTAAGTTCCCACCTGCCAAAAGAGCTTCTATAAAGCTAACAGCTCCTAGGAACAAACACTGAAATGTCTTTCTGTTAAATTATATTAATTTACAAAACTGAGACTCTGACTTCTTCAGACCGAGAAACCACCCTGTTTCAGTGCTGACCTGTTCTGGGGAGAGCACTTTTCTCTCCAGTGTCTAAGTAATGTAACTGCAATATAAGGAACGCATAACAACAAACAGCGCATTTGTACCTCCACTATGAGAAAACACTTGCCCTGAGCTTTATAAATCAGGCTGTGTATACATTTTTACTCTTTAACCTCTGCAAGCCACGTGTCAAACAGCCCCTTTAAAAATCACAAGTTTTTGCAAAGTCAAGCACTGCATAATGGCTTTTTTTCAGAAGTTATACTCTACATACATATGTATGAAGAAATTACAGAAAAAAGCAGCTCAGCTTATTTGTCTTTTGGTCACCTAATCAAAAAGGTGACTGGATTCATTTTTACCATATCAATGAAGTCACTGGAGAGCAATCACATTTTTTTTCCATGTAACAGATGAATGACCTTCACCATGGACTCAACATAATGAAAGACAAGCCCATGCTTCTTGCAGGTACACCAAGGCCATGGTTCACTCTTGCTTGTGTATGTAGGGAACATGACGTGTACTGCAGTAGCGCTCGCTGTCTTTCCACTCTCAGGGTATATAAAGAGGTGAGACAAGAAGGGTGCCTGCTATCCATGATTAGGAGGCATCGCAAGGTATCCTTCATTTCCCAAGGGAAATCACTGCCCTAATACAGCCAAAGTATTTAACACTACATGTGACGATTACAGGGTGGGACACAGGCCTTAGTTAAAATACATAAAAACCAATCGTGCATCCCGGAAATTCAACTCAGTAATTTTGTTGGCCACAGAGTATCATAGATCTGTCCCCAGCCCCCCTACCACCTTCCCTCCTCCAAAACGTTGTTTGATACTTTTCTTGTCATTTTATGAAGTTTCTCTTTATCCTACAGAAAACGGCACTGCTTGCTTCGATCTCAGAATTTGCCAGGTCTCTGCTGGAGCCTCCCCTAGCTCGCAGTGATGTTATTACTAGGGATTACATAGGAGACAAACTTCCACATCCAAATCTGCACTGCCTTCAGTTTTCAGTTTTTCAAGCAGGCACTGCTTCCAGCTGCAAGGTTTCCCCACAAAGCTGAACCTGAGAGACCTGACTCTGCCCTGTGACCCTTTCTCCCCTCCATCTGTCCTCCTGAAGAAGGATCCTTGGCAGTTCTCTCTCCTTATGCAGCGATTGCAGGGCATGGCTCATCCACTGGTGGGTTTTCAGAGATGGATTCACCAGGCGTTGCTCCCAGGCAGCGTGCTTGCACTGTTCCCAGCAAATCTGCCAACTATCTAATCCTAGAAAGATGCTCAGGTAAGATGCTACTTACTTACCCGGCCACCCCACCAAGGCAGGACTAACAGAATCTGGTAAAACTCGGGCTGCAGCCTCCTGCAAAGCTATGGGTGGCACTGGCTACCTGATAAGAGTGGGAAGTAATATAATAATGGAATATAAATATATATATTACATTATGTATTTATTATATATAACAATAAATATATAAATAAATAATAAGTTAATGCATTATATATCATAAATGGAAACAAAATAGTAATGGAAAGTTCCTGTTACAGTTGTCAGACATCAAGGAAATCTAAAACACAGAACCACAGTAAACTTAAAAAATAGAGCAAAACTACCTTAGGTTCCAGGACAGGAAAGGAGGGACAAGGGGAACCTAGATGTAACCTGGGGACCCAAATGCTATTTTAAACCACCTGCAGATCCTCCTTTCAACCTCAACCTGTTCTGTTTCAGCTACAGGCAGACAACCTTCAGTCTGCTCCCGCTGTACTCCAGGCACCGCTGAGCTGCCCAATCTGAAAGACATTAAGAGCACGACTCTGCCACTGCTCCCTTCTTAAACTTAAAAACAAGTCACAGGATGGAGACTTCAGTTCTGGCTGAGAAAAATGAGCTGCACGGGCAGAGAGCTGAGGAGAGCGAAGGAGATGGATTGCAGATCTGTGAGCCTCGGCAAACAACGCTTTTCCTCTTTTGTTCATGAAAATTCAAAGCTTCAATAACAATGTTACATTGGACAACATGGAGGCTGGCTGTGTTCATTTACACAAACCTGACTCGGTGTTACACTTCCTCTTCTTTCAGCCACAGCCTCTGTTTCTTGCAAGCAGCAATCCCAGTACAGACCCAAAAAAACCCTCCGAAAGCTCAGCTTTCAGTCTATTGTTCTGTAGTAACTTGCATCTGTAATTTGCTCTCACAGAAATAAATGCTAATGTGCCTGAAAAATGTGACTTAATTTTGTGATGTGAATGAGTTTTCCTATGTAAATCTCTCTTTTTATTAATTTATACGCTATTCTTTCTAAAAAATAGAAACTATTACTGCATTCTAGTTCCAGTTCCAGAGTGAATACTGAGATTTATACTCCAAATTTTACCACAGCGTGACACAAGGGAACCGTTCCAACTTCCCCTCCCAATTTTACTAACAACAGAAGTCTTTTGTCCACGATACACTCAGCATTTAAGATGGATGCAAAAAGACGGATGCTCTTACTAAATGTGAAATAACATAAATGAAATACTACACAGCAAAAAGACATTTCTGCATGCTTCACAAACCCATGTAAGAAACTCTTGGTCATAGGTGCAGAAGGCTTTGACATGTAAGTCACCAAAATTCTATCTCATAAGAGGAAAAATAAGGAAGATGATTTATCCCCAAATTCTTACCTCTTTGGCACCCAACCATAGGCAAACTGATGGCAAATCACGGTTTTATACAAATCTTCCTTCAGCTGCTCCAGAGAAAGAGCAGGGCAATTCAGAAGAAATATGAATTTTAAAAAATAGTAAAATAAAATAAAGTTCTTTAAAGGAGGGAACTACGCTACAAATAATTATAGATAAATATTCACTTAGAGAGCAAGACTACAGAAGGACAACTTTAGAGAAGCAATGGTATGTGAGATGTTGCGTTCCCAAAGCAAGTAACACAGAAAGCATTTCACCTTTTTGTATTTGCATGCATACATAGGTTCTGCTGAGTGGCACAGGACCGGAATTTCGATGAAATTGTTTTTCAAAGCACATACCACCCCCATATTGGAAACTACAGGCTCAACACACCCATCTACCCATGTGTCATTTAGATGAGGTGTTTGATACGCAGTAGCCCTTGTCTCCTTCAGTTTGAGGCCAGAGTGCAGGATCATTTTCACCGCGCTTCTATATAAGACTGTGGCAATACCCCATTTAAATGTTTCCCCTAAAGTAATGAGTGATTATCAACAACATCACAGCATCATATCCTCGTTATAGTTATTTTAGTACATGAGGAAATAAAGTAAGTGTGACTTGCCTAAAGTCATGTAGACAGTCCATGGCAGTGAAGAGAACTGAATGTAGATCTCCAGCCAGTGTGCTACCCATCCTATTAAATTATCCTTTGAAAAAAAGCAGAAGATTCCCAAGAACACGATGTTTTCCTTCCTTTCCGATGATTCAATGGATCCTGCGTTCCGTCTTTCTTGCTTTCATAGGTCACCAGGCTATGCAAACAGCTTGTACCGTATGAGCAAAAAAGACAGTTTAGAAAACGCATGTTGAATTTGGCTAGACTGAGACTGTACATCTTTTTTTAAGTACAGAGGCTGACAACTGCCTGGGCCCCACTGATTTTCCTTCTGACCTACATGGTCTTTTTGAATAATATCTGACAACGCTCTTCTATAGTCCTGGCAAGGTTGATTGCATATCATTACTAGCTCGGTCATGTTTTTGTTGGAAAAAGCTATAGGACGAAGAGCAAATCCATTAATGATAGAGATTCACATCTTCTCGGAAGAAAGGACCTGTCCCAAGAGGTTGCATTCAAACGTCTCCTCCATAGAGAATAATGTTAAATACTGAGCTGTGGTAAACATCACTGCCTGGCAAAAGAACATTAGAGCAACATGAAAAACAATCTCAACTCATCTTTTTTTATATAATAATGTACCTACTGCAATTCAAGAAGAGAAAAATGCATGAATTATTGGAAATAAGCCTATGAAATACAATGAGAAATAACCAGAAGCCAAAAGCAAACAGATAGTAGGAATCATTAGGAGAGAATGAGGAACCTCATACCTACAACATCATAGAAATTCGTGGTGAGCTGCATCCTGCAGTGTACTTAGTGGTAGTCACCTCACCTTAGAGAGGATGTATCAGGGAGACGACAACAGGGAGGGTGAACAGACCTGTGGAAGCATTTCTGTATATTGAAAGTCTTTGAAGACAAGTTCCCTCCAGGAGATGCGACAGTTCTATATAATCGTGAGTAGCAGATACATGGCGACACAAGAGTTTCCCATTTAACTAATAGGAGAAATGGGTATCAAGGAACTACCAAGCAACAGATTTAAGAGAAACTGAAGAAAGAAGTACTGTTCTAAATTGCATGTCACTTCCATATGGAACTGGTTGCTCTATCATGTTGTAAAGGTCAACAGTAAGATTAGCTGCAAAAAGGATCTACAGAAATAAGAGTTCCAGACATACGTTGGATCAGATATAAAATGACTTATGCCTCTTACTTTCAGAAACTAGGAGGCTCTATGAGGGGCAAAGTCACATTATACCTGTCTTGCGCTATATTTTTTGCCTTATCTGTAACTGGTGGGTGATGAAGCAGAGACAGGCTACTGATGAGATGAATGATTTCTGCAATGCAGTACAGCTGTTGTGGTGGAGTTCTCTGATCCCCTGGTTCCTCCCTTCTAATGAACCTCCTTTCAGCCATGGGCAGAGTGCAGAAACTGCTGTTTGCACTGGCTAATCTCTTCAAAATGGATAAAGGTCAACTGCCATCGACCAGGGAGTCTCATCAAGAAGCCCGCAGCCCCTCGCAGATACCAGCTGAATCACTGCTAAGTGGGTCTCAGGTACTGTTTGGAGCACAAGAGAAGGTTGTCACCTGGGGCCTTCTCCATCATCTCTCCTTATCAGAGTGTGTGAGATCAATGGTGGAAAGCAACGAGTCACGTGGCTACCTGGACACTGCCGTCAAACTGCCAGCACTCAGTTTAAGAAGGAGCAGGAACAAACAGCAGTCTGTTTTCTCCAGGTTCTCGCCACGAGGGAATAATTTCTCCCCTTCCCTTAGAGATGATGTAATTCAAACTTTCAGTCTTCCAAGAAGTGGAGAGTTGGAAGGACGTGTGGCTATTCACGTCATTCCAGGCGCAACCATTTCATGAAGCAAGAAGACAAATCATATGAATTAGGCACAGGAATTCCTGCTACATTTGTATGATTTGTATTTATGCATGCAAAGCACTAGCATGGGTATTTTTGGCAAATGAAGGAGAATACAAATTAAAGTACATATTAATCATACATTATATCTTCAGTCTAAACTAGCAGGTATGGTCATTTTATATATGAACATATTCTTGAAGCTGCAGGATACTAATTTAAAAGACAAGCAATTCAAAGCTTTCTTGGTTGACACTGCAGGTAATGAGATTTTTTTTCCCCTGACATCTTGTGTTTCATCTTACCTCATAACTAAATAATTTAGTGTATTTTTAAATATATATATATAAGTATTCTAAACAGTAAGCTGTGCATGACCTACTTATTTTGAGTTTCCAATTTAAAAATAGATATTCCAGGAAAAAAATATTTCCTACGCAATTTTCAACAGAAGGAAGTTGGTTTAATCCATGAAACAAAGCCTTGTGAAGGTGAGACACACGCACCAGTAATCATGAGAAATCTTTTGAACTGCAGTACTAATTCTGAGAAATGAGTTTTCAATTAAAAAACAAAATTTCCCATGTGACTCTTATCAGTCGCTAAAGCACCTGACAGCTTCAGCCGATATCAGTGACAGGTCACCCCACAAAGGATGTTGAATGTGCAACTCGTATATAATTGGCTTGATTGTAGGTATTTGCATATATATAAAACTCAGGCTGATGTGAAGACTTCATCAGCATGAAATGGAGGTGGCTGCATTCTCCATGCATGACCAAAGCTGTGAGGACACTCAAAGACTTCAATATAATGAGTGTCTTAACACTTTTCACAACCTCTGCTGAGCGCGCAGGGTCTATAATGGCAGCTGGATCATCTGCAGGTTTTATTACTGCTCCACATTTACTCTGTCCATGCCCTTCTTCCCTCCCACTAAAAAATAATAAAAAAAAAAAAGTCAGCTGAGACAATTATAAAGGATTTCAAGGCTGTTGGAAAATGGTCCAAGTGCTTAAATTTCAAGAGGCTTCTAGAAGGCCCTTTGAAGTTTGCAGAGGAAGTCTCCGGAGCCTCCACGGCAGCGCCTCTGAAAGCACGTCTGCGGGACAGGGAGTGTGACCACTGTGGGGGAAAAACCACCCAAGGAACTTGTCAGAAGGTTGGAAGAAAAAGAAGGAAAAAAAAAAGGAGTGGTTAAATAGAGTGGGTAGCTAGTCTGTAAGCCCCCCTCTCCCTCCCCGCTGAGCTACAAGATGGCTCAAGATAAATCGCATGCTACCTCTGAAACGCTCACGCACAGGATCACTGGTACAGGTAGTCCCATCTCTGATGAAGGTATCCCATGAACAAACCTCCTTGCTGTTTCCAAAAACAAAAAAGAGCAGGGAATGTCTTTTTCTGCTGTACAATTTCCACTTACACCAAAAAATCTCGCAAACCGGTAAGAATTTATATTGGCTTTTGAGCAGGCAACATTGAAGAAGGTAGACAGGCATATGAAGCCCTGCAATGTGTGCAGAAGGAGCTTCATGGGTACCACTGGTTTAGAATAAAGCTCTGACAAGGAAAAGAAATCTTTCCCTTGTTGCTTTACACAATCCACTAACAGGGGGGTTTAACTTTCTGGAGATCCACAAGCCCTCACCCCTGCATGCAAACAAACTCTATTCCTCCATATGAAGCATGAGTTCAAGTATCTCTGCATCTGGCTGTCTCTGCCAGTGCCCACATTGATATCGTGTGAGTTTTTGAGGGTAGAACTATTCAAAAAAGGGAAAGAATTGAATATAAACTGACGGCATTACATAGTATAGATCCGAGTGAGAATGTTTAGAAAGCACAGATGTATGCTCACCGTTATCTGAGACTGGAAATATTAAAACTGAAAGGAGTTAGAAATGAAGTAGAGCTGGTTTCACTGGTATTATAGGACTTTTTAAAAAAATTGCATCTCCTTCCTGCGTGTAGGATAGACGGTGTTGGATCAGGATGAAATTTCTCTGCATTACAGAACTTCAAAATGGTGCACCTCACAAATTTAACATCCATGGGAGATGGAATATTTCTAGAATATATCCCTTTTACATTTTACATGAAAACACAAAATACAAGCCACAGAGGGGATGGCAACTAAAGTAAAACGAAAACTACAACTACTGCCAAGTTCAAGAGAGTTAGATTTTGAAAAATAAAGACAGAAACCTTAAAGCCCAGTCCTGGATTTTCTTGTTAAGAAAGTGAGTGATTTTCCAGGCTGCACTGTATTTAAGATGTTAACAAAAATATGCCAGAGACCAATAACAAGGTTACAGTCAGGAACTTTAAAGTTTTTAAGCAGGCAAAAGAAAGCTGTAAAACATTACAAAAATACTTTTCTAAAAGGTTTAAAATGGAGAGTATGCATTTATCAGATACTGAAGCATGATTTCCAGCCTACACCTCAGAAACAAAATGGTAAAGCATTTCCAAAATGTCTCACGACTAACATCTACCAAGAAACAAAAGATGAAACCATGCAAAGGGACACCTTCTCTCTCTCTCTGCATCTCTGAATCAAAAAGAATGGGGAGTTATTATAGAAAGACATTTGGATAAGCAAGTAATTAATGTTTTAAATAAACTTTTTTGAGTCAATGGTTTCAGAAATGTGAAGTGACACTTCAGAAATTGTTCGACCTCCCCCATTCCTTTGCAAGATTAAAATAGCTCACGGCTTCAGAGCTGTCTCAGAAACATTATTTTGCCTACACAATTTTTGCCTTTCCATTGCAATGCAATAAAAATAACCCCCTATCTAATATAGAAAAAGGGTGCAAAAGTATTTCAGATAGTCACTAATCCTTCTTACAAGTGGTTCACCGCAATAAAATGTTAAAACGGGAATACATGACGCAATTTTACGTGGTGAAGAACTGCACACCTGCCAGCAGCTTCTGTGGACAGAGAGGACCGTTGGAGTCACAGTGGAGCCCAGGAATTTTGTAGGGGGGGAAATCAACTAGTAAACATCGAAATTAAAAAATAACTTTGTGCGGTGTGCATGTCTTTCCACAACATCTAAAGCTCTAAAATAGCTTCAATGAATGTTCAGAAACTGCAATTTCATTCCCCGCCTCAAGCGCTGCACCGGGAGCAGCTCTGGGTACCCCACGGTGACAACCGGGGTCTCACCAAGGCCCAGGCCAGAGCCTGGCACAAAGGCTTTCCAGCGAGCCAGGCCATGCTTTGCCGTCTCCCTGTGCATGCAGAATGGTTGTCCTGGTGGGAATTTAAATTAAATAAGAAGTTTAGTGCATTCTGCCTGCAAAGCCTCCAGCGAACAAGTCTCCGTCGGCGTTTGCTGGCTGCGGGTGCAGGCCGGGGCAGGAGCTCCGGCACAGGGCCGCCCATGGTGCCAGCTGGCAGCTCCGGCACGGTGGCGGGGACGGGAGGGACGGTGGTGGGACGGGGCTCACTTCCACCAGGCACCGGGGACGAGGCACCCGCGTCTGCTCCTCCAGCACTACCCAGCACCCTCACCTGCCTCGTGCCTCGTACCCAAAATTCTTTCTTTATCCAGCCACAACGCAGCCTCCTGTTCAACCCTCGGATCTGGGGGAGGAGGACTGGCAACACACAGACAAACACAAATAATCCTACCGTCGGGCCAGGGAGGACCAAAGGAGCCCAAGCACCAAGGACTCCATGGCAGGAGATGGCCAGCCCCACTCCTGCTGTCGTTCACCGTGCAGCAGCGCCCAAAAGGAGCGGGTATGAATTCACAGTCGTTATCATGGAAATTTCCATGATATTCCCCACAGTAGCTTTTACCACAGGGTAACAATAGAGTCCTATGAGAAATTAAGGCTTATTCGAGCTGGGTGATTTGCCAGCTCGGAACACAATGGACCTCTTTAGCACAGGCGAGGTGTAATTTGCAGCTTTCTGCAACCAGGAAGGATGGTCCTTTCTCCAGAGCCTACATTTATTTGAGGGCATGACAGCTGGGGGATGCAAACAGCCCCAGCAGGAACACAGAGCTCCCTCCATCACACACGAGGGGCAACCTCGAGCCACAGGCTGGAGGGACAACAGCTTCTGCTCGCAAACAATGCTGCCTTCATCGCCCCAAAACTGACGTCTCCCTGTGACCAGCGCAGGTTTCTCCTTCCCTGTCACACCAAACAGAGCCCCAGTGTGCCCGTTGTTAGCACGACCTTTCCCAAACAGAAGCCCAGTCAACTTGCAGGGTCTCTGGGTCAGCTGCCTTTGCCGAGGGCATGGGGAGAACACCCGCTCCCAGCCCCACTGCCAGCGCCCCGATGGCACTGGGAGGATTTGGCCAGTGCCGGTCCCTCCTGGCTGCAGCTTTGGGCAGTTGAGCCACGGAATAAAAGCACACACAGGCATGGAGGAGTCACCTACTGAGGCAAGTGAGGACTGCAGCTGCTCCCGCACTATTGTTTAGAGCCCAGTCGAGGAGAAGAGTAGGAAGAACCCTCAACATCTTCCTCTCCAAGATCCTCCTCAGAAAACAATCCCGAACTGTCAGAAATGTCCAATGGAGAATGAGATGATGGAGAATTATGTGGGCATTTATACCCAATAACCCAAAGCCCAGCAATAACCAGTTGCGTTAGAAAAGCCCCACCTTCTCCAGGAGCTGAGAGAGGAACTGGGGAATCATCACAGAAATTTCTCTAATAACTTTTCTGCCCTTTGGCTTTTCCCTGTGCTTTTCACTAGCAAGAACACTCCAAGACTGGCATTTGTATACCAAATAAATTTTACCTGCATATCTTATATTTGTTTTTATTTCTCCTGGGTGAGTTGCCTTTGCTTTTCTCATTTAACAGGTACCAGAGGCAGGCAAAGCTCAGTGACTTAAGGGGAAAGTCCATCAAAGGGGCAACACAGAAATGACAGGCGATTGCTCTTATTCAGCTCCCACGTACAGCAGACATTAATTCGTCAGAATTAAACTCATGGGAGTCCTTATTAACAACACCCAAAACTTCTCTTACATCATTTGGATTGATACTGATGAACTCAAAATTGAGGGGAGGCTAACCAAAGGTTTTCTGACAAGCCTGAACCTGGTTTATTCAAGCTGTGCTATGTCCAGATTCTGTACCGAAGTCATACAAAAGCCGCAAATTTGGGAGAGTTTAAATTTGTGTTCATTCAATTCCAGAGCGAAACAGGGTAGGTGAGAATATACGCAGTGGAAATTACTCATTTCCAGACATCCCATAAGGGCCGCTTGCCCCTCCAGCTGTCTCTGCTCAAAAGCCCTCAGCAACTACCATGACAGAAGTCCCAAAACACAATACAGCCTGCATCAGTCACCGTATCCCTAAAGCAGTACCTCCAACTCGCTTCCAGATGAAAGGTCCTTTCAGCACGGCTCTTGCCCACCAAACAAACTGATAGAAAACAAATTAACTTGCAGGAAACGAATTTAGAGAGAATACAAACCTGGGCATTTGTCAAAGTCGCGTGGCAGTGCCAGCAGTGCCACCGAACAGTGACCCTGACATCCATTAGATGCTCACATCTGCAGTTTAACATGCATGACTTCCACAGAGGTCAATTATTCAAAGGCAAAATGTACGGTGCCTCTGTTCTTTGGTTATTGTTTTGCTCTGGTTTATTGTTAGCAAAGCTTTTTGCTTTGGTTTATTGTTATTGCATTTGCAAATAGCCTACCATCAATCCCATCCCCAAAAGAATCTGTACTTGCCAACTGTACACTGGCAAGAAGAAGATGCATGGAAGAGGACTGCAGTCTTTGGTCCTGTCTCCAACCTGGGTTACCTATCTTTGCAATTTTAAAACTACATTTGTGAAAGCTTGATTGAACTGAACACTATTTTAGAAGTCACAGCTTAAGATTTCTGCTTTTGATTTGACATCCCAGTGCTTTGATTTATTTACTGGGCATTGCAATGAATTCTTTATAACAGTTAATTGCCATACTGCTACTTATTCTTTTTGTGTGTGGTACTTGAACTATTTTAATGACTTCAATGTAATATATATTCAAATAGCCAGCGATAAGCCAAGCACCTGTAAGACTCGTGCCAAACCAAACAACTTTTGGCCTTGAGCCAGAAATCTACTTGGTCTCCATAATTTACTGCAGTGTTCATTTAGGTTCAGTATTCTTCCATCAACTTACAATAGGATTGTTTGGGGTTTTTTTTAATTCATTGCTTCAGGTGCAGAGGAGGTTTCATCAAATTCAACAGTGGCTGAAAAGACATGGAATTAACGTCTCTTGAATTTCCAAGTGCTAAAAGGTGAAGTAACATTTATACTTAGTTTATCTGCCTGATTTTTCACATTAGCATATCTGTGGTTTTTATCAAGTTTTCTATTGTGCTCATTTTGCAAACATTCTATGCTTGCTTAATAGTTTGTAAACAGAGGTAATTAGTTGACAACAAACATGATGGAGGTTAAGCATGCATGAAATTACTTTCAAGATGGGACCCAAATTAGTTAAGCTTAATTCAGGTCATTGTTAATAAAATTTTAAAACCCCACTACTTTTATGGATCTCTTTGAAATAAACTCTCTTACTTCCCTTTGATCTTCTTTGTTCCCTTCACCCTACTGCTTTACTGGTGACACTCAAAAGCAGAAGTCTGCATCTTTTAGGTAGCAACACTGTAAAATCTATCCACAGCTTTCTATACTGAAAAATAAAATTATGGTGGCTGAGAACATATTGCCCACCCTTCCCCATACTGCAATAAAAAGCTTTTCCTTAGAGTAACAATATAAAAGTAATACAAATCTTTATTTCATCAAGTTGGCAGCTGCATATATGTCTTTAGACTGGTTAAGAAAGCAGATTCTTGGGAAAGTGGTAGCAATATATTTCTTCACTCTATATGACAATACTTCACTACCGCAGGACAATGCCGTTGTATTTGCATATATATCACTTCTCCCAAATTTCTCCCCCTTTTTTCAGACCACTTTTTTGTGTGTATGTTTATTATATTTATGTTGGGTGTTTCATAGCATTGCTCAATTTATGTCTAGGTCTGTACACATGGCAAGCAGTGTATTATTAAGTTATATTTACAGTAACATGAATATTGAATTTATTCTTCCTGCTACCGAGCTCAGCTTTTGCAATTTAACGTTTCTCTTCCCACTAACCACTAAGACATTTGTGCTCCAAATCTTCTGTCCATTTAAAAATAAATGAATGGTGAGAAGTAACAGTGTCGTTATCATATTAAGTCTTCCATTTTATTAGAAAGGAAAAAACGTAGGCATACCAGGGATGAAAGAACAACACAGGCAATCGCATGCAGCACCCCACAGCTCGAAGTATTGATACAAGAGATGCTTAATGAGAAGAGTCTACAAAATACTTACTCCACTACCCCAATCAATCACTCTCCTCTACGCTTTTTGACCTTTTTGGCCTGTTTAGAAATGTCCCCTTCAAACATAATTCAAAACAATCCTACCGGAGCTTTGGCGATGAGGAACACTAAGTCGAAGCAGATCTTTCCCTCATTATCTCTGTACTACTACCATGTCTTCTCTTTTACCTCACATAGTTCAAACATAAAGAAACCATTCTTAATATTTTTTTAAAGAGGAAATGTCCCCTTAGGAAGGAAGGCAGACGACCATGTGGGTCAAGGGACTCTTCAGACCCATTTCCCTATACTATTCTAGCACCTACACCCATTTTTGCCCTGTCCTTTCTGCAACAGCACTGGCAGAGGACGGTAGCTATTTTCCCTCACAGAAGAGACAGGGTTTACACAACAGCAGAAATTCCATATAAACACAGTCCTTAAGCTATTAAAAAGTAGATGTTATTACTAAAGGCATTAGGGTGAATATAAGAAAAAAAGGAGAGTATGAGTAATTAAAAGGCTGCCCCTCATTCATGAGGTCTGAAAGCAAGGAAAAGCACCTTCCTCAAGGCTAGAAAACATGTTTTTATGGAACAGACGCATTAATTGTGTAGAGAAGCACCACGTGTTCCTCGCTGAAAGCTGGCAGTGATAACTGAGCGTAGAGCCAGATGCCCCGACAACTCCCCATAGCCAAAGCAAACACTTGCCAGCTGAGGATTTCTGATAGGGCCTACCCACAGGTCGTACATACAGAGTATGTACACATACACGGGCTGTACATACAGGATATGTACACACACACAGGCTGTATATACAGAGTCTTCTGGCCTATTTCCCCCCCAAAGACATCCCCGCTTCAAAATACACACAAAGCTCAGTTCAAAACTCTTTGCGTATTTGCAAAAATACAGCTTATTATGCATCAAAGATTATTTCCACCACCTAATTTCCAACCAAATTTGAAAATAAAAAATTAATTTTCATGTAGCTGCACTTTTGACTGGTGCACCAATATTTAAAATTGTAGCCTCTCATGTTTTCAAGTAGCTTTAAAAGCAGCAAACTTACTCAGGAAACTCTTTAAATATAGTATAAGTGTCACTGAAGAAACGTTTATATTTACCCTTGTGCTTCAAAGTCAGACCAAGCAGTGCTTTGCAGCCAGCCACTTTCGTTTCAGTCCAGTTCAGTAAGACTCTGGTGTTATTCGATGTAGTGTAACGTGTACAGCTGGTCAGAGAGCTTTCTGCCAGCTGGGAAAGGCAAAAACAAGCCCCTTTATTTTCAGCTGAAAACAGAAAGCCTAAGAAATGTTTATTTGGAAAAAAAAAAAAAGAACACAACTTTTTTTTTTTTAAATTTATCCAGCTTGACATTCCAGCGGGGAAGTGTCCTGCCCTACGCAAGGGTGTGCGGAGACAAGCCAAGCGGATCCCCAGCCATTACAACGCTGCTCCGTGGAAGTGTGAGGTACGCAATGAGAGCCTCAGGCACCTCCCAAGCAGAGATCTCCACGTTTAAAACCAGAAAGCCATCAGGCAGCCTTCCCTCCTAAGCCGCGAAGGGAAGGGGAACCCACAAAGGAGTTCAGCAGATTAGCTTTTCCTCCCTCACCCTTCGGCTGATGTGAATATACCCCAACTGGGGCGAGACCCTCTGCAAGGGGAAAGTCCACCCAGCCAAAGACTTCTCCTCCCAGGCAACGGAGGGAAGCTCTGGGAGCGGTGCCGGACCCTGATGGTGCGGGAGGAGAAGGCAGCACGGACGGCAGGCATGGTCCCTGCTGCTCAAGCACACCACCCCAACCTTCCCACCACCTGCCTCACTTTAAAACTTGACAATCAAATTTAAACACGTTTTTCTCCCTCAGCAGACATCACTTTGAAAAGCACAAACCCATTTGCAAGTTTTTTCTATGTTTCTTTTTTCATTGTCACAACGAACAGGACAGAGGGGAGCAAGGGCACATGTGTGGCAGGGGAGGAGGGGCGAACACTTTGCCCTTTCCAAGCGCTCCCTGATTTTGTCTGTCCCTCACTGGGATGTCAAAGCCAATGTTATACATGGTTTCTCTAGGGACTCAGTCCTGCATGCAGCATTTGGCAGTTTGTGAGAGGAAATCAATGAGAGCTCTTGCTCAGCTCGCTGCTCCCCTGTATTCCCACATTTCCCTCTATAGTGTATGTACTTATGCAAAAAGCACCGTCCTTTGTACGATTATTCCCCCCACGAAAGCCATTACCGCACCCGAACAGTGGAAGGTGACAATGATAACTAAAGCTACAGAAATTGCTTTCATAGCTCGGCGGAAGAAATACCGGCAAACTAAGTATTTCAGCTAAGCCCCATTTCATCATCCCTGATGCAGAATGGTGCCTGGGCCCTCCTGATCATAAAACACCAGATGCATTTCGATGTTTTCACGTTGCTGGATTATCAGACATGCGCGTCTGAAACATAAGATACCCTTTCCCATGGTGTGAACTCTGTAGTCATCAGACAGATCTCCGTGCCATGCTGTAGCCGTTAGATAGCGGACTCTGACATGCCAACACCCATCCCTCTTATTCTTTCCATCGCTATTTCCCGTAGTAGTTGCTTTATCTGCTGGGACAGCTCGGTATTTTTTCCCCAAAGAAACTAATGCTGTTTACTCTGCCATTTATCTTTATCCTTTTGAAAACAATTTCTTTCCATTATGCATTTTCTATTGATATTATTCTCTATTATAGCCATCATATGGTCAATAATAGTATTTTTCTTAGTCTTTTTTGTGGTCCTATCTCATTTAGGTTTTCCACATTCATTTAACCCTTTCTTATTTTTCAGATAGTTCTGGCGTCAGTATTTCTGCATATTCCTTGTAATACATCCTGCGCAAAACAACACAATTCCAAGCAAAACTTGTTCAAATAGTGTGTTTCTTTCTCGAAGTGCTGATCTAATTGAGAGGAACAAAGCCTATGGAGGAAGACAGCCCGAGCTCCAGCCCTGCTGTGGATGGGACAGCCTGGAAAGCGATGGATGAAACCCAGGAAAAGTCCTCCCACTTGGGACCCGGTGGAGGAGAGAGGCTACCCACAAAACCTTTGGTTGGGCAAGGCAGGCTGGTCTACAGCCTCTTCAATGGGTGGATTCTGTACTCTCAGAAGGGAGGAAGCATATGCTTGCAGAGGGAAGAGAAATCATGCCCCAGAAGCAGCCAGGCCCTGGCCAGTGCTGTGTTTTGCCTGATGGATTTCTTTAATTCAACCCAACCATGTTCTTGTAGGTGTGCACATTTGAAGACAGCCGTCTGCTGATCTGTAATAATTATAGTTCCATTATTTGACCTAGTAAAATGTAGGCTTCTCTGATGTGCATAAAAAAAGTCCAGTAAAAATGAATAACCCAGCAATATCTAATGACCCCAAGAAGATGAGGAAAAAGAAGTTATCAGCTGGAGGGTGAAAGCATTAAGCAGTGAAAGCATTAAGCAGTGAAAATAAATGATAAACTTACTTCAGTGCTGTGGACACACAGACAAAAGCCAGATGTTGGTACAATAAACACCACAATCACAGGAATTAAGAGCAGAAACATTTGGATTTCAACCAAAATGCCAATGTTTCACCTCACCACGCAGGTGTTCAACCTTCCAGGCTTCACCTTGCATTCATTTTGTCTTTGAAAGGGCAGAAATGCTAAAGCTGGAAAGCTTTTCTGCATTGCCAGCTTCAAAACATACTTGTTCAACGGTCCCGTTATGCAAAACTTTGGAAAACTCATTTCCTTGCCAGCAGATCGCCAGCAGCTGGCTGAAGGGATTTAACCTCGCCACTGCCAGATATGTGACAACAGAATCATAGAATGGTTTGGGTTGGAAGGGACCTTAAAGATCATCTAGTTCCAACCCCCCGCCATGGGCAGGGACACCTCCCACTAGACCAGGCTGCTCAAAGCCCCATCCAGCCTGGCCTTAAAAACTTCCAGGGATGGGGCATCCACAATATCCCTGGGCAAACGGTTCCAGTGACTCACCACCCCCATAGTGAAAAATTTCTTCCTGATATCTAATCTAAATCTACCTTCTCCCAGTTTGATGCCGTTATCCCTTGTCCTATCACTACATGCCCTTGTAAAAAGTCCCCCTCCAGATTTCTCAGAGGCACCCTTTAGAACTGGTACGCTCAGGGACTGCTGCTGGCCACCACTGTACTGGGCCCCACTCATAACATCTCCAATTGCAGCACAGCTACAAAAATTGATGCATTTTGACTTTCTCTGGGTTTATTTCAGAGTAACAAACTCTCAAACTCAGTACCAATTTGTTAGCAAAACCATACACAGTCCATCATGAAGAAAAATCACTTATTTTACTTTTAAGACTGCGAATCAATGTATTTCATGCACATCCAAAGGCTTCATTCCCACCTCAGAGAGATTTTAGGTTTTCTTGAGTAGTGTAAATGCCTGGTGAGATGTGCACTGGAAGGGAGAAGGGCAGAGCCCCACTGCTGGAGGCAGAGGCAGGAGGTACCTTGGGCAGTGGGACCGCAGCTCCCCGAGCTGGTGGTGGCTTCACGCCCAGGGCCTCCCTGATACCGACGTGGGCAGACGGGATTTTACGGATTTCCCTTTCACAATAACTCTTAACTTCCCCTCTGGTTCACTTCAGAAACGAAGGTGTGGGTTTGTTTTTTTTTGATTTGGTCCTGAGATCGGATTCATGATACTTAATTTTAGCCATATATATGCTTGTCATCTGTTCTGCAGTAATGATTGATGCTTCCTCTAGAATCAGCAATAAGAGACAGGCACTTTCAGCTGGTGATTCACTGGATCCTAAAATAGGTTTATAAAACAGGAATCTCCAGGGATGACTCAATCCACATCCACTGACTAGGACTGAATTTAGCAGCTAAAGTTAAATGAAACAAATCCCATTCGAACTCACCAATCGCAGCACAAGAATATTTGCCAACCACAGAAGAAGAGATAAAGCCAAGGAAAGGAGGTATAGTGAAAAAGCCTCATTTTTGAGCATGTTTTATCTTCTAATACTTAGGATTTTTTGATTCATGCAGCCGCACTCCATGTAGAACAACCACCTAATTTCTTTTTATTCCGATAAACTGTCTACACATCTAGTTTTCTCTCTCAAAAAGCAACCAATTCCTAAAGAAGATGTCATATTGATTGCTACTTTTTCTTCCCAAACCTAGTTTGATCTGGCAAGTGTGTGCTGTCCTCCTGACCTTGGAAGAAACTATACTGGCAGCAGATCCTCCCTTCTTTGGGAAACCTTAAAAAAAAACCCCCATGTGTGCTCACTCAGCCTAATGTCTCCCAATGCAGAAATGTAAACATGACTGTTTAAGTCCGCTAGTCAAACTTCTGATAACTTACAGTGGCAGAATACATACATCTCTAAAGAAATTACAAAAATACTAAAATGTATTACTAAAAGTAGACTATATTCAACTACAGATCTCCAACTCAGCAATGACTCTCTTCATTCTATGTACCAGGGTAGAATATTTCATTAAGAAGGTTTATTACACACAATTAACACTCATTTCCTCTTGAAAACCTAACTCTTTAATCATACAGTTTATGTAAAAGGCCATCAGAAAGATAAGAAAAAATAAGTAACACAATCAGATCACCATAATGCAGCATCTATTTTAAATCTCTGGGGATAAGGAACTACAAACGAAGCTATCAAACTTGTATGAATGTATAACTTCTATGCAACTAAAATAAATATAGTGAAGAATCTAACAGACTATGGAATTTCTGGGGGTTTCTTCTCAACAGATGTCCATGCAAAAGTCAGGCATACAAGAAAAGCTGCACAAAACTCTCCATTTTTCATTATTCACATAACTTCAGGTCAGATTAATATCTTTTTTGTGCATTTTCTTTTTTTTTTTTTAGAATAAAACCAGCTTCGTATGTAACAAACTCAGTGTAGTTTCTGAAATGTAAGAAGGCTGAAGGATTAATGGATTAAGCAAAACAAAAGAAAGCATTAAGCATCATCAAAAAAGAGGAAACAGTCAACAACAATATTGTGAAGTGAGAGATTGTTCCACCCGATACTGGCAATGGTAAACATCCACCATCAATAAAGGAACTCCTGGGACCTACTAACACTGCACTGATGGAAAATTAATGGGCCATGCACAGACCTCTCGGCTGCAAAGGCTGAGCATCGCAGCAAAGGATCTTCATTCCACAAACAAGACACATCATGCAAACTCAAAGGTCTCATTGTACGATCTCTGGCAGACAAGACCTCCACGGATCTTTTTTTTTTTAATATGCATAAAATGTTTTACAGAATACACTGTAGGCATATTTCTTCAAAATGCCACAAAACAAACCGCTTGAAAACGTGCTGAAAATTTGCCATCTCCAAAAAGAAAGCCAGATATCCATAACAAAAGAAAAACAACCTGTGATAAAAAGATGACACAGCAGTAAAATATGTATATAAACTGAAGGCAGTTACACACTCTGAGGAAAGGCTGCATCCTGCAGCGGGGAAGCATCCATCCTCCTGAGCCCCCCAGCAGCACCCCCAGCCAGAGCTGCCTGGCTGGGGACCCAGTTAAGCGTGCCCAGCAGCATTCTTCGAATGCAACAAGATGTGGCCAGATGGCTCGAAGGCATGTCTAGGACCCAGCAGTTTCGCTGGAACCGGAAAATCACCTCTTCTGAGTAGTACATAGCCATCTCAACTGAGGCAGAGAGAAGCGGTGCTGCTGGAGTAGAAAAAAAGCACTTCCCACCCATTATTACCCTGTAATACCGTGTATTTTTTCCCCACTTTGGAAAGTACTCCCTATTCAGGGAAGTAACATGGCAGCTGTTATTAAAATTTGACCGCTGTGATATTAAGATAATAGTTTTTGACATAGCCATACTAAATGTCATTCCTCATTCTTCCATGTCACTACCAGTAAATCAATACCAGAAACTAATTTATTGCTGGCAGAAAAGTCCTCCTGCCTTTTGACTGACATGAATTAACGAGCTAAATAACATGAAATTATCTGAAGTCAACTGCTATTTGCATTAGTCCTACAGAGGTCACGAAGCAGACGGTATGCACACCTGGCAAAGTCCCATACCAACGGCAAAGTTTAGTTTACATGTAAAACATAAAACAGTCTATTTTTATTACCAGGAGTTTCACATTCCTTCTCTGCTTCAACAGGCTGGTCCTGCTGTGCCTTCGCCAGGGCTACAGTTCCACCACTGCAGTCAACAGGGTGATGTGTGACATACGAATCGTACCGGAAAAAAAAGACATAAAATGCACAGCTAAGGGCTGAGCCCTGGGGGGCGGGGGGGGGGGGGAAATCATAACGTTGGAAGGGATTGGCAGTATTCTGCTGAATTAGAGCTGCAGCTCACGCTTGCAGCTTGGCCGTCCATAAATAGCAGAGCAGCCGTGCCAGGCAGCCACCGGAGGCCTTCTCAGACAGCGACCGCACACTGTCCAGGCTGCATAAATTAAAACCCTTTTGCCATTTCCAACTCGCCAGAGCTCCTTCTCCCCTCCCGCAGCTTTGCTGACCGCCACCAAGGGCTCTCCAGCCATCTGGCATGGTCTACAGCCGAGGATGCTTATCCTATGTCAAGTACAATCCTTCCCAGTGGGAGAACAAAAACCGTAACCCTCCCCAAAGAGCCTTAAATATCCATTTTTATATAAAAATAGAGAAGATGTTTTGTAGCAGGTGACTAGCTGATTTGTTTGGAGGAATGTATGACAATCTTGAAGCTACGAAAGGAGCCTTCACGCCCACCTCCTGTCCCTAATTAAGGGAGAAATAAGTCCTCCTGTCACATACGCCCCAGCCACACAAAGAACTCCCGTATGACGTAGAAGACAGCACGCTTAGATGAAAGGGAAATTCAGAAGGCAGTACAGCCCTGTTTTCTTACCGGCACCATCAAAAAGGAAGGAAGAAAGAAAGAATGTCAAAGAGCAATGGTATTTAGAGGCGGAGATCACCAAAAGTATTCTTGCTTCACAAAAGACTTGTGGGTCTAAGGAACTTCTTGGTTCCTTGCAAGTGTTTTGGTCTGGTACAAGCTGTTACGTTACCCCACACGACATCTCCCAACCTTGATTTTTTCTATGTAAGTTAAAAACAACTGACAGAAAATCCAACAAATAGTTTGGGGTTTTTTTTAAATACTAAACCTCAAACTGAAGGATTTTAGCATATTCATGCACATTAAGAGAGAGTGTTGCAAACAGAACTGAAACCATTCATGCTTCAATGTTAACATACAAGCAATTCTGTCTAAAATAAAAGAGGCTACCACCTTGATTTAGCAAGCACTTGTCTCTGCCTTACTAAATTACAGAGATGTCTACATGGAAACACTTTTGTATGCTGAAGAGTAACTTGTAATAGCTAACTAAGCCAGCTGACCAAACCTCAATGTCCTTGGTGATTACATAGCCTTTGTTGAAGTACATCATAATCACAATCGTGCATTTTGGCAAAACACTACAGAAGGCAACGGAGAGAGGAGATTTGTGTCTTCACAGATTCACAGAACTACAGTTGGAAGGGACCGTAAAGACCATCTAGTTCCAACCCCGCTGCCACGGGCAGGGACACCTCCCACTAGACCAGGCTGCTCAAAGCCCCATCCAGCCTGGCCTTGAACACTTTCAGGGATGGGGCAGCCACAGCTTCTCCACAGGGCAACCTGTGCCAGTGTCTCACCACCCTCACAGTAAAGAACTTCTTCCTAATATCTAATCTAAATCTCCCCTCTTTCAGTTTAAAACCATTACCCCTCGCCCTATCACTACATTCCCTGACAAAGAGTCCCTCTCCATCTCTCCTGTAGGCCCCCTTCAGGTACTGGAAGGCTGCTATACGGTGTCCTCAGAGCCTTCTCTTCTTCAGGCTGAACAACCCCAACTCTCTCAGCCTGTCCTCATAGCAGAGGTGCTCCAGCCCTCTGATCATCTTTGTGGCCCTCCGCTGGACCCATTTCAACAGGTCCATGTCCTTCTTATGTTGGAGGCTCCAGAGCTGGACACAGTACTCCAAGTGGGGTCTCACCAGAGCGGAGTAGAGGGGCAGAATCACCTCCCTTGACCTGCTGGCCACACTGCTTTTGATGCAGCCCAGAATGTGGTTGGCTTTCTGGGCTGTGAGCACACATTGCCAGGTCACATTGAGCTTCTCATCAACCAATACCCCCAAGTCCTCCTCTGGGCTGCTCTCAATCCATTCTCCACACAGCCTATATTTGTGCTTGGGATTGCCCCAACCTGATTAATCTGTTTTCTCACTTTGCTGACGCTTAATTTCCATGCACTTTGCTGTCACCCTTGCAAAAGCTCCCTCTCCTCAGCAACTGCTGCTGCTTGTATAGAGTCTTCCAGTTTCCTTCACAAGGTTGCATGCCAGGACTTGGTTTTTCTCCTTTAAATAACTCACTTTTCATTTGTTTCTGTGAAAGAGAACTGGGAGGTTGAAGGGTTTCTTCTCCACTGGAAGCTCAAGGAAACACAGGCAGATAAATTGAGTGACTCACCATGAGGGTTATGTCTGCAGCAAAATGGGTGGAAGATACTACACAGTGCACACAAACCCACAAAAATTATGCAGTCCTCCAGCAGCTTTATATGAGCAGGAGAAAAAGCACAAAAGAGAAGAGGAAAATGAAGAAAAGCATGATTCTGTGCCAGGAAAGGCAGAAGCAGGGGAGAGGAGTCCCAAAAATGACACCCAGCAGCACGCAATGGCAGAACAGAAGCTGAGGGAGAAGGTGGCAGCCGGTGGTGGGGTGCAGCCCGGGGTGAACTAGAAGAAGGATTAAAAAAATAATGATCTCTTGTGAGTTGAAGTTGGAAAGCATGGAAGGCCCCAGGAAAGAAGGCGTCAGCTCTCATCCCTGGTGCAGGTCCCAGGTCTCTAAAACCCTTCCCAGACAACACTCTATCCAGAAGTCATGTTTTTTCTTTGGAGTAAATTAAAAATTGAGATGAAGCACTGCTGCCTGCAAGCTCTGAGCATAGGAAACACGGGGCTTTTTCCCCGTCAAAAGACATCCTACAGATATTTAATGGGGTCTCCAAGTGTAAGCAAAACTCGAAAAAGTTCTAGTTAATTTTAGCTCAGAAGACTCCACTTCCACTTCTTGTATTCACCTTTTTTTCCCAGCTCCTTCTGCACAAAAGTAGCCTTAATCCCCCACGCTTCCTGAATGCCCCATTAAATACAAGTTATTCTACAACCTTTACACATCACGGAGCTTAAAATGTCATTAAACTCAAGAGCAAGCAAGTAGGTCTCTCAGACTTACAGTTTTCAGTAGCAATGTTGAGTAGGTAGCGCTGAGCAGGGCTGCGTATTAATAAATTTGTTCAGCGAGTGTTCAGTTTAAGATCTAAGTACCAGATGCATCATTCATTACCCCAAATGAAATTACTTACAGAACTTAAAAATATGTGCAAGACTTCTGCAACCGACAGCAGAATATAGCCCGTCATTCGCTCTTCATGCTAAATTAATAATCTACACAATTAAATGCTTGCAATTAACAGGCGTTTATTATTTTTGCAGTGTATTTCTGTAATTGCTAATGTAGTATAAAAATCCTGAAAACTGTCTGGGGGTTCATTTAAGGGATTTATTAAAATACCACGGAGCCTTACAACAAGCACCACCAAAATGGAACAACGTCTACAGGAGAAAAACTACAGACATTTAATTACTGAGCAAGGTTTTAATCAAACCTCTCTATTTTCCTTCATGGTAACAAAAGAGATGTTTCGGCACCAGGCCAGGAATATAACTGTAAATTTACATGTTCTTTGCTTCTGAAGAAAAGAGGTTAAAAATTCATTTTTAGCTCAATGTAGTAATTATTTAAAATCTCTGACACAAACTGCTGAAATGTTAAATGTATTTAAAATTTAAATGGGAAACAAGAGGAAAAAATAGGATAACATTGAAAAAAGACCATTTCTCTTCCCCACGGGCTCTTTAAGGATTACTGTTTTTCATAACATCAGGTGAAACGATCCCAAAATACAGTCAAAATGTGGTACGGTTTCCAAATCCCCACGTTTGGCTCTCTCTGGGCCACTGACCCTGCGGTCATCTCAGCCCAGCCCAGAAAGCCGTGGCACAAGTTCTGCGCAACGCTGACTCCCAGTCAAGCAGCTCTGAAGTAAAAGTTTTTGCGTTTCTTACGTTGTTGAGCAATTTAACTCATTTGGCTAAGTTAAAGAAATCTTTCCGATGGGAACGTTCTAAACGCTATCGTCTAATTGTACAAAATACTGAAATCTATGACCATATAAGTTATCCGTTGACCATTTAAGTACATGTAGTGATACATACATATTCAGCCACATCTGGCCTACAATATTGTATTCTTCCATCTACAACCGCTGTTTAAAAAAATGTATGAACTAAGCCAACGGCAAAGCTCTTTTCTGCAGACACTGTCAGCAGTTCAGACTTCCCCCCATCCCACAGACACGGATGATGCTTGTAACTGATATAGAGCATAGAAAAAAAGCACAAAAGCTTCCCAAAAAAAACAATGTGCTTAAAAATTTTGCAAATTTTTATTACGTACTTTTTAAAGCACGCAGATTAGTCTAAGTACCATTCCATTCTTCCATTCTTGAATGGGCCAGGTAATATCATTAGTCTTTATTTTATTTTTTAGGAACAAAGTGGACCTTTTTCTAAGTAGGGTAACAAGGAAGAAAATTTTAAGAAAAAATAAGGGAAAAATTTGCCTCGCATCATAATAGCTTGAGTTTACACAATTTTTGACAATCACTGTGTACACATTTATCAGAAAGATTTTGAATAATTCAAATAAAAAGGACGCATCAAGAACACAGCGCTTGGCCAATGACTTTGAGAACAAAGCCCTAAGCTGCAACCTGAGTGCCGAAAGAGAAGAAAATCAGCCACAGTTTTATTACAGCACTTACGACACTTCCATCTCCCAGAAACCTCTCGCCGTTAGACCTTGTGCCTTCAAGCGCGTTATCTCCACTCTCACAACCAACTTGCAAAAGCGACGGAGGCTCTTTTGGGTGGGGAGAGACTCATTCTCACAGACAATTTTTCCCCCACTACTGCACATTACTGGGTTTTGTATATTTGCATGTAGAAAAAAAGTAGAACCTTCAGGAAGGGCAATCCATGGGACTAAATCTCTAAACTGGACGTCTGCAGTGAGCTGATGGAGTGGATGATCTCAGGGAGCGTGACCGGCAGCGCAGCACTCTGCCGAGCCAAACGCCCCGGGCAGCACATGTCCCTCCATCCCAGGAGATGTCCGTCTTCCTGCAGAGCAGCTTTCCACTTCCAGTCTTAACTCTCCTCTTCCCTTCTTTGCAGAAACGCCATCATTTGGCTGTTCCCATGACCTACTTACTCAATAGTGCATCTTCTCCTTCTGGAAGCAACTTAACACTATCTACTGATAAAAAGCAAAAAGCAAACAAAGAATACTCTATACAGACTGCAGGTGAAAAGATATTTGGAAATAAAAATAAGACAGGTTTTATGAGTATTCTAACATATCTGGAGCAAAATGGCATATACCTACACTCAGCTAACAAAAAACTGTCTGCAGTTAATTTTAAAATAACAATACTGGAAAAATAATGAGAGATGAAGATGCAGATGGCTAAGTGAGAAGAGTTAGATCTGCAGTGCTGTAAAAAGCACACGCGAACCGCAAGACTGCTATCCCGACAGAGGCCATAATGCTCCAGGACAGTATTCCCGCTCCACTGCTGGCACCAGCAGAGAAAGATGCTTAAGCTCATGCTTAACTTTAGGCCCTCATCTGACCCCAGTAGCTACGGTTTATCAGCTTGACAGACTGCCATTCCAACTCAGCTGACAACAGCCAAGTACAAGCACAATATTCACATGCTTAAAATTAGTAGCGCTCAAGTGCTTCAAGGTATTGGTTCCACACCCCATCTCATCGCTTAATTGAACAACTACATTGCTCAGGTCCACAGGTATTTCTGAGCACCAAGGAAGGTCTAAAACGACAGTTGCAACTCATTCCTCTGATCCTAAAAATAGAGCAGGAAGATGTTTTAAAATGCCAAAATGTTATGAACCATTTTGATGCGTTTACCAGTTCTCACTATTTCAGATAGTCGCTGTCAACCGAGTCTGAGTGTATCTGCCAGCCAAACTGATAGCAGATATCAAGGCACCACGGAAAATGTTCTTGCATGCTGCTATGGATGGTATGCATTGCACGACACCGTTCCACCTCACGTGGTTAGATAGGACAAGTCAGTACATTTAAAGGTGTTAAAAGTTAATACATTTGTCAAATGTCACGCGGTGGTCTCTTTGGCTGGCTTAGCTGTTATAAAGCTATCTTGCCTAAAAAGTGGCTTGGTTTAAAGTTCTGCTTTTTACCTTGGCACAGTCGAAACTCCTACAACTTACTGTTCGCGCCTGTGTAAATTTATTCCTGCAAGTTCAGAAGACACAGATGCCTGTTGGAGGGGGAGATAAGTATAGTCTAAATTAGAGCTCATGACTGCTGCTAGCACTGGATCAAGAATGAAATGCCATCAGTCACAAAACCCTCATGCTTGGAGTTAACCTTCTGTGGGACCTGGTCCTTTCCTTCCTGAAGGGGCAACAAATCAGAGATTGCATCGTCTTCATTTCCCTGATCAAAATACATTTCATCAAAACACACCGAATCTAAACAACAGGATTTAAAGGTGCTCGCAATAGTTCATTGCTATGGGAATAGGGGTGAATTTGGTCCGGAGGATGCTGGCGAGGCGGCTGTGTTAGGGCTGCACACTACTCACTTGTGCCTCTCTATATTCAGGTCATTTTATGTGCTTTCTAAACTGCATAAAAGATTATTTTTTTTTCTGTTCTGGTTTTTATCTTTCTAACTGGGAGCATACTCATAAAAGATTATAACAGGATTTTGCAATTCAGGAGAAAGCAGAATAGTCAACCTGTGCTCACTTTATAAGAAACTGCAGTTTTGATTTTGTTCATGTGGATTTTAATACTCTAAATTTTATTAGAAAAAGCAGGTGTTTTCAATGAGAAACCTTATTCAAGTGAAAAATTGTATTTATAATTGTTTATTAATATTGCATTTTGCTCTAATACTATCGTATGCTACTCCAAGAAAATACAATCATGTCTTGTCCCGGCACTCCTTTAACTTATGCTCCTAAAGCAATCCTTGTGCAGGCTTTTCTTTTACGACTCAACTGCTCTTCGCCTGGAATAAATACGAAAACCACTTAAGACCAGAGGTTTGCAAGCACTTAGCCCACACCTGCCAAGACCTTTTGAAGATGAAGGCGGGCTGGACGAGTCTGCTGTCCCGAGCTGGCCAAATGTTGGCCAGCTCTACCAGAAGCCATGGTAGCCACATTAGTCCTGTGCGTCAGAGAACGCCTCCAGCAGGCAGGATCGACAGAAAGCACTTCCCAACTCAAATCTATTGCTAATAGTTATTGCACTGGAAATGCATAACTTAGCTTACCCTTCCTACTCAAAAATGAAAACCAAATTTCTTCTCTTTCACTGCTAAGTGAAGTTTTAGCAAAAAAACCCAAACCCTCCAAACAACAGAAACCCATGGGGAGCAGAAAAAATGACCACAAACATTCTTCCTTAAATCAGGATCACCTAAAAGATCAACGGGACATAAATTATTTGTGAGCCTAGCTATTTCTGTAAACACTACTGAATGTTACATCAAAGGCACAGCAAAAAGCCCATGAAAACCAGTACAAAATAATTTCCACTAACCTACTTCAGTCACTGAATTCGTAGGTGTTTCTTTTAATGGAAATAAAAATATTTCTATGTACGTCATTTTGAAACTGATATTGATGATTTAAACACATCACTCCCTACGTATTCAAGATAACTCCAAAGTGTCACGATATTTTCTGTAGATGCTGCAAGACTCAGGCAAAGTGTGGTGTGTTAAACATGGTATGTATGCCTTCATTTATTACATCTTTACTTCATTTTGGCTTAACATTACTTTATATACTTTTGTATTATACCCACAGCTACACAATTTTGCAACACAAAGTCCAGGGAGAAACTTTCAAAATGCAAAGCAAAGAGTCAGCCACTAGGCTGATGTTTATAAAATAATACTGATTTTATGGAAAACAATCAAAGTACAGGGAAAAACGACTGTTCTGCACACAACAGATCTGACACGGCAGAAATAAACGTTCCTTACCCTTCCTCAGGCAAGTCCTTCGCCTGCCCAGACTCTTAAGAGTTGGAGGCATTTCCAAAGATTAATGGAAAACCGTGTTGCTGGGGGCCGTACGCCTCTCCCTCCGCAGGGCACACGAGGCGCAGGCCAGCGCTTGCAGTCGTTAAATAAGGAGCGTGGCCAGTGTCTCTGCGCTGGCAGAGGGACATGACGCATCCGGTATTAAACTGTTCCCCTTACAAGCCTGTTTTTGCTAAAACTACTTTAAAAATAACTGGACGCTTACAATTTGAATGAAAAGCAAGCCAGTGACCCTGGAAAAAGAACACAGGCCCATAATTTGATACAGTAAATTATGTTCTCTCTCTCTGTCGAAGTGCTGAACACTATTGCTAAAAATACAAAGTTTGCTTTATCTACTTCAGATGCATTAAGATTTATCTTCAGATAATATTTTTCTTTTTTTAATGATCAATAAGAAGTAAAAAATAATTATATTTGCTTTGTTCACTTGTAGCCGAAAAGGAATGCGCATTTGTTTTTAATTAGACTGCTGGCCTTTGTCAAAACTTGCTAAAGCAATTCTGAATCCTTTCCTGCTTCGGAACGCCTCAAGGCCCTCTGTAATTAGGGTACTGCTGGCGCGCCGAGGGGCAAACGGAAAATCGCAGCTTTACAGCTCCCTTTTGGTGGCAGGGTACAGAAAATCCATCACCTTACTTGCTGTCCACGTTTCAAGGAAATAATACTTTGATAAATGTCAGAAAGAGCCCAAACTTTGATTAGCTTAGGAAAGACGGAAATTCAGTTCTGTTGTGCTATGAACTGGGATTTCCATCTGCAGATGGACCTGGCCGTCCAATCTGTGTCCCAAAGTGCTGGGGTATCTGTCCGCGTTTCTCCAATAAACAATATATTACAGTTCTGGCTGTTGCCATCTGGCAAAACTGAGTTTAAATTTCATAAACCACCATCACTCTTAATTATTTGGGGCATATTCTGTAAGCATACAACTTATCATAGCTAATAATATGATTTACTATATCTAAATTAGATTCATTTAGCTGAGAAATCTTGGAAGTCACTGCACAATTCAGTTCTTTAACACAACTCAGTATTCATTTCATAACCTAAGATTAGCTGATAAAGACGTTTTCTGTACTAACTGCTTACAGTTCCTGCCTTTAGCTTCTTTGAAAAGTTTCACAGGAAGAGAAAAGTTGGAGCTAAGCTTACCTAAGCCTCCCCACTCAAGAGCTACCTCCAGCACACCCACTAGCGCATAGCGCAGCCCAGTGCTGCTTCTACATAGTCTGTGTCTATTTAAATGTATACTCATATTTACACTAAATTTAATAAAAATTTAATACCGACACTAAGCAATAAACACCATTTGTACACGTGGACTGCACATACACAACTACATCTGCTGTTCTTAGATCCTAGCATAACAGCGACTTCCAAAGTGGCAGGTTCAAAGAATATTATTTACTGACACAAATCAAAACCTGATGAATAGTTTTACAGCTGGTTTTGGCGTCGTCACCCAGTAAAGCAAACATACCCTTCTCTGCCCAATTCTTGCTTTGGGGAAATTTGACTTCTTGTGATGTCTGCACACTCTTACGTGTGCACGATTGCCTAAGTATCATTTTCAATTTCAATAAAAGCGTGTATATAAGGATTAGACTGTTATGAACACTGCAGTGCAGATTTAAATAACTCAGTCTGCCAAACTAGTGTTACTATGGAAACAAAACTAATGTACTGTGACCACAGCTCTGACTGCATTACTTAAGACCATCTGGTTAAAACAAATATTTCTGTGGCACAGTATTTGTTCTTAATTGTGTACTGAGCATTTTTCTTTTTTTTTAACATCCACAAATATATTATATTTTATATATCTTTTTGTATTATTACACTCCGCTTCAATTTTCGTGGTGCCGTATGTGATTTTAGTTACATTTAACATGCTTATGAATAAATCCATCAGTCTCTAAGTTAATCAAGGCTGGATGAAGGTAAATGGTCTGGAGTTCCCCGTTCTCTTGCAATCTTTTCCTATTCCTGCATCACAGCACCACTGAAGAAACACGATTTATTCTCTACTGGGCACGCAACCGTGAGAGAGAGCGCAGCCTGGCAGCGAGCGGTGCAGCTCCCAGCCGCCCACTTCCAGCTTCTTGCTTGCGCTGAAGGTGAGAAGCACCTTTCGAGGCCATCGGCAGCTCCTCCAGCAGCTCCTCACCAGCACGGGGCAGAGCGCTCCCAAACTGGTTGGCTGCTTCGAAGCATTTTTCAGACTAATAACTCATTCCCCGCCCCTAGCCTGGAGAAGTTTAATACTCTGAACTGAGATGTGTCACCAGAGATGCTATTCTGATAAGAAATGAAACGGTCTTACAGCTAAATGTAGATTGACCAGATCGTCAGTGATATGAACACAGAAATGTGAGGACAACCTTCCCGATTTCTAAAACTGGAAATCTATTTTATTCCAGGGGAAACATTAAATTAACAAACAGATGAAGTAGAAAACAAGTAGATCCATTTCTTATTTCAGTGTTTCTACAAAACTGCAATATTCAGTTCTTACTTAACAGGGAATAAATCTATATTATATATAATATATATGTAATAGATACTGCCCTTTCTAATTCAGATCTAGTAAAATAATTAGGTGCCCCCCCCAAAAAAATGGAAAAGCCCCATAATGCAAGTTTGTCTGTTTTTTTGCAAGCTCCACAGAGTAACCGCGTTTCGCAGACAGGCTTCCAGGCTGCGCTCTTGAACTGCACTATCGGTTTGTGGACAGATGACTTGGGAAAAATTGCACACAGTTGTTTTTCCAACGATGAAAGGAGACAAACGTTGTCCATTGTGACAACTAAATATTAACAGCAGAATGATTTTCTGCCTGCACCAGTCCCTGGCCATAGAGGTACATTCATTCTTTTGGGCTCAGCTTAAGCGTTGATTAAAAATATGACTCGGAGAAGCAAATTTACAGCGGCATGGATTATCCACGCTGCTGGAAGCGTGAAAAGTGCAGGGGTTAATCCTGGCAAAGTGACCTGGAACCTTCTTTAGGCAGCTTTGTCGCCTAAAGCCTGTGAGACCTGCAGTGGGAAGGGGAGGGGGCTTTGCGGGAGCTGGGGCTCCATCAGGGCAGCTGGAGAACGCTTTTGGCAAGAGCTGTGGTCAACGCACAGCAGCCTTAAGGAATCGTGGGTGATATTTTAAAGAAAACACAGAGCAATTAATCTACTACTATGCCTGCCTGCGTGTCTATCTACACATTTTATCTAGACATACCACCATGGTATGTGGGAACTTGTAACGTCTCAAATTATACGAGGTGTTGCACACTGATCTTGAAAACTATAGCAAAAAGTTGACAGTTCCGCCGGGGCCTACACCATTTTATGAAATATATATCTAAGGAAAATATTAATCTCCTAAATTATGTGCTTCTGAATGCCACCACTGAAGACAGAAGAAGAAAAGCAGCTCTCGGTACAGAGCTCCTCCATGTCCCTCAGGGCAATGCTTTTTGGAACAAACTTTGCTCAATCCTGCCAGTATTTCACTTTTTTTTTTTCCTAATTGAGAAGATGCCTGGGAGATTATTTTTTTAAAGATCATGAATGTTAAGGAAGCATAATCTTGCTAGTTCATAATTACAATCGAGTATCAGATTGCCAACCACGTACCAGTCAAGCACTTCTTCTCATTAAGAAATCGGTAATTGCAGCAGGAGATGACTGAAGGAAATCAGCCAACGTCTCTAACAAAAAAATCTATGTTGCCATTTATCAGATGGATATAGGAAAGTGAACATCAAATTCTGGCTAAAGGCTCCAAGAAAACATGTCGGGAGCTAAATGCAATATAATTAAGAGGCGATTACAGAAGACCTTTATCTACAGCACGCAAAGCACCACACCTCCCGTGCCACACGCAGATTGTCTTTCTGCCAGGAGCTCCTCGTTTGGCTCCTAGGAAGGTATTCCCAGAGGGGACATTTCCAAAGGGATGTGCTCGCGAGGCGGGAGCCGCCAGCCTCCCTTCTGCAGCCAGGAGCTCCGCAAGGACGCGACCACGAGCAGGGACCTGGCTTGGGACCTTGGGGCAGCACGTGCCTCCCCCGGAGCTGACCCCGCCTCTACTCCGTTCATCTTGGGTGAGCTTCAAAGAAGATACTGAAGTAAACTTGCTCCTCCATCTCTGATAATTAATGATGGAGTTGCTGCCATCTGATGGATTAGTAAAGAGACAGGAAATTGGAGAGAGGAGCTACTCTGACTGCAAGATGGTGTTAAAAGCTGAATTATGTTTGGCTGACAGAACAAAAAGAACTAAAATAAGTTCTGTGATACAGATGATTTGAGGGTAGATAACTAAGAGAGCCTTACTTCACAGGATGGGGAAAATGTCCAACAGTTTTTATCTTCTTTGCAAGGCCACATAAACACCCAGAATACTTAACAAAAGAAATCCTGTTATACTTAACTATGTTTCCATTAATGACCAACATAGTTTATGCAAGACAACGGTTACTTAATTACATGTCACCTCTTAGTATGGGCTACACAAAATTACACTACAATCAGCATCTTTTCCACCGCTCGTCCAGTCCCAGTTCCTAGCAGAAACTCCTCACAAGTGCTCTGTCAAGGAAGGAAGCGGGGAACAGCCAGTGTCTGGGCCCTGAAGCAGTTGAAAAATCATCTGCGGGACATACTTGGGGATACAGCATCTAGATGTCCAGTGCGGCAGAGGGAGAAAGGTAGGGGGATAATACAAACTCAGGATGTCCCTGCATCTTCCCCCTCCCCACCCAGGGCAGAGCCCCAGCATGACAGAGTTGCCTTCAAACTGAATTTATGGGATCAAACTTCTTCAGACTGAGAATATCTTACAGATTCCTCAAGTCCATTAAATGTGTATCTGCTTTTAGCATATTGGAACATGATGTGACCGTATATATAGTGCATTTTGGCGTGCATCCCAGGTACAGTACTGCATATGATGTCAAAATCAGACCAGCTCCAATTTCTCCTTCTGACACTCTGATGCGATTGAGCATCCATACAAGCAGGTCCCATATTTCTTTCTATCAAATGTCTCAGGCGGCTTCCCCAGCCACGAGGATGATGAAAACACGAAATCCTGTGGGCAGCAGATTTCTTGTTTTCCCTGCCTGGGTCCCCAGTCTCTCCCATTCACGGTGGGTGCAAGGCAAGCTGGAGCCCCCAGCTCTGCCCACCCCCAGCCCTCCAGCCACATCTGCAGCTGGCCACTCCGGCAGGGAGCTTCAGATTCCCTGGAGACTATGGAGACAACCCTTCCTGGCCTTCAGCTATCTGCTCTACCACCTCCAACCCTTGGGCCTTCTGCCTCCCCTTCCTTTGCTCTGGCTCTAAATCTCACTCCAAATTCCTTCTATTTAAGGGAAAATGTTTCAAAAAAGCATCATGAGTGCAACTTCTCTTCAGAGTCCACACTTTCATACTCCATGGAGATGTGAGCATACACTTGGGTGGGTGGACACACTGCATGACTTCAGCATCACTGCCCTCTTTTCCTCTTCTCTCGACCGCGGCTTCTCATTACCTAAATTTGGTTTGCACCCCCTTCAGTCTGGACAGCATGTCTTGTCACGTCTGGGAGACAAACGTATTTTTGTCCCACTTTCCATTTTCATGTACCTTTCTTCCTCTTTGCATACTCTTCATGTACATGTCATTGCCAACAGCTTGATTAACTCCATTTGTGGCCACATATTTTTTTTTTGCGAGGGATAAGGTCAAACACCACAGTGAAAGTAAAGGCGTATCTACACCAAAAAAAGTACTTTATGAGATTAACATTATTGGATTTGTACTTGAAGGATTTCAGTCACTACCATAGTACGTTGGCTTCCTTTGCAAAATAAAATGTATTTTCACCCAACAGCCAGAACCTAGGCCTCCACCTCGACTCAGACTCAACTTGTTCCTCTCCATCTTATATCAAGAAAAGCGCTACCTGCACAGAGTATCCCTCCAGTTGCACTGGGACATACACACAGCGCTAAGGGGTTTTAATAGGATTACTATGGTGCTCCTGAGGTTTAAAGAGAATAGAGTGACACATTAATAGCTGAGGACCCAAGTCTACTTGCAGACAAGTAGAAAAATATCAGAATTCATAAGCAGCAATTCTATAAAGAATAAAACTTCTTAACAAACAGAAGACCTGGGTTTTAGAAATTACATACACATATATGCATTTTTAGCTCCCCTATATTCACTTTTTATGTATATGCAAATATCTGCAGATTCCTGACTTTGAAAATCAGTCTCCGTCTTTGAAAATCTCACAGATCAGTATATGGAAATTTTCCGTATTTTAATAATAAAATGGGAACACAGAATTTCTAGTAACTTCTGGTATTTGTAAGTAAATATAGTAAGAACAGTAAATGCTTGTTGAAGCAAAAAACTCTGGATACCCTAACTCAGAAGCCTACACCTGGACCACCCATTATTTAATAACATGCCTTTGGCATGCACTGTTGATTCTTGTTAAGAATACTTTCTTTAAAATAGAACAGGATTAACAAAAAGTTAAATCTTCAGTGCTTGGCATGTGAAGATCACCAAGGAAACTGTAATTATTTGAGTCAAAGAGAACAGAGCTTAGATTTAAGGACGACGCAGGCACAGGATTCTTTGGGAGCTTTGTTTTGTTTGCGTTGAAATGCAGCACGTCCAAACCCATCTCCCCAACTTCTAAAATGTATTTATTAAATACTCAACATACCTGTGCTCTTAATACCTATAGAGATGATCCACGTGTGCAGGTAGGAATGAAAACTATTTATGACAGTCTTCCCAAACACAGCTTATTTGTCCCTAAACCATGTGTTTGGGGCACCACTTGTGTACTCCTACCGGGAAACTGCACCCCAGCAGCCTGGACGAGTGCTCCAGCTCCATCTGATTGTTCAGAGGGAAAAGCAGTCACATGGGTCTAATTTACAGCCTCATCTGTGTTTTTCTGTATTCCACTGCATTCAAATATGTTCTCTTTAAAAACACAACATTTTTGCTCATTTTTTTCCTTTTCTTTCAAATAAAGCACTTTGCAAGTGGATTATGAATCTAAAAGCTCTTCATGCCTACCCAACTTTAATTTTCCTGTAAATTCTTTGCTGTTAGGTTGACATTCTAAATGTATTTTTTAAAGAAATTTCACTATTTCAACATTTGACACCTAGATTTTACATGCTGCACTTTGTATTAAAAAAAAAGAAAAAGAAAAAAATAACAGAAGTCTGTCCTTGAACCTTTCAGCTAAATCCTGAAGCGACACACCCAGGGAGTGACTTTCTTGAAGCATGAAGCGCAATTTGGGTAATTACAGGCATGTCCACGTGTCCAGAGGTATCTATTTCTGACTGTTAACATTCCAGAGAGCTTTCGCTCTATTATAAACTTGAGCTCTGCCACATAGTTACCAAGTCACCATAGTAAGCAAGAACTATTTGGTATCATAAACTGCAGTGGCATTTTCCTTTTGCTAGGATTGGCGAAATGGCTCCAGCAAGCCCTGATCTGCAGTCCATTAAGATTCAACCACTCACGTTATCCTAAATTAGTTTTTGAGTAGGCTATTAACAAGAAACATAGATACCTGCCCTTGGACTATCTCCATGGTTCAAATACTAAATGGCGAACAGCTGCAACCCTTTCACCCATGCATTAACACAATAATCTGTATTTAAAAACAGACACCCTGTTCCTAACAGGAGGAGTAGAACCTGATGGCAGAAGGAACGTAAAGAATAATGGAAGGGAAGTGGAGAAGGGGAGTCAAAGTGACCAGAAGAAAGAAAACGTAAGCAGATAAAGGTAATCATGGGCAATAGTTTTTAAGTAGACTGAAAGAAAACACATTACTTGTTTTTTCCTAAACTCTCCTTGGCCAAAATTCCTAGCTCAGTACTTGGAATTCACATACACTGCATAAAATATTCATGTGATCGTCATTCTAGCAGACAGCGTTAAAAGTGTCCACGTGGGTGTTGGTCTTAAAGCTTTCTCCCCTGGTGTTGAGCGATCACACCTACTTTTAGTCAGAATCCTACCCATTCATTTCGGCAAAGGAGATCAGTGATGAGCCTCAGCCCTGGGAACAGCTGCCAAAGGGACGGAGCGATGGCAACAAGAGCCCTGTCCCTGTAATCAACAGGATGGACATAAGCTCAAAGAAGTTGTGTTAGTGATGAATCAGATCTACTGATTAATGACTGCCAAAATAATCTCCATTTGCTAGGTAACACATAAACTGGTATTCACCCAAGAAGAGGGAGATCAAACTGGGGTGAGTGCGTCGGCATACCTGAGCTGCAGAGTTGGGACCTCTGATAAAGATCCTGGACCTAACTCTCAACCAGACAGCAGGGTGACCACGGCGTCCATGCTGTACGCCACCAAGCATGGAACACGACTACAAAAGGAAGTATTTTTCTACAATAATCTTTCTTATGAACTTGAACTAGGATTTTTTCTTACTGTTTGGAGGACGTTTTGGGGGTGGGAGGAGAAAGGCTGAGGATCAAGAGTCCCTTATATGAAACACAGATCTTTTCTTTCCGTCACATGGCCACATTGGTGAGACAACTAGAAAAGTGGGCATGGTGGGTGGAAAACTGACTGTACACCTGACTCAAAGAATGTTGACCAGTGGTACAAAGTCCAACTAGTGACCATTGTCCAGTGCTGTCTGTGAGGGACTCATACTGGGGCCAATACTGTTGAATGCCTTTGTTGATAACCTGAACAGTGAGGCAGAGTACGCCCTCAGCAAGTTAGTGGATGGTACGAAGTTGGTGGTCAACATGCTGGAGGGCAGGGCTGTATCCAGAGGGACCTCAAGACGCTGGAGGAATGGTCTGATAGGAGCCTCCTGAAGTTCAGTAAGGACAAATGTAAGTCCCGCATCTCACACAGAATAACTCTGTGCAAATATATGGCGTGGGGACTGACTGGCAAGGAAGCAGCTTTGCTGAAAAAGATCTGGGGGTTCTGGTGAACCAAAGCGTGAAACACAAGTCGGGACCATTCCCCTGTGGCAAAGATGGATGACTGCACACAGGCTGTACTAGCAAGCGCAGCCAGCAGGCCTACTGAAACTCCTATTTCCCTCTATCTGGCGTTTCTGACAACATTTCTAGAGTACCGAGCCCAGTCTCGAAGAAGACTGTAAGATGAGTGTCACAGAAGGCTAGACTGAGTCTGATGTTTTAATCTGATCAGCCTCACTCTATCAGTGAATGGTATTCCAGGCTACAGACCCGCATGAGGAATGGCAGCAGCTCTAAGGAACATTCAGGAAACAACGGTTTTGGTACTGATTACTCAAGATAGCTTTAAGGAAAATCTTTTACAAAATTTAAGAGGTTTTGTTTTGACTTCCGCAACGCTTTTTACTTTCTGCAAAGCAAAACTTGAGCTGATGGCTATGGTTTCTCTAATCACGGAGCACAAGGCATTGCAGAACAAACATCTGATCAAGAAAACAGAAATAACATGTTATTTATGCGGTTGACCATATAGTCAATCTCTCTGAATCATAGAGATTAACCATCCTGTGGAACAGGCGTAATGAATTATTCCTGCGTTATTCCCAGGATTTAAACTGTGTATGAAAACATGTGAAAAACAATTACAAGTGCCAGGCAGGAAGGGAGAACAATGAAAATATTTTGTTACTCCACTATTTCTGAACACTAAAATGGCCTGAATTCTATTAATTAGATGTTCACAGTAATTCCTTCATGCAAACTGATTCATAACACTGTTGCCAATTCTTTCAGCCACAAACGGGTCATTCACATAACAGCACGGCTCTATTTATCTTGGCCAACCCACCAGGATCAGAAGCACAGAGACGGTATAGCCAAAGCTGAAGGAGGATTTACAAATTTTTTTATTGAGAAACTTAATTTTTAAAATTTCCCTAACATCAGTAATAAGAAAGCAAATACTTTATTTTATGTGCTGCAATACTGCTACTGTCAGCGTTAAAAAATAATCTTGGCTTCAACCTCTAAATTATGAGATGATATGTAACATGCTCAAGTTCCTCCTCCCTTGCTTCTTAACTTCTAGCGTATGCCTAAGTCCTATTTTCAAAATTTTCTCTGCACCTTGAGGATTACTGATTTACTTATAAGGAGACAGAGAGAGGGGTGAGAATCTCACATAACCACCAGAGTACAGGAAAGTAAACCAAAAAGGAAGAGGCACGGGGTCAAACCCCCACCTACCAAAGTCAGTGGTCATTTGCCACAAGGACTGCACTCCACGCAAGATCGGAAGAGTTGGCAACGTGACATTTAAATACAGAAGCAGCCTTCATCAAGGAAGATCCTCCATTGTCTCTCCTGTGCTCACACAGATGCTCAATCCCCCTCCTACCTACTCATCTACAGTAACTGTTCAATGGCAGTGAGCAGCAGCACATCATACTCAAGCAGAGGAAATAATTAATTTGCTGTGGCTCACTGAGAATTTTGCCGAAACATCAGTCAATATTTCGTTACAGTCACTGCTGTGTAAAAAAACAAATGGTCTTCAGTAATGACAAAAAAGAAAAACTGTCTTCCATAACACCCACAAATAATATACTCTAAACATTACTTTTGCTGCTCTAGTTTTAAAAGTGTGATTAAAACTGTATTTCTGTTTAAGAGTGAATGCATGTCCATTAGTACAGGATTTGCTGCATTCGATTCACGAGTTCAGCAACACTTGAGTACACCACATGGTGTGACAGAAACCAGAAGGCAGGCAGAACAAGAAAATTCGCATTTCTCATAGGGCAGAGCATCTTCTCAGGCAACTTGTTCACATATTGGTGGTCTCCACTCTAGCTTACCTTCCACAGCATGTGCCCAAACCTTAGATGTAATAAATCAAAATGAATTAAATGAAGATGATTCCCAGTGCATCCTGAAATGGATGGCAAAGCTTTCCTTGAGAACGGACAGAATTAAGCCTTCTTTTCACAACTGATCCAGAAAAGGCTGGTACGAAACTATCAAAGGTAATTCAAGACCCTTTTCTTGCAGGAACATCCTGTACAACCTTAAGAAATCACATCACCTCTTCTTTGCATTTTTCTCTCTGGCTGTGAATAATGGCACTTTTCCATTAGCTGTTACCTGAGCTCCATTACAAGAGTAATTACATTATCATTTGCAAGAGCTCACATGCTACAGAGACGTGGGCCAGAAAAGCAGTACATCTAGGGAGACAACTGAAATGTTTACAAAGGAGGACGCCCCCTCTTCCCTCAAAAAATAAACAGTGGTCAATCACAGACAAATTAAGGAGTCATTCCAATTTCTGTTCATCTGCCATGTCCTGTTTTAACAGTAATGAAGAGGCTCTGTGTGAGGCAAATGAGTTTGATATTTATTTGGTCCTATTTAGAACAAAAAAAAAAAAGGAAAAAAGAGTTACACAAATTGGTGATTGATATTGGGAAAATACATTGAAACAATTCCTAGGAGACATCAGGAGACTGCCCATCTGGCCCTGGCTCCTCCAGTGCATGCAGTGCTGCCAGGAATCCCAATCTGAAATTACAGCTAGCCCGTGCAAGGAATACCCATGCTCCTTTGCCTTCTATGTTCTGTACTCACAAGCTAAAGCTTGTTCTGCAGCTGGCCGCTTCCTCCAGAGCCCACAAAGCCCGAGCCACGCGCTGTTTACATGACAGGGCACCCAGAGCCCTCGGGGACCAGCGCCGAGATGTCCCGCTTCGGCTCCTGCCCCCTCGCCCGGCCGGTCCCCACATCCCTCCCACGGCTATGGGCACAGCGCAGAGCTGGCTCCTCACAGACCGTGTTCCTGAAAATCCAGCGCTGTGCAAGAAGATGGCATGTTATTTCAAGTGATCGAGTGAGATTATGAATGGACAAACCATTTGTTATTCCAGGGCGGCCCGATGCCAGCAGTACACTGCAGGCACTGAGATCTTGTGCCAGATGAGAATATCACAATCAAGGAGCACGAAAGTACTTTGAGCAAACATCTAAGATATAGCAATGATGGACCGCAGCTCCTCCACTTAGATAAACTGCTAGCAGCATTAACGAAATGCAAGTATATGACTTACGGCACAAAGCACTAGAAGTATTGAACTGACAAAGGGATACATTTATCCAGTCATCAAGGGCTAGAAATAAAACTGGTCTTTCTACCATACAGTCCCTACCACAGAAGCACAGCTCCTTGGTGATACTTCAAATTAAACAATAATAATTTGATTTACCTAGCAGGTAACTGCAGAGAGCGCAACAGTCCGTCCTCCCCTCCGGCCTCTCCCGGCCGGGCGGCTGGCCCCTTGGCTTTCCAGGTAAAGCTTCCGAAACATCCATAGGAATCCCCTTCACAAAGACAAAGCTGACGGCTCAGACCTCATCTCACCTGGAAATTTGCTCTGACTACAGTCCGTAGAGTATCTGCTAAATGCCAAAAATTACAGGAGGCCATTTTTTTTTATTTCCACGTCTGGGTTTATCAGTGCAAACAGGCATTTTGCTGACATCCACTCATAGCTGGAAGCTGTGCAACCACAGCAAGGGTCACAGGAGAACTCCAATACCTAGATATAATGTTAGACATTGCTGACTAATAAGTGTATCTGGTACTCCTCAACCCTTCCTCCCTTTCTTGAAAAGGAGTACGTGAGACGGAGAAGCCAGGAACACGTGCACTACAAGTGCTATTGCTGACAGCTCTGAGAAATGCTCCTGCCTGGGAAGAGCAGCAATGGATGTCTGCAATATCTCAAGCGCTTAATATCACAGGAGAAAGCCCTTTCCGTTGGCCAGATTCTATACAAAAAATGTCTTTCACAGGGGAAGTTATTTCAAAAAAATGCAACAACTTGTGGATTAGGAGGAAGAAAATCCCAGCAAAAGTAAATTTCCCACCTTTGTCAGTAGAAAAACCTGGCTTTTGCATTTCACTGCTGCACCATCAGCAGCGTTTCTGATATTATATTCTGTATTCTAGTACTAGTCTTTGCGTTGACACAGACATCTCAGCTGGTATCAAGGCCCTACTCTGCAGGACATATAAATGTAAAGAGGCACCAAGTTGGGAAAAAACGTAGAAGTTATGAGTAGAAAAACAAAAATACTGGTGACAGGACGTAACTACGAGGACTACTGTAGAATTGCCTTGGTCCACCAGTATTTGCATCTTTTCATACTTCACTGGCATGTAACTTTATCTGATGTGCATCACAATGGGCTATTTTCTAATTGTAAGATTAGAGAATTCCTGGTTTCAGCATCCCATCTATTCTTGATGCCCGTAAGCGTGGCCATAAGTGTATGTTTATTTCCTTCACTTCAAGCTTGGCAGAACAATTGCTGCAATTTTCTCAGTGAAGAGGTGGAAAACAAAGGATTAGTATCAAACGTCGGGAGATCAATCTTCACAGACCCCATTGCTTGATAATTTAAATGCTAAGCACTGCAGCCAATTAGTCTAGACTGGAGCATCTGAGGGGGGCAAAACTTAGGTTAATAAATACCGCATAGTATTATCTGAATAATATGGAGCAGACTTTCTGCAAAGATGGATTTTGAATCTGCCCATTATACAAAACAGGTGCAAAGAGTGCGTGGGAGAGGTGAATTCATCCCTCCCCTAAATGGCAGTATAAAATAAAATTAGGATATAAAATTTGGGGGTGTCTTACGGGGCAGTTTTTAATTACATACTTAGCAGTATCTTTGCGTATAATCATTACCTCAGCCTCCTCGTTTGCATGTATATATTCTTTTGTGCCATGATCAAAGAACAAAGGTTAAATCCTTCCGAAACTCTATTCAAACAGTGAAAATTGAAAACAGCTATTTTGAGGCTTTGGGCTTTTTTGTGTTTTTCAACTGTCTCTATAATCTGCTTAAAATTCTGGTTACTTATTAAATCGTGTATTTGTAGTGTGACACCTAGACAATTGCAGAACACAGGTGAACTTGCAGAGTTTTAAGGAGGACCTTTCCAATGGGAGAAAGAGGGAGAAACAAAAGGAGGTCTCCAGCTGGGACGCTGGCTGGCTGCCAGAGGACTTCTACCAGATCTTCACTCCTGTTCTACTCCCGCACCCAGTTTTGGTTTTTGCAAGGAAGGGTTTGGTATGGAAAAAATATAGAGTCGTCGTCTAGTCCTCTGTTGCCACGCTCATGGCACACAAATGGAGTCCCCTATCTGTCCTGGCAGCAGTAGGGAAGCTTCCAGCCTTGGCGTCTGGGGTGGACAAGAACCGACGGAGGGGCACAGCCATCCTTGCATCATGAATGATGAGATTGTGTCTGTTAGTCGGCTTTTAATTACTGCCTTCCTGCTCTGAAAATGTCTGGTTTGTCAGTTTTTCCTTCCTCCCCTGTTGCTACCAGCTGACCTGTACGTACATCAAGCTGCGTGTTACGGCCATTCCGTATTCCTGGCTACCTCTGTGGAAGTCCTCCATGCTCACTCTGCATTCCTGGTTTGTGTTTGGCTTAGGGTTAACAGTGAAAATAACCCACATGCTGCAAACCTCCTCCTTTTTTTCTATTTAGAAGTGGGTAGGACCTCACTAAGGGTTTAAAACTCTAGAATAAGACATGAGGAGATGAACCACTGAGTAAATGACGCCCTACAAGATACACAGTATGGAAACAGCTCAGCCATTCCTCATATTAACGAAACCTGGACAGATGTACTTCTGCAACACATCCAGCTGATCCTTGTGTCACGCTGCCAAAGACAAAATATTGAGATATAGGCTGTCGACATACAAATACCACAGTGACACAGGTCATAGCATCAGGAAGCCTTTCAAGGTTCATCTAGACACTAGATACCAAACTTCCCCTGTCATCCCAGCCTCCCAAACTGACCCAAGTGCCAACTGCTGGAGAAAACCTCTTCCTTCTTCCAAACACAAATTCCTGAAGCAACAGACAGCAAAGGCTGGGGAAGATTTTGTTCCTGGGCTAGTAACCACTTTTCAGTACAGAAAACCTTAGCAGTTTAAACTGTGTTACTTGGCAGCCCTGCAGAAATTTTCTGTCACTGAAAAGATACCAGGTCAGCTCCTCCCTCCAACCTCCTGATCTAAAGTTGTGAAGTGAAAATGCTTCCTTTCTGTCCCAGAAATAGAATCTTTAAGATCAGTTATGAACACCTAGACAGACACTAGTTGGCTTCAAAGAAGTAAAATAAGACTTCGTTACCGCATGCTCACTTTTAAGTATATTAGAAACTATTGTAAGCAAGCTGTAGGAGTTCCTCTTCCTTTGTGGCAGCAGAAGCCCAGGCTGGAACTTCTGGGGGTTGGTACTGTCTAGTTCATAAACATGCAGAGGATCAAAGGAGTATTTTTTTAAGTTTAATGTTTTGCAACTCCTCTCCAAAGCTACTGTAAAGCTCTGTGTCCCCTAATAGTGGTTATAGCAGTATTCAAATTAGGCAAAATACCTCCCTGTACTCTTAAGTGTTTTCAAAATCTTTAAATTGTCTTTTTACCTCTCTTTATTAGTACTTGATATCACAAGTGCTCAAAGTAACACCTGATAACGATGGAGAAGTTACAACTCTAATAAAATTTTCTTTCAGGGAGGTTTTGCCGATGCTCTTTTCTATAAACTGTTCCTTCTCCTTCCCTCAGCTTGTAATTTTCATGCCCTGCTAGCTATAAAACAAAGATATGCTTAATTCCCAAAGGTTTTCAAATCTTTTCACTCACCAGAATTGAAAACCTCAGAAGAAATAAGTTTCATCCTGAAAGGACACTGTTCACCTGCCAAAAAACTGCATATTGGCAAAAGCACAATAAGCCACAGTTACGTACTTCGCTGAAGGACAGACCGACTTTCAATGATCAATGATATATAGTAGAGATGGAGAAAGGAAAATAAACCACAAAAAGCCAACGAACTTTGAGCCAGATCAGGAGTTAAAATATTGAAGATTTAATATTAGGAGTATTTGACCATTTGGTGATTGTTATATATGATTTAGAATACTGTCTTTTCAAACACATGAATACGTTAACCATTGCTTATGTTCATATATATTTATAGAAATATTCCACAAGAAAGGCTTGTTCTTCTACAAACACACAACATTGTTACGATCACGAGTTTAGATTAAAGTAGACCTAGGGCTCTGGGCACCCCCAGCAGTACTGCAGTCGTGCAAATATGATTTTCAACTGGAGAAGACGCAGAAGCATCCCGACGGCACAGGGTGTTTGGAACAGACCCTGGCAAAAGCAAGGCCCCCGTCAGGCTCTCGGCGTGAATAAAGCAAACCTTGGGCTACATCAGGAGGAGCATGGCCAGCAGATCATGGGCCAATCCCCAGTGTCTCGCCCCACTTGGGCCACACTGTGTCCATGTTTAGGCTTCTCCCAGCTCAAGAGGCATGAGGGAGAAGAGGGTCCAGATGACAATGAGGGTCAGGGGCACATAATCAGCAAATGGAGGGAGCTGGGCTGGTTTAGAGAGGGGCAGATGAAGCTGGGGTAGTGGCTTGCAACTATTCCAAAGGACCTCATCATGCACATACATATGGAGAGATGCATAGAAACTATATTAGCCCTTTATAAATCAGAGGAGCAAAATGAAGTTCTAAACACATCAGTAGGCCACAAGGGCTACAAGAAGGAACCTTGCTTCATGAAAGCATTGTATCAATAAGGCTAATTCCATCCTAAGCACAGGAACGGTGTGCCAGCAGGGTACTCTGCAGGACTGGAAAGCTGCAGCAACTATTTCTGTTGCACCATAGCCAATCGTAACGATGAAGAGGATGATAAAGTTCAGTATTTCTCAACAGATGCATGGCTTATGTTTGCCACGAGACGTATCTGAAGTTTCAGTTACCAAAGGGTTATTGGGATTTTCACAAATAGTTAATTGTTTGCCATTATGGACATATAAGAAGCTGCATAATGAGTGAATTGACTGGAAAATACTATAATGCAAGAAAAAATTGTTTTGACTAGTAATAGGCTCTAGAGAGCTTTTCACTGGACATATATTTTATACTTTTATGCTGGAAGTCCTCTGGATGGATTCATTCAGTTCAGGTTTAGCCTACGTCAGATTTGCTGAGGACAAAGTAAAGATGACTCCGGAGTGACACTGTTCAGCTTCAGCCTCTTCCACAGTCTTCCTTTAGAAGAGCTAGAGAGTAGGAATGAGCAGCAGAGAAGGAAGCCCAGCAGGACGTAAAATGCCAGGTGAGGCTCTCTTTCTACGATGCTCAACATTAATAGCTTCTTGGAAAGAACAAAGAATTTGAACAACATCCTCTTTCTGTCATGCTCTGCCAAGGTGCTATTTTGGATGGGGATGTTGGAGCACTTCTTTTTACTCCATCCACTCCGTCCTTCTTTCAAGAAATGTTTCCACCATATGGTAGAAGTTGTCGCTTAAAGAAATTGTAGGAAAAGTCATCTGGATATTCAGTCAACTGCTGTTTCCAGAAATGATGGCATCCTCAGTCATATAGGAAAAAGGCAGTAAAAGTAGGGCTTCACCTGCAAGTCCAAAGGCGCTCTGGCATCCTGGCCTCTTCAAAAGAGTGGCTAAAATTAGGTTAAATTCTCCTATTGCAAGCAATTCACTGAATATATGGACTCGGAGGTTAAAGAAGACGCAGTTGCTGTATTTGTCCCTTCCCATCTAAATACCAAAGATCTGATTCTTACAGTTATTGTGTCCACACGCAGACACAACCCTCCACCCGAAGGAATAATGCAGATGCTCAGTGGCATCTGAAAATCTACTTATCAAAGAAACAGCATATAAAACAGTAAGAAAAAAAATTATCTGAAGGGCCGCATGCCATGCTGCTCTACACTACTGGAGCACTACTGTCACTGTACATCCTTTTCCCCTCTTTTTTCCCCTTAACAACCATCAGTATGTCTTTCCCTTGATGCCTGGAAATGCGCACAGGAACGTGCCTCCTGCCTCCCAACACCCTTCGGATGGTTCAGGTTCGCTGTGCAGCACCTGTCTGGATTTCACTGCGTCGTTCCTGCTTCCTCCAGCACTCGCCGTCTGTGTTCAGAGGGAAAGACGCTCAGCCTCAGTGCACTCTAGCACACAAATTTTGTACAACTAACAAATTTATTTTACGTGGAATAACTAAACATAAACACATCCAAAAAACCAGAGAGAATAAAGGCAAAGGAGCCGACATTCTAGGAAGGGAGAAGTTTACAAAATATACTCTCGTTTAAGTACAATTTGAACCCCTTCATAAAGCATACAAACAAACCAGAAGTTCAAATTGATACAATGCAGTATAATTCAAGCCTAATGTTGCCGATACTAACAGAACAGCGATAAAGCGAATGCCTCATGTGGCTGTTTCACTACCCTGTGCATAGAAAGAGACAGAGAAAAATATGCCCAAAATTTGCACTTTTTCCTCCTCACAATGGCAAAATTATTTTATTCTGGTGATCTTTAATCATTTCAGAAAAAAAGCAAGTGCCAAAAAAACGCATGGTAAGAGGAATCTAATTAGAGGTTGTACCTATGCAGAAAACAGAATTAGTTCTCTTAAATAATTAAAGGTATTCCTAAAAAGTAGCTTTTCTTATGATCATTATCCAAAACAAAATAGATTACGCTGCAGCTGAGATTAATATTTTTAGTATCTGAATGGAAACAAACGTCTATTAAAACGGTGTGACGGCCTAAGGCTTTATAAATAACCACGTCCCCTCTTTGCCAGTTGCGGCGATGACTACGGCTGCCGCATGCTAAGTTATTCCATCACCAGTCACACGCTCGCGGGAGCACTGCAAAGTGAAGATCAAGGTTAAATAGTTCGCAGGGATTTCTGAGCGGGAAGATGGCTGCGTGACCTTGCAGCTCCGACAGGCTCTAATTGAGGAAAACCTAGTATCCAAGTAATCAGATGTTACTGATGTTCTTCACAGGATAATTTTTTTAATTAGATACAAAGCATTTCACGTGGAAGAGGCCAACTAGAAAAGTTAGGAGTTCACATCAAAAGGTGTGCTCTTTCTAAAAGCCCCCACATTACATGTGAGAGAATAGATTCTTTACTCCTAAATTCCTTGCTTGTGCTTATTTGATATGGAAATCTTTCCTGCACTGACTCCCTAATGCAGGCAGCGTTTAAACAGACTCGATAGGAGTATTCTCACTAGAAGGTGTGCAGCTGCTTTGCAGTGTTTCCCTAAAAAATAGCACCGTTCTCACGAATGGTTTCCCGATGTGAGCTGATTAATATTCCAGCTAACGGTACTGTCCCAAACTTTGCCTGGCATTTCCTCCCTCTAACAGTTACACTGAAAATGCATTTTCATAATCCAGGCACGAAGGTGACTTCTGCCAAGCGGAGGGAGGGAGGCGGGAGCCTTCCGGGGTGCCGGTTCCCCTTGGCTCCATTCAGGGACCAGAAAAGCAACTCAGCGAGGCCGGGTCTTACAGAGAGCTGAAGGAAAGAGGCCAGGACACTTCATACCGCAATTTTTCCCAGGTTTAACGCTGTATATTCATCCACAGCTTCCCATGAGTCAAGGTAACGTCGAGACTGCCTGGCTGCAAACCTGGCAGCAGGCTCACCTCCCTTCGGCTTGCGTCCCGTCCTGTCCTCTTGTCCAGGAAGATTCCGTCTGTCCTTCCCACCCCCATCTCCCACCTTATCCAAACAGTCCCAACAATTGCTTTGAACACCCTGTGTACTCCCTCCCAGAAAAGGACCTTTTTAGAGGTTTATAAACTTGGCAAAAATTTGGGGTATACTTTCACAGAAAAAGGGAAAAAAAAAAAAAAAGGGCAAAATATGGGTTACTGATATTTCAAACAAGCATGGTTTTAAGGGGCAAAAATAAATCTTTTCACGTTATTTCAGAACCAGCTTGAAGAGTTTTGGAAGCAGTTTTCACATTGGAAGCTGCTACCGATGGAAATTTTGGGGTAGCCAAAATTAAAGGAAGCTCTGCTACAGCTTCCAATGGTATTTCCATTAGTTTTATTACCTCTATCTCTACCTAACACAATGCCCTTAAAAATTTTTAAAAACACTAAAATGCCTCTAGTTTTCTTTCTGTGTCTAAGGAAGCACACAACATTAACCAAAACCATTTTCTGTAAGTAAATGACACTGCGGACATCTCATTATAAATTGACAACCACTTAGTTTGCCTTCAAATCAACACTCTCTACGTTTCTAACTACATGTAACACAACGCAGCTGGGGATGACCCGTGTTTACATTTCCTAAGCCTAATTTGCTCTGCTTTCTGAACTGTTAGAAATGAGAGCTGCTACCGTCCTAAAAAAAAAAGTTATTATTTGTTTCTAAATGGTTATCAGAGGAAGACAAGCCTCAGATCACTCCAACCTTAATAACTACTGCTAGAGTTGTTTCCACCCATTAGCAGTTGTCAACAGATTGGTTTTCCTTCACTGGCAGCCTCCCTCAGCTTCACTCAACAGCATCTCTCTGGAAAAAACCCAGAGTTTGCAAACCTTCACATGAAGAAAATGAACACAATGGCTGCAGTAATATGCATTTCAAAAATGAAATGGAATTTGCTCACAGAACTTCAGGATACATCTCTGGCCGTCTACTTTTTTAGTAATTCCTGCCATGTATTTGTAGCCATGTATTCCTCTGGGCAAGAGCAATACAACCAACATCTTGAGACAGGAGAATTTTGCATGCAATACATAAATAAAATTAAGATGTTGAAAAATAACTTGAATGTTTTTTATTTTCTAAATATAGCACCGGCTCTTTTTCTAAGCAGATGAAGAATAATTCAACAGAGCAGATCGTAGTAAGACACGGAGGAAAGCTGCTCTTCAAAAAGAAGAAATAAAACTATCCCAAACCTTCCCCTTACCTGCTGGGCTATTTATTTCCTAACCAGAGCAGAGCAAAGGGTTAGGCAGTCAGAGCACCAAACTTTTACGCTTGTGATTTTGCTCATTTCTCTTGCTGTGACAGAAAGCTACCGGAAAATCTAGGATGGTTACTTTTCTTAACCCAATTGATCCCAAAACTGCAATGGAATTGAAATTAAAGGAGGAGAAAAACGAAATGAGCTCTGGCAGAGGTACCCCTGCCCTTGATACACACTGCATCCCGGGACGCCTTGCAAGCAGAAGTCAGCCCAGACCTCGCACAGCCATACGAATGCTCGTCACCGGGATGGAGACTGAAGCTCTAATTAGGTACCTGGGGAAGGCAGGGAGCCTCTCCCTCTCCCTGGTGACGCCTGGCAGTCAGCGAGGAGACGGAGGTACCCAGCTTGGTACTCCTCTCCACAGCATTCTCTTGGTAGCCTGAGCAATCACTATTTTCCCCTTATAACAATTTTTATTTTTTTTTTCCCTTCTGTGACTAACAGGTTTTGGCCACAAACAAAGCCTGGGGTGAAGAGAAGGGAAAGACTCGGGGTAGGAGGATAGCTGGATGCCCAAGTGTCTGCTATTAATATATGCTATCACTTTTATGAAAAAGAAAGCACACCCAAAACAGAAACACAGCAAATAGTGGCTATGGGCAACAGTGTCCCCAGGCAGGTGGAGACACACGTCCTGCTCCACACAGCATCTGGGTCTGGGCTCAGAAGCCAAAGACTCTTCGTTCCCTCCTCATGCTTCACGTACGCCATTTCTTTACAGAAACGGTGTCTGCAGATGAACGCTGCTTGCCAAAAACGTGATAAATTCAAACAGACAGGCTCTCGTAATTACCAGAGAAATCTGTATACAAAGGAGGAAAGTGAACTATGCTCCATGAAAAAAAAAACAAACAACGTATACGAAAACAAGACAAAGGAAGCTGGTTTTGAAATGAGAATTGCCTGTTCCCAAAACATTTTATTTTCTCTTTTCCCTTAGGCTTTAGGAGTGTAACCGAATACCATTTTCTGTAAAAATAAAATCATTCTGTATTTCTTCTGCCATTTTGGGAGAGAGGAAACAATAAAAAATAAAAAAAAGTCAGCCTCTCCTCTAACCCTCCCAGCCACAAAGCAACACGCATGAATCTAAAGAAAAGGTAACTGTGAAAATACCTGAAATCAGAAAAAATAAGTATTGCACAACTACTAAAGGCATGGAATTGTCCTACTGCACCTAGGGACCAGCAGTGCAGGTTAATAACCAAAAACCTCATCACCTGTTATGCCCCGCTGCCTCAGAACCCATACGGAGGACTTCTTGTTGCTGGGTAAAGCAGCAAGAATGGTGGGTCAGCCGGAACGGCCACACTCAAACTCCAGCTATGGCGGAGGAGTTACCCTTAGACAAACAACACTGAAAGATTCAACTGCAGTATTTCTATTACGTTCCTTAACCCTTGCTCTTTTGCAGGTTGCAGCCGGCAGTGCCTCCTGTGCTGCCCCAGCATCCCGTGGCAAACCGCACTCCCCAACACGGAGCCAGCCGCGTCCCGTTCCCACGCGGCCAGACCCACTCTCCCACCGTCTTGACAGCACTCGCTTTATCAGGTGCTTATCATTTGCCATTATCTCTCCATTGAAAGCTGACTGAAGAAAAATGACTTTTTCACCTCTTGGTTCCTTCCCGTGTAAATCATTAAGAAGAACTTGTTTATTCTGAAATCATCTGACTTTGCTTCTTTTTTTTTTTAAACAATTCCTTCTTTTTTTTAAACTAAAACTTGAAGTAACTTTGAATCGAACAGCTGCCATTTAGCACCTCTGTGAACAGCAGAAAAAACTTCTCTCTAGCGAAGTTTTCTATTTTATTTCAGGTTTGTAGATGGGCTTTTCAAGAGAATCCCACTCTATTCAAGATACGCGCATGGATTTTACAGGCGCTCTCGTTATGAATAATGTACCTAACACACCACTTCAAAATGATGCTGGTATGCCAAAAATGCAGTACTACTGGAACTCTGAAACTATTTCATAATGCACTCATGAAAGAAACTGGATCACAAAATATGTTATTGCTATTACCTGTGAAAGTCATTACGGTGAGGCCTAATGACTGCATTAAAGCAGCATCACATGCTAACGGAAAACCTTTCAAATACGTTGGCGGCTAATAACAAGTCAGCCTGTGCCAGCACGTACCACATATTAACCACAATGATTTCCTTTTCTTGACAGAAATCTCTCCACAGAAATTTGCTCTACACTACTGCCTAAAACTGATTTTTAATGGCACAGATGAGACATAAACAAAATGAGTTTATCTTCTCAGAAAAAAAGCACTTCCAAGGCCAATCCAATGGTTTCAAGACGCATTAGAAAAGAGCTAATTCTGCAAACGCAATTCCTTTTATTCCTCTGAGTTTCAGAGGAATGCTCTGTCGACATTTCTAACTTGCACACTTGTTTTACAACTCGCTTAAAAAACAGCTCACAAAGATCATCCTGCTCAGAATCTGCGATCTCGCGCTGCCCAACAGACAGGCAGGTCTGCACGCTCCCCATTCAAACATTTGCACGTCAAGCTGTAGTGTTCTACAAAATTTGGAATCTCCTGGCTGATAGACATTGCACACGAATAGAAATTCTCTTTACACTGATTACATCATATCTTGCTCAGGCTCTGCAGCTTGCCCCCGAAACGGCAAATTTCATGAATTGTTAGGAATTATTTTTAACCTTCCCACTTGTAGACTGAACGAGTGCAGTTTTCTCGGAGCATAAATTGGTTAATAGCACTGAATATGCTGGTTTGGTATAGTCACACGAGAGCATCAAAGGTTGATTTCACTTCTTAATATTGGAAGGCTATGTTTATTCAGTTGCTTTCTTAAAATATTTTGGCACATATATGGAAGAAATTTGAGATGAAATGCATAACATTGATGTAACGACATTTTCTGTGAAACATAAGCAGGTACACTCTTCTCACCATCATACAAGAAGAAATTCAACTACAATATCTCTACTGGATATATAATACTCTCTGCATTATAAATAAATGTTTGAAATCTTTTCTGAAATTCCTTTTCTAGTTAAAAAAAAAGAAACTAAAACAAGAAATCCAATTTACATTGCCAGCTTTATAATGTTGTTTGGATATATTACCAATTTCTCTTCCTAGACCTACAGTCACATATGAAAAATCCTTAGGAAACACAGCAACAAAGAGGTAGTACAAGAAATCCATGGCTGCAGAATGCACGGAAATTATCCTTCAAAGCAGGAAACTGAACTGTTAGGGCTCATCTCAATCTGATGGTTTTCAGCTCTGCAGAGCTTTCCATTTTTCTGTTCTTTGATTTAGCCTTTGGAAGCTGGTGTGGGAGGTATTGATGGGAGATTTTTTTTTTTCTCCAGATTGTAGCCAAAAAAAGATGACGAGAGGGGAAAAAAAGACAAAAGAAAATCTCATGTAAATAGCCTCCAAAGATGTGATTTACAAAAGGAGAAACCTGCCAGCCACAAACTAAACCACGCTTGATTTATTCTGAAACAGAATTAATATGAACAGCATCATTAACGGCATCTGCTAAGAAGTCAGCCAGCTTCTGTACAGAATGAGTTTCTGGTGAGGAAGACTCCTTCTCACCCGCATCTCATCCACGCAGTTTGTGTGATAGAAACACACGTCAACTGTGGTCTCTCATTTTGCGCAACTGACGAAGACAGAAGTCAAAGAGAGACCTGTACGAAAATGGGTTCACCACAAGAAAAGGATTCTACAGCCTTAGATATAATTTATACACTCAATGAAGAGGGATAAAAAGAGGAATGAAGGCATTCAACAAATGACTCACATATATATATGAGAAAAAGCTCACCACTTCAAAACCCAATATTAAACAATTGAGTCCCATTAAATTATATTGCCAGGACTGTCAAGCAAGTCCATAGATATTAATAAAATTATGTAATTGTTGAGACTGGAATGAAACACAGCAATAGCTAAAATACTTTGCAGATGGGAACCAAGACCATTAAGTCTGCTCTTGATTCTAAGTTTGCTCTTAGATGCTCCGACCACGTTGCTTTTAAGCAAACAGAACAGGCTTTTTATTTAACTTATTCTTAAAAACCAATACTATAAAGCCCAAGTAAAGGAAAAGGAACACAAATCTACTCCCAAGTTGCTAGGTTGAGAGGGAGGGCAGAGCTTCTCCATCTTTTTCAATTACTCAGGAATCACATAAGCAGCTTTTTTTTTTTTTTTTTTTTTCATTTTCAGAGTTGTATACGACAACTTCAGTGCTGGAGAAACATGTAGGCATCTTTGTCTAAGCAACAAAACTGCGACAGGCTGTGTCCTGTACCTACTCTATGTCTGTGGGACAATAAAGTAAAACCAAATAAAAATAAGAGCATCTTTGACAGAAAAGGAAGAATTATCTCAAAATTCGTATTTGAAATTACAGTTGAAAAAATACACTCAGGCAGAAGGACAAAGTGCATTTCTTCCCAGACTACAGTGAACCACGCAAACTACTGAACATCTGCTTCAGGGGCAGCAGAACAGTAACTGCGTGTCCCGGCCCATGAATGGCCTATGCAAACTTTTCCCTGATGTTACTTAGCAAGAGTGTATTCAGTCTCCTCTTCGAATAAAGAAAGCTCGTCAGCAGTCATGGGGTTAAATCCCTCTTCTCATCTTCCTCCTCTCCTCAGCTTCCCACACAAGACTGAACCTACTTCATAAATGAGAGCTGTCCTCCTACGTAAGATTTATATTAATGAAATCACTCTTTGAGGATGGCAGGCTCCATCTATCCCAGCACATTAAGCAGTGCCAGGGAATGTTCCTGGGAGAAGGAACCTGATCGTCTACACTCTCGCGGCGGGAGATGGTCCCTGGCAGCGCCTGGCCCCAAACCAAGCAGCTCTCTCCCAAGCCAAACTCTGGCCCAGCTCCAGAGCGAGCTCTGCCCACCCGTCAGTCAGGATGTGACCAACCTGTTTTGGAGTATAATAGATTCCATGGTGCTGGCTGGGGCTCCTCCGTGCCAGCTGGCCCCACTGCCAGAGCAGCCGTGGTGTTTTCGTGCACCGACAAGTCCCAACAGCAGACCCCCAGCATCACGCAGGGTGCGCCAGCCTGGCATCTCCCACTGCTTTACGTGTAAATGTCTTTCACAGTCTAAGGTACAGCCACTGGAGAGCAGAACCAGCTCCAACGGTACGTGGCTCCACAAGTTATCTTCTCCCCTGACTACGGACACAAATCCCTGTCAGCGTTTCCAGCAGAGAAATGCACTGTAACATCGGTGAGTGAGCTCCTCTGGTCCGGGGAAAAATATCTGCAATCAGCCTGGTAGCATTAAAAACCCGGCAAGTTTAACTCTGGGAAATATGTTCTATTTCTGTTAGTGAGCTTACAAGTCTGGGTGATACAAAAGTAAACCATTATTTAAAATAGACTTTATGAATGCAGAACACAGGCTGTAAGTACAGCCGCACCGAGCAGGGGGACCCTGGGTTTCAGCAAAGGCATTCAAAAATGCCTAGATTATAACTCTTTAAAATTACAAATGAAGCTCATTTCTGTGCCTTTCTGCACCCCAAATCACTTTGCTGTACACAGAAGAGGTGAGACATGTCTTTAAATGTGCTACCGGATTTGATTCTATTGTTTCAATCAAATACAAACGCTGACGGAGCGAGACAAGCGAGCCGAGGGCGTCACTCTCCTCCCCAGCCAGCGCTCCACGTCCCGGAGCTCGCAGGACTCAGACCCGTATCGCTCCTATGGCTCTCATCCATCTCCTGTGGTCGAGGGTGTCTACAGAAGCTAACTCTGGAGAAGCTGACAGTAAGTCTGGTTTTAACACTAATTTCTGCCATCATTTTCCCTAGCAGCTGGAGTGAAGGACAGAGGGGGAAGCCACATACACAGGGACCTCAGATACTGTAGATGAAGCTGTAAAATCCATGTTCAGCCTGTGTTTTCCTTGCTTTGGACCGGAGTTGCTGAGCACTAGTGGTACTACAGACAGTCTGGAAAAGACTGTCATTCCAGCTGGCGAGCTCAAATACTGCTAGTGGCGAAACTCTGCAGACTCAGGCCATGGAACAAGCATCGGGGTGCTCTGGTTTACAGCAGATGAGATGTAAAAGTTGAAGGCGTTACTGCCAAGTCTTGCCATCGTTTCCCAAAGCCTTTGTTTATCCCTTTTGCTGGAGGTGGTGAAAACAAGGAGGTGCGTACCCCAGCCAAGGGCACCAGTATCTCAAGCTGCCCCAGAGAACTTCACCAGAGCTCAGCTGCCAACAGCCTTCCTGAGCTCTGCAGAGCATCCAACAGTGCCTGCTGTGCTGGCAGTGCCATATCAGCCTGTTTCAAGGAGAGCTGGGCATCTCCTACCAAAACCCACCCTCTGTAATTTAGAGTCGATGATGAAGATGAAGCCCTCAAGACAGAGGAGGCAATTAATTACCACAATCTACTTTTCTGGTTTTAGGTATCACACCAAACATGTATTAACACCTTGTCTTCGACACTACACAGTGTAAAAGGCAGCATTATATGATGTATTTTTGGATCAGAACACTCAATCAATACAAGTAGAAGACAAGAACCTTAAGTAAAGGCAAAGATAATTTGAAAAATATGATCTGAAAATCAAACTTGGAGCAAAATGGAGTTTTCATCTTCCAGATGACCGGTATAACACGAAGCGACTTAACTCATCTGACAAGATGGATTACAGCTGGCCCCTTATCTCTTGGCCTGCTTAGCAACATGAAAGGAAAAGAAAAACAATGCATTAATTGATGGTGGAGAACGTTTTTCTTCCTAATGGTTTCCAGCCTGAATGTTTGAGCTCCAGCCATTTCCCAAATAATGGCTAGCATTTGTGTACACATTAGTTTCTTTCATGTGACAAGGAAATGTAATTTTTCTTTGAAAACATAATCATTAAGGAAGCAAACCCCTTCCCCCCCTTCCCGCAGAAGCCTTTGCACCCCATTCATAAGCTTGACACAGTATAATCACTTTAGAAGTCTGGAGGAATTGCAGATCCTTTGAAAACTCTCACAGCAGAGACACAGCCTTGTGCCTGACTCTCCAATGCCCTCTATTACATCAGGTCTACCCAGCATTTTAAGGTTACTCGCACTGCAACAGCCACAGGAGATCTCAATTAGGTTGAGAGTTATTCTAGGAAACACCAAAAAAAAAAAAAAAAATCAAAGAAACTAACGATTATCAGAAATAATTGAAAGAAGCAGGCATCATTAATACAGTCATAAAATTACATAGGTTGATTATATGCTCCAAAGTCACTTAGAAGTATTTATTTTCTCTGATAGAAGCTTTTCGGCTCAGTTTCACAGAGCTCTTTCAAGCAAAGGAAATGCACAAAGGGAGTCGCAAACGCTTGTGCGGTATTTGTTACCAGCCTCGGTGCCCAGGGAGATGCAAGCAGCAGGACAGTGGGTGAAATTCAGTACGGGGAGGTGAGCAGCAACGCATGCTGGCTGAGGCACCTGGAATTCTCCCGCCTACTATGAACATGCAAATCCTCAGAAGACAAAACTCAACTGCAAAAGGGCTCAGTGAAAGTCTCTACCACTGACTATTAGAAACAGAAAGCAAACACCTAGAAAAAAGATGAAACCAAGACAGTGTGTCCTGCAAGTTTGTGTCTGGGACGCCTTGGGTTAAACAAATGTATCCGCTTGAACCTCATTTTTCTTGCCCTCCATTGAGATATAGCTCAGACCACAGAGATCCCTCAGAGAGCACGGTACCTACCTGACACAGGGACCTGAGCTGTGGCCAGAACAGAGACCGTTTAGCACAAGATCAGAAGAAATTATGGGCATCTCCTATGAAAACCCTGAGGGTGGTGAGACACCAGAAAGGCTGCCCAGAGAGGAGGTGGATGCCCCATCCCTGGAAGTTTTTAAGGCCAGGCTGGATGGGGCTCTGAGCAACCTGATCTAGTGGGAGGTGTCCCTGCCCAGGGCAGGGGGGTTGGAACTAGATAATCTTTAAGGTCCCTTCCAACTCAAACTATTCTATGATTCTATGATTTTTTTTCTGTTGCAGCAGAAACTGCTCAGTCTCCCTGCTTGGGCTGCACCCAGGAGAGGTTTAGTTAAAACAAATGACAACTGCGGTAGGTTTCCCAGCCCAAGCCTAAAGCTGGAGTTTCATCTTACAAGGAAACAGATACGTTATGAACATGCAGGCATACACACTGAATTTAAACCCACCCTGAAAATGGGGAGCTGAGAGATGCTCCATCATGGAAACGCTCCCAGCGGTGCTGCCATGACAAGCACTGCCTGCCTGGCCAGGCAGGACGGGATGCTGAACCCTGTCACTTAAAGCAAAGACAAGCCCAACGCTAAACATCAAGTCCTACCATTTTATTTATAACTCCAGTACCGAGATGCGTACTAGCTATCCGTGGCAAGGTACACATTCCTACTCTCTCTCTCTCGCTGATGTAGCAATGGAAAGCTGCAGATTTCAGTGATCATTGACAATTATCACATAAAGCTAGAGGCAACCCGTGAGAAAATGGAGCCAAGCAGCCACCATCACTTATGATCAAAAACTGGGGATCTAAAAAAATCCAGTCCTCTGCTGCGGTGGATCCCACAAGATGCTGTATATTGGGATGGTCTCGGAGACTGCCATATTTTCCAGGTGATGGCAAGGCATCTAAGAAACACACTTATACCTGTCAGCAACTCTCTGAAATATTTAAAAGTTCATTTTCAAGAGTAATAAATATATTTCATAACCATCCCAAGGGAGTGTTTTCTCTTCACTGAAGCTACTGTGCTTGGCAAGGAAGCAGTGTGACATTTTTTTCCCCAAAGGCTTCAGAGTGATAAATGATAGCTAAAACGAAATCTTCTATTAGGCTTAAAGCCTCTGCAGAGCAGGCTTTAGGAAGCAAGGTTTGGATTAAACAGTCCAAAATTTTAAAATCCTGAAACGTTTGAGTAATTGAAACAGAGCCATGACTGATTCACAGACAATAAACTATTTTGAAGCAAACTCCCAGACAACTCCTTGGTATGAAAGAACCAAGGGATCAGAGACACCTCTTACCGCCTTTCACACAATAAACCTCCCACTGAAGATGCACCATAAACCAAACAAAGATATCTTATTAAAATATTAAGATATTTCATTGATACTGAGTTGTATTCAGACACTGAAAGAATCAAGTTCAAATATCTTTCAGCCCACTCTAGAAACACGCTTGCTCTTGAACGAGCTCACTTGAGGTATGCATAGAAAGAGTAACAGTAAAATGATCAGTCTGAGGGGTTTGCCATTTTGAGAATCTAGAAATGACAAGTTAACCCCCAAAATCTTAAGTTTAGGTCACCAAATTGTGTGGGTTTATTCCTCTCATGGTTTCGAACTGTTAGCTACACACTTGGGTCATGTATTCAGAACTACCGATGTAAAAATCATTTTGTTTTGGTTTTAATGGAAACAGATGCAATCTCATGATTTACCAGCCTGGCTAGGTGTTGAGAAAAACATTCCAAAACTTCAAGTTAACTCTTCCTGACAGCTTGGTGTGGAATTTAACTATATTCAAAAACTGCATTGACCCATAACAGCCTTATTGAAATGGCACTATTTCTGTCTCCCAAGTTCCTGTGAAAAAAGCCTGACCTACATGTGCTCTGAGCCGCATCGCGGTCACTCGGACCCAACTCAGTGCTGGACTGTGGAGTCTCACATTTTCCTAGAGAGTGAAGCCCCAGCTGCAAACTGCAGATGCCGGTCGGTCATTCCAAAGAGTGACAGAAGCTTGAGACAGCATCCAGCACGAGGACATCTGTGGGATTTACCTCCAGGTCCGAAGCCGAGGATCAGGACTAGAGAGCAATATAGAATTAATCTTTTTGATACCCTCTAAGTGAAACAACAGGATACACGATGACTGATTACATTGGAAAAATGTACATTTAAAACCATTTTAGCCAAGGTTTGACTTAATATACAGTAATTTTTAAGCCTACAGAACAAATTTACAAGAGGCAAAATATTCAGCTTTGACTACTGTAGTCACCGATATCCTCAGCTGCAAACAGAGAATGAAACAACTGGTAAAAAAAAATTACTTTTTTTAAAAAAAAAACCACATCAGCTAAACAGAGCGTTACATCATTACACACAGAGTAACAAGTACTAACATATTTTTTTGTTCCCACTTGAGTAATATTAGAATAAAAAGTCAGTGCCCTAATATCCATTTGGATTCATTTCCTAGGTATCCCTCCCACTCCTAGCAGAGCTCAGCAACTATGAAAACAACTGAAGTCAAATGTTTTCTATTTTCTAACCTGTAAACATCTGCCACACGGAAAGACATTTTCACAGGTGATTGCATGACGCAGGGGAGCGGTTAATCAGATACAGAGCATTTCACCACTCAGTCACTGGTTCCAATCCAGACCCAAATTGATAGCGCATGTTTTAAACAAATAAATAAAAAGAAAAACCACCAAAAAAGCCCAAAGTTTCCAGCAGCTGTTCAGTAATATTTGTTATACTCCCTGGTAACAAGAAACTATTTGTACAATTTCCCTGTACAAAACGCAGCATTAAAATAAAACCTCAGCCAAAATTACTAACATTTCAGTCCAGGCAAGATTATTCACATGCCTAAAGTCTCCTGTTTCGGAGAATGAAGACCAAGACATGTGTTTCTTCCCAAATGGCCACACTTTTATGCCAGACGCCACCGAACTTCAGCACCATTCAAGACTGTGGCTCTGGGCTGCATCCTTCTATCACAGTTACGATCTCTGTTTTCACATGATACACATCATGAGGGTCTAGTGCGCCCAACCAACAACAGACTGCATTCATCTACAGTCAGACTTACGTCTCGAGTCCTATGGAGTCCATTCAGTGGGAAGTCCTCATAAAACATAATGCAAGGCTGTCGGCTGCCGGCTGCCCCAGTCCCTGGTCCCCTCCCCGTGCCTGCCTTCACCACTACACTGGTGATGATGGTTCCCAGGGCTTACATACACAGCCCAACTACGAATGAGCGTTCCTAAGTGCTGGGTCATCGCATACAAAGCGCGGAACGGGAAATGCACGTTAGTCACACCACTTGGTGAACAGCACCTGGGCACACCCAGGGAAGCAGCAGGAGAGCCCGACCATTTGTCAGGGCTGTGCTTATAAGAAAAGGCAGGAGAAGTCTTATCCTGGGGCAGGGTTCCCATGACCCTCAGAAGCAGACGGAGGTACCACATATGGAAAACACCTGATACTTGACACTGAATTACTGCACTAACTGCACGGCATATGCAAGTCAAGCAACTTCGGCCATTGTGCCTGAGCGCTGGTACCCCCAGAGCCGCCCTGCACCGCGTCTGGGGACACGACCGGAGGCAGCATCCACACGCGCAGCCCCAGCACCGCTTGGCAGCTGGTTTTTTGTTGGTTTGTTTGTTTTTCCGAGAGCTCAGAATGACTAACTCCGCAGTCCCTGTTTGCAATCAGCCTTATAACAGGGCTTAGAGGCATGAACAGCCCATTTAGGTCAATTTTTTTTTTTACCTGGGATTTCAAGGTAACATTTACATGCCCTAAATATGAATTCCTTCGTATACTTTAAGCACAATTAGGTGATCAAGCAAAGCTACAGTCATGCATTTCAGCCAAGCAGCCATTAACTACTGGGAGCAGCAGCATTAGCAGTTGGGAGTTATTTTAGGGAACAACGCTAAAACCTTTCTTATGATCCATAAACAATCCCATTGGAGAGTGCACACAAAACCAGAGAGAAATTAATATTTAATGAGAAATCACAATGAGAGAAAAAAGGAGATGTGACATAAAGAAGCAAAAATTTTAACCGGAAGATAAACTGACTGAATGTGAGAAAGAAGAAAGCAAGACAGAGGGAAGCAGAAAGATTATCTAGAATTCTTTAAACAGAACCGGAGGCATTTTGAATAGTTACATTTTAATGAAGTTAGAAATAATTGGATTAAATTCTATGACCTGTGTGATACAAGAGAGCAGACTAGAGGATGTAAGGTTGCTTTCCAGCTTTAAAATCTAAGCACCTATGAACAGAAAAGGAAAGAAGCTGGAGTGGTAGCTATGTAAAATCTGTTATTTCAGGCAGAGAAAACACAATGCCAAAAATAGTAAGAAAACATGTCTGACATATGCATATACATGCTCTGTTCTCCACTACCCACATCAATGCTTATGCATTTAATGTATAATTTGGCAGGAAAAAAAAAAAACATAAAAGGATACGCTGGGTCCCAAGGGAATGGCTTCACAGGTGCCAACAAACGTGGCGTAAAATAGGAAAACCCGCAGCCACGGTGGGTCTTCAGCCCTGTCCAGAGAGCAGACAGCGAGGGCAGAGTCCCAGTTCCTTGGACTCGGGGCAGTATCTTCCTCGCTCTCTTCCTCCGCAGCCACAGCCTTGCGCTGCTGGGCACAGGGTGCGCAGGAGCCGGGCACCCCATGGGAAGGGCTGGCCCAGGACCAAGCCGTTCCAGCTGTTCACAGCTGCCGGATGCTCCTCTGGGATCCAGGGACAGCTGGCACAGGTTGGGCAGCCAGTGTTTCTCAATAAACAAAGAAAAATATAAGGGGGAAGATCAAGATCAAGATTTCTAACAAACTCAAGGCCAGCTCCACCGTAACAGCAGGGAGGGGCTGCGCTGTGTTAGCTAAACCGGAGAGGAGCACCGGGCGCTCTTCTGCAGAGTCTGGGCATGAAAAACTGCTACACAAGTATGAACTGTCACTCCTGGTATTTTTATCACACATTATGAGGAAATTTATCTCTGAAGTTAAAAAGAAATACTGCATGCAAAGCAATGCTTACAAGGCTATTTTGCTGCTGGATTTAGTGACAACTACAGCGGAGATACCAATGTAATAAAGAATCCGGCTTTTTGGAGAGCATGCTCCAATCCCCCTAAGAGATGCTCCTGTAGGGCTAAGACTGAAGAAGACCCAGCACCATGCGGAACTGTACACCAAGGGCTGTGCCCACATAAATCACCATGCTACAACTACAGTGATATGAAAACCTAACTGCTTTCACCAAAGAGCTCAGATATTCCCCCTGAGAGACCCACCTCCCCAAGAAATCTCTAGCACCAAATCTTCCTCCATGAGGCTCCTGCTGGTTTCCTACACCACCTACACAGTACGAGTCTCCAGCCGCAAGGTTTGCCATAGCCTGTCCTGAATAAAGTCGCGAATGTAACACTTCAGAAATCACCCAATACACACAATAAAATCATCACAGCATTTTGTACAATCAAACCTTTAGGATTATAATTGTGCAGTTCACTGCATAGCAATTAAAAGCAAGAACCACAGAAGCTATTGCCTATGCTGTGCCCACATAGACCAATATATGCAAAAGCCTGCGACTCATGAAGGTACAGTCATAGGAAAAAAGAAAACGGAACAGAACCAGGAACCAAACTCCCACGTGTTTGCATTTTTCAGCTAATCTTGCCAATAATAGCTCAATTGTTTCCTTACGGAGAACTGCAGGGAGAGCTAATTATCAAAGTAAAACTTCATGCTTTTAAGGCTGAGGGGAAAAAAAAAAACAAACCTTTCTTAATTTCCTCACTTTTAGCACAAAGACTGAACTTAGAGATCTCAAATTAAACCTTTGGTACCACTGGAGATTTGAAAGCTATCACTCTCCTTTTTTCTTTTTCCCAGGTCACCCACCATCACCACAACACACCAGCTCCCAAGGAAAGAAGGCAGTAATTTCTGAATCGCTGACGTAGCTTTTCTTACATTAAGAGGGGGTTATTAAAATCAAGAAAAAGCCTTGACTCTCCCATGCCTGTACTGAATGAAAGTGCCATTCACGGACAACTGGTCTTATGTTCTGGTCTCCATTCCTGCAAGAAGGCAACAGTCTAACTCCAGCACTCGCTGACAGGACTTTTAAGCTGCCTTCCGTTCAGGTTACTTATTGGAGTACTCCGGATAGTGGAACACAGATGTGGCAATCGTAACTTCAGTTTCACATTTAGAGTGCGATGGCCAAAGCTGCAAGACACTCAGTATGGTGAGCTGGTACGGTGCTGTCAGTCTCGCAACAGTAAGGGTACAGACAACTCTGAAGCAAACCAAGAAAATATGAAGGGGGTTTTTTTTCCCCTTTGGTTCTAGATTTAAAACCATTAAGCCACAAAACCTGTAGAGCTGGGAAACTACTAACTTGCAATTATACACTCGCAAATTCAAGAATGTAGATGGGGTTCTGAGGCTGAGCTGTATTTTATTTCTGCCCACGTGTCACTAGCTCTGGTGCGATATGTCATACTGAATAATAAAAAAAGGTAGCAGATTTCTACTTTCTTTCTAGCAAAAAAGAAATCTTTCCCATGTTCTCGAGCATGCCATCTATGGAAACGAACAAGTAAACAGAAAAATAATTATAACTAACAGTAGCAGTCTTAAAATGATTCCTTTATTTATGATGAATAAAACATGATGGAGAGCTGTCATAAAAAAAAGACAGAGATCTAATCTCCTAAGACACATGAGTGCATTTCCTGTTCGTGTCAGTAAGAATAAACAGCCCTGTGCAAAACCCAATGAATTTACTGGGGCTTAAGTGCCTCTGTCATATAGGAAAAAATTGCTTACGATTACACGTTTCCCATAGAAAATGAATGAGAGGAAAGAAGGAGAAGAGTAAGTAAAGGCAGAAAACATGAGGAATATTCACAGAAGTAAATTCAAATTCATAATTATGCTCCATTTTTTTCAAAAGTTTTCATGGATAAATGAAAAAATGAATATTCCTGACCCCATAGGAAAGCTGCATAGAGCAGGGTCTTTCTGCTGGAAGAAACTGATCCTGAAAGAGATCTCAAGTAATGTGCTTTCAGCAAACAGGAAATTTAATGGACATAAGGGGCTGCCTGCATCCGAGATTTTGTGGTATTTTATCCATTCTTAGCTGGTTCTATGTTTTCTCAATGGTTCAGTGTGAAAAGAAGCAATCACACACAAAAATACAGATTGGGCAACAACTGGTTTTCTGCAGGACGTGTATTACTCATTTCATGCAACTGCACAACAGCTCATCACCACATTTTGGAAATACAAACAGGTGATTAGCCGAATAGTCCTTCCACGTTGTTCAGCTTTGCTGGACCTCAGGTGAAACCCAGCCATCAGCTCTGGGCACTCTACGTTAACTCAGCACCTACTATGACAGCCTGGAGTTACTCAAGGAATGGCAGAGGTCTAGAAAGCTTCATTGTGCCCTGTTTGGTGTCCAGGCAAAGTCCTTACAAATCAGCCAAAAGCTATACATGGAGCCGATCCCAGCCGAGACAAAGGAATGGACCGGACCCTCTCACTAGGTCAATCCAAACCCTATTTCCTGAGAACATTAACAGTCAAAATCGAGTCCCTTTCTGCAATCCCAAGTGAATTGGTTTTGACCCAAGGACTGCTTGCACTTCAAACCTCAACAAAAGCAACTTTTTTTACTACTACTATAAATTCAATGTCCGTTGCACTATACCTGCCCAAGGAGCTCGGCAATATAGCTGTACACCAAGCAGTTGCTAAAGCCTAACTTCTCAAAATGATAAATCACCACATTGCATAAAATACAGAATTGCCAGACAAATAACGAGGGTTCCAGTAACATTCTATAGCCAGGTAAGGAGTGAGATGATTGCTGACATCTGAACATCTTTTGACAATCATTTCCATCTAAGAAAACAGAATAAGGAATTATTTCAATACGTTTTGAGGAAAAAAAAAAAGAACTATTTTTTAAGTTCACAGTTAGCAAGGTCACACTTATATTTGTGAAGTATTTTAGCCACAGGAAAACGAGTCCACAGTCTTTAACAGCATGACGATGTTTAGAAAAGCAGCTATGAGAAAACCACCCTTTTTTAATACACATGATCTGCATGTGACATCCATATTAACCCTGGGTGCTTTAGGGATTAAAATTACTTTCCTACTCATTTACAGCTCTTTGCAATGCAAAATCCAGCGCAAACTGAAAGCAGGAACTAGATTGTTTCTGGCACAAACATCATTAGACCTGTTAGTTAAACGCCAGTTGCAGAGCTGCTATTCCTGGTTGGAATGTGTGAGCCATGAAAAACATGGCCTGACATTCAATTTATAGGGTTGGCATCTGGAGACAGGGCAAATTGTTCATAGATGATGCATATTTCAGCTAGAAGGCATTAAATGCCCTTGAAAAAGGAATGCCATTTTTAAAGAACGAGTATTCAGATTTTTGTCACATATTAAGCATTCTTTTAACCTACAAAATTTACCCCCAAAAGTGTTCTGGGTTTTCTTACAATCTTATGTTCGATTTCTAGAAAAGAGTAACCAAGCAAGCGCATTGGGCAAAACACTCTGTTTTGACAATAAACCAATAACTGTTAAGGTAAGAAACTGAATGCAGAGCTCTCTAGACACCGGTCTGCAGTACAGGGTTCTGGGAATCTGAAGTCATCTGTTATATGAAAGAAATACTTTATCAGATAATTAAACTTCTTACTCCGCACTAGTAAAAAGAGACTCAGTAAGAAATCAAATCCGGACTGATGTCTGCAGGGACTTTTTCAAATACATAGTTTCTGTAGAAAATTTACGTGCTCATTACACTTACAAAGGCTGGTGATTTCCTTAAGGACTTCAAATGTTAAATTATTTCCCCTACTGGTTCTAGTTTCCATTATTTTTGACTGCTCCAAGAGAATAAACAGGTGACTTTGCTCGTTGCTCCAGCCGTGTGACACCATTAGACTGACCAAAATTAATAAATAACGAAAGATTTAACGAGGAAGAAAGAACACAGGAACTGGCTTTAATTGGGATCACTACGTTCTGCAGAACTGAAGGAAGGCTGTAACATAAGAAATGGCTTGAGAGGGAAGTACAAAGGAGTCAGGATCTGGCAGGCAAATGTGATACACATGTGGTGAGGCAGGCTGTCATCCATCTTCCTAGATGGAGATCTCTTTGTTGTCCTGCTGGGGCTGTTTCTAGATGTCCAGCTTGCAGAGTGTGCAAGATGAAACTGGTGCCCACCTAACAAAAAATAGTTATGTTCCTAAAATCCAAAGAAATGCAGGGACCAGCCCTGAAAACAGGGATGTTCTTGGTTGTCAGGGTAACGTGATCACCCCAGACAACACAGACGTCAGCAGGAATCTGCAGCACACATTGGGTACCCAAGAATACGAGTCTTCCTGCTTCCCTCTTGTAATTAAGCCACAGAGAGATGGAGGTAGCTGTTGCTAAGGTGTGGCTCAGTGTTTTAATGTATGTTAGAAGTCCAAGAAAACAGCTGATGCTTAAAAAACAGTCTTACTGGTGTTACCTATATAACCTTCCGACAAATAAAAAGAATCAACAGATAGCAGAAAAACAAAGCAGAACTACAAGGAATGATCCTTTTGTTAAACGTAGCAGTGTCCAGCAAACATGGTCAGATCCAACCATACACAAAATACTACTGCTATTTTCTTTTTTCTTGAGGGTACCACTCATGTAGCTCTGCTTTCATGGGATGAGATGCCCGTTGTGTACATTCTCCTAAGAAGTTAAACCACAGTTTTCCAAGCTTCCAAGACTTTCAAAGTCTGCAGCCTGACCTCTGGATGAACACACTGCCTTCTCCATCAAACCAACAGACTTCAAATCACTGCTCAGCTGCAAATATACAAAGATGCAGATATGCAATGGAATAAAAGACCCGATGAACAAGTTCGCTTGCGTTTCTTGCTAATGTTCCCATAAAACAAATAAAGTGAAGTCATATGGCTGACTAAAGCAAAAATGGGCAATTTTTGAGGAATTTTTACTAATGAAAGTAGTTACATTTTCTAACAGTCACTGATGCCACAGAATTACCAATGTGCGTTTATAGATCACTCTTCTAGTGCAGTCTACTCACTTGGTGGTTTAGATGGGTATTTTCCTGAAAATATTTTCAGAAAACTACCCAGCTGAAAAGAATTCCCATGGAGCCAAAAATGTTAAATATTCTGAATTTTGACATTAAAGCTGATGAGAACAGCCTCGTGGTTTTTTAATCTTACTCTATGTCACCGCTGTTGTTTTCTTTAAAGAACACCTTCCTAAAAGAGACATGTATTTACAGCACTTTGTTTAAATCCCCCTAGAGGTTAGACCAGCTCTTTAGCACTATGCAGGGATTCAAAACATTCAGTCACCAAATAGGATACACACTATGGGTTGTGCAGGAGAAAGAAATAATATGATTTTAAAAAACATTCGGGTAAAACTAAGTTTATTTTTTTATTGTTCTGATATTAGAGGACAATTTATACTCAGCAAGGATTAATGGGAGAGGAAAATTAAAAAAAAAATAAACGGAGGAGAGCCTAAGGAAAAAAGGTGGAAAACATCACACTTAATTTTCAGAGTAGCGAACTGTGCAATCAATGTAAGTTAAAATCTATTCTTTTACTCCCAGCCATGGCTGGGACCTATTTGCAGCCAATTTTGTAATGCAGCCTTTCCCCAGATGGTGAAGGATCCTGCTGCTTCACTCCTGGAGCCCAAGAAACTTAACTGCGCTTGGCTTGCCCTCTTTCCTCCCTTGATAGGTCATAAGCTGGCCGGTTTGCATTTAGGGCTGATAGGTCATATACGATAAATGAAAAGTCTTTCCATGATAATTTCACAGTCAATACTACGATGTCAGTGAACTTCCTCTGTTTTGCTTGAAACTGAGTTGGTGTTGCTAGTGTAAATATTTACTTTATATCCATAAACACACATATACCTTCCCCACACACACACCCCTGAGACCATTATGTAGCTACACAGCTCATATTACCCATCTACAAATAAAGAGATTTTTCAAGTTATAACTTGAAATGCCTGTTAGCAGATGTAGGAAACCAACGGCATGAAACACCACCTGGCACTGAAGCTACCTAGAAAACAGCCATACCCTCAGCTAATATCTTGTTTCTCATAATTAACAGATTATTAACAATCTCAAATTTGCTCCATCAATATAGAAACAGCATATTTAGGCATATTTCCCACATTTAGGCAGGAAACGCCTCTTGCTCTCCCAGCACCATGCACATCCCTCCCTGTGTGAGCTCAGCCGTCCCCCTCCCTCCGAGCCGCACGCCCCCGAGCTGCCGTGGAAGAAACCCCCGGGCTTTCATTAGCGCTGCTGCAGAATTAAGCACAGAAGACTCTCGACAGCCACAAAACACGGACGGAGTTAACACAGGAGTCAGGTAACAAACCTAAGTTACAAATAATAGTATTCAGTTAGTGTTTTATAATCAATCATCGTATGTATTAAAGACAAATAATACATGAAATAGTTTTAATATATCTTTTGCATGCTTCACGTTAAAAAGCTTTTAAAATCTCTTGCAATTACTGCTCACCCTGTGATCGAAAATATACACCAAACTCAGGCAAAGCCAAGCATCATTTTAAGTCACGTTTAAAATCTACACCAAATACCCCTCTGGTGTTGTTTAGGTGATAACAGATTATAATCTTTTTTTAAACATCGTATTGTTTTCCATTCCACTTGACTAACATCAGACAGGAAAAGCAGCTCAACACCTTCCTTAGAGGTGCTCTGCCATCCCTGGCACAAGGCAGGTGGGGATTACAGACAATGTGAACCAGAGTTCAAGATGCCCCTAAAATAACATGAAAGCAGAGTTGGATCTCAAAAGCACTCTGGATTTCTGGCTGCCCTTACGACTTCCTCTCTCAAGTAGAAGTAGACCTTTGTCTCCATGCTTGGCTACACAGAATGAAATTACTCCAAAATTTTAGCAGTTCGAAAATACTAAGACGTTACAGTTCACATTAAGTTCTTCACAGGCCAAAAAAAAATAAACAAGGTGAGAGTCAAAATCAAATGAAGTTATTTCCTTAACTGAGAGTTTTGGTGAGCTTCCCTGAAGTTGTTTCTTCTTCCTTTCTTTTCCATAGCACAACAGCCTCAGTGTATAGATGTAAGCAACAAGCACAGAAAACAGGTGATCTCGATACTCATTTATGAGCAAGGTCAGGTGTGACCGCCACCTCTTCCTGAATTCTTAGATGCTTACAGAATTCCCAAATAAGAACGCACGGGTTATAACAGAAACTTATTGAGGTCAAAGAACTGGCAGTTAGATGGATGGTTATGAAGCTTATACACAGAGTGAGGGATACAATGATTTTTGTGACTCTTAATGTAAAATTCCCAGGCTTCAGCTGACAGACTTATCCTGCAGAAGGACTCCTATTCTTAACCCCGAAGAAAAGAGTAAGTTCAGTAAGCTTGCACAGACATAACTCAGGCCAGGATTAGGCTAAATATAACTAATATTGGTTTAAAAAGTATCTACCATCGTATCTTGATTTGCATCAGTCTTCACTAATTAGTTCATACGAATACAGATTCCTCTGTGCATTACAAGTAACTGTCCTCAACTGCTGAATTTATTATGCTTTCCATTAAAAAAATGACCCCTGGCACAAGTGGTGGCAGTGACCCTTCATATTTTTGTGACCAGCTGCAGAAGGGTACCAGCTGGAGAGCTGTAAGGAAAGCAGGGTCTGGCCATTGCACAGGCTCGGGGTTGTATTTTTATTTCACAGCCAGTCCTTACTCCTTCTACCCAACAGCTCAGTCTTTCTCTTTCCACTACAGATTTCTCACCTTCCTCGTTTTGCTGATTCGTGACTGCTCGAGGCTTCTCCTTTTCCTACTAAAACCTGAAGAGTTGAAAGTTAATTATCAACCATTTATCTCTGTGACATTACGTGTTTTTTATGTATGCATTCAAGTATGTCTATATGACACTCCAGGATCAAGGATGATCTCTGCCTCCCCCTTTCAAACACAAAAATAATCAATGCAAATATTTTAACAGTAACGCCATAGCCATTCATCATTCCTGATCTTAAAACTGAGATCTCTGCTTTGAAGTGAGGATAGGTTAAATGACAGCACCGGCCTCCTCGGTAATTACGTCCCTTTCATGGCAAGTTTTCTGGTATACAACAGCTGGTTTTATTATTATTAATGCTGCACATTGACTACAAAAAATCTGACCTGAATGGGATAAAACCAAACCAGCTGTTTCATCTCCTTTCATCTATCCACATCTCAAAGGGGGCTTTGTGCACCATCGGTTTCCACCGAAGAGCTGAAAAATCACATGTCACAACAGGGGCCCGATGTATGTGGGTCATCTAATAACCGGCAATCCAGAGCCCCGCCGACGGAAATCTCTGCCCAGCCGATCCTCCCCTGCTTAATCTCACCAGGCTGAACTGGCACTGAGGAAAACAACGAGTCCTCGCTCCACTTAATTTCTCCAGTGAATAAATAAAGAATCGAGACGGTCAGCATGTTCAGCTGTAGCACGAACCTCCCCTGAAAGTCCAGATGAGCAACAGGACTGGGGGGGAAAAGGGTTTTAAACCCCAAAATTAGAAAAACAAAACCCAAACACTAACTTAGATCCATTACGTTGCTTCTGCACACAATACAGAAAACATTACCTTCATCCACAGCAGAAACTACTTCTCCCAGCCCTCTCCCTCACAGGCTCCTTAGCTCCCCTGGGTTTGCATACCCTACTTCTGTCACCAAAGGAGACAGACCAGGACTGCCCACCAACTCAAGATGACAAAGGCTCAAAAATAGAACATTTTAATTAAAGATCTCTTTTAATTTTACTTGCAAAGAATAATTAGAGAGCAAAAGAAGCCCACACAAAACCCAAAAACGTCCCACAGCCACCCCGTGGACCTCACCAAGGTTCACCCGTAGCTCCCATTTAACGATCCCAGACGTGATTACTGGTAAAGCCTGGAACCAGAACAATTCAATTTTACAGAAAGAAGTTAAGTACAAACTTAGCTCAATAAGATACTGCAATGGTTAATTAGTGGAGCTTTCACTTGAGATGACATTGCTAGTACCAGAAGATTACACATGTAAAGTACGTTTTAAGGTATTATTTAGCCATGGCTCCAACAAGGCTGACTTTTTTCAGGCTTCTTCTCAAACACCAGTAATTACATTGTAAGAAAAAGCCATTCAATACATCACTTTCTGTAGCCTGAAAAAAATGAATCATTCAAATAGATGTTTATTTCCAACAGCAATAACAAAATAGGACGCAAAAAACATGTGTGAGTGGTGTTACACGCACTGCTGTGCTTCCTGTATTTTAAGTTGTCGCTATAACAATTAACAATATGGTACCTCGTATGGCCTTTAGTGAGTGAAGGAATCAGTCAACTTTGTAATGAAGCACAGCTGTTAATTGAACATACTCGGTGTACGCTGCAGGGAGGGCATCCCTGACCTTAAGCAGCCAGGATGACGCCGAGGACCCGATGGCCCGCCTTGCGGGGGAGTGAAGAGCCTGGAGGAAAACGGTGGGACAGTGAAGCACAACCAACCAGAAGAAGGCAAGGAATTAGCCTCGAGAGCAAATCCCGAATCAAAATCCTCTCTCCTCTTCAACCCAAGACAGGCGACACCAGGGTGCGGTGCCAGTGCTGCAAGGCTGCATTTCCCTTCGCATGGAAAAGCGCCTCATGAAAAATATCCCTGAAGAACTTGTATCGTGCCGCTCCAAGCCTCAGCGCCAGGGATGCTCCCAATTTCATTCAGATGGGAGGGCAGGATTCTCCTCTCTACACCACCACACCACCACGCACAAGCTCTCCTCGGAGTAACTGTGGCGCACTCGCCCGGAAATGAAGAAAATTGTGTTCGCACCATTATACCCATGAGAGAACCACATGTCTTTGTTAATTAGCATTATTTACATAAAATGCGACTTCAGTAGCAAGTCGGCTTCCTACAACTAACTGGCCTTAAACTAACAAACAGGCCTGCCACAGGGCAATGCAGAGCTTCACACTGCTGGAGATCTCCACGTTTCAGGGCTGAAACTGTCAGAAGGTCTGCTCACACTTCGGGTGACGTCGGCATCAAAAGTGCCCTTAATGGGACCAAGCTGGAGCACAACAGTATTCAGGCTTTTAATTAAACTATTTAACATGCAAGTTATTCTGCAATTTTATCAGTCGTAGCAGTTACACACAGTCTCTCATCTCAAGTTTAGCGTTAATGGTTCAAATAATAATTACAAAAAATAACTAATTTGGAGAAATGATATAATAAACATTATGAACAACTTCTTTGGGATACTTCTAATACACTGCAAAGATTAATCCCCGAGAAGGGAAAAAACAAAGCAAAGCAAACCACTTGCACAGCCCCGTTGGACTAATTCCTCTGCATAACCATTCTTTGCACAATCAAGGATTTAGCGTTACAACTCATGATGTTCTATTAAAGCCTTCGAGACAGCAGAAACTCTCTAAAATACCTGTTGTTATAAAAATTTTGATACTGTAACTAAAAAGAACAAATAAAGAACTAGTTGTGAGCAACAGATTTGAATTTAATCTGAACTAGCCATAAATTGCATGCGATTGTTAAAAACCCCCTTGATTTTAGCATTATGTAGACAATGAAGGTGCGTGATAAACTGCAATCGTACCAGAATACAGAATTAGAAACAAAAACATGTAAAAGTATCATGAAGAGCCGCTAAAGTTTTGATAATGGATATAAAGATAACAGTAAACAATTTCCAACTTGGCAGAACAGCTTAGCTCAATCTGCTACAGAGATTAAACACATACCTGTATTTACGTGTTCCTGCACATACCTGTATTGCCACATAACAAAAATAAAAACAGAGATAAAAATTTCTAACATCCGATGTTTTCACTCGCTACTTTTATCTTACATGCTGTGTAACATGTGAAAGCATCAAGGATAAAATACACAGTCCCTCTTCGGAAGGTGGCGTCATTCAAAAGGTAGATTTTCGTAGCTCTAATGCAGTCTTAAAGGGGTATATAATCCAACCAGCTATGTGCATGCGCATTTCCCTCTCTAACCTTCTCAAATCCAAGCTACAGCCGTAGGAAATGGGGATTAAAGATCAAGGCAGGCTCAACCTTCTGCCGCAAGCAGGTGGGCAGAGGCAATGAGCGAACCCCGGGCACCAGGCCCGACGGTGGCCGCTGACAACCTGCAGCTGCCAGATTCTTCTGCAATCCTCCATGCGATGGCAATGAGTTGGGGGAAACGTGAAGCTTGGTACGTCTGGGAGGCGAGAAGCACACCTGCCTGGGCTGCTGCTGGCCACCCACACCGGCGCCGTGCACCCCGCCGGAGTGCGGCCGGCCATGGAGGAGCCAGGTCCCCTGCCAGTACCACTCCTGCCCCACGGTGGACACCAAAGCCAGGGAGAGTCACCCTGGGCAGGTACCCCCTTCCCTCCAGTGACTATAAACCCAGCCAGAAGGACCACTTCAGGCGGAGACATCTCAAAGTTGGACATGGGAGTGAAAGTAGACGAGTCCTACTTGTCACCTCTGAGTCACAGTTCCTCCCGGTTTTTCAGCTGAGGCTGCACAGCTACGTAACACCCACAGGCAGGGCTCAAAATTACATCCTGGCCAAGGGCGATCCGTAAAATGGAGGATACAAAATTTGACAGTTTTATCATAAATAGCCCTTAGGCCTTCTAAAAAGAAGCCACGCAGGCAAAACAATTACTGCCAGATAACTGTGTGTTTTAATGGGAGTGCAGATCTCCTCTGAAAATTAACTTTAAAATGATATTGTAAGGATAGGTTTATTGCTCCTCAGTGATAAAAATAAAACTATCATTTAATTTGACTGCCAGGGCTGAAACCTCCATCAAAGCTGCAACGTCCCTGGTTTACGCAGCACTGTCAGCCCCGTTGCTACCACCACATTGCCTTTGCAATCTTAAGAGAAGTAAAAGTCATGCTAAAAATTGCTTTGGTGACCAAAATAAGTAGACGATACTTGAAGCTGCAAAGAGAAAGCATTTCTGTTGTAACAATTTTATGCTGTCATTTTAACAGACTATAAATAGATTTAAAAATATTTACTGAAGGCCAAATTCTGCAGAGCTGAATTTACCGAGCGGCGTTACGTAAGGAGGGAGCGCAGAACGCAGCACTAAATGGGGCCGATAGTACAGCTGTAGAAATAATACAGTCCGTTTTCATGCATTCCACTTTTTTTCCTTAGTTTCTTAAATGGGTAAATTTGCACTGATATTTTTCTCTTCAAACGGTATCTGCGAATCTCTAGCATCTGATGATGACGAGCTGGAATGAAAACTGGCACGTACGGCCTCTTTATGCCAGTCTTCCCTCCCTCGCCCAAAAAAGTTGTGCTATAAACTCAACCAAAAATTATAGAAGGGCAGATTTAAATGAAACATTCTTCAAAGATGATGAATTAAAATCTTTCTGAAATACTTATATCATTGTCATTTAATTTCAAAGACTTACAGTACTTGAAATATTCAGGTACGTCTAATGGATTAGTGATCTGCCGACACGACAGGGAGACGATCTGGGTCAGGCGTTGGTGCCAGCTGCCCGTCCTCCTGCCCGCCTGGGGTCCCACACGCCCCGCTCCCCACGCTGCTCAAAGAAACTTGAATTTATCCTGCATATTCAAGCGCAGTAAAGTCAGTGGCACTGACTACGAAACAGCAGGCTGTCTTGTATACCACATTTTATTCTAAAATGAAGACAGCCCTTGCTTTTGGGCCTACAACCAAGCATACTGACATTTCTTTACTGTAATAATAACAGCAGAATATATCCAAAGCCAGCAGAAGGAAAGTTAGCAATAGTAACTCCATGGTACAATTCATTTTTTTCAGAGCACAGGGGTGTTTTTCCTCGACCACACCATTTCCCACCAGTACAGATGACATGTTCAACCGCACAGGTGGAAACAGTCTCCAAAGCCAGAGGAAAACAGAAGCAAGACCCCTCACCATGAACTTTCCCCTTTACTTCTTCTACCTCCGTACAGTAAGGGACCAGGGCAAGCAGCCAGGCAAGGGCTCACAGCAGCAAAACTTCCCCAAGGCACAGGATCCGAGACCTTGTTCCTGGAAGCTCTGTAGGGACCCAGAGGGTTTGCTGGCCACATCTACCTCCCCCTGCAAAGCCGTACGTGTTACCAACAGAGGAGGAGGGCTGCTCAGAGCCTCAACTCTAAGAGTAGTTCTAATTCTCTCCCCAAAAAATCTCATTTAAACCTCAGTGGTATTGATAAACCACCACGACTTGCTTGACTGCAAGACAGAACTTCCAGGCTGCTCTCCATCACCTACCCTACATGGTGACGTGTATGCCCCAATCCTTCTGGTTTATGCCTTCAGGTGGAACAGTGTTGGACTGGGAGGGACGGAATACCCATCCTTCGCTCCGTGCTGGCAACAGGAAGTGAAATGCTGAAGTGCAAACGCCTGTCTTGAGACAACCCCATTTTGGGGTTTTGCCTCAAACAGATGATCACCTACCGTTCGGTATGGCATTTCAACTAGTGGTATATCACAGTCAAATGATGCCAGGGAATATAATAAAAACCAGAAAGTATTTCTAAATCACCATTTCGCACAACAGCCTATTGAAAGAGGATATAAAGTCTGACTCACTGTAATCTTCATACATTTAATGGATTTTTCCACACTCCAGTTGGGCTCCATACCAACAGGAAGAAGGTTATTTTCCTCAGAGAAGATCATTAACAATTCATACGTGGCAGTTTCTACCATATGTGGCTCATCAGCTGACTGCCTTGATCTGTTAACCAGCCTGGTGGTGGGGTTCTTCTAGCTTAAATAAGGAGCACACTATTTTATACTTTTAATAGTATTACAGAGAATGATACTAAAGTAATTTGCTGTGAAAGAAATGTTGCTGTTATTCAGAAACATGGTTGTTTAATCATCCTCTACCTAAACGTGTTGCTCACTTTTTTCCCTTTCTCCTGTATGCTTGCGGGGGAAGAAGGAGACGTGGGAGGACATTTGCAAGACATGTAAAAAGCTTCAGAAGTTTCCAATTGGTACCATGCACTGATAAAACCTTGTTTCCATTGGCTAGCAAACAAGACAAGAGAGAAAAGGGGGAAAATTCGTAGTAAAGAACAGTTTTCTCACTTCCTTCCAATCATTGCTTAGTTCACCGAGAAAGGGGTGAAAAAGTCTCTTTCCATCGACATAGAAAAGGCTAGATTTTAATCAAATACTTTAGAAATTTTTCAGATTTCAACGCATTTTTCTACAAATCTCAGCACCATCTCTACTGCATTTCCTCCCTGGACTGAATCACCATTTTGCAACTATCCGATTTTTGGTTAAATACAATCAATTAGAGAAAACACAGCAAAAGAGGAAATCGTGATTCCATGTCAGCCTTATGCAAAGTCAGTTACTGAAATCAATGAAATTACTATTGTGTGGAATAAGAAAAACATTTCCCCAAACTACTTACATTTTGTGCCCAATCTTAGACAAAGATACTCACACTGGTACACAAGGCTGGCCAAAAGTCCAGCAAAATTGTAAATTAATCATGGTACTCCTACTCCTACAGTCAAACACGTGCTCAAGTATCTGCTGCATTCTGGCACTTCTGCTGATAAAGTACTGACTTCAGCTAAATTTTAGTCATTTATTCAATTAAATTATATTTTAAATGTGCATATCAAATCTGTTCATCTCAGAGTCCCAGAGCAGTCTGTATGTATCACACAAGCAAAATTTACTTTACCAAGGAAATAAAAACCTCTGCAAAAGAAAGTACCAAGAGCAACCAAGGCATCCAGGCAATGGGAGGGTTTGGCCCAGAACAGATCTGTTTTCAGAAAACAGTGACGGATCAAATACGACCTTCGGTTATTATGTCTACCCTCCAGCTTCCTAATCCTACTCTATGAAACCTGTATGTGCTTCAGAAAGGAGGTGAGCTGAATTATTCCAAACCCGGTATTTAATGGTTTCTGCACTGACAGGAAAACACACCAGTTCCTAAGCTGCATAAATATACTGCCAGAAAACCAGTAAAGGAATTTTGGCTGGTTTCCTCTAACATTCAAACAGCCAGAAACACAAATTTTACAAACGCAGCAAAGGGTCATAAAGAATCTTCCCAGTTGTGTTTGTTTTGAAAAGAAACTTGTTTTAAAATAATCGTTAATCGTGCACTCACAACCAGAAAGGCGGGGGAAGGTCCAGCACAGGCGACTCCAGGGTTCTGCCCCCCACCTCCCACACAGTTTGGGGCAAACCATTCACCTCCACAGCACGCTCAACACCCCTCGCTTCCCATTCGCCTCTGGGGATTTGAAACGCAGCTACAAAGCTGTGATGTGACAGACAGCATTTTTAGTTCAATGCTGTTCTAGAGAAGTCAAACCCGAGTTTAAGATTTTAATATATTATTAAGATTCTTCTTAACATGTTCAAGGGATTGGGCCAGAGATTAGTATGAAATATTTTTTCCACTTTAGATATCATAGAGATTTGGGTGTACCAATTATTTATGTGTGGTGTTGCTCTAACACTTCATTGGCACAGACAGCCGAAGTAACTATCTGCGTTTTTCAGGCGTTGTTCTTAGATGGCACCAACAGTGAGCTTGCTATATTACCAAATGTCTATCGTCAAAATAAAAAAATAAATTCTGACAATCGTGGGAAGCTGAATATTATTATAACAAGACTTAAGGAATTTGTTTTATGGTACAGTAATAACACGGATTATTGTTAGCAAGACGAATTCAGCTTAGTGGTCACAGGAACAGAGGTGAAATCAAGATTCTTTCTCTGAAAGGAAGAGATTACTTGACAAAGACAGTTTAGTAAATGAATTGTCTGATGCTTCCAAAGGCATCAAAAAGGCTTAAGTTACTTAAGATAAAAGATTCTAGTACATAAAAATTATACTGTTTCATTTATAAATCCTTTGCTTCTTAATTTCATTTCTAATTAAAGTGGATATTATAATATACATGTAACATACAAGAAAATCTCTTCTGGCCTTATTTGTAGAAAATTTAAAAGCTGTTCCTCATTCTAACAAAACAAATGAAAGTAAGATTTCTGTTCCAATAAAACAACAATGATCTGTAAAGAGGGTAGGACTTTTTTTTTCTTTTTCTCTTAGCACTGAGATTTATTTTCAGTTTGACTGAATATTCAGGAAACACCTAAGAAGTTATTTCAGTGGGACTGAGGGAAGGAAATTAGCCGAGAACTACGGGCCAGGTTCTACAATGGTTTCATGGATTTGAGATTTCCTTTCTGATGGATCGATGCTGATACACTCTGAACCCATTCAGAATTGTCTTCTTTTGTCCCTACACAGCTGAGTGGCTCCATCTGTAGTAGCCATCAGCTTCTGAGTTGGAATAGGTAGCAGGGAAAGGCAGAAGACTATCTTGATCGTGCAAACAAAAGCATGTTTAAATAAGATATGATCCGTACTATAAAAATGGATAAATGTGAGCTAGAGGAGGCAATATTTTTACAGGTAGTCAACCTCCAGAAGGGAAGTACCATTCTGAGGTCTCATATTAGACAATATGCCTGATAACGAAAGGATGCTTAAGAGTTGCATAAAATCACGAAGCCTCCAAACCTTTATGCGATATTGTTGCAGTATTTGCAAGATCTGATTCACTGATTCCAAGTGCAACCCCCTTCTGCTTCAGCTCACCAGCTGAAAACACATCCCCATGACAACCCGGGAGCCGTGGAGGAGCGCACAGCACCAACCCACTGCCAAGCCATGCTGAAGCCTCCTCCAAAGCAGGAATGTGCCAACACACAAGAGCGTGTTTTCTCTCACTGCTATGGGGCCCAGACATGTGTGTGTCACCCTGCGTTAGAAAATTAAAATGAGAATGGCATTAGGTGCATGCCAACAACCTTAACACTCAGCTAACTTTTTAAGTTCAACAGTGACAATACCATTTCTGCAATCTAATATAGTGCTCATGTGTGTGCAGGCTGGGAAAAAAGCTTATTAGCAGCCCAAATGTCAATCTCCTGCTTGAGCAGAATCAATGACCAACCCAAACTTGCAGTATGAATCCATTATATCTTAAACCAGGGAAGCTGGTTTTCCTCCTCGACAACATGCAAAAGAAGTCTGCTAATGGTAAGGTTTGAGCTGAACAAAACGTTAGTTCTACAACTGCATTTGTCTAGACCAGCACCGCAGACAGATTATATTAATTTCACCACTAAAAGCAAAATAATTAGCTGCATTTATCACAAACGACACCAAGCACTGTGTATCTCAGCAGTTGTACTGCTGGCTCCATTATTCTGCCTCTGTCTGTTACATAAGCTCCACTTTGCAGCTCCAGGTGATACAGGGAAAACCCAAATTCACGTCCCTTTTGAAGTCTACATTACAGCACAGACAGAGAAAAATACGTTGGGAAACACCAGGAGAATTACCTGCTATGTTATTTTGCAGAAGTTCCACTTCAGTCATTTCATAAACATAGTCTCATCAGCCACTTTGGGCAAGGAATAAATGGGTTTGGCAATCAGAGCTACCCAAGCACTGAAATGATCCCTGGTTAAAATAAAATATGATTGTAACAAGCTCAAGGCAGTTGGTACTTGTGTGCACTACTTCATCCTCACCGAACACAATAATTAACTCACACACTGAAATTCCAGCTGAAAAGAAACCAAGAGCAATACCTCATCACCTTAAGGCCATGGCGACCTTTAATTCTCCTAAAAAGACTCCACAAATCCTGTTAAAACAGAGTCCCTTTATTACAAAACTATGATGAGCACAAACGACTTGCCACATTTTTTTCCTGACTATTGTTTCCAGAAATCGGCTCTGGAAAACAAATCCTACCAATGTAGTCTTCAGGGGCTGGCAGGCTCACAATTCAGCTCTTCCCAGAGAGCATAAAATCACCATCAACAGAGTTCAGCTGGCATTTAGAGTCAACTACGCAGAGACAAAGCTGTTGTTCAGCTATTGCACAGCTACCACTGCATAGCTCTTTAAAAATTTCTTGTGTTCAAAACTAAAATGCAAGATTGAAACCTGGTATTTTTTTAGTCAACTGTCCTGGCAATTTGTTTTGGTTTGCGTGCATCATGCTTCCTATTATTTCTACCTATAATTTGGTAACCTGTTGCTGAATAAGCTCACAGTATTCAAAAATTCATACCAATTATACAGTGTAATCAATGGCAACAATAGTTCTCACTGGGAAATCAGGCTCTAGCTCTTCAGCATCTTCCATATCCCTTATCCCTTCCTTGTCCATATCCATATTGATCACCAGTTGCACGAGCCAACCAAGGAACGAGGACGCTTGGTGGGCCAACGCCACTTGCAAGAACAAGCTGCCAACGCTGGTTACCACAATTTAGAGTGACAATGCTATACATGTGCTCTTCAGAGGCCTTATAGGACACACCAGCTTAAAAGCTGACAGGCACCTCAAGGCACCCCCCAGGAACCAGCCCAGGGATGGCACCCTCAGAGTACTTGCCATCTTCTGGGACCTCCCCAGCTCCAGGCCATCGCTGGGACCTGGTGCCCATGCTCAAGGACAGCCCCACATGCTACCTGCGCCCAGCAGCCTGCAAATCCCATCTGCCTCTCTGATAAGCGATTTCACATTCTTTCTAGGAAGGATTTTAGGACAACGGCCGAAACACACTTCTTTCGTTGTTTGTGCCTCGTGCTGTCACCATGAGGACACATGGGACGGCTAGAGATAGGGAGCCACCACTGAGCCAATACACGTACCTGGGATTTCCCAGGACTGGACACAGAACTATGGTGTTTGATGGGGCAGTGCTCGCAGACAAGAGCAGGCCGAGCAGCCACCGGGGCCAGTGCTGGTCCTCACCACAGCGCGGAGCCGGTGCCACCATCCCACCCCGCCAAGCACCACAGCCTGCGCAGGCTGTGCTGAACGTGGCACCCGCTGCATTCTGGGGTGAAAGTCTGATTTTTCAAGGCAGATTAGACACACAAGGACTCCCATTAATTACAGGTTCTGGGCACTGATCCATGAAGACAGGTGCAGAAACCACAAGTTTACTGCTGCTTCGAGAGTTTTGTGACAGCAAGCCAGAACCGGCGCGTACTCCCATCCCAGGGACACAAGCCTCTCTGCGTCTCAACAAAAAGGGCGGAGGAGCACAAAATAGCAAACATTCACATGTGAGCGTTGCTCGGAACTTAACTCTGACAGAAACGCTGCCAGCCCTGTTACAAAACCCTCTTCTGGCTTTCTTCATGTTTTGCATTTACTTCATATATTCATTTTAGCACAGAAATAAGAGGTGAGCTTTAGCATTGTAAAGACCAGTTTAAACATACAAGGGTTTTTTTAGAAAAAGTTTCTATTAGCTCCTTTTAAAGAGTCAGAATGGCCTAAAACGGCATTCCTGCTCATGAGCTGCACTGGTGTGCTGCAGTAAAAGTACCTTCCAACACCACCAACAACAATTTTCCTCATGAAAGGCTGCTTATCATTACACTTTACCATTACACTCTAACAGATAAAGCCCAGAGAACTTGTCTGAAAAGCTTGCTGGGTTCTCCATTCCCATCACCTGCCCCTGCACTGGGGAGAATGGGGAAAATCTGAGAAGGCTTTCTGCAGAATTTCCCTTACGAGACCGAGAGACCCAATTGTGTGGCCCTTTCTCTGGCTGAGTGAACACAACTCCCTCCGAGGCCAAAAAATCTAATTTGGGTCATTAGGCAGAGGCATTGCTACTGAAGAGAGTAAGATGTTTCTCTGCTCAGCAGCTGAGCTCAGTGCCACGCTCCCAGCCTTTGCCAGCTCAGAAAATGCCACCAGTTTCAGGTCTCCAGCTGACTGCCAGAACAGACACATAACACGGTCTCTATTTTAAAGATAAGACATGCATGAAGGTCCCACGCACTGCTTTCCTCCATTCCTGCTGCTGAAACACATCCAAGATGGAGGACAACAGGTATCTCCACGGAAAGGTACATAGCTACGCCTGAATAGAGCCTTTGCATACACCGTGCCAAAGCACCACATGCCAAACTCGCCAATGCATCTCCATCATATATTTCCCTCTTCCTCCATCATAACATGTTCATGAATCCTAGAATCCTATCTCATAACCCAACGGGATCTAACTCTTCCTCACCAAAACTTCATGGGTGCTATTAACCAATTACTAGACACTGGAATGAATTTTCACAGGTATCTGAAGGGACAGAACCAGTTACCAGTGGGAGAACATAGTTACAACTGATGAACCCCTTTTCTCTCCCTCCTGACTCAAGGCGAGACCTTGGAAGTATCTTTAAAACAAAACAGTATCAGCACAAAACCTAAAATGAATTATTTTGACCACTAAAAGCCATAGATTGTCTCCCGTACATCCTTCCCTCAACCAGCCCCTTAACATGCTTTCAATCATGTAAATAATCTACATAATTAAGTTTAATTCAGTACTTTTTTTTTCAACTGGTTAGAATTAGCATTAACCCGAGAAATTCTGCTGTCACAATGATTTCATTTCTGTACTCTCAATTAAGGCAACCCCCTAAGCCTCTCTGGTTTCAATAGCTTAGTTGGATTCATCTAGGGCAAATCTAGGGCAAATGTTAGTGTAACTTGGAACGTGAAAGGCATTCTGAACCCAACGTTTTTACTAGTATTTCAACAGCACGGCTGGAAAGCGCAAACATACGAGACAAATACAAGCTCAAATCCAAAAAGTCTAAAGTGTATACAACCACTACAATCCAGGCATAAATAATCCACTGTGCTGCAGCTGATTCCAGCCCTTTCTTTGCAGGGAATTACAAACACTTCTTCATCCCAAATGTGTTCTTCTGATCCTTTTCCACCTGACCATGCCCAGCTCACGGCGGCTATAGAGTTTACACAAACCTCACAAGTGCTCATAAAGTACCAATTATAATCTGGTCTTTTTGATTTCCCGTGTTCCAGTCCTTCCTTTCTAATTTTTTAGGAGATGGGCCAGAAGCTCTTAAAAAGGATCTAGTTACTTTACAACAGTCCTGTTCAAGTCAGGAAGAGATACAGATGGCCTTCAGTGATTTCTTGTGTTCAAGGGACGCCAGCTCAGAGAACAATTGTGAATGGCTGAAAGACTGACTTAAAAACATCTTGATAAACAAATACACCAATAACCCTTAAATGATTCTGTTTGCCAGTAAGTAAATGTATTTAGCTTTCCAAAGCTGAAACGCCAAAGATGCAAATGTTCATTAAAATCTAAAGGCACTATAATCAATACAAGATGCAACACTAGCTAAATTAGCATACTCTAGAGCTCAAAAGGACAAATGGATCTAAGAATCTGCGTTTTTGTTTAAATTGCATAGCATGTTAAATTCAGCTGCTTACAAGCCAAACACTGTGTGCCTCATTGATACAAAAGAGTCTCAATGAAGTTGATAAAAATATTTCTGTAATAAAATACAAATAATTTAGCTCCATGTTAACAGATAACTTCTCTTCATCCAGGGAAAAATATTTTTTCTTTAAATATCACATCAAAATGTAAATTAAGCAGTGGGCCGGTGCCTGCCATGTAGTTTAAATGAAGAGAACCTAGGGAGATCTCATTTTGAATGCTGAGAAGCCAGGATGCTTTTTGTGGATTTGAGAAAATACAATACCAAAGTACCCAGTGAGTAACTGGTACTTCACAATCCTGTAGGCAGTGCAGATGCTGCAGCAGTGTTCAGGAACATCCCTAGAAGCACCTACCCAAAACAGCACCTTTTCTTTCAATGGCAGCAGCAGCATCAAGGTCTTACATGTTCTCTGGGTCTCCTCCTATCCCCCTAAGAGGGCTTGGAGGGTGCAACGCCTGTGACCCTCCCTCAGCTCCACACCACTCACTGCTGTGACGGTGGGGGTCTCTGAAAAGCAGCGACAGAGGCCAGCTCACAGGACAAACAGTATCTGGGGGAACTGCAGCTACCACAGGGCAAGTTGCCATCTTCTCCCCTTCCAGCCCCTGTCAGCAGGCATCCCTCCCTGCAGTGAGAGGCCAACGGTACCCTTTAGGATGACAAGGATAAAGAGTTTCTGCTGTACTTATAGAGTATTGATTACAGGGTTGCTCTCCCAAATCAGTCATTGAAATCAGCAGCTAAGAGCAGGGCAGCATGCTGGACCAAGGTCAGTGGGCTCTCATTATACTGCTGCTTTACAAATTCATGATCCTGTGCCAGTCCTGAAGCAGAAAATACTGTTTGCATCATGATGAAAACAACCTTGATGTCCAGTGGGAGAGCTGTTAATTTGGTGAGCGACGCTCTGTTTTTCCTTTCAGTATCGTCTGTGTTGAGACCTCTTGACCTGTAGTATGTCTGGCTGCAGCTAAAAGCCGTAATGGTACGTAATGTCGTCCACGTGGTAAAGTCAAGGAAAATCCTGTATGTGTCCAGGACAAGTGTGTCCTCAGAAAGTTGAGGGGCAGGCCAATTAACTTGTACACCACAATGAACTCTAGCCATATCTCAGACCTTGTTCCTGTATAGGGATGTTTACCACAGTGCCTGAAGTTTCATACATTTCTGGGCAACAGTTCCAGAGCAGGCTTTATGAGTTTCAGGACAATTGTACTGAGGTCCAGGAAAGGATGGTCATTCTGACCTGGTACGTAAATACCTTGTAAGAAACTTCTGTTCCTACAATAAAATACAACTCCACAAGCTGAAAGGGCTGTGAAATGAATTTTAATTGCACTAAAGCCAAGACCGCTCTCTTAACATCGATACATGGTCAAAGATCTCTGGATGTGGGACTGGAAGGGACTGAAGGCCCTCTGGGTTGAGAGGAAGGGTTCCCCCGATATCTCTGCTGTGGGCAAGGAGGTGGTGGCCACTGGAGCCGTCCCTGTCCATGGCACTGGCACCACCAGCCCTGCCACCTGCGGGGAGCTCCTCGACCTGGCTCACCTGGGGTGGTATCATTCATGGGTCTTTCCAGCTGTATGCTAACCAAAACAGCTCCCAGCAAGTTTGGAACTGGGAATATGCTGGTTCTTTCCTTTCCTTTTCTTTTCTGAACATGTTAGGAATCCAGGAATAGAAGAACCTGGCAATGATCCCAGATGCAGGCCAGCCATGAACAAGCAAGTCTTGTAAGAGGACCAGCTATGATGCACCCCTGCATCGTAACTGTGTCTGCGATGCATCTATCCAGACTATCTATCTGAAGTTGGATACCTGTAAAATCTGTAAAGCACCTTTTGGAATTCAAAGGCCCCTGATGTCTGAATTAGAAGGCCTTATTGTGACTGTAACAAACAAATCTTATTCCAACTGTAACAAAGAAATCCATTCTTTCTAGCATGAAAAGCCATATATTTAAAAAAAAAATCCTTCTCTTCTACTTTGCTGGTTATATATACGGTACTTAAAATAACTTTAACTAAAATCCACTTATTAAGTTACTTGGATTTCTAGAATACATAAAAGTTCTAGTCAGAATTCATGCCCCATTTTTCCATTGTTTGGCAATAGAAAGAGTCACTCAGTCAATCCATCTGGGGCCTGATCAGAAACCTTATTAAAACCAATAGTGAGATTCTCTGGTTAGGATGTCTCAGTTTTGTCAAATGAATCCATCTCATTAATCTAGTTTCCACTCCTAGACAATGGACAGAGACAGGCACTCCTGGGCTACAATTCACTTGACCTCAGATGTCTAAAAAAGGCATCAGAGGAACTGTGTCCAAGAAAAAACTATACTTCTCCCTTGATTGCCTATGAATCCTAGTATGATTTGATCAGAGGCAGACACCTGAACTGCTATCTAACGTTACACAAGGTGATTCACAGCTTCAGTAGCTTTGACAGACTCTGCCCCAAGACCTCTGTGCAGCCGTTAGCCAAAATAAACCAACATTCGCCATTGAATTGCCAGGACCCAACGTGGCTGACCATCCTGCTGGCTGGTCAAATAAGAACTAAACGTACTCTTTCAGCTCTACTGCGATGTCAAGGCTGAGCTTTCATAACCAGCTAGGAACCACAGCCCTATGTCTTATGGGAAGTCTCTTCTGTGTTCCATATTAAAATAACATTTCAAAATGTTATACAGAAGAGAAATGCCAAAACAGAAACGTTTTCTTTCAAATACCATTTTTAAAATTAAATTTGACATGGAATCCAAGCTCTAATGTCTTGGAGAGACAATTTCTGGCCGAGTAGCAGGAACACATGAAAATCCCAGCTCGTGACAAACCACACTGTGGTCCCTTCATTCGTGTGATCTGGGTGATCCTACAGCACAGCAGCACACAGGCAGGCTGCCTTCAACAAGACAGGCAAGCAGTAAACTCCAAAGTTAAACCAGCCTGCCTACATTTTGCCCAGAGACTCATCAGAACCTACACAACAAGGTCTCTCGGTTAGATTTGGGTTTTTCCTACATTTCCTGAAAAGTCACCCTTCTTCTGTTTGGTTGGTAAAGGTCCTATGGCTAAGTACTCTCATCTCATTCTGAAATAAAGGTGCACCACGGACCTGAGCAAAACCATGCAGGATTAAACCTGGCACACAGCTGTGGTACAGCAGGTGGGAATACACATGAGGAGCAGCTGAGGGAGCTGGGGGTGTTCAGCCTGGAGAAAAGGAGGCTGAGGGGAGACCTTCTCGCTCTCTACAACTCCCTGGAAGGAGGTTGTAGCCAGGTGGCGGCCAGTCTCTTCTCCCAGGTAACAAGCGATAGGACAAGTTGTGCCAGAGAGGTTTAGATTAGATACTAGGAAACAATTTCTTCACCAAAAGGGTTGAGTCACCATCCCTGCAGGTATTTAAAAGACATGTAGATGTAGTGCTGAGGGACATGGTTTAGTGGTAGACTTGGCAGTGCTACGTTAACAGTTGGACTGGATGATGTTAAAGGTCTTTTCCAACCTAAACGATTCTGTGATTCTAAGAGAAATAAGACATGGACATAGTGAAATAAATACAGGATACAGTGATGAACTCGGATCAAGTTCGGCACGATACTGATCAATGGGACCAACCTGGGGATAGCAGAATCCTAAACACTAGGTTCATCTCATCAGCAGTATTAATTAATATACATATTTTGCTTTTCTTATCAATTCTTTACACAGTGTTACCATGAGTTTTTACTGACATTCAAGTCTAAATGCAAAATGATTACATAGTTGATGCAGTTTGCTTTCACACATGTAGTTTCATATAAAAGTACTAGCTATTCTTATCAGGCAGTGCTTCTGGACCTGTCTATATGGAGAGTCTTCCCTCGAGAAGCTTACACAATTATGCTTCTGTAATGTCACAACAGCCACAGGATAGTCCATATACGGTACATTTACACGTACTTTTAAGAAACAGGTGAAAGGATGCACTTGGGTTAGATAAACTAAACAGTTCAACAAAACCCATAGGCATAATTCTCCATTTCATTCTTTCTAAATGAATAGTTGAAAGATGCTGAGCATCTGCATTTCTGACCAACAGCAGTGGAGCTAGAGTGCACTCAAAAGACATTTATCACCTGGTGGAATAAGGAGTTTATTCTTTGCCTGATGACCTGAAGAGGCCTTATCCTACAAGATGCCAAGTGCTTCCTGTGGTTCGACAACAACTCTTGTGTAGCCATAAGATCTGTCAACACTGCGATACACACACCTTCCTTTCCCTGCTTCCCCCTCCTGCAACGACTCCCTGCTCGCCAGGACCTTCTCTGAAGCTAGAATGTAAAGTCTTTGGGATAAAAGTTGTTTCTTTTTATATATTTGTATAATAAACCGGAGTAACTGGGACTGATGCTGAATGTATTAAATATAAATAAATATCAGCCCTGCACATTTCCATGGCTGCTTACGGAGAGATTAATTAGAACAATTCATTTTATGACAGGACTCTAAATGACAGGGCTCTAAATGTCTCCTTCTGTCTCACCTCAGATGTCACCAAGGTGCCTCAAACTAGATATATCATTTTACTTTCTACCCTACCTGTTCATGCCTGGGGGAGATAATAATGCATCTCGGGTACCAGCTTTCATTTCTCATGTCTACTTACGTTGTAAACTCCTAACACAGCTACTGCCTCTTACTTTCCACAACACACAACAGCAGTGGTTTGAACTACACAATATTGTAATTAATTAAGAATCTACACCATTTATTATCTCCAGACCAGAAAAATGCACAAGATGGCTTGGCAAGACTAGATGTCTTACACACCTATGGCAGTTTAATCCAACAGAGTAAACAGCCTAGATAAAACCATAAAAGATGTACCCAAAAGACTGGGAGGAAAGGAAAGAGGATGCCAATGCAGTAGCCAGTCAACCTGAAGGTCCCCTGAAGGAAACTATTGACACTGGTGATGACAAATACCACTCTGCTCCAAAAGTCCTAAGAGAAGTTAAAGGAAGCCAACACATTTCTTTAATTTAAATCCTCAGATTGCACATAAAACATCAGGAAATTGGAAGATTTCTTCTGTTAGCTAGGAACACATCCATCACCATGCACCAGGACTTGATAGCATTAAAACAGCAGGTCTTGCGCTGGCTTGAATGGATTATAAAAGTAACAGCTCCACTTAAATAACGAAGTGTTGTAATACCCCTGGGGAAACACTAATCTATGCAGTGAAAGCCAGGCAAGAAGAAAAATGTGTCTTACCACATAGTAAATAAATTTCAAGTGTTTAGTAAACCTTTATAAACAACAGGATCTGAATGCCAGGACAAACCCGTAACAATGAATCAGCCCAGAGGAATGGCAGGTCGAGGAAGCACATCCCACCTTGGAGTCCAAGGACTCACCCCGTGCAAGGATACCAGCTGCACCACTACAACATTTCACCCTCGTCTTCAGGGGAGCCAGGACTGAAGATTGGGATGCAAACAGCACACAAGGAACTGAACCTCCTCTGCTCTTGCAGACCCTCAGTCTGATGTAAAGAGGAGCAGATGGAGCTGAGGCCACCTTCTCCTGCATGGGTACAAAGTCCTGAAACCACCTGCCATGGGTAGGGTAGGGTAGGGTAGGCAAGGAAAGGCAAGGCAAGCTTGTTGGGTTGTTCAAGGGAAGGGAGAAGAGGCTGGGTCACCTGCATTAAGGCCCACTGCTCAGCCACCTTTAAATTTAAAAGACATATTTCATGACAAGGACACAGAGTCAAACAAGCTTGCTAAAACACAAGGGCCCCCTGGTAACTATGGACATAATACAGACGGTAAAAATGGCACAGTTAACTACACAGAACTGTAAAATCAGGGATTTAATTGCCCCAATGATCAAAGAAGTAAAAATTACTCTTTACAAAATACATTTCAGGTTCCATTACGTGGATCCAGACAGCTCTTATCTGTGAAAATCTGTAACGTCTCAATTACTAATGCCGCAGAGACTGGACCAGCTTCTCAGTTGTAAAGTCTGGCCCAAGACCATACCCTTGGTGCCAATATGCAAATCGACTCTCCCATTGCTAATGCTATATAAATGCTAAATGGCAAGTCAACAATAAAAAGAATTTGAACTATATATGTTAATACACCGGTGCAGTATGTATTGTTACCCCCACAGGCACACCGGCACCTGTATATTAGGTTTTTGAGATACTTCTTTTTGCATGGTTGGAAGGTCTCAAAAAGTACATTAGAACACAAGCTCTCATCTGTCTTACATGAAAATGAGGTTATTTGGACTCCTCATATGCAGCTCTTATTAAAACAGGTTTTCATAAAAACATACATAATGGTAATTCCTGTGTGTATTTAAATACAATAAAACTACAAGCAAACAGTATACTGGAGATTCTGTGGAGAGCTTTTACCACCATTTATGGTATTAAGTGTTTCTTCATCTCAAAACTACAACATCCACAAGAAAAGAGAAAGACACATCTAGGTCCTACTACTAAAATTATCTATCAGGATAAAAGCAGCTCCGATCTCGGGGTATATTTTCTGACTTGTTCTTCATTTGAATGCTTTCTGACTTGCCTGTAGCTAAAACATTCTTTCTCAAGCTATGGAAACTCGATCTAAAACTGCATGTGAAGTTGTGAGCCGTGCTGGCTCATCCCTTTCCTTCAGACATTAAATGGGAAAAGGAGCAGCCGCCCTAGCCACGTTTCCATTCGGTTTCACTCAATTGCTGTAATACAAATTTTCATGCCTTTGCTTGAGGAGCTCTGACCATTCTGGCCTTTCTTAATTACCACCTATTTTCCAGGTCACTAATTAGGTTTTGCAACACTCAGTTCTTAGAAAAAGCATTGCCAAGATCAATCACTTTCCAGATGTCCTGCTTCTTTCATATTTGAGCTTTACTCAATAAAGGTTTTCCAAGTTTTCTTTTGAAACCATTTCCCTGAGAATGAATCCAAAAGGTTATTACTAAATTTTGAATTCTTCCTAAAGTTTAACAAAATACAATAAGCCAATTCTCTTTCTTTAAACTGTACGAAACCAAAGAAGGACAAACATACCTCCTCATGAGGTCCAAAACATTTAATTTATGCCCAGGATAAAGTAAAAGATGGAAGATTAAAGTATACACACTTCTAAATTAAATATATATAACTGGAAACTTCATTAATATTTACCACAAAGGACTCCAAATAATTATCAAATGCCCTGTTCTAAAAATGCAGCATTTAATATGATGTTTGCAATGGTTATAGTTTGTGTCATAAATTGTTGCAATCAACTTAATTAAATATACGGTATTACTTGATCAAGATGGTTTATGTTCATTCTAAAATTAAATATACTGCAGCTGTTAGTGCACTGGTTATAATTTTGAGAGACCATACTCCCCTTTTAAGCATAAAACAGCAAATGCAGGAGGGCATTTTCTGATGTCTTCCAGCCCTGGAAACTCCAATGGCCACATTTCACTTAAGCATGGGCAGTCTCATTTCAGCCAGTGGGAATACTCGCATGTTTAAATTTAAGAAGGCTCACGGCTTAGCTGTTCGCATGTAATAGTCAGAACATAAATCAGATCACACTAAAAAATTCCTGTTAAATTTTTCACTTCTGCCAAAACTGGCTATCATCGCAGCCTGCCGGCCACAGCCTTGAACCTAACCCACGCTAGATACCATCGCTTTTAGGCCCAAGACTTGTTTCAGATGCACAAATTTATTCCAACCTGTTGCATAAAAAGCAACGTCTGCCTTCCAAACATCGTTATTTAAACCCTATGGTGAACATATTCTTTAGGTTTATTACATGGATCCACTCTGTTAACAAATGTAATTAGAGAAAGAAAACAGAAGTCAGGAGCAGCTAGCCAAGGAATTTAAGTAAAGTGTTTAAAAACTGGAACAGGAAAGATGGAGCTTAACAAACCACCCCACTGGGAAGAGCTGGCACTTGTGACTGAAGGGACACCTCGGTCTCCAGCACAGCTACCACAGCATTTATTAACAGCAGATATGCAACGTACGTGAAAAAAACCTCGCTCAAACCCTGATCCACTGCCACGCAATATGTAAAAAAACCCCTGAGCCTTTACGGAGCACTTAAAAGCCTCTTATTCAGGAGAACTACCTGTCCTGAGGAAAGCAAAACCATAACACTCCCCAGAAAACACTGAATGAGCAGGATTTATAGACTGAAATAAGGAGAAATACATTTTTCCTTCAATTCTGGACTGCCGGGGAAGTGCCCCTGTGAACACATCTGGGTATCCCGTTCTCGAGGTAACTTACATGAAACACAAATGCTCGATGCATTTGAATCAAACTTGTCTTTTACTTTCTTATCACAAACTGTTCTTGTTTTGTTTCTAAATAAAATTACTCTTCGGTGCATAGTTACACAGTAATACTTAAAAGCCAGATAAGATTTTGAGTTGCAATATATTATCACTCAATAAGAACTACACTAATCACTGTAATTAAGACTCTATTTAAACAATTATTTTGGTATTAAAACTATTTTACACAGCCTTAGTTTCAATGCTATTAATCCACTGCGAAGTTCTTTTCCTGAGCAAGAACAGAAGTTTTGTTGAGAAACTTCTTAATCGCACAGTAAATATTTTAGTTCTAATGCTGACGTTTAAGTTCTTAACATGAAAATCCGTTTCATTTACTCTGGATAACAAGGAGACTTTTGACACCATTACATCGCACCCCACCAATTATTCTGCTTTGCAAAATACAGAGAATTCAATTCTCGTTACAGCCAGCTACACTTGAATAATTCCAAGTAAATGTGTGGTCCCGTACATACATAAATAAGGAAAGAATGGCCAGAATTTTGCATTTCTCCATAGGAAAGACTGCGTGGCTCTGCTTTGGCCACAGCGATATATCATACACAAAAGAGTGCCGAAAACAGAAGATCAAGTTTGCCCATCAGTCTGCCGCAGCACTGCCGTGCCTGAGGAGCAATATGCGAGGCCTATTTAAAATCATCACCGTATATCTTCCGTTGTTTTCCTGGCCTTAATCTAAATTAAAACAGACAACGTAATTTCAAAAGTGTAACTAAGACCAAAAAGGAGGCAGCAATCAGAAAGCATTTTGCTATCTGAATTACCGAC